>NC_063993.1:11210000-11822500 GCF_932276165.1 Plutella xylostella
GGTATGTTGCAGACAACTGCCATTCAGATAAAACATCTAAGAAAAAGGACAATAAAAAGAAGGCATAAAGGTATCGTCTTTCCTAATTCATCAAAGGAAAGCTACGTCTTATCTCACCCTATACGACCCCCTAAGGGGGGTCCGCACGGCTGGACAAAAGCGGCCCCGCTCGGCACATGCCCAAGCTTTGCTGACCATACGTGCATTATCGGCGGGCTACTGATGTGAGAAGAGATAGAGAACGAATTATTTTTTAAGGCGGACGATCAATGATTGGATGAAAAAGCTTACTTAAAGCCTAAAATACTGTTGGAGTGGAATATCCACACGCTAATTAATATCAACCACTGATAGTGCTACCTACATGGCTAATCTAGGCCTAGGCCTAAAACCATTCTTTCATTGGAAGGAGATCCGTACCTCATCAATAGGGACATGATGGGTCGTGATGATCATGATGATGATGTAGCGACACATGTTATAGTCACGTTTTGCAATGTCAGCTTTCTAGTAACTTCCAGTAGCGAACAATGCGCAGACGCTAGTCGTCTCGCGCCCGTCACTTAGACAACATACTTGTAAAATGTAATTGGTAAAATCAGTAAATAGTTTGGCCTCAAGAAATCCTGCATTCGTCATTTACCATCAACCCCACTTGTAAACCAACATTGGTGACTCCGACAACCTGAACACGCAACCTTCGGAAGAAACCTTCGGAAGAAATTATGGAGTCAGCACGGCGATGACGCGGCGCAGCTTGGAACGGCGTGGACGAGACGACTCCCCCAGCAAGGCCATGGGGTAACAACGACAACAGCAGGAACATCATCTACTGGAAGTGCATCGCCCCTTCACAAATTTGGGCTACTATACAACGACGAAGAAATTAGCGTATCGAAGCATCTCAAGTCAGCACCTGGACGAGCGGAACACATAGAAGGTACGATTGCGCGTTCACGACGGAAGGTCAACGGGCGGTAATCGGCGCTTCTGGAGTTAGCGAGTTTGGGCGGTTTCCTCGCTGCGAGGCTGCCGAGCTGGAGCATAGTGGACTGGTCACCCACGCGGAGGCTCACTCGAGGGTCCTCATGGAAGTTCCCGCCAGGGTGGACGAGACGTGCAACGAGAGAAGCTATTTAGATCGGAAATTCACATGGTTCAATCACACACGAGGTCGTATTCGCGGAACCGAGGTAGCAGTGTTCATCTTGCACGGTCAGCGGAATGTGATAAGCGCGTCGCGAGTGAACAAAGTGCTACGTAGTTATACCGAGTGGTTATTGTGTGAGATCTATAAGTTTGATTTGTTAATTTTCTATCAGTATTGAAATGTAATTTTGTGATTTCTGTTTTGTTTGATATTGTATGTTTCAAGTTTAAAGCTCCGTAAGAGAGGCTTTTGTAACATAGGTATTACGTATTGTACTTGAAAATTTTTGACAAAAATTTTGAAAAACGGGGGAAGTGATGTAGCGACACATGTTATAGTCACGTTTTGCAATGTCAGCTTTCTAGTAACTTCCAGTAGCGAACAATGCGCAGACGCTAGTCGTCTCGCGCCCGTCACTTAGACAACATACTTGTAAAATGTAATTGGTAAAATCAGTAAATAGTTTGGCCTCAAGAAATCCTGCATTCGTCATTTACCATCAACCCCACTTGTAAACCAACAATGATATTTTTAATTCTGACTAGATCCTATACCCATCAATGTTTAATTATTTATTGCTTTAGACGCTTTTTTACTTTAGTACTTACCTAACTACTTATATTACAATATTAACATGAAGGCTCAACTTCAAAGATGCCACATCCGTACATAGAACATCGGAGGCCGAAATTAGCGTTGTTTTATCTATTCCGCGCGCGATGTGTTAGTTTTTTCGCGCAACGCAGCGCGCGCCCGTGCGTGGCACAAACATGGCGGCTTTTAGTTCTAACCCTGTGGGGGCAAAAGGTAAATAAGACAATGTAAATAATACTGTTTTAGAAGCTGTTTTGTTGCGATATTGGTCGGGTGGAAATGGTACAGCAACGGATGTATTTCGCTTACTCAGTAGAATACCATAAGTAAGGATAAGACCAAAGGAGAATGATTTTCCAAAACTATAAAAAAATTGTGATACACGGGCTGCCGTTCTTCTTTAGCAAGATGTGCTACGCTTTCGTAGTAGCTACAACTACAAGCTTTGTACCATGAATTCTGTAAACGCGTACGTGTACGCCGATATAATTTTAAAGTTCACGTTTGTTAACGGCTCATTAGTCCAGTGGTCAAAGCACTGTGGCTCTTGTGTAGAAGGTGCTGCGTTCGAATATTGACCACGGCAGAAATGTCTAGAATAACTTTAATGTCTATGAATATCGTTATAGACAGTTATTTGGGCTAGGTCGTGACAACCGCAATACATTTTGTTGATAGTTAAGAGTTTAGGTTCCAATGTGGGGGCGACACAAAATTATTCGTGTAAAAATTTAATACAAACTTCTGATAATGAAAAAAGAATAATTTATTTCAACAAAACTATAAAATAAACTACCTAACATACAAATGTTAACAGATCGACACTAAATTTAAACAATCTAAAAATATTACTCTTAATAAAATAATAGAAATTCATTAGGAAACATTACAATTGTGACTTTATTCTAAAATCTCACTTTTAGTTTATTTTTGCTAATTAATATATTAAAAATGCTCTATTTTGTTTACGTATACAGTCCATAATAAAAGCCATATACGCCAAATTTAAAGACACGTATTTCTAGCTAGTCCGTAGGTATATGTATAGTATGTCTACATACAATCGAGTATAGCACATTTTGAAAGGTTCCACCGCACCGTCTAACACAAGTTAACAAAATATATATTCTACAACTTTTGACAAGCCTAACTCTTTGATAAACAAAATAATTCACAACAAAATAATTGCCGATGGAATCTTCAAGCGCTGTGTATTCTATCATTATTTACAAAAATATATGCTTAGTCTAATTTTCCATCAATTTCAGAATGCTTTGGTAAACAGGAACGTAAAAGGTGGCGACTTACATTGAGTATTCACTAATATCCGGTATTACAAAACGAACATAGAGCTATAAATAGAAAAACTGCACCTTAAATAGGTTCACCAGTCAATACATATATCCTTGTTACAATGACTCAAGGCTCTATTTCCCACGTTGAAACAATGTCCTCGTTCTAACTTTAGCTCTATGTTCGTTTGACGTAACACGACCCTAAAACGATTTTCGTTTCGTTTTAGGGTCGTGTTACGTCAAACGAACATAGTTCAACATCAATCGCCACCACAACAACCAAACCTAATCAACCTCGGGTCATACGCTCTTAGCCTTCCTATCCTTCAGCAGGCTCGAAATAAAGAACTCTCCGGCCCTATAAGAAGACCTTACTAAAGGCCCACTAGCGGTATACAAGAAGCCTAGTTCTGCCCCCCTTTCCTCCCATTGCTTGAACTTGGCTGGAGTGACGTATTCGAACACTTTCAGGTGACGTTTTGTCGGCTGCATGTACTGGCCTAGGGTTAGGCAGTCTACGCCGACTGAACGGAGATCTGGAAAAGAGAAATGGTGGAACTGTGAGTGGAATAGTTACATATTTATGTTGTAGGTAAATATGGATAGTAAGTCTTTCGAGCTATCCATAGTTTTAACAGAGTACCCTGAGTCCAAGATAGCCACCGAGTCGTGATAACTATTAGGGTAGACAAGTTCTCGAATAAATAAAAATACCACATACCCATAACAACAACTGCATTCCATTAGTCCCCATATCTCACCGATAGATGACGCTAAACAGACATTTCATAAAATAAAATAAAAAATACCTTTCATAGTCTGCTCGACCTGTTCATCCGTTTCTCCAAGTCCCAGCATGATGGAAGACTTGGTGACGAGGTCGGGGTTGATGTCCTTGGCCGTCTGAAGCACCTTCAGGGTCTGGCGGTAGCTGTGGGGGGAAATGTACATAGTTGTTTATTTACGAAGTTTACAGCGTAACCCCCTTATTCATAGAAAAGTTACAATACGTTTTAACTAATAAACTGTTTTGTCCCTCTCTGTCAAGAAACAAATTGTTCTTTGTCGGAGAGGGACAAAACAGTTTATTAGTTAAAACGTATTGTAACTTCTCTATGAATAAGGGGGTAAGAGTATGGTTACATGGTTAGCATATAACACTGGCTGAACTTCACAGTTCTTCTATTTACATCTATGTTTCGATAGAGTTTCATTATCATCATCAGCCTGTATTCTTTTACTGGTGAACATAGGCCTCTACCACGGACCGCCACAACTGTCCTCGACCTTTCTCATCCAGCCAGTACCGTAATCTCATAACATACATATGTATAAGTAAAGTGTTTACGAAATTGCAAACGAAATTCATGTAAAACGGTTACTTTATAAACTATTATACTACTACAATTCATCAACTGTCACTCGACAATCCATGACCAGAGACATCAGTAACTCACATTCTCGACATCACCAAAGGTTAACTGGTAGAGAATGCTAGTAGCATTAAGTTCGCCTTTGTTCTTTTTTTATGTGCAATAAAGTATTTATAATTAATTAACTCACCCGGCGCGCCGATCTCTCACGAAGGGCGTGAGTCGCTCTACCGTCTCTATGTTGTGTGCGAACACGTCGAGTCCGCAATCGGCTAGTCGCGCTATGGATTCTTTGTTGCCGCGGAAGTCTGGCACTAGGCACTCTACCAGGATTTCAGAGTTTCTGGAAATTGGATTGGTTATGATTTAAATATTTTTAATTCAATAATCCTGCCATCTAATTAATTCGATTTCAACTTACAAAACCACTAGAATTTTGACTGCTCGGTTAATTATAATTTTCCGTTAGGTAAAGACGGTTTTACTATTTTTGACAGAGCTTTTATTACTATACATCCTGTAGGTATAACATAATAATGAAAATAATTGTTTACCATGTACCACATACGAAATAGTGATAAGGATTTCATGAAATTGGTATTAAAAACTTACTGTTTCTTTATTTCTCTGACAGTTTCTGCAAGGTGTGCAGACCCACCATCCGGCAAATCTGAAAATGAATACAAAACACGTTTAAAGTAAAATCCAACAGTTTATAGAGCATCTTCTTGAGTTCGTATTTTGTAAGTGTCATAGCACTCATAGCGCACACCAATGGCGTCGCTCAGTCATTCTACCTATGTTTGTCTGTAGGACTGTAGGATATATTCATTACAATTCCATACAAAGCAATGGTTTTATCCAACACTAGCTCTACAACAGACATTGGAGCAACTTACTGTCCACTGTATACCAATAACTTTCACCTGTGGACCTCATCCAACGCCATATTCTGCGGTGATCTTAGCTTTCATTGCTATACTATACTCTGTATAAATATTGACCAAAAACTCACCATCCCTATCCACACTAGTCAACACGATATATCCAAGCCCCCACTGCTTGATAGCAGCCGCTGTGTGGGCGGGTTCATTCGGGTCGAGCGGCGGCGGCGCACGAGATGTCTTCACAGAGCAGAACATGCAGCCACGAGTGCAGGTGTCGCCCATTAGCTGGAATATTGAAGGGAATGGTTTGTTAGTTGTTGGTAGAATATAAGTTTCTGGTAACTTATTAGTGGGTGTATTGATAACTGTGATGAAAGTGAATAGTGTATGTATTTAAGATAACTGTGGTGAAAGCATAGACTTGTGTCTAAGGTGAAAGCATCAGCCAGTCAGATGTCTTTAAAGTTCTGGGTGCTATTAACTAACCAGGAATGTGGAGGTATTACAGCCTTTCTTAAAACAAATGTCTAATTGTGATGATGTTAAACTAACATGGTTGCTAAATAATAGTATTCATTTATTGTAGAGCTCCACAAGCAACTCACATTCAGTGCATCCAAGAAACTCCACCTAATCACATAATCATGTCAGCACATACCATGATAGTAGCGGTGGAGGTGCCATGCTGGCCACCGCTCCAGCACTCTCCAATGTTGGGGCAGCGCGCCTCCTCACACACGGTGCTCAAGTTCAAGCTACGGAGCTGAGCCTTCAGCTCGCTGAACTTGGAGCCTGGAGTGGATAGTAAACTTTGTGTTAGCACACAGTAGCCTGAATGAAGTAAGTAAACAACCCTCATGAATAAGGTTTAAAAATAAGAATAATTCTTATACGGCAGTCTTTTAATTGGAAATTAAAAAGTAGATATAAATTCATCATCAATGCACTCTTGCTACCCCATACTCCTTGTTATGTATAGCTAATTAATGGTAATGCTATTTACTTAAGCAGCTTGCAAATAATTATATTTATTTATTGATAAAAGTATGAATTCTAATGGATAATCTGTTTTTAATGGTATGTAATTTTGGTAAACGTACATTATAAACTTTGCACTTTAAGACTTTGCTACAAATAAGTATAGGTGGCTGTGAATGAGTTTTCCAAAGTATGAACAAGCTCTACTCAATAACCATTCATCCAATGATAGCCCTGGATTCCATACTCAACTTCTTCTTAACTTGGGTGTGAAACTAACAATATGAAGCTCTGATCTAGAGCAGCACATTCTACTACACACATTGCAGAAGTTGTCAACTGTTCTACGATAATACTTCACAGCAACCAAAATATCCGACTCAGAAAATGACCAGCGATTATGAATATACATAGTAAGATGAGAAAAATTGCTACTATAAATTCCGTTACCTGTGGGAATAGTGGTCTTCAGCCACGGAGGCAGCCTCAGCCTCTCTGCATCTCCCTTCTCCCTCTTCAACTTGCCCTCATACTCCGCCCAGTCCTTAGGGCGGTCTTCCGACACGAAGTCAGCAAGGCCTGGACCTCCGCGGAGTTTCTCTCTGATCTCATCCAACTTGGTCGTGTGAGCAGCTCTTTGAGCCTGAAAATTACGACGCAACCAAAAAGGTTATGAAACGATTTATCTTATAGCTGAAATCTTTGAGTTTACATGAGATTAGACTGATTGTAAGTGTTTATCTAAGTGGGGAATCTTACCTCTTTGTTTTTAGGCACCAAACACGTTCTTAAAGTATTACGAAACATGTTGAATTTATTTCAAATACACTTTTGTTTTGATTTAATTTTTGTGGATGTAGAGGTGAAGGTCACTTTACGTCAGAATTTTTGAAGTTCCTCTGACACTGACAGCTGAAATTGTTATTATTCTGAGCCTGTAACTATGACCACCACAGACTATAACGACCATAGACATTAAAGAAGTTTCCGGTAGGCCTCTGAATAATGAACCGGACAAAACGCGGCAAATTTTAAATAGAGCACTATGTCAAAGGCAGTGATATAATCGAACCACTATAACTCTGCAACAAACTGAAAACTATTTACAAAAACATAATAATTTAGACATTGTAATATACGTACAACTACAATACAGATAGTTTCAAATGTCAAGACAAACCAATTTTATTTTAGAGGCATTAAAAACCTTATGTAGTATTGAAATTAAATAAATAGGAAATAATAACAAAAAAATATCATTATTCATTTTAAAACATTTTATTAAGTAGTTAACGCGATATTCCATATTTAAATTTAAGATACAAAAATACAGTTTACGATGCAATTCTACTTAGAACTAGTATATTACACATTGTATCGTAAAAATGTGTAGTAAGCCAAAAAGAGGGGATTTAGGTACATAGGTGGATCAAAGTCAGTTCAGTTATGCTTGGATTGATAGGGATAATATTTCAAGCCATATAGGTATAAATTGAATCAATCACATAATCAATACGTTCCTTTACCTTACACCCGTGAGCCCATCCTGACGGACATTCCCACAAGTCTGTGCTTTCTAAACCAGCGAAAATGGACTGCCCAGAAATCGAAATAGATGTAATGGGTGATTGTGCTATATTAAATACTTCACATGTACCAGGGTTAAATGTTGGACATCTTAACATTACAGAAGACTGTAGACCTACGTATATGAAGCTATTAGTTACAGCCAATGACAGAATAGGGGATCCAGCTGGGTTAAAAACACCACAGATAGGATAGTTGAGCTGGCACTGCCACAGGCTTCCAGACTTTAGGCCGACATATATGTGCTCAGAGTTGACAGCTAAGGATTGGATTGAGTCAGTCCGAGTGAATGTCTCGCATGAATATCCCTGGTTCCTTGAACAGCGCCAGATGACTCCATTTTCTAATCCAGCGTAGATATAATTCCCCTGGACAGCTATGCCGTTGATGGTGCTGCCAGCCCGGTTAAAGATGGAACAGGCATCCTTAACATCGGTTGGGCATCTCCACATTATACCTGACTGCATGCCCGCGTAGATAATACCATTATCGACGGTGACTGCTGTTATTGCAGTAGTTGCTGTGTTGAGTCTTGCGCAGAAGAAGTTATTCATCTCACAAAGAAGCATCCTCCCGTTACGGAGACCAATGACCCCGTAGTGGGACTGTGCTGCGGCACCGCTCGTGTGTAGAGCGGCACTACATACCACTGCTACTATGATTCTGAAGATGGCCATTGTAGAATGTATCTTCATCCCTGATAAACAAATGAATCTTAATGCACACTGAACGCTAATACACTGCCGGGCAATGAAATAGTTCCACTGATGTAACACCAAATTACTCCTAAACGAAAAATGCTAGCTTAATGACGCCTTCTGCAATATTGGAGAATATTTAATTGCGCATCAGAATATTCCCATGTAAAAACTTAAATACTGTAATAAAAAAATTAATTAAATGTTTAAAAAAAAATGGGGCATTTGGCAAATAGAACAAAATCTCTAATTATGCGTTTATTAGGTGTAAACGTGGTATTTTGATAACTCACTACTTGGTGTTTCCTCCATGTGCTCTCAATACAGCTTCTACGCGATTGGGCATGATGAATACCAGATTCTTCAGCATATGCTGAGGACTGTTCTCCCATTCTTTGATGAGCGCGTCTTTCAAGCCACGAAGTGTAATTGGAGGTAAATCTCGGTCTTTCAAAGGTCTGTCAAGCTTGTCCCAAGCATGCTCAATGGGATTCAAATCGGGGCTCCTTGCTGGCCACTCCATTTTGTGGATTCATACGTCATGAAGATACTCATTTACAACTTGAGCAGTGTGCGCCCGTGCATTATCGTGCATGAACATGACATTCTCGCCCATATTGGCCAAAAACGGACCAGCATGTTCATTGAGGACCTCATTGATGTATCTCACAGTAGTTAGGTTCCCGTTCTCGATTGGAACTAACGCTGTTCGACCCTCTGCAGAGATACCCGCCCACGCGTGAAAGCTGCCTCCGCCGTGGGCCACTTTTTCTTCAAAACATACTTGTGAAAAATGCTCTCCTGGTTGTCGGTATACTCTTTTCCTCCCATCATGATGGTACAGCATAAATTGTGACTCATCTGAGAACATCACTCTGCCCCATTCGTCCTCATTCCATTCTGTATGATCACGGGCGTATCGCAATCGGGCAACTTTATGATGCCGTTCCAGTTTTGAGCCAATTGCTGGCCTGTAAAGCTTTAATCTTCTTTCGGCAAGACGTCTCCTGACTGTCCACTCGCTTATTGGCTCCCTTCGTGCTTGTAGAAGTTGTTGTTGAACGGCTACTCCCGTCTGATGTCGATTTCTTAACATGATTTCCTCAATTAATCGATCTTTTCGGACTGTTGTGCACCTTGGCTTGCCAGTACCTGGTCTTCTCAGGTTTATTCCAGTCTCCCTAAACCTTTAGATCACTCGTCGTACTGTAGTATGAGTCACACCCATTATTCTGGCCGCATTTCTTGGGCTGGTTCCCATTTCCACCATGGTGATGATTCTCGCACAATCCTCGTGTGATACAGGCATGATTTATGGGTACGAGAGCCGTAAGACTTTACAATTTTATAATTCTTTCACAACGACAAAAAAAATAATGAAATTAAACGAAAAACTCAAAACGAAGCAAATGTTTTCCTAAATTTTCAAACCTGAAAATTTTCCTTCTTATCTTTTTTTATCCATGTCTTCGAAAAGAACACTATTAAAAAGAGTTTGCATTTAAAAATGTTTGCATAATAAACTATATTTCATTAAACTTTTTAATTCATGAGGCTAGGTTCTATATCTTAGGAGATATTAAGGTGTTTGTCGGCATTTTGTGGGTGGAACTATTTCATTGCCCGGCAGTGTAAGTTATGCTGGAATAAGTTATAGTTGCAAAAAGGTAGTTAAGTAAGTACTCACTCAAATAATTCTGTTAACGAATTTGATTGATGAACAGGAAACCAACTGTCCAAATAAGCTATTCGTCTTTATTTTATACACTAATCAATACCTTTGGTAGGTACGTATACATTTAAGATAAGTGTGGATGACAGGAAAACTAAACCACGTAAATTACCTGAAGTTTCAAGTGGTTAGTTACTACCTACGTAGGTACAGTCGTCTCCATAAATATGATTCCTACCACCTACCTACTATTACTTTTAAACTTAGGTGCATAATTTTGTCAGAACCGAACTGCTAATTGGTGGTGTAATTATGTAGTTATCTGCACCTGGGTCTCTCGAACGCTGCCGCTTGTCCACTGCGTGTTGGTGGGTTCACATAATATAGGTATCTAGATGTGCTAGATCGAGATAATAATATGCAGGTTTCCTCACGATGTTTTCCTTCACTTGGGCGCTTACCCAACTGAGCTATCATCACTCGTACTGAACCGAACTTATCATAATGCTAATTTATTATTTTTACTAACACTTTTAGATAGGTACTTAGATAGTTTAAGCGGCTTTGGAAATTAGTAAGTGCAGTTTTTTTTGAGTAATTACCTACCTAACATTCCACCCTGTATAAGAATCTCTCCGGGAAAACACTTGCCTGATTATGATAATGGTGTAACCAATATACACTTAAAAATTCATCCCAGATAAGATAAATGAAAACTTATAACTCAAGAGGTTTGAGATTTACCTACCGAGATTAGATACTACCCCTATTAGATATCTACTAAGTATATGAGTAATGCAATTGATGACGTAGAGGCGACCTACCCTATAAATAATTTTAATGAGGTGTGTTGCAATTCGCAAGCTGCTTCGAAACATTTATTCAAAGTAGGTACATACAGTTCGTACCTACCTTACGTTCGAGACGATACTTTTTCCATCAACATTCCGCTTTACGGCCCCGCCATCTACCGGTAGCCTTAGACTTTAAAATATTTTTTATTAAATCTACCATTGTACCTTAGTCTTATTTCAGAGTAATACATCGAAATTAATAAATACCTAGATATTTATTTTTGAATTTCATAGTTATCGTAGTTATACTAACGGGCCAGCTCTAGAAAACAAAGAGTGCAGAGTACAACTTTATTGCTACCTTATTCTGAGGAAGCGTAAGCGTAAAAGTGACTAAAACTTTTTATGTCAATATACAGTCTTTTTATTATGTGTTTTTCTATTTCTTGCGTACCTTGTTGTTTTGATGCTATCAAATCTTTGTACTAGCTTTTAAAAGTACTTTTACGTTATTTAATGACTTTTTTGTGTTAATTACATTAAATAGTCGCTAAATGTTTTATTTGTGACCTTCATCCTTCATTGGCATTTTGATTCAACCAGCTGTCAGTTTAGTGAAGTAAAGTGAATGAACAGAAAGAAAACATAACCAATTCTTCTACAAAAAGATGATTGTAAACACAAGCTGAGGTCCGTAATAAAATTAAAATGAGGACCGTAGATCACCATTTGCTGGAGGATAAGATGGAAGAAGCCGTAACTCATTATATTAACAGCCACTCCCACGAAGTAAGTGTAAACATTTTGTTAATCTTGCCCAAAAAATGTAAACGCAATGGATGCTTGCCATTCTTCTGTAATACAGTTCATAATTTGTCTATTTGTCATTTATATTTATAAATCTTTAAACTAAAATTCACCAAACCACATAAACTTATGCATCAAGAAGTTTGTTGCAGTTGTCTGAAAAATGTTGTGTATTTTTTTTCTCAGCAAGTCCATGTAGATGGCAATGGCTTGGGTCTGAACATCCAGGAGGAGGGCAGCAGTCGCGTCGTCACCCTCATGCACTCGCAGTCATTCTCCTCACAAATGTGCAGGTACATTTTTTTTATTACTCCTCAAAAACTGGAAAAATAAATATTAGCTCTATGTAAACAAAGACAATGGATACTTCCTGTAGGAGTGTTGCAGTGACCTGTGACTCTGGGAACCTTGTATGTACTGTAATTAATTAGCCTTTGGATGCCTTTTACTGTTTGTATTGAAATTTGCTAAATAATAAAGCTTTATTGTCCTGAAAACCATTCCATTCCATTACTGAATTCTCATTTTAATGAATGTATAAGAATAATTTAATAATCTTGATGATGTGAATGATTTAGTAATCCCCAGCAGTAGTACAGCAACATTGTAATAAGTTTTGGGGTTGAGAGTTTTGAACATCCAGCCAGGCAGGGTTTTAAGTACTCCCTTGCTGGGGGTATGCAGAGGAGTACCTCTGCAGCCAGTAGGCTGCACTCACTTTATACAATACTACCCAGTATTGTACTTAAACTCATTGTAATAGGCAGCAAGCCTATTACAATCCTTGGGGCACAACTAACACCCAAGACCAAATATCTATGATTCAATGCGCTGACCGGGTATCAAACTCAATACCAAAGCATAATGAACTCAAACTCAACTCAAAATTTTTTATTCATCGTAAAAATATAAAATTTTCTGATGAACGTAAATTTTTACAAACTACTCTCCGTTCGGATAAGGGGGGCTCTTTCTGTCTAAGGAGAAGAACGGAAGCAAGAAACTCCTGAGCCATCTTTTCAAAAAAAGACTTAATACTAGTTAGTATACAGTACTTATAAGCTTAATAATAATAATTATAATAATATGAGCAGAGCTAACTATTTATCACAGCCATGCATTAACGTCCTCTAAGTAATCATAAATTTTATAATAAGCTTTTTTAAAGAGTTTCTCTTTTAATGAACCCTATTCTGTATGTTTGTTTGCAATAAAGTGTTGAAATAATTAAAAACCCTGCACCACCTATAATCTATTTGTTCTTACTTGGCACAAAAGGTAAACAATCATGGTTTCGTTACGAAATTTATCATGTGTGCTAGTAAGTATTTAATTTTTTGTTATTTTTTATTTTAAAGGTAAGTACCTTTTGTGCCAAGTAAGAATGAATGCAGTATAATCATTCTGTATAAAATATTTTGTAGTAAATAAGCGTGTCCACAGACAGGTGTCAGGGAGCGAGGTGGGCGCGGGGTGGGGCGAGGAGGACCCCGAGCTGCGCATCGCGGCGCTGGCGGCGCACCTCGCGCAGCACTCGCGTCTGCACCAGCCTGCGCATGTCAAGGTAACGTGTTAAGGGACGAAAGATGGTTGCAGGATAATGTAATTAATAATAACACTAATAACACAGGCCTTGCTTACACCCATGAGATAGGGAATTAATGTCTAAAAGAATGAGTGAAAAACAAAGAACATAATCATCATCACAACAACCCATCACAACCTTACTGCTGGGTCTCTTTCCAATGAAGGAAGGCTTTTATACCTAGTCCACCATGCTGGCCTAGTGCGGGTTGGTGGACCCGAACATAAGGAAGCTTGTGCTGTGAGAATGAGCCAAGACTGTCTGAGCAATCTGTATAAACAGTACAGTAGTAAACATATTTTCTTTCATTCTAATAGTAGATTGTAGTACCCAAGTTTGATTAGCGCACTCTCTGTTCCATCACTTTAGTAACGATGGAATGGATGACTCACACAACTGAAGGGCCCTATAGAACTGAAACATGTTATTAGAACACGTAGTGTTATAGATACAAAAGGATGATCTCTTATTTTCCTGTCCTAAATAATTTTTTGGTAAAAGATTGAAGGTAACTTTAGCTTACTTAACTGAAAAATTGGTGTTGTGTTTCAGATACCCACCTCTAGGAGTGAACTGGAATCCTCGGTGATGCTGGAAAGACTTGCCTTCAACGGACAGACCCTGGTAAGTATTACAAAGCTATTATATGCATAAACTAGATTTCACCTGGAGCTTTACATTGTCTTACCATTAATCATTGATTGTCCTGGCTGATGTCACTCTATCGTGTATCACATACTCTTTACGCGTCAAATCAAATGCCCAAAGACTGTTTAGATGCAGGTGCAGGTACTTACATCCCCAATTAGAATAGAATAGAAGTTGGGTTCTGGTTACACCCCCACATAAAATAGAATCGAATAAAATAGACTTCCCCACAAGACTTAACTTTGATCACTTGTCTGCAGGAGCACCAATCAGAGCCGATCCTGGTGGAGGTCCCGTCGCTCCCCCCGCTCCCCCCGCTGCCCCCCCTGCAGGGGATCAAGCGTTGCGAGCCGGACTGGTACAAGACTAAGGCACAGCTCAAGGTGACATAGAATAGAATATTGCTTTATTGAACATCACATAAATCAGACATACAAAAACATACTTGCTTACATAGGTGAAATAATGCACACACACATTCAGCGGCCTTATCCCTAAGAGCAATCTCTTACAGCCTAAATGAAAATTAACTGCACACATCAATATTTATGTAATGCAACGGATAGAATTTATTTACTTTTCACGTTGAAAAGCCATGCCGGAATTTTCATACTCACAAATAGTATGCTTAATGATCTGCTACTGACCAACTTTACGATGTGTTATGTAACATGTTACACAGCGAGCATTCGTGCAGTTAGTACATAGTGTACTGGGATACCAACGAGCAAAGAGAATACAGCGTTGCGTAACATGCTCGCTGGGAATGTTACATTACAGTCCGTAACTTTGGTCAGTACCCACCTTAAGGCAACTTGCTTTTTTTTTGCCTGATTTTGATGGATTAAAACCTCTCTTCTCCTTCTCTTTCAGGACGACTCCCTCTCCCTAGCTGAGGAAAGCCCCCCCGAGGCGGCGGCGTCCCCGCGGCGCCAGCACAGCCGCAAGAGCCTGCCGCACAAGAAGCGCATCTCGCGCCGCCTGCGCCGCCCGCACGCCACTCGCAGGCCACAGGTATCATATCGCGATTCGCCATAAATACGGCGCTCTGATTGGAGCTTTGGATTGATTCTGATTGGATTGAGAACGTACTAAAAGAGTTTGTCGACGTCGATAACGAACTCGTGTAGCCTTGCCTGGTGGAATGTAAAGACGATGTTGCCTTGTTGACGATATTGATTGGACTGATGTGATGTGAATAATGTTACAGTGAAGGAATCATGTTACATTGCATCGGTGTCGATATGAAATAAAAAATAAATAAACATAAACTCAAAGTGCTATCAAAATACTTTGAAACCCAGCCTGAACATTATTCTGTTCCACTACCTAAAAAAATCTTGGTATTCATGCCAGTTTGTTAGTTCACCAATGACATACACAACTTCAGCACACATATTAACACCCTTGTTCTCCCATTCCAGGACATAGTGGTGATAAACTGCGCGGAGGGCGTCCCACAGGACGAGGAGATCTTGCCCGACAGCTTCGTGACAGAACCTGCTTTACCCCCTCACCACCATACTGAGGTGAGGATAATATATCTATAAGTACCTCGTTTCAGCTAAGATGATTCCGTTGACGTTGTAGAGACGTTTTGAGTTTTACGGATTTAGAGATATCCAATTAGTAATTAATGAAATTTGTCATTTTTCTATACGAGTCGTATCCAATGAAATGTAATTGTAATTGAAATTGACTCACATTTCTCAGTATAGTCATGCTACACAAATTTGCTATTTACTCTTAATTTACTTGATGAAATACATAAAAAGACACATAATCTGGCTTATATTTTAACGGCTGAAGGAAAGAAGAACTTTTGAAGCTCCAAAAGTTACTTATTGTTTAGATTTTTTATGATTTAGATTTGACACCAGCTGTCATCCCATACATTTTCGAGCTGTCCAAACGGGCCTATTATATTTCGGCGACTATAATATTCAAGCGTAATTCCGAAAATTGTGACCTGTCACATTAATCATGCTAGCTGAAATAAGGTATGCCTAAATACAGGCTGTTCTATTTCTTAGTGCGTTGTGTTATCGTCACTCTAGGTTCCTTTCGTGCACCAGTGGTTCAAACTTATTTAAGTACCTCTCTCTATCCTCAGCTGCGTCCCGTGTACATCTGCCAGCTGTGCGGCGCGTACTACGCGGAGGAACAACTGCGGTTCTATCAGCACCTGCGAGCTCACTACGAGCCGCCCGCCGGCATCGAGCAGGCCGACCTCGCCATAGACAAGGTAAGATTAATAGCTGGCAGAATATAATATACATCTAGCAATAAAGAGCGGTGGTAGCTCAGTTGGGTAAGCACCCGCTTCTTAAGCCAGAGATGCGGGTACGAATCTCGGCGCTGGCATGTACCAATGACTTCTTTGAATCTATGTACAATGGATACCATCGCTCCTATGGTGAACGAAAACATCGTGAGGAAACCTGCATATCTCTGTATAAACACATAATAATATGTGGGGACATTTTACATACGGTTATCCGACCCCAAACTAGGGAAAGCCTGTAATATGGGGATCGGACTGCTGATAGATGCTGATTTAGATATGATAGATAGATTATTAGCACCTAAGACCCGATTAAATATTATATCGGATGTTCACTGTACTGCTTAAATTTCAAACTCAATAATAATATCCACGTTTTTACCTTTCACAGATGACCAACACATGCATAGTGGACAACGCCGCCAACCTCCCCGACTCAATAGTGGAACTGTCCCTCGAAAACACCATGCCCAAGACCACCATGTACCAGACCATAGACAAACATATCCTCTACACGACCAGCGATAAAACGCTCAATTACTCGACTAATAAGGTGCTATATTCCATGGCTAGCATGGATAAACCTGGTGATAAAGAAGACATGTATGAGGAGGAAGAGAGGATAGAGTTCTACAACTGCAGTCGGTGTAATAAGACGTTTAGGAAGCAGAAGCATTGCGAAGCGCATATAAGGGAGGCGCATTCGAAGGTTAGTACTGTTTATATATTAAGGTCAGTTGTATTGTATAAGCCCGGCAAGTTGCTATTGCGTGCCATTGTTCAGAGCAAGTAATGTTGGCCTTTGTACACTTATAACAGGTCATATTGACAAGGACGCGATGACTAAATTAGCAAATAATTTTACAAAAACTTCATGCCGCGCAGCAATAATGGCAATTATGGACTTGTACCTAAATCTCAGACGAAATTTGCATAAAATTTGCACCATTCCTAAACATTATAACGCTCGCAGATAAAGATACAGTATTGGCAAGCCTTAGACACCTACCGTGCTATCTGCACAAGTCAGTTCACTTTCATATTGTAATTCTTTACCTACAAGCCTTATAGTAACGTGTACTACCATCGGGTCTTGGGTGTTGATATTTAAATTGAGTATCTATCTATCTATCTATGTATTTGTGTAGATATATCAGCTGCCCGACACTCATAACACAGGTTCTGCCTAGCTTGGGGTCGAAAGGCCGTGTGTGAGATGTCCCCACATATTTATTTATTTATTGCGATACTTACCGAAATAAAATGAGTCAGTCCACCATTTTCATATTTCTACTTTATTGCCGAGACTTATAGCACCAAATTCTTCCCACAGGTAGACGAGATGAACGAGTTCAGCGAGCCCGAAGACCTGATGGAGGGCATCCACGTGGCGGTGGAGGGCGCGGCGCAGTACTCGCCGCCGCTGCCGCCGCTCGAGCCCCCGCCCGCCGACCACATCTACAGGTAATGGATGATGATGATGATGATTGGTCCAACCAATAATAAGCTTCCAACAGAAGTTGCTCAAATGCCAGAGAATAAGTTTAAGGCCAAGATAAATAGTCGTTGCTTAGCACTTGCTCAAACTAATGCTTAGCCAAGTACGACTTCACCTGAACAAAGTCGAGTTGCAATGAGTCTCTAAAATAGACACTACATAGCGTTTGCTCGGCTAAGTCACTGGCTTAGAACCTGTTATGTCAAATCTGCGTCAAATGTATATTTATTTATCTGTGGTTATAGTTTCATTCCATAGTTTTTCAGCAAATTTGGTATAAATGTGGTCTGTGGATAGCGTGAGAGCATAGAATAATAATTTCCTGAGAGTGTGGCAGATGTGACAACTTGGGTATGCTAAGCAAGGGCCAAGTCTTGAAAAATGTGAACTCGAACTCGGCTAAGTCAGAGTGCGAACTTACTGGCATAGTCTGTGCTCAAGTAGTGTCTATTTTAGTGAATTCGTGTTCTTAGCATGTGCTTAAGCTAAGACTCCGTCTTAGTTTCGTCTATTTATCTTGGCCTAAGTGTTACATTAAAGAGAAACTCAGTAAAAAAGCTTATTATAAAATTGATGATTACTTAGAGGACGTTAATGCATGGCTGTGATAAGTAGTTAGCTCTGCTCATATTATTATAATAATAATTATTAAGCTTATATGTATTGTATACCAACTAGTTTTAAGTCTTTTTTTGAAAAGATGGCTCAGGAGTTTCTTGCCTCCGTTCTTCTCCTTAGACAGAAAGAGCCCCCCCTTATCCGAACGGAGAGTAATTTGTAAAAATTGACGTTCATCAGAAAATTTTATATTTGTACGATGAATAAAAAATTTTGACTTTGACTTTGACTTTGACCAACCGATTTCGGCCATGGCGACCACTTCGACCCCTAGTTCTGTTGGCGCGCGTGCGCCCTAAGATGGCTTATATAGCCGATCTTTGCGGCGAACCCCTTTGCACAATGTAATGGACCAGCTCAGTGACACGAGGACCTGATGGAAGCTGAAGTGACAGAGGACTGGTCATATCTGCCGAAGAACCGATAACCGTTGGGGTAGACGAGTTTTCGAGTGGAGACCACACGCAGCGTGGGACGCCCTCCTGCCCTCTGGACTGACGACCTTGGGCGGTTAGCCGCTAGTGCTTGGATGAGAAAAGCCGAGGACCGAGTGTTGTGGCGCTCCTTGGGAGAGACCTATGTCCAGCAGTTGATGATTATTGGCTGATGATGATGACGAGGTCCTGATGGAGGGCATCCACGTGGCGGTGGAGGGCGCGGCGCAGTACTCGCCGCCGCTGCCGCCGCTCGAGCCCGCGTCCGCCGACCACATCTACAGGTAATGATATATAATAATATGCGGGGACATCTCACACACGGCCATCCGACCCCAAGCTAGGCAGAGCCTGTGTTATGGGTATCGGACAGCTGATATATCTACACAAATACATAGATAGATACATATTAAATATAAATATCAACACCAAGACCCGAGTACAAATATTTGTCTTTAAACAAATATCTGCCCCAGCCGGGAATCGAACCCGGGACCTTCCGCATCAGGGCCACTAACCACTACGCCATCCGACCGACAAATGATGATGTAATGGACCAGCTCAGTGACAAGAGGACCTGATGGAGGGCATCCACGTGGCGGTGGAGGGCGCGGCGCAGTACTTGCCGCCGCTGCCGCCGCTCGAGCCCCCGCCCGCCGACCACATCGACAGGTACATCGAACCCGGGACCTTCGGCATGGTAGTCAGGGTCACTCACCACTAGACCATTCGGTCACGTTACGTCTACGTGACTGTGGAGAGATTGGACCAATGAAAAGAAACTAACTAATCTAACCAACGTTAAAAAACCCCGACATTCAAATGCTACTAGCATTAAGTTCGCCTTTGTACAATGTTTTTATGTGCAATAAAGAATTTATAATAATTCAACATTAAAAGTCGCATAACTTTTGATCAGCTAAATCGATTTTGATAAAATATGACACTCAGGGTAACATTATCTGTGATACGAAAGAAACTAAACGAAAATCCGTTCTGCTGTTTAGTAGCTTACGCTTCCACAGACAAACAGACTTACACAGATACGTTCAACTTATAACACCCCTTTTTCTATCAGGATGCAAGGGCGGACTTATTTACCTATCCCGACATTCCCCGCAGGTACACGAGTCGTCTGTCGCCGCCGCCGAGCCTGGCGTGCGCCGCGTGCCCGCTCACCTACACCCGGGAGGACCAGGAGCCGCAACAGCTTAAAGGTATTGTACTTAGTTTAGTAGGGATCCATGTGTAGTATTAAATGTCACTTTTGATTTACGTCTTCATTACAAGGACCCTTAATTTGCCAGAAAACAACCACTTAAAATCGGTCACCCAACTAATGTGTTGCTGTTAAATTATCAGTACGATCAGTGAAGCTAGCTCACCTACGGACGATTTGTGATTAATGTTTATTCAGTAGACACTTATTAAATAGTTCAATAAGAGCGTAATGGCCTATAATTCGTCACTAAACAATTAGGTTGGAACGTAGACGAAATAAAACAAAAAAAAAATTGAAATTTATTTATTTCCTAACATTTTCTCGTTAGCTTCTATGTTACTACATTCATCTACTTCGTTATCTTTCAACTCCACTTCAATTTTCTGCAACGTTTTGTTAAATGTCTCCGGCAAATAGAAGTAGAAAAATATCAGTATGAGACTGACACCCATCGCACTGACAAGGAACATGCCATGTACCCCGAGGTATTTCAGCAAAGATGGCGTCGTTTTCATCGTAACAAACGAGCATACTCCAAATATTACACTCCCGATTCCCATACCTATACCTCGATGAGCTAGCGGGTATATCTCGCCTTGCACTGTGAACAAAGTGCCTAGAATACCACCATTTAATAACAAAAGATACACTAGCATCAATGAGAATGGAAGCCAGGATATCTTCATAGGCAATATGCCTAGATGTGACAGATACGATACAGAACGCGTATAGAACCGTTACACAGGGAACCCCTACCCCGAACATCAGATGTCTTCGTTTAATCTGTGTGACGGCAGCGGCTGATATGCAAGTCCCAGCCAAGTTGCACATGTCTATGACAAATGTGTAGTAGCCAGCTCGCTCCAGGTCCCCAGTTATAGCGTTTACTACATCCATATAGGATACTATGGCCAGCTTACCACAGACGTCTAAATGCACGACACAGACGAAGGTAATCAATGTTGCCTTCAAGAACCCTTTGTCCAAAAACGCTTCAGTAATCCGCCGAAATATCCCAGATCGGTCTGCGCGTTTCCTAGCAATGACCCGGCCCTGCCACTCGATCAGTTTGTCCAATTCTTCCTTCTCTTCTTCTCCTCGGAACCAGTTGAAGGATTTGCTGCATTCTTGGAATCGTCCTTGCGAGGCGAGCCACGCGGGACTGTCAGGGCTTACAAGCAAAACTACTAGTGCTATTATCAGAGGGACATATGAAAGTACAGCTAGAATCCTCCAATGGACGAAGCTGCCCAAAAATCTTGCACTTCCGAGGCCAAAGACGAACATTGCGAAGGTTACATCTAGCATCGTTCCCCGGATTTTCGGAGAGCAGCATTCTGCTATGCTCATTGCGTTCAAAGGTCCAGAGCCACTGCCGAGGCCGTATAGAATAAACGCAATGAATAGCGTCGTGAAGTCACTAGCGAAGTAAAGCGTGATGATGGAGATAGTATTAGGGAGCAGTAGTGACATGTTGATCCATTTTCTTCCGAATGTGGTGGTCAGAATGCCTGCGATGATGCGCGAAGGGCATAACGCCAACTGTATAATTGACGCTGAAAAGAAACATTGAATTGTGTAAAATCCGCTAAGCAAACTAGGTGAAATGACTAGTCACCTCTCTAGCAAAACCATCGTAAATCAAAACACACGTCCATCTTACTCGTATATTACACTTCTCTTTTCATCGGGGGTTGAAAACTTACGTATCCAAGATTCCTGCTCCGCAGTCAGTTGAATCCTGCTGCCTGGCTGCCTCAGGTTGACAATCATAACAGACTGGAGTCCATAGATGAAGCCCATGTGGTACTGGTGACACCACAGGCCGAACGAATAGCAGCACTGAAATAAACATATACTTATTAAACATATATTATAGGTACATTGTCGGATAGTCTCCTTTCTATAGGATCGGGTTACGGATTCGGATAGGGTCCTTCCTAGTTTGCCACCGTGTTGAGAAGATTGTCCAGTTGGATTAGTCTCAGTCGCTGACTGCCCAGGGCCCAGGGTGCGAAGGGACTTAAATATAGAACTGGTGATACGTAAGTGTAACGTGAGGAAGCTTCTTTTGGGTTGTTACTTGTTATCATTACCAACATGAAATGTGTATTACCCTAACCAGTTTTCATGAGTTCCCTATAGAAATAGTTGAAAAGTTATCGGTCTTTGCTAGGCTCGAAATAATTTGAAAATGCGTCATTTATTATTTGCAATTAAATAAACAACATAAATTACCTGTTTCAATAAATGATGCACCATAACTACCGATTCTTCATTATTCAGATAGAAGCGAGCTATAAATTCACATTTCCATTTTTATTTCACCTTTGTTCATTGTGACACATCCAAAGCACACATAGGGCCTAACATAACACTAGTCAAAAATGTATTTAGCGAACTACTAAGCAATGTTGCATTGCTGATAATACCGTAACTTAGTTAAGCTAATATAATGTTTTGTTTTTATACTTATACAAATATTTTTGCAATATGTTATGCTCGATAACGTTACTTTCAGAGGTGTATGGCTGAAACTAACAGTTTTCACACACGTCAGTTTGGTATAGAATTATCTGTTATATATGTAAATTAAGGTGCGTATTCAGTATCTAATAGATGATACATTGAAAATTAATTACCCCGCACCGATAGTATAAAATGGTTGTGCCGTTACAGAAATAAATGTTTGGATACGAAAATAATTTGACATGTATTTGTATGTTTTTGCGAGTTACCTACTGATTACTTTTTACTGCGTATCGTGGAAACCTACCTACTTATTCAGAACACTTCTAAATATTTCGAATAATCGCCTAATTAAAATACGCTGTGCGATAATAATGATTATTATAACCCTAATTACAAATGTGGCCACAGAAAGACAGTTATGCGTTGTGAACATTTGGAGTCAGCTTAGGGATATAACTTTGTATTAATCTTAAATGTTTTCTACACATAATATTATGTCGAGACAGAAAGTTAATCAGATCATTCTGGGACATCAAAGAATTTACACACTTTACCGTTGTAACTTTGTACCTAACATTCGTTAATAAATGCAACAGATGTTCGCCATTTTGATCTTTCATAAACTTTCCGATGTGTACCCATGGACACCGTCTCAACATATTTTTATAATTATGGTAAACATATCTCACTTGTGTACACACATTCCTCATTGTTAATCTCCAGTGCCTACTGATGAATTAGCAGTAGGCATTTTAGAGGACTATGTGTCTGATATAACGATTAATTAATAAATTTCAGGGAACGTATGAAATAAGGTAATAAATTTAATCAACTTATTTATTAATCAACATCTTTTCATTAGCCTCTACATTGGAAGTCAAATCATTACCGCCAACATCTTTCAACTCCACTTCAATATTCTGTAACGTTTTATTAAATGTCTCTGGCAAATAAAAGTACAAGAATAACATAATTAAACTTAATATGATAGCAAATATTGAGAACAAGCCGTGAACACCCACAGATTTTAAAAACGTTGGCGTCATTTTGACTATGATAAATGTGGACAAAGTGAAAACGAAGCCCGCTACTGCTATGCCAACGCCTCTGAAAGCCAAAGGGTACACCTCGCTTTGAATGGTGAAGAAGGTTCCCAAGGCACATGCGTTGATCATGAAGAAGTAAACCACCATTACAGTGAAAGGAAGCCACGATAACCTCGCCGGGAGCAAGTTCAAATACGAAATATAAGAAATCCCGCAGAATGTATACAGCATCAGTAATGTAGGTATCCCTAACCCGAACACTAGAGTTCTTCGTCTCATTTTTTTGACTAAAATTGCGGAAAGACTTAATCCTAACAGATCGCACATGTCGATTAGAAATGCATAGTAATTCACATTCGCTGGGTCTTTAGTTATAGAGTTTAAGATATCCAAGTAGGCAATCACGGGGATTCTACCGGTCATATCGTAGAACAGTAAACAGGCACACGTAATCATTGTTGCTTTCAAGAACCCTTTATCCATCAACACTTTCGCTATCCGCCTCAGTTTGCCCGATCGGTCGGCGCTTTTCTTCGTAATCACCCGGTCCTGCCACTCGATCAGCTTGTCCAATTCTTCCTTCTCTTCTTCTCCTCGGAACCAGTTGAACGCCTTGGTGCATTCCTGGAACCGTCCTTGCGAGGCGAGCCACGCGGGGCTGTCGTGGCTCAAGATCATTATCGTCAGCGTAACGAGCAAAGGCAGAATGGAGATTAAAATCAAGTGTCTCCAATCGAAGAATTTCTCGGATAGTCTGGCTGCTCCGAAGCCGAAGACCACCATAGTGTATTTAATGTCGAGCAAGGTTCCCCTGATTCTGGGGGAACAGCATTCCGCTATGGCGATAGATTGCACCGCCGAGGCCGCGCCGCTGAAGCCACAGATCAAATACGCAGAGATCAGCATGGTGAAGTCATACGCGAAGTAAAGTGTCACCACTGTTATGAGGTTCGGCATGACCAGTAACACGAGGATCCATTTCCTTCCGTATCGTGTGGTGAGAACTCCTGCGACCACTCGGGTGGGAAATAGGACTAGAGTCGTGATTGCCGCTGAAACAATTACATTGAAACATTATTACTTGTATTAATCCTAACCAAATAGTTATGTTTTTATTTACTTGTTCATTAAAAACCAACTACTAATGATGTAATTAAACGAGTGAATAAGTGGGAAAGTTGTTGAAGAAGTGTCACAAATGTAGGTGTCCATATCTCGTTATGTTTGTTGATTAAACGCGCCTAGAAAAATGAAACGGATACCCGCGAGCCGTTCACCTTAAAACTTTCCACTTTTGCCGTAAGAATTCCGGAATAAAAAGCCTATATTATTTTCAAGATTATTTTCAGAAAATTTAGTGCAGCCGTTTCCCCAAGAAAGAGTAACAAACATTCCCAAATTTCCCACCAACATTCGCCTATATAACATGAGTAGCTAAACACAAAAGACACTCACGTATCCATGACTCCTGCGCAGCCGTGAGGTGTATGAGGCTGCCGGGCTTCCTGAAGTTGAGGATCAGCAGTCCTTGCAGGCCATAGATGAATCCAATTTGGAACTGATGACACCACAGCGCGAACGCATACAGTATCTAGAAGTTAAATTTGATTGTTATTTTTCGTTGTCAGTTCTTCAACATCATCATATTCATCACCATCAGCCGATATTAGCCTAGGAGTAAACGTCCGGTGTTCAAAACTTCTTATTATCCGATTTTCCTGTTTGAAGCATTACTTCAGTTGGCCACTACTCAAATATTTGCATTATAGACACGACTTATGTCAGAAGAGTCACTTTTACTCACTTAAAAATTGTCCACTAATCACTTATCGAGAAGAAAATTATTTTTTCTATGAAATTGGTTACCTGTTTATACATAGGATTCTTCATTATAAACGTCTACAACCAGAATGAGATAATTCGCCTAACTTTTCATTTAATTTAAACAGTTGTGTACATACACGAATATAGTACTAGAATAGTACGGTACATTTTGAGTACAAAAGTTAATTCTCGATAACATTATGTAATAAATAATAATTAAAAATTACCGGATAGCGCCGGATCAGTTAGTATCACCGACTCATCGAGTCATCCATGAAACTAACTAATTATTCTCTGTCCCTCGACCGAAATTGGTACCTAGATGATGAAAAGTTTAAATAATTTAAGGCTTAAGATGAAAAGATTAAATAATTTAAGGCTCTCTTCTCTGCTCTGCCTTCTTCTAGATTTGGCCATGGTAAATGTACAAAATTCATGATAGGATTTTTAATTTTTAAGTGACTTCCATTGAAGGTATATTCGCCAGCTATGGACCAATTTTGATAATTATTTGTTTGATCTATTGGGTTAGCCTCTTCTTTACGAATATATGAATAAATTATCTGATCAAACTCGTATTTCTATCCGCAGAGGAAGTGTTCCAGCGCATGTTCGATAGCGAGATCGACAGCCAGGGCTACCCCGGCGCCATCATCCACGAGGCTGAAGAGCTGAGCCAGGAGCCGGTTCAGGAGCCGGTGGAAAATCAGGAGTTTGAGAAGAGTCAGGATGTGGAGCCGAGTGGTGACCCCGACGGGAACAAGACTGGTAAGTTACTTATGTTTATTGATGGCAATTGAACCGATCACAGTGATGCATATCATAGGGTCGATATCGACTAAACCGAGTGGTGACCCCGACGCGAGCAAGACTGGTAAGTTACTGAGGTTTATTGATATTAAATGGCAATTGGACTGATCACAGCGATGCATATCATAAGGCTCCCATACATAAACACGATGCGACGTCGCTTCGTCGTGCCACTCTCTAGCTTTCACCCATTGAACACAAGCTAGTGGGAAGGATACGTTTTAATGTCGCGACGTCGTGGTCGTAAAAACTGCCTCCCCACAGACGATGACGATGAAATGATGTCAGATCGGGTTAAAACGCAATAAAATAACTTAAGATTTTATGTGTATAAATGCTTCAGTATTCAAAAACTTTACCCAACTTCCTCCCCCAGACATGACCCTCCTAAGCCCGCGCAAGAAGGGCAAGCTGTTCAGCTGCGGCCAGTGCCCGCGCGTGTTCAAGCACCGCAACAGCCTCCAGTACCACGCGCTGAGCCACGCGGGCACGCGCGCGCACGCGTGCACGCACTGCGGGAAGCGGTTTTACACGCACCAGGCGCTTAAGGTACAGTTCCGTTCACGAAGGGTGACCAAAAACTAGGAAACATGACTTAACCTCCTGACACCTGGCGTGCTATGAGTAGGACATTGAAAAAAAATAAATAATCTGTAGTTTAAAAATACCTATATTAAAAGTTTTATGGAGTATCCCTGTTATTCCTTTAAAGTTTTATAAAGTACCTATCCCTTAAACAATTTATTCTTTGACAAAGTGACAAAACAGTTCAGTAGTTAAAAATCTGTATTTCAGACTTGAGTCACTGTTGCCGAAAAATACAGTTTCGGTCCATGTTACTGCTAAGTGCTTCTGCAGAAAAACTTTAGAGCCATGTATAAATAATGATGCTCAGCCCAAAATTAAAATCAAGATCAAAAGTTACTAGTGACGTCTCCTGATGCTTTCAAAATGTCCTGCGCACCCTAGGTAGTCTGTGATTGACGTTAATCTGGCTAGTTATTATTCTTTCACCACCGTTTTAAATCCAAAGTAGAGGTACAAAGGCCGTCAATCCAGTAAGCTGAAGTTTGGCCCCTGATCACTACTGAAAAAGGATACCACGACAACTGTTATTTTCTCATCATCTCAACCCATCACGTCCCCAATGCCAAAGGATAACCGTGCCTTGTTATCTCGACTAAAGACGCATCTGTTATTTCCTAATCTAATAATCCTAACTAATATTATAAATGCGAAAGTAACTGTGTCTGTCTGTCTGTCTGTTACTCTTTCACGCCAAAACTACTGAACGGATTTGAATGAAACTTAGTATACATACGGTCTAGACCCTGGGAAAGAACATAGGCTACTTTTTATCCCGGAATTCCCACGGGAAAACTTTTTAAGGCGAAGCGAAGCGCGCGGGAACAGCTATTCATAATAAATTATCATTTAATAATAAATTATCGTCTGCAGGTCCACATCCGCATGCACAACGGAGACAAGCCGTACAAGTGCGACGAGTGCGGCCGCGACTTCCGCCAGTGGGGGGACCTCAAGTACCACATGGTGTCTATACACACGGAGAAGGTAAGAGGAAATATTATATGTAATAAAAAATATATATGAGGAATGAGGATATCTCACATGGCTATCCGACCCCAAGCTAGCAAGCAAATACAAGTGCGCAACACACGAATGTTTGTCATGCGCAGGAATAAAGCCGTGGCCCAAAATTAATTTAATTAATAAAATTAATTGAATAAAATTCATTGAAAAACATTAACGGTTGAAGAATGGTGGACGGACCAAAAATGGTGCTATTATGTCTTTAAAGAAATTCATCACGGCTGCGATATGTGGACCAATAAATATGAATAGGGGATATCAATCGCATCCATACCAACATAGCACATCTCTTGTGAAAAAGCACCAGCAATTCCCTAATTTATAATTATTTCTACTTTAGTTTTGACTTTACCAAACCCTCCCCTTTTCCAGAAACACTACAAGTGTGAATTCTGCGACAAGGAGTTCTCTCGCAAGTATTCCCTCAGCGTGCACCGCCGCATCCACACCGGCGAGAGGAATTACAAGTGCGAGTACTGCCCCAAGACCTTCCGCGCCAGCTCCTACCGGCTGAGCCACATGCGCACACATACAGGTGTGTATACACACATACACACACACACATACACACACACTGCCCCAAGACCTTCCGCGCCAGCTCCTACCGGCTGAGCCACATGCGCACACATACAGGTGTGTATACACACACACACACACACACACACACATACACACACACACACACACACACACACACACACACACACACACACACACACAGACACACCACACACACACACACACAGACACACACACACACACACACATACACACACACACACACCACACACAAGAATTTTAGATCTTTCTCCATTATTCACTACGAACCTTCGATGACCAATACGCCGACCATATACCTTGTTATAAAAAAACTCCACAAAAACACTTACATTTTAACAATGAATGATACTAAATATACTTTGAGTTTGCTTATATTCTATTCTACATTCCAGGGTACAAGCCGCACAAATGCCCAGAGTGCGACAAGGGTTTCCGCGCCACGGCGGACCTGCGCCGCCACATGACCACGCACGAGAAGATGAGACTGAAACTGCAAGAGAAAAACAAATTGAAGAACAAGGAACAAGAACAGAAAACAGATGCAGAAGCGTCCCCCGAGACCATCACACCCGAGGATATCAAAGTAGAAACTGATGGTAAGAAAGAAACAACGGAAAAGGCGAAAAAAGAACCGGCTAAATCTAAAAAGGCCGCAGCTAAAAAACAATCACCGTCAGATAAAGCTGATCCACCTGAGAAGAAACCTCCAAGTAGAACACGAGCAAAGAAAGGCGCGCCGAATGTCACAGTGAACCCTAAAAACAACGAACAAATATTCAAAAACACAGAATTCGCTAACAACGTTGAAGCCTTCGATGCGCATGAGATCAGTCCGCAGTTTAGTAAGTTCACTTTCAATAATGTCAACGATCATCAGAGTCAGGAAACGATACCGTTTAGTAAAGTAAAAGACGCTAGTTTTAGTGAAAGATTGCCTGAAGTTCGCGACTTTGCAACGCTGAAGCCGTCTTTATTCCGCCCGAGTGACAGCGACGCTGACAAAATGCCGTTCCTGACAGCCGCTGAAAAGAGAGAGAACACGGATGGAAAGTTGACAGTGTTCACACATGTCGAAGATAAATCCTCAGTAGTGTCGAATTCTCAGATGACAGATGTTCGGTCGAGTGTAGAGTTTAGAGACAATAGGAGTGAACTAACCGGGGACGCGATAGAAAGCGGATTTTTCGATCGCTACGAATCCACGTTTTATAATATACCAGCGGTATGAAAGAAGGCGTTTAAGAAATAATTCTCTACGACTCTAGACTATCATAAATAGTCTCGACAAAACACTACAATATTGTTTTCTAGACATTGTTTGTAACTGAAAAGTCCAGTTTTTGCACGTTTATTGTGGCTTATTGTTGTATCAGATTTGAGCGGTGACCGGTTTCCTGTCTGTCCTTTATTACTGTCTAAACGTAAAATAATTTGTGATTTTCCAACTCAGGCGTTTTTAAAGGAAGGATCCTTTTTGTCTATAATAATGCTTCAGAATTTCCCCAAAATAGCGATGATCATCCTTTTGTTACATAATTAGTTATTCTGAATCAGTAATTTTTTTGTATATGTATTAACAGGGTGTCCACTATCTGGAAAGTCAGGGAAGCTCTAGGTGGTCAGGGAAAGTCAGTGAAATTGATGGGCCACCTGGAAAGTCAGGGAAAAATTACTTTTTTCTAGCATATTTTTTAACATACTTTCCTTTACTTTCTTTTCCTAATCCATAAGGCATAAAATAAAATCTTGTTTAGTTCTGGAATATTTTTGACTGATCCTTACTATTTTATAATAATTATTATAAAATATTATAAAATTATAAAATAATTATTATAAAATAGTAAGACGAATAGGAGACGGCTGAATGGCGTAGTGGTTAGTGACCCTGACTACTGAGCCGAAGGTCCCGGGTTCGATTCCCGGCTGGGGCAGATATTTGTTTAAACACAGATATTTGTTCTCGGGTCTTGGGTGTTGATATTTATATTTAGTATCTATCTATCTATGTATTTGTGTAGATATATCAGCTGTCCGATACCCATAACACAGGTTCTGCCTAGCTTGGGGTCGGATGGCCGTGTGTGAGATGTCCCCACATATTTATATTTATTTATTTATTTATTTATTATACGATAAGTTTTTTAAATCTACGTGATGTAATAAAATATGACTGATGGAAAAAAATAGTAGGAATTCTAAAAGATTAGCTAGATCCCGGACTCAGCTGGTAAAATTATGTCCCGTATAGATAGGTTGATGCAAAAGAGGGTGACTCATCTCACCAATCAAAACAAATTTGGTTTAAAGACTTACATAGAAGTTTGTGATAAAAAATAACGTGATTATGTTGGTGCAAACGCGTATTAACTGACTTTGAAAAAAGGAGGAGGTTCTCAATTCGCTAATTATTTTATACGTCAGCGATGCCGCCTCCGCGCGGCATCTATTAATCAATATTATATTTTTAGAGTTTAGAATGACCTCCTAAAGCTTAAGAGGGAACTTCGAGAAATAGGTATTCAGGAAAACATTTGCTATCGTTTGGTCACTTATGCCCCGGGGCCAATAGAGATAAATGCAGCTCGTGACTGACATAGGTACTTTCCTTGATAAAATTTCGGGAGAAATCGTTATTCACCAACTAAATATCAACAAATCTTTTAGATTTTGAGGTCAATCGCTTCAGCATAATATATTCTAGAGTTGTAGGTTTCGCTTTTTAAAAAAATACATTGTTTTTGTTTAACAACGGCGTGATTCGGCGCAGTTTTGATCATAAAAATTGCGTAGCTTGAGGTGCCTATAAGTTTGAATCTATAGCAAATTTAGAGAAAAGAAAAAACTACATCATGAAGATCGGATAATATTTAGAAGTAGAACAACGTTAGTGTGTGTTAAGTGCTATACTTCCCTTAATATACCATTTTTGCCGACCCTGTATACATATTTTACGCAATCAAGTTTTAATAAGTGTCAAAGAAATGAACGCAAAACTTTGAAATTAAGATTTCGTCTTCAAATTATTTAAATTAGGTTTATATTTTGATCTTTGGTCAGGGAAATTTTCTGAAACGGTCAGGGAAAGTCAGGGAATTTTTTGGAGCATTCTGAGTGGACACCCTGATTAAGAAATCCATTATATTGCCAACAATATTGGTATCGTTGCTGGTAATCAAAAGGATTTTATTTAGTTTTACGTTTAATTATTTTGAAGACTGTTTATTTTCTACTTAATGTTTTACTTACATACCATGTTAGTGATAACAATAAAAATAGATGTATAAATTGAACGTTTATAAATTTTTACTTATACTTTCCTATTAGAAAAATTTAATCATAATTAAAACAAATATATAAAAAAAAACAATAACTAGAGTTAATAGTGTAGAAATATTTTTCTACCAAAATAAGGCCAGTAAATTATGATAACCGTACAACATAATCAATTATAAGGTTTCTTAATTAATATTTATTTTTAATAATACGACAGACTCACATTTTTTATCTTACCATGTCTACTCATTTGTTTATCATGAGACTACCTGATGATCGTTTTGAAAATAAACCTTAATTAGAATTAACTTTGCAACGGGTATAATATGGTAGGTTTTTTTTCTTTAACTTGATCCCTAAATAAATATGAGAAGTGCGTGAGTGCTTTGACTTTGATTGTTTGTGAAAGATTATGTTGCCATAGCGGTTCCTGACATTATCTACGCACCGCACATATAATTATAGTTTCAATGCATCTGTTAAATTTTAACCTCCTTTTTAACTTCGGTGGTTGCAATTCAAGATCATAACTGTTGTGATTTGCCATACTGAGCTACCATACTAGCATCTCTTTATATTTTGGCCTATTTTTTATTAACAGTATTATTAAATCATGACCCGATTTAAAATTTTGTGATATGAATTGATATCATAAACTTTATAAGAATATTTGTATATACTTTTAAAACCTATTTGCAAACGTGGGGATAAAAAATATATTGTTAGATAAGTACCTGCATGTTTTTGTACATTATGATGTGATGGTTTGTAAATATAGAAAATTCTTATTTAATAAGCATAACTCCTTACAAACGTGTATAATTATTAATTACCTATGTAAATAAATAAAATAAGGTTCTTGTTTACTTATTGTTTTATTTTGGTAAGTTTCCATTTCTTAGGTAGGTACCTACTTACGTAATTTTAAGTGATATGCCTTAATATACCGGTTAGAATTTTATCACCCATAAAACACGAAAATTTACAATTTTCATTCAACAAAACAGATGACAGTAAAGCATGTTGTATGTATTGTATCAATGCAATATTCTTCAATGAATGCTAATCTCTACCACTTTTAGAACTACTCTTCGCTTTGGGCTTGGCTTGGATTCGTTTCTCGCTCTGGTCGACTATACCCGAAAGCCTTAGTGAGATTCTACAATAACAACTAATAACCTTTCTAATAACATCTAGTTCAGCATAGGTATATGGCGGACAATATTTTCATGACAGTTTCTATTTGGCTACGTACTCTCAGTGAGTATGAGTAACCCAGCAATTCGGAAACTACACATCCGCCGCAGCAATCCCACATATCCGTTTTGAATATGATCCAAGAATCTTGTAGCCATTTCCCTCGTTACTCAGATTGAGATATTTGTGAACAATCGGATAAGGGCATGACATGATGCGAAGGAACAGAGGGTTCGATTTCGATGGCCTTAGAGGTACCATCAATACGCTCGCCCGACCAAAATAACAGTAGCGCTACTCCAATCCTATATCTTTTGCGCCATTTTAGTATAAGTAGATTTACTCCATAAAATCTATACAATCTAATCTAAATACATGTACTCTGTATACCAAATTAGTTTATTGTAAATGGACTTCCGTTGTGTACATTAAGGTAAATATCTAAACATACATTCCGAATTTCCGACCGACGACGCGGGAAGCGACTTTGTTTTATACTATGTTATGTACCTACCTAGTGTTAGTATCTGATCTGTGTGTCATGGTACCTTTTGTGTATATAGATTTGTGAACCATTTTTGTACAAATCTTACAGGTAGCATTCCTTACTGCTCAATTCAGCGAGTTTATTAGGTCAATGCAGTTACTAATTCTGCTCATTTCGCAAATAAGTTGTTGTTTTCCACAAATGCTATTAAGATGCTATGTGGGTGTTTCAGGATGATCTCCAGTGTTTGTTGGTTCGCTGGAATGTGCTTCTGGTGTGGTGAGTAACTTGTTTGGTATTTCCGCGCTTCACTCGCCCAGATTTTCGCGCGATCGTAATATGATTTTTCAAACATGGAAAACATGAAAAGTTTACCTACATCTATAGGTATTCAATACTATCGGTAGAAACCTAGGGCTCCTTAAAAGCTAGTCGCTCCAGCTACTCCTTCGAAGAGTCTGGGGCTTCCAGGCGATTCCATCCTTCTCTGTCGGTGGCCAGCAATTTGAGCTCTGACCTCGACTTCCCTTTCTCTTGGAAGACCAGCAGTGAATATGAACAATGCATGTGAAAATATAAGCGCCTAATAGACCATCGATGAGCATAGACACATAGGTACCTGAAAGTGAAACCTCGTATAACATGCAGGGCCAATGTATTGGTAGTGTGGTATTGTGTTCTGGTGGTGGAAAAATAATATACCTACCTAGATGTAAAAAAAAACTACGAAATAGGCCAATCTGAGGTTATCCACAATACCTTCATCTGAAAGTAGTAATGGGTAGATACGTTTTACAGTTTATTTTTACTGTTACAAAGTGATCTGAACTTGTTAATTACAGTATCGCGATGAGCAGCGCATTCTCACCTCTAAATAGCGTAAAGCGATGCAATCGATGCACTTAAACCCGTTCAAAATAACAACTCCCAGCCATCTTTCAGCGGTGGAAGTCAATTTATCGAACGTTGGAAAACAAACAGCCTGTCTGAATTCCCGCGCAAATGAAAACAAACATGGCGGACGTGAATCTGTCATGCCCACGCGCCCGCGCTTCTCCTTACTCTAATTAAAGCCTGCTGTTTACACGGATAGAAGATTAACGCTGAATCCTCGGCTAAATCTGGTTTACCTCGCCCGGAATAGAACCACGTACACAATGTAGGTATGTGCGTTTCTGAATACGGCGCGTTATTTCCATATATGGCGAACTCCTGTAGCTGAATAGAGATTTTTTTTTTATTTACAAATGAACTGCCATAGGCTAGGTAAGATCCTGATTTTGCCGTAAGACTTCAGTCGTGGTCGTGGTGCGCACTCAATGATAAGTTTTTTCTTGTGACGTTCATTTGCGGTGCAAGGAAAACCCATTAAAATTAGCAAGTTGACACATCTGAAGTTGTCTGAATTGCATCACTTGATGCATCATGAATGATTCAGTTAAAGCCTTTAAAAAGGCTTTGAGACAACGGGTACCGGTAGGCACCTGCCTACCGGTACTATCTGTGGCGTTATTTTAATATTTTTTATTATTAAGCTCGGTGAAATTCGTAGTTTTTTTTGGTCAGAATAGTGCTGTGTGACCGTAGCTTTTGTTTTAAGCTTACTATGCAACCTCTGAAGCATCATGTGCATTATAAACCTAATTTATTGAGTGTGGAAGTTTTTCAGTGATGACCACTGCTAAATCCTGAATCCCATAATTTTGGCTAACAATACTTAATTTATAATTTTCTCTACAACCTACCTGTGTGGATAGTTGGAAATCCAGAAGGTCTAATGATTAATATAGATATCTAATAATACAATCAGAACAGAGTAGTTAGAATGCATAGAACAACGTAGACTCCGGAGTACCACCATCAATATGTATACTGTATGTATAGTCCTTATAAGGATACAGAAATAGATGAGGAGGTAGGTACTTTATTTTTGATATAAGTAGGTACAATAAGTTCATTATAATAATACTATTTAACCTACGTAATAGTATTTTCCTATTGCATCATAATAAAATGAATAAGATACGTAATTAATTACGTTAAACCTATGTTGGCATATTGTTTGATTGTTTGTTGGTGGCTGCCATCCCCGCAACCTCATATTCTATCAAGAACAATCACGTTCAAAAGGAGTGCACTGAAGGACGCCTCGTAAAGTAACTATCATTCTGCTATACTACATCAGGAGTTCCCAGGGCAGTCAGCGCACCCTGAGCAGTCACCGACTGATGCTAAAGTGACTAGTCGATCCTTTCACGACGGTGACAAACCTAGATTAGGTCTCGTGTTTGTCTCAAACAAGATACTTCTGGAAATTAGCGAGTCTTGTGTCACCCGTCAACCAAAATAACTAAACTTACGAGTTTTTAAATGACGATTAAATAGGTACAGCCGAACAACGAACCTACCGCAGCCTTGCCATCATCATAAAGTTGACAAAAGCCGTCATCACGATGGTTACTCCAGCTTGACAAAAAACAACCTAATGAGAGCTGTCATGCAATCGATCGGTACTTTAACTATCTTACGCAACGAATAGTTTAAAATAGTCGTGGTTATTGCTGCTTCTTCAGAAACTTCGTTTATTGTAAGCTAAAGTGACCCACAGTCATAACTCACGCAAAGGGTATTTCTACGAGGATCCTGTGACAATTCTATTTAACTGTTATCTGCGTCAAGCAAATATCTACAGATCGTAAACCTTGTCATTATGTGCTTAGCGAAGTGTCTTGTGAACTCAGAGCAGAGGCCATCTGACCTCATTGACTGATTTAGTTACTATTATGTACATTCTTATTATGTACCTACCTATGTATCAACAGGCTGGCTTATTGTATAGGGTGTTATAAAAGTAGCATAGCAAACTAAAAGGGGGTCATTCTCAACTACTTTGTTCTACAGACATTCGGATATGTAGTTCTGTTGTAGGTTTCTATTAGGTAATTCAGAACCTAAGGTGTTGTAATTTTGGAGATAATATCGGATTAATTAAGTTAATGAATATTAAAAGAACACAGCTCAAAGTCTTTATATTAAATCTTCCGTATGTTATTTTGTAGCGAAGAACACTATCAATCTAACCATCGGTTATCATTAACATTACCATAGGTCAGTTATGTCACTGTGCAAACATGCGACCATTTGACAACGCGCATTTAGATTCATGAGTTTATGTTTATTGGATAATACTAGTACCTACACCTAACTATTTTCTTACTATATAATTATGTAAGTATAATTATTTTTCTATATTTTTAAAGTGAAAATCTTCTTATCATCATCATTTAGGTATAACAACACTTAAATACTCCGAGAAGCTTATAAATAAATTCGTCAATCTGTGCTGGTCATAGGCCTCCACCAGAGCAATTCTGTCCAGTATTGGTGGAAACCATACATTAACTTTACCATTTATCTAATTCTATTTGAAAAAAAAAATAGATAGTAGGTACTTACTTACGTAGATGAGTAGTTACAGTTCCGTGTCAGTTTATGCTGATGACGAGCCCATTTCCTGCCTCGTATTGAATTGTCCAGAGCTGTAATTAACGAGATCCCACCGGCTATATTCAAATTAGTACGTAAATTCCATTTCTTGGCAAATTACTTTTGTCTCGGCCGGTTTGGGAAATCCCCCGTTTTTACAAGTTGCGGGTTTGCGAGGAGCCGCTTAATTTAGCGTGAACGAGTTGTAATGATACGGTCACATCCTAGTGCGGCCTGTACTTAGGTAGATTAGTATTTTTATTTACCTACTAAATTAGTAACTAGGTAACGTAGGTTAAGGTATCTGATTAAAAATATTTTTTTATAAACTTTCTCTACATAGTCCTCTTTTTATTGGTGGATGTTTGAAATCTAGAGAAATAATGTAGAGTAATCTAATCTTGTATGGAGTTTACTCAAACTGGAGTATGGACAAATAGATCCGGGTTCAAATTCTCGACTTCATAATTACATTATTTTATTGTTATAATGCTACTACGCATCCTATGGTAGGCGGCGGTGAAGTAAAATAGTATACTATACTTAATTGCTATCTTTATTTCAATCTGCGTGAACTGACCTTCCGTGGCTTTCTACGAAGCGATAAAATTGTATCGTAGTATTCTCTTTATGAATGACATAAATATTTTACGTTTTAATTAATCAAAGTGAAGGAAAATGAAGTAAGTATTTTACAAACATGGTGGAGTTAATATATGCATTTAAATGTAATCGCCCGAGGTCAGAACTGCAACTCTGATTAGTGGGAACTTGGTGTTCTGTGAAGCAACCTCATACTTCATACATTAGTATGTATACCGGTACTGTCCTGGCGGTAATTAAATGATTGGAAAACCCATTTCACAGGAAACGTTTTTCAGTTCCAATAAACTCAGTAATTTATGTAAGCTCCAGGGAAGTGTGGCGTGGTCAGTTCATAGTATGTTCGTAACTTAAATATTTCTTTGTGAAATGGAGGTAGTTCCGTACTTATCTAAGGTAGTTTTAGAAAGGATATGTTTAGAACATAAAATACTGAAAATTTAGTACAAAATTTATTGTTTTATCTCATTAAAATTAAAGTACAAAAATTTTACTACTTAACGTGATTCCATCACTTAAAGCTTTCGCAGCTTTGACTTAAAAAATAATTAAGTACAGTATGCTTAGATTAAAAATCAGAATAAATTAAATAAGTCAAATAAATTTTACATTCAAAATTCGAGATTACATGCCTTTGTCGGCACTATTTACAGACTAGGTAAGTATTATCTTAATTAAATTAAAGAGAGTCAAAACAAGTGGGCAAATTAAATAAAGCAGGACATTGATAATTGGACTAGAAGTCGCTACAAGCGAGCTTACGATCTACGCTACCTTAGGAATACATTACAACTAAGTATATAAGAGACTATGTACAAGTAACTGGAAATGTAACAACCTACTCAATATCACAATTTAGGAATTGCGCAGCCACAGCGCTCGTATACAATAAACTTATAATACTGAAAAGTGATGCCACAGTTTACGAAAAATAAGTTCAATATAATTAGAAACATAAAACATACCTATCAATATATTTACATCGTTAAGTAAAAGCTTCAATAAATATAATTAAATAAATAAAAAAATATCGTTGAGATTAAGTAATAATAAGTAAAAAGCCTAAAAACGTTTAAGTGCTTACATTTCATCAAAACCAAAAAGGTCATGGAACAGAAATGGCTACGCACGCCACTTTTTGGCCCCATAATTTACAAAATACTCCTAGGGTACCTAACAGTCAATTATTGCTAATAATACTGTGTATTTACCTAATACTTATAAGTACTTATAACATTAAGAACGTAGAATCAGTCGAGTGTGCCGCTTGCAGTCAGTGCGGGCTTTAGCCACTTGTCTTCACAACACTTTGTCTTTTGGAGCTGTCATGTCTGCTGACATCTCCCCTTGCCGAAGACCCAGGGACCCCTGCCCTGGTCCGCCACCGTGGCAGCAGGCGTGTCAACCTTCACATGATCAGTGCTGTCCACAGCACGGCTTAAGTCTTTCGCCTCATCACCTCACAAGCACACTTAAATCGATTCCACTTCATATTCTGGCTCCGCTGTAACAAAGAAATTGGACGTTAAACTAAAGCCCGGCCTAACTACGAGGATTTTTGAAAGAATTGGTATTTATAGAGATGTTGAAATTTAAAATGTTTTTAAACAGTGTCAGAAATATAAACAAATGAGTTCATATGATATGAAAGACTTGAAATTTACTTGTGGGTTGCGATATGATTATATTTATAATAGTAGTTTAGATTCATGGAACATTAGTCTGTAAAACAATGGATGTCAGCACGGGGCGTACGCTCTGCTCTATAATTATAAATTACACCTGCTGTTATTCAATCAATAACGTTTGGTAAGTATAGTAATTTACTACTATATTACAAAACTATATAGATCTTTATGATATACGAAAAATCAATTTAGTTCAATCTAAAATAGGCCAAATTGAAAATAGAGAAAGAAAATTGCACAAACAAGACAACATCGAATTCGGAAGTGGAAGTGCAAGCTTTTGAAAAGGTTACGTGCAAAGAAAGAGACAGAGTGATAGGAACGAGATGACAAGCGTGCGCCGTTCCACAGCTAAAGTAGATTAGTGTTGACAGACATCCATTATTCTACGAACCTTGCGGAGACAGGATCTCCTCTCTGCGACGTTGGGACACTGGCACGTGCACTTACGAGGGTTGAAGATCTGGGGAGCCTCGCACTCCCTCTTGGAGCAGCAACCACAGCTCACGTGTTCCTCTACTTCATACGTGGAACAAGACTCCTTGCCCGTGCTGATGTTGCTCACGCGCACCTGACAACAACAGTAACACATGAGCATAAAATCCAAAACAAATCGCGAAATCCAAAACATGGGAACATCTGCATGACTCCGATGAATAGACTCGCTAATATTACGAAGTGTTATGTCATTATTATAAATCATTAAGGATAACGATTGTCGTTACACAACACGTTAAACACGTCTGTCAAACAATCTAACTGTGTCAAGGGTGCGCCTGATTTAGCGCACGCGAGATAAACAGATAAGGTTTGCCGATGTGATTAGGAGAGAGATGGGACTTACGGGTATGTGGAGGGTTCGCTTGACGGTGGCCACGCACTCGTGGCCGTCGTAGTCGCACGTGCCGGCGCAGCGAGCCACCCACACTGCCTTCGGGATCACCTGTGGGACGCCATTAGTTAGAAAATGCTTCTAAATCTAAACTTCTTAAAGTAGAGCAGGATATAGGGCTTCAATTTGGGAATACGCAAATTGATAGCAAGTAAAGCGGATAAGTACGAATTAGTGTGATTAGATTAGGATTACTGATTCTGATTGCTGTGAAATTTTGGTTCACTGATAAGAACTTGGATTTTCATGATGCCTGAATCATGAAATGTTATAGTGATTGAAGATATCTCTAGAGGATTTTTTGTCTCCCGAGTCTTATCAAGTATACGTGCTAAGATTAGAATTGTCTTTGGAAGAATTGAACTTTCCGTGTCAGAATGAGTCATTCTTATCAAATTGTTGTGAAATATATAAAGCATGTGAAGTGGAGTGGAATTCAGTAATGTTGGTTTAATTAGCGTGTAGACCCGCGTGATTGGGTCAACTTGTAATTATCGGTTGGGGTCTAGAATTTTACATTACTCATGTAGGACAAGTCGTGTAGTCAATCAATTAATTTCTTACCAATTCGCTGGTGCTGGCAGAGTTCAGGTGTACGAAAACTTCCTTAGGTTTTCCACATTTTGACCTCTCGATATATTCATTCCGCAAATCTTCTTTTTCTCGCGAACATTTTTCTAAAAATAAAAAATAAATATCCGTTAACTTTGTATTCCGAAACTTCTTGAACTTATTTTAAGTGACCTACTTTTTGCTAGAAAGGAATAGACTATTTCCAGATAACGAGCAACAGCATTGTCTGTTGCATCATTATTTACTTTCACCGACAGCACGACGACTAATTTATTAAATTATTCTGTATTTATTTATAGACAATCACCTTTCTTCAAATTATTGTCCCGGAACTCGTTGGGGTAGTGCGGGAACTTGGGGTGCCTGTAGGCCCTCACCACCACGCACAGCACTAGAATCATCAGTACAATTTTCTCCATTGTATCACTTGTCACTTAAATCACTTTAAACTTCAGAAAACTTTTCACTGTCCTTTAACTCGCGTGTAGTAGTGTTATCTGTCACTGGCAGGTCCTTGCGTGTATGTCGGTTGGCGTTCAGCTGTTGTCTGATGGTGTCGGAGGCGGCTTTCAGTTATAAAGCCTGAGTCAACGGCGCTGCGTGACGTCGCGGTGGGCCCGGCGCTGCGTCACGGCGCGTCACGGCGCGTCACACCCCCGCCCGGCGCTGGCCGCGGCCGGATCTCGCCCGCATTCTTCCCGTCTGTCTCCATTCTCCCGCTTCCGTTGTGTAAGGTCGAGGAGAAACCGCAGCGTATGACGCTGGTCTGGTAATCCTTTTATCTTACAGGTGTTTTTCCTGTTGCTGACTGTTATCAAATATTGCGTAGAGAGTGCAGTGATTTCATAAGCCGGCTTTCAGCAAATCATCATCTCGTTGCAGTTTAGCTGCCATTCTGAGTAAGGCGAAAGCTTGGCGTAGGTAATCTGTTTCAGGAGATTTATTTGAGTGTAGATACCTAAGTTTTGTTGCTAGATTTATAAGATCCTTATCACCTGATGATGTCTTATTGCGTGTTCAGTACTTGGAAAAATCAAGGAAGTGATAAAATTCTTCAGAGTATTGAAAGTGTCATAAGTAGTCATAATGGATTACATTGTATCAGCTGCGGGGCGCCATGCTCACATTCTTGTACCTTATCACTTCATCAGTTATCAAATGTTATCTTTATAATCGGATTTAATTGGTCCTATGACGAAATGTATTTTCCAACAACCTTTTTTCCATATGATTTTTACATCATTACTTACAGTTTACACAGTCGTGCATGTTTTTTCTTAGTTGAATGATTAGGTGCGTGTCTGAGACATAGATGGTGAACCCTCCAACGTAGATCGAATATGAATACCTAAGTGTGTGAGTTAATGAATAGGCGTTCCTCAGGGCCACATCCTAGCTCCCTTCAGTTTGTAGGTTAACCTGCCGTGCCGACAACAGCCTTTTTATGCAAAGCTCTAAGCTAATCAACAGCTCTGCGAAACCGTGGTTCAGTGAAAACCGCGTTTTGCATAAACATTTCACCCAATTAACGGTTAAACGCTTCCACTAAACCTACTTTCGATAATGGAGTGAATGGTTCTGGGAAAGGCCCGGAGCAGTCACCCTGAAGGCGTGATGTCAGAGCGTGACTGGCGCCGCCTGAAGCCTGAAGCAACCACCTGCTTACAAGCTGTGGCTTGCTCGCCAGGTGTTGGCGGTGGACCAAGTTTGTAGACGTAGCGTTTTCATAGCCGAATTATTTTCAAATTATTTCAATGTTTGGATTATATTGTGTCATCATAAAGCAGGTCATTGCACCTTACCTTAATATGGAATACTATCTGATAAAATGAAACAAAAGTCTTGTTTACTCACTAGAATTTTCTGTTGGAAGCTTGCTGGATTTGTCTATATTTGTCTTATCATTAGCTTGTGTCTGTCGATCGTGACTTGGACACCCGTCATTTCCCTTGAGTCATGCCCGTTCATGACTTCACGACTGCCCAATATTTGGCAGCCGCGGCGTTCCGGTTAGTAGTACCGCTAATTTATCGATTTCAATTTATTACTTTTCTACAGATTTGACTAATACCAACGTATTACGTAATACCGTATTGAATTAAATTGGTTTGGTAGAATAGCATTTCAGTACTTTCCATGTTCATGTAAATCATCGTCATCGGAACAATTTCAATCTCAATTAGCTTCAACTTTTTCTTTGTACAAAATTTCTATATTTTCTTTGTTTAAAAGCTTTTTATCTTCTGATTTCCTTTTCGGTCTCTTTACAGTCTCTCTTTAATCAGTCGTATTTTCAGACTCCGGTTGATAAAGTTTTAGGTAATATTGAAGGCAGCACTGATGTCGGCTTGACTCTGCTGTTTGATGTTGTTAAACACTTAGATATTAGGGTATTATCTAATCGCAGAGACGTGCGCGAGATCGGGTAACGGTAACGAGTAAATCATCGAGATACGTGACATGGCAGCCGTCGTTATGGACTAGACGCAGAGTTATAGTATATTTATCGGTCAATGCTTTAAATTCATGAAATCTGAAACTTATTAATGATCATTACAATAGAATAGAACAGAATAGATGGGTAGGTATCTTAGGGTGCTTTCAAAGTGGCAGGCTGAAAGTATCCAAACCTGATTAAAGGTCGTAAGCTTGATGCAATGTTGTTTATAAATAACAGATTTTATATAATAATGTTCTATCTATTGATATTGCTTGTTAAGAAACCCATAAGTATTTGCTATTCAGCATGCATTTGCAAATAATATCACCGAGACTCCTGCTGCATCTAAGTAGATTATTATGCAAGTCCAGTAAACTACCATCAACGTCTCCATCCACATTACAATAAAACACCGGTAATCTTTCCAGATTGATTTAAAAAAAAATAGTAAACACTAGACTGTGTTGACGGAAATTTTAAACAGGTTATGGAAAACTATTGCACCACTTCCGACCGTCGCCGCGGTCATCGGCGCCTCGAGAACTTAGTGGAACTTCTACACAAACTAGCCACTGGAGGGTTACTCTGGCAAGACAACCTACTACTTACCTTACTAACGATCAAACAAGAGCGGCCATTCAATCGGTACGTTTAATACAACGTGATAGAGTCCTGGTGGAAACTTAGTTTTCCGTAAGCGTGAGTGACCTTTCAGCCACTAACTAGGTTACTCACCGCACGCACGGTGATACTTGTGTACTCTATCAATCAATTTAACAAGTATTTGGCACAGTAATACGCTTTTCGAGGCACGTAGCTCGCACCTTTCCATACTGCATCGATCGTTGCGTTAGCCATAAAGCCTTGATCAAATTTGTGAGTTTTGACTGTCAGGTGAAATACCTACGTGTATTATTTAAAATCATTTGATGCTCTTTAAATAGTTATATTTACAAAAAATATAAATATTACCACAGGTTCCGGTATATTCGCTTTTAAGAGGAATGAACTGTCGACAAAATGCGTACAATTTGTCTATGTAGTACCTATTCATGCATTAAATATAATTATGGCTCGATCAAAGAATTACTTAACACTTTATAGTACGAGGAAACGTGGAAATGTATTGCAACTGCCGACGAACCGGACAGTCACGTGCGGTTTCCAGAAGAACTACGCACTTCTAATTAATCTAATTAATCATATTATGAATTTACTAATATTATAAAGAGGGAGATTTGTATGTAGATATGTAGGATGTTTGTAGCCAATAAACTCAAAAACTACGTAGGTGAGACCTACAACATAGTGATAATGCTACAATTTCCACATGGAAAGATGCGAATCACCATTAAAGATGCGAAGTTCGCACGGAAAACTTATCGACTTAATCGATGCTTCTTCTTGTTATCTTATTATGTTGTGCGGTTTTGTCCTGAGTTATGCGATTTATACCTCTGCTTAATATCAGTTTTTTTCTGTGAAAGCTTTCATCCACACCAGAGGTAGAAATTCCTGGGACGTTAGTGTATTGTTATTGTATACATCACATCAGTCTGTCCGCAGATATACCGAGAACAAATATTAACTTAATCAATTTCGCCGCAGCCCCCACGCAGGCATACCTGAGCTGATGAAGATTTGAGGAAAATTGAAAGGAAAATTCGCATTTTGTGCCTTGCGACATTCTCTTAGCTTAGATTTAATAGATTAACAGCTCACCACACTATGATTATTATTTTTGTGGTTATTATATATATCAATTATGAATTATCCAGAAGCGCAGTAATCCACATCATAATAAATATCAATCATATCATATATGTATGTAGCCATCTGAATCGGTAAATAAGCTTTTTCGAAACAGTCTCAATTGTTCTTATCCACCGGACACACATTAGGCTAAATTACTTGTTTTGAATCATACTAAATCGAATTACTTAGTTAATAATCATCATTGTCAGTCACTAATTTTTCAGTGGTAGACATAAGTAGCTACCTACTGAAATATTCCTCCTAATTATGGTAATCAAACGGCACTTACAAAGTACAAAAGTCTAAATATTATTGGACTTTTATCAGGTTATCGTGTAGCCGTAATCATATTATAAATCTCTGCTATGATAGCAGCAACTGTTGAAAAGCATATATGAAGCTCTATCAGCAAGATTGAGTCATCTTCAAATAAATTTACAGCAAAAACTCAATTCACTGCGATTACCATGGGTTGACTCATGTTTGAAACATTTGCGTAACTTTTTAGATGCCCTTCAATTTTCCATGGTGGTTATGAAATATTTTCAATTTCTTAGAAAAATATGTCACAAACTTACAAATATTGAATAATAAATTCAAGTTGGGTATGTAGGGTAAGTTATAAAAGTTACTTATTCATGACAACCATGAAGAATGGCGAAATCTGACCCGCTTTGCATAAGTTAGCAGCCACTTACTAAACCTATTTTAAGTTATTGATAAAAATGTCTATTATCACGGAAAAATATTTAAAAAAATCTAAACCATGGGGTTCTTGAGATATTAGGGATCAAAAGTAAATTAATTAAATATATTTTTTTCGTTAAATAATATTTTGCTAAATGGTACACGCACAAATAAGTTTTATAATCTAAATCATGGGATTCCCAATTCATAGCGCATCACAAAATGTATTACATGATTTTATTTATGCAAATAATATCATAATTATTTTTGCACATTTCACACTCAGAAACCTATTTTTATAAAGAGACCAATTTCAAAAATTATTTAATTCTATTCAAGTTCCCGTTATCCCGGAGTAACATAAAATACTTTTTAGCCAGGAATTCCCACGGAAACACTTTTAAAATCAATTTTTAGCTCGAGGGTATCATCTAGTACAGTAGAAATACTTGATCTTTCAGCACCTATATCTTCGTTCTCCCATGTCTCATAATAATAAAATTAATACCAGTATATGCTGTAGTCACGGACTACACATCAGTGTATGTTTCATCAATGGCCGCTCTGGGTCATGGCGCCATAGAGAAATGGCCATTCTCCTTTTGTTCAATGTAAGCATGAGACCTTATTACATCAGCAAAGTTCTATCATACAATTAACAAGATCCCATAGCTTCAACTACTAAAATTTTGGGCAAACGGCCACAGCCTTTAGTCCTTACATATCAGACATAGCTCGGCAGCACACAGGCCCTGCATCCCAATTTCAATCATTTCTCGGAACACCAAAAAGAATCCCTACAAGGAAAATAGCATCGATTTAATACAAGAGTCTTCACGTAAAAGGTGCCCGCTTTGAAATTTTGTATGTTAGTCTTCCAAGAAGATGCAACACGTTTTAGATACGTATCTTTCAAGGTTATGTACTTATGAAGCATGTGAAGCCTGCAGATCTTAATAACTATAACTGATGAACGACTCATGGGTTCCGTGGCCTCGGTACAATTTTGCAGCATTTTTTTAGCAATGCAACATAATTTTGTTTCTCTTCTCTTTTAGAAAGGTGTATTAGCTGCTATAGTTACTGTTAGGTAAGTACCGTCCTAGATATTTAATTTTCCAGCATTTTATATTTGACAACTTTAGATTGTTAAAGTCTGCAGCAGCACTAGATGATAAAATAGGTAAGTAGTTTGTCCCCTTATCAATCATTTACGCACTAAACAGTCGGAACCTCTCATTAGCGTCGCTATCTTACTACGCCCTCGTTGCTTTCATGAATGAAATACTACAAGCACTGCCGGCTCCACAACCAACAGTCTTACATTACTTTGTTGCTCACTTTAATATCAACTCTGTTGCCTCGTCAAAAACTTCACTTTTGAGTAATGCTTTGCGTTTAACTTTGGTACATACTATATTCATTCAAATTTTAACTCAATATCGTTTGGCTTAAGTTTGAGTTTACGTATATCCGTGTTTGGTTTAGATGGCACGTGCCTCCAGCGTGTAGTCTGACCTGTCAAGACTTGTACTGTTATCTGTTGGTTATCTCCCACATAACTATCCATATCTCTTCATACAGCGGCCGAAAGATTAAAATTATCTCTTGAGCTCTAAACTTACAGCAAGTTAAAAGTCATATTTTCATTCAATATTTTTTTTGCTGAATCATTCATGGTCTACATTGAAAGTGTGACTTTGAATAAAGTAGATGTGGGTTCATCTTAATTTTGCTATGAAGGACTCTCTCAGAAATATTAAAGATAAGTACCAAGGCACATATAATTAGCAAGTGTTTCGTCTAATTTAGAAACTAGGTGAGTCTGATGATCGAACGTCCCTGACACTTGCGTCAGCTCGCCGCTCAGGTGGTGAAGTGAAAGTTGATTCTCAGAAAACTTAATTTTAGCACCAAGACTTGTGGGTGAGGAAAATTGTAGCTTAATGACAGCATTTATGAAGTAATAAGTATTAGTATTACGAAACATTATGGTAATGGAAGCCCCTGAAAAACTCATAAAATCTAAACGTCTTGATCATCTTGAAACATTGAACTAACGGCCGCATAATTTATTGAATACCAACCAAGTAAAGATTTCATAACAATTCATACCTACATCGTAAGTCAACGTCACTGTCTTATTTGAGGAAAACGTGTCGGAGTGGTTGAACTGCCGTAGTAACAGTGATTTCGTCACTATTAAATAACTGAGGCTCTTATCAACTTCTTATCGTTGCTTTGTGGAATATTTCATATGAAGCATTCGCGACCTTGCCGAGATCTTCCAAATTCGCACTCGCGCACACAATTAGATTATTATTTAAACTATTTTTAAATATATCGTATGCTAAATTTAGACCATGTTTTTTTATTGAACTGTTCACTATTCATATTAGGGATTTTTCTGATGCAATATTTTCAGTGTCTAGTGACAAGGCATGCGTCGTACATCACCAGATGTAGACTCTGCACGTGACAACACCGTACCTTGAAAACTGAGAGACGGTAATCATCAAAGGCGGACATTGGCTCGCGTGAATTGTAAGAAAAAAACTGTCTGACTTCCCAAATTCTACATGAGTCAGTCAAGGATCTACTGAGATCATACTTCACATCGGTTGACATAACATTGTGTTGGGTAACATTTAAATCGGACGTTGTTAGATTGCAAATGGCCCGGCTAATGCTGTTCCTAACGACTAAAAATGTCAAGTCATCGAGCAAGGTTCATGACTGTAAAGTCCGCTTTGTTAAAACTTTTATCGGCATGATTTTTCTAAGAAGACGTTAGCGAGTCTCTATGTATAATTTATGGTGATATACCGTAGGATGTTTGATTTTTCTCTCAATATCTACTATAATCTATTTAGAGGCATCACGTACCGTTACCATGTAGAATTTCACATTGTTAACGAGATTTGGAACTATGAATCACATCACGAGACGTGTGATTGCCCGTGGCATGGTGCCGGAATTCTCGCATGATTCAGAACTATCACCTGACAGCTGCTCACATACACCTACGGTTTTAATTGGCAGATGTGTTAGATAGGTGTGAGTTGATTTGATAAAATTTGTAGCTCATTTATTTTCTTTCAGGTATACCCTTATAGATACTTTTAGTTTATCAGACTCTAGTGACCAATTTAATTGAACTTTGCAATTCTTAAAGATCACTGCTCAAATATCAGTAAAAAAACTATTAAGCTTTTCGGGAAAGCCCGACCACAGAATAACAATTGGTATCTTTTGATCAATACTTCTCAATACCCATAGTTAAGTAGATAACTACTGAGAAATCGGTGTATTGAAAATTCGTTTGCATTTTATATTTTTTCAACTCGCTTCAAACTTTTCGTGAGGTAATTCCTTACAAATTTCCTTTTTATGATTGAATAAGGGTAAGTAAGTATGCCGTTTGTTTTACCGTATTGAGACCGTGTGACCGGACACAACTCAGGTCACGGTAGCTCGTGGCAAGTGCACAGATAGATGCTATCAGGCAAACGTGCTCCTCTACACGTCGGGTGAGGTTATTCGTACTGCTTCAGTTGCTTCACATTCACTCGATAATGTCTTGGGAGTTGGACAAAAATTAGCTTTGACTAGAAATATACTTTTATAAATCTGTGGGTCATTTAGAACTAGTACTCAGTATGATATCATTGTATAGTTTACAATAGATTAGTAGAAATCTCTCTACATCCAACATTACTTCTGGAAGTAGACCAAATCTAATTATGGCCGAGAAGAACCTACTTATTGCCGTAATTAAATAAATAAAATAACCTAACCATCTCTAAAGTTATTATGCACTGGAACTCTACATTTTCCATTTAAGTAAAGGGTGTAACGTAAAATCCGGAAGGAAAAGCAGAGAATACGGAAGTGATAAATTAAGTACCAATTACCTACCTATAATATTTATATTAGGTAGTTAGGTCATTGCCACCGCAAAGGCCAAAGATTCAAATCAAACAGTCGAGGAATATAATTAACATAATGTTAGCAAATGTATTGCGTAACATGACGTAAAATTTTAGGCACACGCTCGTGAATGATGCACCAATCACAAGTGTCGCAGACTGATGGCCTTGTTTGTGATTGGTCCGTTGGATGTAAAATTCGAGTGTAAAATTGCAACCACGTTTCATCAGGCGTAGGTGTAGTGATTTAAAGTGAAAGGCCCTTTGCATCATTCGGCCTATCAGCGCTCCGGATTTTGTAGTTAAATTCCGAAAAAAGTTCACCACCTATCGGCTTAGTATAGTTATATACCTATTCCTTGGTATAGTTAATGCATTAATACAGTTCCAACTCCGTTGGATGCCTTGTATCTATGTCCTGTGCTAAGTATTGAAATTAATTTACACTTATTTTATTAAGATAAAATAAGTGTAAAGTATAGTCCCTAAGGGGACTATTTTTCAAAATCTGTTGAACCGTTCCATATATGTATAATACGCGTAACTAGGCACGTAATAATTATTTACCACATGAGCACATCATCACTATGATATAAAAATTGGCGAAGCTTTCTAATTTACAACATAACTTACCTTTATTAAAGTTAAGTTACAAAAACATTACCTACCGACCTACTATATTCTTTCACACTGAATATTTCATTTCTTCAGTAAGTATGCGATCTTTAACTTGCCATTAATGATATTTAAATAAGTAAATAATAATATGAAATCAATTAAAACTCAATGTTATGTTCTGAAACTCAAAAGGTTATCATCGCCATTGGCCTGTGATGTGAATGACATTGATTTTTTTGCTAATGATATGATTTTTAATTTATTTCCATGGTAACTAACCTTATCAATAACGTATCGAATAGGTATATAATATTTAATTAGTTGAGCGAGGTGTGTTGGTGAGTTGGGCGAAATGCTCACAGACCTCAATGATGCCTCTAAACAAGTTGGGCTGAAAATGAACATGGACAAGACAAAGGTCATGTCGAACGAACATGTTTCATCATCGCCCGTAACTGTAGGAGGTGTCACCATCGAAGTTGTTGATCAGTATCCCTACCTAGGACAAGTGATCCGATTAGGTAAATCCAACTTCGATAAAGAGGTAGCTCGTAGAATCCAACTCGGATGGGCAGCGTTCGGGAAATTACGACACATCTTCACTGAAAACATACCTCAGTGTCTGAAAACAAAAGTTTTCAATCAGTGCGTGTTGCCAGTGATGACTTACGGAGCCGAGACGTGGTGCTTCACCAAAGGGCTTATCCACAAGCTCAGAGTTGCTCAGCGTGCTATGGAAAGGGCTATGTTAGGCGTGTCCCTGCGAGATAGGATTCGTAATGAAGAAATCCGCAGGAGAACTAAAGTTACCGACATAGCCAAAAGGATTAGCACGCTGAAGTGGCAATGGGCTGGCCACGTAGCCCGCAGAGCCGACGACCGCTGGAGTAGAAAGGTTCTGGAGTGGAGACCCCGTGTCGGCAAACGGCGTGTCGGTCGCCCCCCAACCCGTTGGTCTGATGATCTGCGGAAGGTAGCGGGAAGCCGCTGGATGCAGATGGCGGGTGACCGTTTGGGGTGGCGATCGTTAGGAGAGGCCTATGTCCAACAGTGGACTACGGAAGGCTGAGAGAGAGAGAGAGAGCTATCGGCCTGTTTATCTAATTTAATATCTGATGTAACAGGTGCCGATGAGGACAAATCATTTTTGAATGATTCATACTAATTGACGTCAAATCCTTTGATGCAGTTCATGCTGATTTTCTCGCCTCCGAGGTAGTCTGGATGAAATTACTCTCTTAGTAATAAGGTTGCAAACTGCAATGTTGTGCATTTCCTTTTGTAATTTCTGTTTGTGTGCAATAAATAATTATCTATCTTTAGACCTAGGGTTAATTAGCCTAGCATGATTGAAATTTCAGTTCACTTTCAAGCATTTAGAAAAGGTCGGTCGCGCAACCATTCTCTCTACATAATTTATGAAAATTTAGCATAGCGCTAATATAATAAGGATAAAGAGAAAATCTAAAATGGGGTAGCATCCCCAAATTTAGGTTCATTTTGGTCAATGTGTACTTACTTATAATGGTTTAAGCATTTATAAGTAACCGTAAGGTAGACCCTCTTTAAGTATCTACCTATTTAATAATTATCTAAGGAGAAGATTGGTCTTAGCAATTTACCTGTGCTGGACCATGCCTTGTTCCTAACCTAGTGTATTAGACACGTATTAGATAGTTTTGGCTGTTATGCTATTGTTTTTGTTAAATAAAGTCACTGGTTTCTTATGGTAGAGGTAGATCGAAAGGAGGTGACTGGATCATAATTATGTCACTGTGGTAGGACGTAGGTTATTGTGCGCGAAATAGTCTACTCTCCCAACAAGTTCAATTGCCTTTATCGTTAGTATACCTACTTAAGTATACAATAATTTATACATAGTTTGTCTAACGACCTGAGTCACGCTGAATATAAAAAAACTGAAAGAGCACGGTTTTGGGTATTAGTATGTCGTCATCGTCGCATGCGTGTTAATGACGTCATAGTTATGGTAGATAAAGATTAAAGTTATTTATTTATTTTACAATAAGTACAATGTCAGCGTACCTACAAGGGTATAATAGGCCGACCTAATCGGACCCGGAAAAAACAGTTCCCGTGGTCCGATTGTCCGATCAATCGGACTAAGACATAACTTATGATAACCGTAAATACCTTCTCTAAACAATATGATGTATTGTATAAGTATCAGACTAGGCGATTGCTTCCTTTTTCCTCAATAGCCGCACTACTTATCTTAAAATAAATAAATGCAGAAATACAGGGGAAATCCCTTTTCAATGTTAGGGAAATATTTATTTATTATTGTTACTTATTTTATTACATAGGTACTTACTTATTAAATATAGTACTTATAGTACTTCCTATAGAAATTTCATACCCTATGCTCATGACTGTAATCCCCGAAGGGATAGTCAGAGGCAGAGGTGACTCGCAAGCGCGTACATTTGAACTCACGTGATAGGTCGCGAGCCGTATCATGAAATTCCTCTCTGTAAGTACCTAGGTACCTACTTTGCAATCAGTAGGTACATATTCATCTAGTACCTAGTTAACTACTTGGGTATATTTGGAGGGCTGATATAGATCACCTCCGGAACTCAATCTGAACTGATCAAGGGTGCAAATTTTCAGGAAAAAAGTCTTTAAGTACTTACCAAATATAGGTAAGTACGTTTTAATAACCATTTCACGAAACAAATTTCCTGTGGGGAATTCCTTGCGGCGTGTGACACGATCTATACTACCGATTATACATGAGCTCCCTCTATATCTCGATTCCCCCGTAGTACCTACCAGATAAAATAACGAAATACCTAAGCTAATCCCAGTCATGACTATTAGCCATTACTATGCGCAATAAAGGCAACGGGTAAACTCCACCGCTATTACATACTGATTCATTGTTTGCGAATGTGAAATATAAACACAAACTACAAAATTAGCCGAGTAAATTTGGATCTTCGCAAATAGATCAACACAGTCATGACTTGATGTACTAATCTGTTCTTCATTAAAATGGTTTATCTACTCACAGCCGCGTTTACAGCTGCAGCGACGGCGAATATTCGCCGTGTTCGCCTAAAATGTAAACCATCGGCATCGGCTAATATTCGACTTGAAGAATAGCTGTTTGCCCCCGACCGACCTCTAATTCGGCTCAAAAAGTCTACTTAGGCCTGATTTTTTGATACGTGGTCAACTTTAACCCTTAGTCAAATTACGTGTCTAGCATATGACATCGAACTGAAATTGTTCAGAATTACCCCCTGAACCATTTCAGTACCTACCCTTTTATTAACAACCTTTATAAGTACTCCCTATATAGATTCTGAAGCCTAATACTCTGAGAACTGAAGCTCGCTGTCTGTAAACGCGACCGACATTCCTGTCCAGCCGTGACGGCTGCGCGTGTGACGTCACAGTGATGGCGTCACTCGTCACGCCTTCAGTGACGGGCGCACGCGCCGCGCACGCTTGTAGCTCGTGTCCTTATACGGACTACGGCACGGACTTTGCCCTTTCAGGATTGTGTGATAAGGGGTCGTAGTTAGCAGGAGGTGACTATAACTTTAGGCTCCCCGCACACGGGCCACCGGTCACAAACCACAAAACGCCGCCACTGGCATATTTCCTGTAATTTCGTACATTTTACCTATATGGACTGGCCGCCCACGGTTGACGCCGGTGGCGGCCACACGCTTCAAATCGTACCCATACAAAAGCTTCTCGTGGCGGCGTTTGTGGCTGTGGCCGGTGGCCCATGTGCGGCGACACTTTGATCGTACGATGACGCGATGCCTTTTCGTCGTGCGATAAGTTCAAACCATCTTCAGAGTGTCTTTTAAACTTCGCAAGTCATCAAGCGAAATGACATTTTCATAATTATATTTCAAATTATCACACGACGAGAACGCATCACGCCATGCATCGTACGATCCATGGGTCGGGGTCGTAGTTAGAAGGAGGTGACTATACCCTATAGATTATAGCAGTTAGGGTGGAGGCTGGAAAAAGGCTGAGTGGCGTATCCATCTTCACGTCATCTCATCATCATCAGCCCGTAGTCGTTCACTGCTGGACGCCTCTACGAAGCAGCGCCACAACACTCTTTAGTTACGATGACTTCACGTGTTAAATACGTGGTTTACTTGTCTAATACATATATTTAAATCTTAGTCATCATCGTCAACCTATATCCTAGAGCAGTCCACTGCTGTACGTAGGCCTGTCCCAAAGCACGCTCTGGATGTGATATTAAGTACCTACCTAGGTACCTTATAAGTACCTGAATTTGTTTTGTCTAAGAAGGGAGTTGTACATTATTGTACCAATGAGCCAGCTGCAGTGTTAGGGTGTGAGAAGACCCATTGCATTGGTGCGTTGCGCTGTGTTGCGACGAATTGGGCCTCACCTTTAGTTAACCGCCTGCGACGTAAAATTAGCAGCAATTATCCATTAATACCCCTTTGATCAAAGCTTTACCCCAACGTCGTTTTTCTATTAAGTATTTATTCGGCGGCTTATTATGAAAGAAAATCAAAATCTGTTGTCTGAAAGCGCTCGGGGGGACATGTTTTAAGCTGTGTTTACCTATACAAGCCGCTGGGTCCAAGCCCGCTGGCTATCGTTGTTCGGGATCGCTTGGATCGCTTTGTACATAACAAACTGTGACCCAGTCCATGCGTGCTCTTATCAACCTTATTCGCTCCGAAAAGAAGAGTGGCGACCGAACATACTCAGTGGCTCCGCTGAGTACCAATATGCTTAGCACTATACTCCACTGTGGATGGGCTGATTCGATGGGTGTTTGCACCGGACATCCGCTAAACGCGGCTGAGGCGCTTTTTTTTATAATCCAATAATTATTTTGAGGAATAAGCACAATAATAAAAAATCATTGCCATGCTGTTGACACTCAGTGTTAAAAATCATTATTATTGCCATATCAAAATATATTAAAGCTCAGAACAATAACGGCTGTGCTTAATATTTGTTTTCTTGTACCTATTTTTATTTCATAATCTACTATTATTTATATTATATTTTGATTAACATAAAAACCATAAAAATACATTATTTCATTGCTAAAGAAAATCATAAAAAAATATTTTTCTGTTTTTCTTTTAACTTTGACATTGTCATTTGTTTTTTTACATGGCAACATTAAGTTGTTCTTTGCTTACACGTCAAGTGGTTATGATTTCTGGATTTTCCGATAAAATGTTAAATATTGTCAGTAAATGTGAATAAATACAGCAAATTAATAGTCTAAATAAATTATTTACGAACATTTACATGTGTTACGATAGCCGGCAATCATTCCTTAGTTGTATTTTTGCGTGAAACGTGAAGAAAATATGGGTAAGTGAATTGAGCAATTTTCAGGTCGTAATTTTGTTTTATGGTGCCTGTGTCGGCTGATAATAATTTATGTGTCGTTTGTGTTGCAGGTGGGTTATTCAGTTACTTCCGGGGGCTGCTGGGGGCGCGGGAGATGCGGATCCTAATCCTGGGGCTGGATGGCGCCGGAAAAACAACAATTCTGTACAAACTCCAAGTCGGCGAAGTGGTCACCACGATACCCACCATAGGGTTCAATGTAGAACAAGTCACGTACAAAAACTTAAAGTTCCAAGTGTGGGATCTTGGAGGACAGACCAGTATTAGGTGAATATATTTGTTACAGTTTTTGGCTAGGTTATGACTGATATGAAAAGATTTATATTCCTCAGTCTTGATTTCACTATTTTGCTACATTTATGGCCAGTTGCTCATGCCAGTTACCTGAATAATAGACTTAAGCAGCTCTTATCAATCTATGTCAGACATACAATGCAATTGTAAATTTAAATCCTCAAAATTTACATAATTAGAGAATGGAATAATTATTGGAGAAAATCATACTATGAACTTGTATGAAAACAAATGGGAAGAAATTATTTATTTACTGGTTATTTTTTTTTAATATGTTGTGGTTGATTTGATTTCAGGCCCTATTGGCGATGTTACTATGGAAATACAGATGCTATAATATATGTGGTGGACTCAGCAGACAGAGATCGAATAGGCATATCTAAAGATGAACTAGTACACATGTTAAGAGTAAGTAATTTAAAATAAGCTTAGCTATAGTTTAATCAAAACCTTTCAAGGCAGGCCGAGAGGAAAAGGCTATGAGGAATGTTAGTAATTTTTAGCTCACTTATCATTATCATAAACAAACTCAACCATTTCCTGAAAATGATAACAAAACACATAATTAAAATACTGATATAATTATTTTTATCAGAACTCCAAATGCATGAAAGCAAAACAAAGTATGAAAAAACCTTGGTTTATCATTGTAAGTAAATAAGTAACTGTTCTAACTGGCTAGTACTGGCAGCAATCCCTAGTCCAGCTCAAATGTTTGCCATTGAGAAGATAGACCTAAGTGTTTAAGCATTCAGGTTTTGCATTACTATCAGTAGTGAAAGGTCCATACATACAGAGAAATGAAACATAATTTCATTACTCAGCACCTAACAAACAAATCAATCTCTTTCAGGAAGACGAGCTAGCGAATGCAATCCTAGTAGTCCTTGCCAACAAGCAGGACATGGCGGGGTGCCTCACGGTGGCGGAGGTGCACCAGGCGCTCGGGCTCGACGCGCTCCGCGACAGAACATTCCAGATCTTCAAGACATCCGCCGTGAAAGGAGAGGGCCTCGACCAGGCCATGGACTGGCTCTCCAACGCTTTGCAAGCTAGGAAATAACAAATAGGTGTGTTGATTGTGTTTTAGTGATGATTGCTTAGATTAGAAGGCTCCTGTTATGGCGCCTCCTACTCCTTTGGGTGTTGATTTACTTTGCAACTCAAGCCTATAAATACAAATGAACAAACATGGAGTCACACTTTCTAACAACTGTATTTAGGAATTATTATCCAAGTGTTAGATCAGAAATCTGCTCCTTTTTTGTGAATGTTCCTAACAAGACTGCAATCATCATGTAGATTTGTCGGTCATTCATAAACTTTGCAATAGAATGTTTGTACTTATGGTATATTTTGTATATTGTGGAATAATGTATACTTTTATCTTTTTCAGGGTAAATTCACACAAATATCAACAAACAGCGGGAAGATTTCGCCAAGATCGGACCTGAACAGTAGACTGTTGATGAAGAATGGATTATACCATAGTCACCTATAATGCCATTAGGATAGGTACTTAGCTACAAGATGTGTCTGAACCAGAACTCTAATTCAACCAAGTAAGGTATATTTTGGATTAACTCTAAAAAGGTTTATAAAATATGCCATGATGATATCGTAATTGTTTGATAATAATAACGATATTCAAGACTTTTCATTTATAGAACTTAATGTGTACTTATAAAAATATTGTGTACCCAAAGTTCAATCAAGCATTAACGTTTTACGTCCGAAAACCACCTAATAATATAATGCTTACTTAATGCATGATGGAACTTACAATAAACACGCTGTTAAACGCTGCCAGTTAGCTATCAAACGGCTTATAAATATGTAAAATTTTGATTTAAACACTAATTTTAAAAGATTTTATTTTTTGATAATAACCACGAAGAGCATATTACATTGAAAATATCAAAGCAAAAATAAACCTTAATCCAAAGCTTAGCTCTAGTTCAGAGACATGTTGGAACCACATCACTCCGGGCAGTAGCCAATAGTAAATGGCTGAGGTTTAACGAAATTATGCAGTTGTTGCATTATACAAAATAAATTATAACCTGTACGCATTATAGAAGACAAATTTTAGTGTAGAACAATGAAATTATAAACTGGAGTCGTTTCTACTGCCGTTGGCGATCAAGTGGTGGTGTGAGGAGTATATTGTACTTTATAAAGGAACCAACACATTTATCGAAACTGTTTTACTTGGGATATTGAGAAGCCTATTTTGTTAGTTACAAAATGAGTTGTGTAGCCAGTGAAATAGAGCAGCTGCCTATAGTGTGATGTAATTTTCGCTTGAATTACTTAAATCAATTCAATGTTTTTGCAATGGCTTATTATTGAACTCCGCAGTGCAATAATTTCGCTAAATGTGGTGTCTCCTTGGTTTTATTTATCTATTGAATAGTTTCATAGAGGGGAGGGATGTTTGGCGATGGATGTACATTATTATTAATAATTACTATAATTAATTATATTTTGTATCAGTGACGTTCACCAAGCTATTTATATTATGTCGCAGTAAGAAAGAAAATTGTTCCAAATACATTTTCATGTATTAAACTGTGTCGTTTATTTTATGATATACAGGGTGTCCCAAAAGTCAACGTCATCCCTTAAAGGCCTGATAGGTCAGCTTATGAGAGACCAGAATATCACAATATGACTTGTTGTTAATTGAAACAATAGCAACGTTTCATACCATTTTGGAAACTGCATTAAATGAGCAATCTTTTCAAATAAGGTGCCAGGTTTGCGTGGTATATTTTTTTTACAGTATGTAGAGTCAAAGTTGTTTATAAAAAAATACGATTACCTTTTATGACTTTGAAAACCGTGTTTTTTTTAAACATACAGCATTACTCGATATTTTTTTTGACTGCGATCAATAGCATGGCTATACAGGGTGATGCAACACCAAACAAATTCTAACAATATGGATTTTTGTACCGGCGGCACGCAAAAAACTGATCCAAGGTGTCGATTTTCAGCAAATTTATAAAAGTGTCAATATCTCGAAAATTATCGAGTTTTTACTAAGGTCATATTGTGATATTCTGGCCTCTCATGAGCTGACCTATCAGCCCTTTAAGGGGTGACGTTGACTTTTGGGACACCCTGTATGTACTTACCTATATACAGGATGTCCCAAAACTACATTTATGGGGAATGTGGATACTCAAAATGCGTTTTTTTTTATTAACTGTGACAACGTTGCCTCTTTTCCCACTCCCGGCCACACCACCTATTTTACTTTTACTCATTCCAACATGACCTTACCCTTAATAAATTTCCTTCAAACAATTTTACATCGAGGTCGTTTTGTACTAAAATAGCAATAACTTTTTTGTTTATTGAAACAATAGCAACGTTTCATACCATTTTAGAGACTGCATTAAATGAGCTATCTTTTCAAATAAGGTGCCAGGTTTGCGTGGTATATTTTTTTTACAGTATGTAGAGTCAAAGTTGTTTATAAAAAAATACGATTACCTTTTATGACTTTGAAAACCGTATTTTTTTTAAACATACAGCATTACTCGATATTTTTTTTACTGCGATCAATAGCATGGCTATACAGGGTGATGCAACACCAAACAAATTCTAACAATATGGATTTTTGTACCGGCGGCACGCAAAAAACTCACCCAAGGTGTCGATTTTCAGCAAATTTATAATAGTGTCAATATCTCGAAAATTATCGAGTTTTTACTAAGGTCATATTGTGATATTCTGGCCTCTCATGAGCTGACCTATCAGCCCTTTAAGGGATGACGTTGACTTTTGGGACACCCTGTATAAAACCATAAATATTATGATATAATTGACAACATTTCAAATAAAATGCTCACTGATTTTATTTTATTTTCGACAAGATATCACAAATTTAGATGACCCGTATTTTTTTATTTCTTCATATTTCTATGTTTTAATATATTTTTTTAATTTCAAAAAAAAAAACACGCACTCACGCCTTGTACTAATGTACTCCCTTGCGGGGTAGGCAGAGGTACATCGCTGCACCCACTTTTCGCCAGAGTGTTATGTTAGTCCCAATGTAATAGGGGGCGGGCCTATTGCCATTTTACGGGCACATCCAAGACCTGAGAACAAATATCTGTGTTTAAACAAATATCTGCCCCAGCCGGGAATCGAACCCGGGACCATCGGCTCAGTAGTCAGGGTCACTAACCACTACGCCATTCGGTCGTTTAATTTCAAAGTTCAAAATATTTATAGTATGAGTGACGTCACGTCGAGGCTTCGGATAAAAATATTTTCGTTGCCTGCCTAACCTAAAAAAAAAAGTTGGATGACATTAATTTGCAAATTCAAATTCAAATTCAAATTCAAATCATTTATTTGTGACACATAGGTTATAGACAGGCTTTTACAAGGTCAAAACTAGTATCATCTATGGTCTACCATAAAGGTGTACAAATTTAAAATATTATAAAAGTAACTTCAAAAATCATGCAATAATTATAAATAAAATTAATTAAACAATTAGCACAAATTACAATTCATATGTACCTATTCACATTCAACAGTAAACAATAAACAAACAATGTCAGCAATTATAATTTATTATATGGAAGTAAATGCATTAAATTAAATAACATGTGTGAAAATAGAAAAATATAATTAAGTGATTCGTTCGGATGTGCTTTTAATATTTCTGGCTCTGGTCAGTAAAGAACTCGTGTAGAGTATAATATGCCTTTCCGACTAGGATCTTCTTCAATTCCGATCTAAACTGGGTAACGCTTTCTAAGTCTCGTATATAGCGAGGTAAATTATTAAATATTTTCGGAGCCATTCCTAATACGCTTTTATTATACAAAGCCGACTTTCGAGATTTTGCCGCTACCTTGTTTTGGCATCTAAGACTTCTGAAGCTATCAAAAAGATGTCTGTTGGATTTTAAAAACGATGCTATCTCATAGATATATAAACATGGTACAGTGAGGATCTTTAAATTTATAAAATGTTGTTTGCAGCTGTCTGTTGATTTTAAATTTTTCATCGCACGGATGCACTTTTTTTGGGATTTAAATACATGGCTTATATCTGTAGAATTGCCCCAAAATATTATGCCGTACCTCAGTGTGGAATATACATATCCAAAGTAGGCAGTAACCAAAGTTTCTTCATTCGCTACCTTTGATAGCACATGTAGCGCATAAGAAAATTTATTTATTTTTTTACAAATGTTGTCAATTTGTGCTTTCCAGTTCACTTTATTGTCTACATAAATTCCAAGAAACTTTGTCACTTGTGTTTCATCTACAATAGTGTCGCGATAATATATGTTAAATTTATCCGGATAAGCCCTTTGTCTAAAATTCATAATATACGTTTTTGTCAAGTTAATAATTAAATTGTTCGATGTCATCCAGTCTATTATCTTTTCTAGAGAGTCATTTATTTGCGTCTCTTGAGAATTTTTATTTTTTTCCATAAATAGCGCCGTACTATCATCAGCAAAGAGAACGATAGGGTGATTTACTACTCTTGGGAGATCATTTATGTAAACTAGGAATAATAATGGACCTAGTACGCTGCCCTGTGGGACTCCGAATTCAGTGTGTCGTGTACCTGAAGTATACACTTTTTCAGTGGTGCACTTAGGACAGATCCTCTCTATTTGTGTAACTTGTGACCTTTTATTTAAATATGACCTTATTAAACTTAGTACGGATCCTCGAACTCCATAACCCTCCAATTTATTTAGAAGGATTTCGTGGTCTACATAGTCGAAAGCTTTCTTCATATCCATGAAAAGAGCTGAGACTGGTCGACCTTGATCCATGCAAGTGATCACTTTGGTTAGAAATTCAAAAATTGCCATATCTATGGTACAACCTTTCCTGAACCCTTTTTGCTCGTCTACTAAAAGGTTGTTAATTTGCAAATATTCATATAAGCTATTGTAAATAACTCTTTCAAATATTTTTGAAAATACTGGAATTAGTGCAACAGGTCTGTAATATTCCATGTCCTCTTTGTCATTTTTTTTAAACATAGGTTTTATAATGGTAAATTTTAACGTATCAGGAAATTTACCTTTTTCAATACTCAAATTAATAATATGACTCAGCACCGGAGATATTAGGTCTGCTACATATTTTATGATTTTTGTATTAATTCCGTCATTTCCTGTGCTATTTGTATTTTTTAATTTAGAAATTATTTTAAATATATCGCAGGGGTCTGTTGGTGACATAAACATTGAAGAGTAATGCTTATTCTCATTTTTATTTGTATTATTTTTTGTGTTGTCATGTCTTTGAATTGTGTCAATGTAGTGATCATTAAACAACTGAGCGATTTCTTGTGGGTGAGAAATATTTTTATCATTGACCTTTATGCGTTGGATAGTTTCTTTTGGGAGTTTTGCTTTAGTACTACTGATAACTTTCCATGCTGCTTTCGATTTATTACTTGACGATTGAATGAAGTTATTATTTTGAGCTCTCTGCGTTAGTTTCACAATTTTTTTGAGTCTATTGGAATATGACTTGAGTTTCAGTTTGTTTTCGTGAGTAGGAACTTTTCTATACGTCATAAGCATACATCTTTTACGTTTACTACACATCTTGATACCCTGAGAGAGCCATTTTGCCTTAACACTGGTAGTCATCTTCACTTTAATTTGAGGGAAACACAGATCATAAATTAGTTGACATGAACATGGACCAATCAACTTCAACTTCAACTTTATTTTGTGGAAAGGACCAATCACGAACTTCCGTCATTGACAAGGACACATAAAAGTGACAGACATTTGAGTGATGTTTGTCATTGTCATTGTCAAAGTGACATAACATGTTTTTTTTTGTTCATGTTTTAGAAGTAAAAGCGCGTTTAATTATTATGCCACATCGTGATGTCACGAATGATAATTTAGATTTTTATGTTTTTCTCTGAAATAAATCAATGAGGCGTTTGTTAAAAAAAAAAAAAGTTCCTTTTTGGAGAAATAGATGGCATTGTCTAGGGTTGTTCCAACTGTCAAACCCTCAGAACACACTCAGATCACATGTTATTCTGTGAGGCTAACGAAATGTGAAAGTGACGTAGGTAGGTAGTATTGTAGTATTATTTTCTCTATGATGATAATATATCATGTTATGTAACAATGGTTAATTTACATTACCGCGAATGATTTAACTTACTTACGTGAATGAAAATCACTTGGTATGAAATGATCCGAACACAACCATGATTCTTTTCGCAGTTTCCAATCAATTTTTCGCACATTTATCCGAGTCGCCTTAATCCATTGTTGCGCCTGGCTTTCATCATTTGGAAATTTATGATGTCCTTTATTTTTACAAGTTGCGACGGCACACATTCTCATCATGTCTTGTAAGTATTTCTTTGGGATCTTATTTAGGATCATACAATAAATAAAAATAGAAAATCAGTTCTCGCACGCAGCACCCGTTCAAACGGCGCGGGTAGAACTATTCACAGAATACTTAGCACTATCCCAAGCCACATGCAGTCTGAGCCTCGGAAGGATGGCTCGCGCTACCACCCGACATTTAATCACAAGCACAACTAGTGAGTTCTTATTCTGAGTTTAGTACTCTTTGCTCTCTATGTAATTTTTGACAGTTGGTACACTGCGTTTTCACGCCATCTATCGGCATACCCAAAAGCTCAACTGACAGCTGTCAAGGAAAACGGCTCATAGAAAAATCGGAAACATTTTTTTTGTGAATATTAGAGCCATATCTCTAAATGGTTTTCGAATTTTAACTGTATAAAATTTTGAAATGTTGTCAATTATGAAGGGCAGTAATTAGGGTCAATTCAGACGTACCACAACCACACCATAGCCACAACCACGCGGTGTGGTCGGGCGTATATTTTGTATTGACAATGAATAATCCAATTCACACGTGCCACATTTTGCCGTTGTTATCGACCACCTGTGTAATACGACCACATCGCAACCACATCGCAACCACAACGCAACCACATCGCAACGGCAACGTCGCCACGCGGCGGCGGCACCGCGGCAACCTGTTTTCCGTATTAACTGCACACGACGACGTGGTTACCACATCGCAATGACAGCGACAACGCAACCACATCGACATTTTGTCGCTGCCACAACGCAACTGCAAAAAGCCGCTGTCACACAATTCACACGTAACCACAGCTTGACCACATTTTGTCGCTGCGACGTGGTGTGGTTGTGGTACGTGTGAATTGACGCTAACTGTTATCGCTTCTGCTATAATTTTATAGCCACGAACTCTTCTCATACCACATCACAATACCAACATTAAAAACACCTATTTCATTTCCAATCGTGTAACTTAGTATGTACGAACGAACCACACTCTATCTCTTAAGCAAAATACCTCATGTATTCCGCATTGATATCTATATAATAAAAATGAATTGCTGTTCGTTAGTCTTGCTAAAACTCGAGAACGGCTGAACCGATTTGGCTAATTTTGGTCTAGAAATATTCGTGGAAGTTCGGGGAAGGTTTAAAAGGTAAGAAAGGTAGGGTAGGGTAGGGTAGTGTAGTGTAGGGTAGGGTAGGGAAGTGTAGTGTAGGGTAGTGTAGGATTATCCTACTAGGATAGTGTAGTGTAGGGTAGGATAGGGTTAGAGGCGGTATGAAGTTCGCCGGGTGAGCTAGTATTTAATATACTTTACACACTAACTCAAGTCCAACTCATAACATCCCTCTTTCTGCACTAAAAAACGCAATACGACTAAACAAAACCACACAATATAACAACCCAAAACCGTTTTAATAATTGATCAAAACAAAATCAATCCTTCACCGTTTCCTCTTTTTCCTTTCCTTCAAGTTTATCCGAACAGCCCTCCGGGTTCTTTATCATCCGTTCCGTTCATCAAAACCAAATCACCACACACAAACTCTAGTCAAACTCTAGTCAAGCATTTAAAAAACCGGCCAAGTGCGAGTCGGGCTCGCGCACAAAGGGTTCCGTAGCAGCAAATATAATATTACAGTTAAATCAACCTATCTCAAAAACTATAAGAGATACTTTGATCAAACCAAAAATCGTTGAAAGAGTTAATTAGCATGCATCACCTCTATTTTTTTTAGAATTTTATACCCCGTAGTTATAAAAATAGAGGGGGGGGGACATACTTTTTACGACTTTGAGAGCTGATATCTCAAAAATCGTTCACTTTAAGAAAAATGTTTTTTAGAAAACTTTATATCATTTTAAAAGACCTTTCCATTGATACCCCACACGGGTATGTACATCGAAAAAAAAAATTTCATCCCTCAGTTACATGTATGGGGGGCCCCACCCCCAATTCTTTTTTTTACTATTTAGTGTCATATTTTTGTAGCGGTTCATACAACACATATTCCCATCAAATTTCATCACTGTAGTACTTATAGTTTCCGAGTAAATCGGCTGTGACAGACGGACAGACGGACAGACGGACAGACGGACATGACGAAACTATAAGGGTTCCGTTTTTGCCATTTTGGCTACGGAACCCTAAAAACGCAAATACGACTAAATAAAAACCACACCAATAATAACCCAAAACCGTTTTAATAATTGATCAAAACAAAATCAATCCTTCACCGTTTCCTCTTTTTCCTTTCCTTCAAGTTTATCCGAACAGCCCTCCGGGTTCTTTATCTTACTCAATACCATGCACGGAAGTGGCTTCTTCCCTTCTCTAGCCTTCACATCTTCTTCTGTCAAGACCTCATCTGTCTTCGGACATTCTATGTGGAGTGTGGAGGTGGGTTCTGGGGATCCTTCGACCAGGTGCACGAGTAGACCGCCTCCCACGGAACCCGCCAGGAATGAGATGGCACATTTGAGGGCGCAGTTGTCGGTTGGAGCTGGGAAGTAGGTTAATTTTGTTGAACATAAGATAAGGCTCCGCTATACTAGGTAGGCTAATACGATAGTGAGGACAGGTACTACGTCTTACTTCGTGCAACTTTACTTATTTCTATGAAGCACCGAAGCGAGAACACGACTAAAAATTATAATATGGGGATTTGTAGCCGGGACTTTCGGATAAGAAGAAAGAATATGGTAATAAACGCACTTTTACCACATTGTTTTTACATTAGCCTCGGTTGGGTTAAAAATAATATTTATGAACTAACCTGGATTGGCACTCATAATTTCCGAAAATTTCTGTTGAAACTACTGTATGACCTGAAAAACAAGCCATGTTTTTACATTATGTAGATAGGTAGGTATTATGTATATTAGGTCCTTACATATGAAATTGGCGTTTTCTATAGGAGGAACATAAAGTCGTTTTTTTTTTAAATGAAATATATATTAAATTAATCAAAGTATGTACCATTGCTATGTATGCACTTTTGCCATCTCATAGGTAGTTCATTGATGTTGATTCTGAAGGCAGAAATTCTAATTTTAACGCTGTCAAACTAAAAAATTTGCTAGCATAAAATGACATTTACGGAAACAATCATAGAGTCGAATTTTAAACAAAGAAATTAAGGTTTTGACATCGCTAAATTTAAAATTTCTGCCTTCAGAATCGATATCATTGATGATGATCCCCTTACTAAAAAAACCATTCGGGCGGGAATCAATAAAATCTTTGAAGGCGGTTTGGACTGCCCCATCGGAGTTGAATTTTTTTCCTTGCAAGTAGTTATCCAAATTGCGAAAAAAATGGTAATCTGTTGGAGCAAGGTCCGGAGAGTACGGTGGATGTCTAAGACATTCTAATTGAAGCTCCTCTAATTTGGTAGCCGTCTGTTTTTTTGATTGTGAAGCAGCAGTGACCTAGAGCGATTGACCAGCCTCGGTTGTTTAGCAGCTAGCTTTTCCATCATGGTTTGCAGTTGCTGACAATAGATATCTGCCGTAATCGTCTGGCCAGATTTAAGAAAGCTGTAGTGAACGACACCGGCACTAGTCCACCAAACACTTACAAGCAATTTTTTTTTAGTCAATTTTCGCTTAGGGCAGGATTTGGCTGGTTCGCCAGGGTTCAGCCATTGCGATGAGCGCTTCCGATTATCGTAGAGGATCCACTTTTCATCACAGGTAATGATTCGATTTAAAATTCCTTCATTATTGTGCCGGTTGAGTAACGTTACGCAGCAGTCGACGCGCGTTTGTCCGTTGTCGGTTTGCTTCACTCAATTCATGAGGTACCCACCTTTCAAGCTTTTTCACCTTCCCAATTTGCTTCAAGTGGATTAGAATAGTTTTATCACTAACACCGGAGCCTGCAGCTAACTCGGACGTGGTTTGCGATGGATCTGCTTCCACAATAGCCTCCAATTCTTCATTATCAACTTTGGTCTCCGGCCGTCCACGAGGCTTGTTCTGCAGGTCGAAATTTCCAGAACGAAATCGTTGGAACCAAAAACGCACTGTGTTTTCTTTTGCGACACTGTCACCATACACATCATTAATCCTTCGAGCCGTTTCTGCAGCACTGGTGCCACGGTGGAACTCATACTCGTAAATAACGCGATATTTCAAGTTTTCCATTTTGTAAACAGAGTGACACAAAGAAAAAAACAAAAGAAGAAAAAACAAATGAATTAGGGGGTTTGAAACACAAATGCATGAGTAAATAGCTGTATGAATTTGAATTTGGAATTCCTAACCATAAAGGTAATATTTGAGATCAAAGTGGCCAGTACGACAAAACGCCAATTTCATATTTAAGGACCTAATATTTTTGCTTACGTGTAACCAAAGGATTAGACTCTTTAGAAACCTTTACTTGAAATTAGAGCCCAAAGGAAATCGTAAATTATATAATTACAGTGATACAAAATATCGAAAGTAAGTACCCACCAACTATTTATCACTTTTCTCTGTGGACTTTTTGAATTCACAGGGGTGATCAGGCACATCCAACTCTTTCGCTTTAGGTTTCGCTCCGTCGTCAGTTTCCTTCACTTCCCTTGGCTCAGGACATGGTGGGTCTGGTGGGGAGCCCCCGCTTTGTTTGATGAGATGTGTGATGAGTCCAGCCCCGATGAACCCTCCTAGGAAGGAAGCGGCGATCATGATGTTGCAAGTGTTGTCGGCCGCCCCCGCCCCTGCGCCTGCGCGTCCTGTGAAGGCAATTTCACGTTGTAAGATATGGCCACTTGACTGGCTGTACCTAGGCTTAACACTGTTATGGGGTTGGTTGGTAGCAACAGCTACATTTGGGTTTCCTCATGAGGTGAAAGGGTTGGACAGTGAGAATAGCGTCAGTTAATGACTGGCCAGGCTGCGCCGTTACGCATCAGCTTATTTCGTGAACCCACACAAGGAGCGCCACACTATGTGGCCCACAATATGCAATGGCCTCAGCCAGGTGTGTAGCGGAAGTCATAAAGTAGAGTTGATCACCTACCGCCTCTATCACCCATGGTTTCTAGTAGTTTTCCACATTTCTATAGAAAATTAATTATAATTTTGAAAAAAAAAACGTTAGGTCATCTTTGTAAACATTAGTAAAAATGTGTCATTGCAACGTCATTGCTGTTCTCTTTGCCTTTCTTCTCTTTGTGTGTCTTGTCCATGATCCTGTAATTTCGTAAGAATAAGAAATATAAGTACTGTTTTACTTCCTCTATGAAGAAAGGTTACTCTATTATTTTCGTCGTTCATCAGATCATGTTGGTGTAAAAAAATATAAACACGGAATAAAACTCTTGGTAATAAAATATAGATAAAATTGTGAGTTCCAAAATAGACAAATCAAAATAAATAATATTCTATGAATCGTGGTCGTGAGCGGCGCGGGGGAAACAGGCGCCGAAGTGACTCCGGTGGGGGATGGCTGCCGTTTGTAGGTACGTTAACAAACATTACACCTTATCCTACAGAATAATCTACGCATCTCTCTTTTCTCAAGTTTTCGAACTTTGTACCTCCTCTCTGAGTTACCATGTTTAGTCAACTCAAAAAATGTGGTCTACAAATTCTGTGCTGAATGTGGTCATAAATTACCCATTGGTTTTGCAGTGGGCTTCGCTATCGGGGCCTTCCTTGGCATAATAAACTGTCACCTAGACCCTGACTGGATCGGATCCGATGAAGTGGACTCTGATGGCAAAAGGAAGAGAAAAGCAGGATTGTTGTCTGGAGCTTTAGCAGGAGTATTTGGAGCTGGTGCATCAGAAGACTCTTCAGGAGGTGATGGCCAGAGAGCTAAGAGCAAAGGTGTGTTCAAAGTTAGCAATCCTAAAATAGATAGGGTAATTAATTGTTAAAACTCATCTTGTATTATTTTCATCATATTCGTAGCCCTTGCTATGACTCCCTAGCTAGCGCAAACGGGGCGTCGGTATGTTTAATGTACGCTAGTTCCCATTCCCATGTACCTACCTACAATCGAAACAACACCAACATTTTAGCAGGTGAGTAGTAATGGGTACAAGCCCACTAGCAAATCTCTTATTTTCTTTTGTTTATTTTAAGACGGATACGGGACAGACGAAGACGGAAATTCAAAAAGTATAGCGATGTCGCAAGCCGTCCGGGATAAATTGGATCAAGATGGCAAATCATCCGAAGCCTCACGCGGAGAAAATAAAGGTGGCAAAGGGTCATATGGAGTTAGCAAAACATCTGGTGGAGCTAATATACCCTGTGATGATGTCAATGCAGCCGGTGCTGTAAATAAATCGCCTGAAGATACTACGTCATCAGGAGGCATAAATAAATCATCGTCAGCAAGTGGCAACCGCGACGACGGCATTTCTTCCAATAAGGCAACTTCAGGACCAGCGGAAGAGTGTATGGTAATAGATGCAACTAAAGTTAAAGACTTTTCTATCGAAGATAAGGCTGGTAAAACATCTATCCAAGAGGCGAGTGGCAACTCACAGAAAACTGCTCAAGGATCTTCTAAAAGTGAATCGCTAGCTCCTATTGATGGAAAAAAACCTTGCAAACCAAAAGCGGAGTCAAAAGTGGCAACCGATGGAGCCAATTCAAACACAACGGCTACTGGTGGTGGTGGAACATCCTCGAAAGAACAGAAACCTTGTCCAGAAAAGGTAACAAATACGAAAGAAGAAGGTAAAGACGATTCATTTTCATCAGCTCAAAAACCAGGAACGACTAAAGAACTACCTGATGGCCATCCTTGCAAGACAAAGCTTGAACAAAAAAAGGAAATGGAAAATGTAAAGGAACCTTGTCCGGAGAAGAAAAATTAGAAGTTCTAATATAGAAAATACTGCACAGTATTTATTAACGGTGTTGCAATAAACTAAAACGTAAAAGCTCCTTTGTGCTTATTGTTGTACCGTTTGTTCCTGTAGTTGCGTTTGGGTAAAATTTTGAAGACACTCGCTTGTGAGTTCAGGGAAAGCAGCAGCGTCAGCAAACCACATTGTCTTTCGTACTATCATAGAATAAGGATTATTTGTCTATGGCATCAAAATATCCCCTAAATTAGCAGAATCCTTGCTCTGAAAAGATAAATCTTCTTGTCTCTTCTCAAGTCTGAATTGGTCTGAAATTTTCTTCCATAGAGTAAAAATAAATAATCTTCTGTCAAAACAGCCCCAAATCGAGTCCAAATCGCAGTCTTTTTAATATCTATATTTTATACCATGTATACATTTACCTAATCCAAAACCAAGAATCAGATATATGGTGCACAGCTGGGGCCACCATGCGTCCTCACCCCGAGATCAGAGTGCACGACTGTTTAAACGTACGCGGGCAGCAGAATGCTTCTAGAGGGGGCTACGTGTGTGTCCCTGGCGAGCCTCGGCCGGGGGACAAGGGGGGTGGGGGCGGCGGCGGGGGCGGGGACCCGGGGGCAAGGCAGGGGGTGTTCTGGGTTGTGACGCCAGACGGCCGCGGTAGACCCGGACCTGGCCTGTGGTTTCTGGGTAAGTCTGTGTGTATTGGAATGATTCAGGAATCTCACGGCATCGTTAATAACGCATGGCTTCTATTAGATTGTAGTTTTTTTTATGTTGAAAGTCACACGAGGGCGTCCACCTCATGGACTGTGCTGACATCCGTAGTTCCGAAATGTTGCGATGTTTACCGATGACGTCATACGGAATGCTGGAATGAGGTGGATGCTCGCTATCCCTAAATCAGCATCTGGCTGCATACTAAAGGTCTTCGTTATCTTTATCGCTCGAAAGGAGCTTTACAGTAATGCAAGGAAATGTTGTCACTAACTTTATGAATAAACACTCTAACGCCAACGTAATGATCGTTTCTTACCTGCAAGAGCATTCATCAAATTAGTCTTCCCAATCTTTAGCAAAGCCATCCATATTGCACCAAACCTACATAGCTAAACGCGTGTATATTGTGTTTCAGCGGGAATCCTGGCGGGGTTTGCGTTCAGTACCGTAATGTGCAAGCTCAACTGTGACTGGGCGCGGCTCGGGCAGAACCTGCGCGACTCACTCGGCTACTTGGGCCGGTGTGTTTGTCCAAAAAAACCTGAGCCCTCGTGATATTGTGGCGTTTTAATAAAGTTTTTGTTGTGTAGCTTGGGTTTTCTTTGCAGTTGCGACAGGTTTTCAGGAGCACGTAGGCCTTTATTACCGAGATACATTATTATGTAGGTACAAAGAAAAAAATACTGTCTTGGTAGCGTTGGTACTTAAATTAAAGTTTTAGGAAGAAAACTAAAACATTACTAGACGATCGAATGGCGTAGTGGTAGTGGTTAGTGACCCTGACTACTGAGCCGATGGTCCCGGGTTCGATTCCCGGCCGGGGCAGATATTTGTTTAAACACAGATATTTGTTCTCGGGTCTTGGATGTGCCCGTGAAATGGCAATAGGCCCGCCCCCTATTACATTGGGACTAACATAACACTCTGGCGAAAAGTGGGTGCAGCAATGCACCTCTGCCTATGCCTACCCCGCAAGGGAGTACATTAGTACAAGGCGTGAGTGCGTGTTTTTTTTTTTTTTAAAACATTACTTGGCTTACGGTATATACTATACGTAAGGTGAGGTAAGTTAACTGGTGTAGAGCAGTGTTTTTGTAGTAATGTCTTACCAAACGGACTAACCCAATAGGTTCAGTTGGTACTTTGGATTCATGTACTTAGTAGCTGACTCTTATGTTTAGTCATGTGTTCCATTTTCTGTGATAGAGGAATAATGATGAATGGAAATAACTTATCTAGATCCAGGCAACACAACATCCCCATTAAGGTATGATCCTTGGAGTTATAAGTGCATGATAGAGTAGATGAAGAATAATGTTATCGATAGATGCAATGTAAGCCTGAAAGAATTATGCTCTATTAATAAAGTATTGTTCAGTGCGTTTACCTTGCATTTGACTCTGTTTTACTGGGGGTGGTGGCCGATACGATTGGTTAACTATACCTCTACCTCCATACATCATGATGATGTGAGTGAAGGCACCAACCTGTGATGACTGCTGAACTATTGTCAATATTAAGAAAAGCAAACGAATGGGGGGCAGGTTCGGCACGATAGAGCATGCTTGCAGCTTGGGGCGGTGGGGCCACGCTGGGCCCTGGGGCGGTGGGGCCACGGTGGGACAGACGTCTGTAAATATTATTGTTGTGTGTCGGCGGCGGCGGCGCGGTGCGCGGGAGCCCGCAGGTGCATTCCACGCGCACCCGGACAACCAAATCACCACCTACAACCCACCAATTAAAGTCCAATTTACCCGCACCTCTCAATAGGGAACCCTGTTGGCATGTCTTGTACGAAATAGCACCGATAATTTATCCAACAACAGTTTTGCCTTAAAAGGTTTTTTGGGTGTGGGATATTGGGCGGTATGCGTGTTGTTTTTGGGTCGTGTTTCGGGTGCCGGTGCTGGGGGGCGCGCGGGGGGGCGGCGGAACTGGTTGGCGCGAGCGTCGACCGCGCGGCGGCGGACGCTCGGCGAGACAAGTGCCGCGCCGGGCCACGTGCTCGGGACGCTGCTGGGATGAGAAGGATCTAGGAAAATCACCGTGATTGAAAGTACATAGGTATATTATGTAGGTGTCATGCAATAATGCCTGCACTCGTACTCGTATTAACAAAAAAAAATACCAAACTATAATCACAATTGTAATTTAGAGATTACTACAAATATGGGATTAGTCGAATCATGAAGCTTTTCTGCTTCAGAGTGTTCTACTTATGATCATAAAATGTAGAGTACAATATGCATTTATGCTACCTACATAGAAACATAGAAAGACTGTGTGTCTTAAGGGATCTTAAGATATCCTATCCTACCCATGATCACACCTGGCAAGTAGCAAGTATCTAGTCAAGCTTGCAGAATAGAGGTGTCAGTTCTAGTTAATCCCAGAATTCGACTCACAAAACTCCACACCCGAAAAGCTCCAAAAAAACTCCAAAAGGGCAAAGGCTCTCTGCCCGCGACAGTACAGGGCCCGGCCGGCACGAGTCTTGTAAAGAATGTATAGGTCCGCTCTGCGCCGCCGCCGGGCCCGCAGTCCCGCGCGCTCCGCCGCCGCCGCCGCGCACCCTGCGCCCGCGCAACCACCCACCAAAAGTAAAAGTTCCCCGTTGTGACCGCGCGAACCCACGGAATGGATGGCGAGGTAAACAATTAAAACGCGAAAGCGTTTGGGAACCGCACCGGGCCATTGTTGAGAGTGAACTTCAACAAGAAAACGCTATTGTGATCAGCGAAAGTTATGATAGCATCGCGCAAGAAGTGCGATTGTGAGGGTTGCTGGGGACAGAGGCTCTGATTAGTTCGGCTGATCGTGGGATTGTCAGCTTCGATTAATTATGATGGTGGTAGCTTGGTGATTACTGATTAACTTGCTACGTTTTGCTTAATTGGTTTTAAAAGCAAAAGTTTCAGTTTTTGCTATTCACGTGAATAACTAAGTTACTTAACTATTATTTTTTATATGAAAGATCTTTGGTTACTTAAAACGTATTCGAATTTGATTCAAATTTGTTGTTCTTAAATCTTAACTACTTATGATGTCATCAGATACTCGTACAAACTTAACTACAGGCTCCGGTTTAATTTAAATACTGAAAATTTATCATTTCCGCTATTTTTTTATTGGTGTAGGTAACTAACCAGTTAAGATTTATATTATTTGTTTAGATGTGAAAAGTAGAAGTCCAAATGAAAATTCTTGATTACGCTTCTACATTCTTCACACATCTGAGTCCGCTTGGTATCAACTCGTATCTATTAAATACGTCCTTAACTCTTCATACCAAATTCACTAACAATCGCCTATCTAATACCCGAGTTCAAATGTGACGTTGATTAACTAGCTTAGATTAACAATATACCAACAAGATGCAGTGTCACTGTAAAAGAAAGCTCGACAAATAAAACCACACTTCTAGCACTGAGCTCTTATTTTAAATTAGTTCGGTGTGAAGGTTTGTGACTTTATTCATTGGTACAATAGTTGTCATTAGTTTGAACTTACAATAGTTAAAAAGTTAGTTTTTGGCCTTGATTTTGTATGTGACACACCATCTTGTTAGAATATTATGAATCTAAGTTAACTTGAGAGGAGGAGGAAGATGGAAGTCCACATTCCCTCATGATGCGCAGCATTCTTGAGGCTTTTCTTGTGTCGACGCAACGGGGCTTAGGAAATACTTACTTAGGTAATTTACCTTTAGGCTTCACCTCTGACTGTTTTATTGCCGGTGTGCAAAGGTCGTCTGCGTCTATCCACACTCCCTATCTTGTAAATTAAACAAAACATTACTTAATTGTTTAGAATGGCATAGTACTATTTACTCATTAACAAGTATATCTTCGCCATAATATGCAGTTAAAAAAATCCCTACAGTTTTATAAAAATGGGAATCTTCATAAACATACATTGTACTTGTTTCTCATTATTAAAATTATTTTAACGAAATCTGTTAACTATATTGATGAACTTAAATATTAGTAGTCAAGCTTTATTCCACGTTGCGACTTTAGAGTCCGATGAATGTGTTACTCCTTATGGGCAACGTCCTTCACACTTTGCTGTAAACTTATAACATAAGTATACATAAATGTTATGACTTTCTCTTAGTACCGACTCTACTAGGACTTTCCATGGCCCTCCAACCACAGTTATAATCTGTACTGTCCAATACACTCGATGTTAAATAAATGTACTTCAATATTATAATAATATATTGTAATATTTCCTCTAATTTAAATAAATCCCTTCAATATTGCATTGCGTAAACATATTCTTTTATGTTAAGGAGTAATTTGGTACTATTGTCTCTGGAACTTTTTCATTGCTCGTGAGTGTACAATAAACATCCGCATTGTCTTAAACTCATACAGCATAACATTAACTAGATCAGTAGGCCCAGATGTAGACAAGACACTATACGGTATCCTTGACTGGGGGTAACCCTCTAAGAAGAAAAACAAAATTTCATGGCGTTACTGCGCGAGCCACGACTCTATTTCGTTGTATTAAACCTGCCGATTGCTCGACAGCCGTTCGTTCGTTTTTCGCCAGTATAGAGTAGCCCTCCTGTTCCCTGCACCAGCAAGCGTATAGCCCCAGGCACCAACAGTTGCTGAGTAAATGCAAATAGTCTACACGAGCTGTACCTAGTCACAGAGCAGTCGACCCGGAGCCTAGATCCAGATTGCGCCTGAATTCCTAGATAATTTGTGACAGCCTTCAATTTTAAAATTAGTGTGACTACGAGCATTAAGGCTCAGTTATTTTCATAATATTAGTCGGCACTTATTTCGTACATATTATACCTACATAGTTTGTTTTAGTTTCGTGCGATGTACATGCTGAAAATAACCTCTTCTGCCTTTTTCTTGCCAACCATTGCCAAATGTGTGAAGTCGTCTGTCCAAGGGGCTACACTTGCTTGAAGAAACACCAAGTCTTCATAATATGATTGCATAGAAGACACTTTCATGTACTTACCTATTTAATATCTCCAATCTTGGTTATGAAACATAAATCAACCATCTACGACCTCACATTAGAAGAGTTTACAAAACAGCTAGCGGATATGAAATAAATCTCCCGATCACACCACAATGCAACGAGTGCAGCCGTAAACCATCTCATCACAAGTAGATATGTAAGGCCTTTAATGAAACGCCTTTACAGCATTCGGAATGCTTGCCCTTATCTATAGAATAAGTAATAATACGAATCTTAACACACCGGCCGCTATTAAAGCTAGAATGTTTATGGAGTAACATTATGTAATAGAGAACACGTATTTTCTTACATCTCAGGAATACAGTTAGTAAAGTGAAGCGGCTCCTGTTTTTAAACTAGCTTTTAGATATTAGATGTGAGCAAAGCGGGGTCGTTTGCTGGTTGATTGTAATTACGAATGACTCAAGTTGGGAACTTAATGCTATGTTTATGGCACATAACCTGTAATGTGTACTCGTACAGATATAGAGTAGAGCTCTAAGATTAACAATATACGGACAAGATGTTGAGTCACATACAGCATCAAATAAAGATAAGAACTGTCTACATTCTGTTTACTCTCAGACCGATTTCAGTTCAACCTAATGACAACCAATTGACAATTATTGTACCAATGAATACAAGTCACAAATCTTCTCTTTAATTTAATAAGTAACTTCATATTTATTTATTTATTCGATACTTTATTGCACAAATATGAAATATAAGTGTACAAAAGGTGGACTTAATGCTAAAAGCATTTTCTACCAGCATATCGTTCATTTAAAATATTTATACCTACCCTTGTATGTAATATGAATTGTCGACCAAATGGGAGGAACTGTTTCCTGACATACAGGTTACCCTAGTTAGGAACCAGGGCAATCATTTATACTTTTTGTGTTGCAATAAAGAAATGTTTATGTTCTAACCGAACTAAGTCAAAACAAGAGCTTATGGCGGAAGTGAGAAGTGAGGTGTTAGTTTCTTTTGCACTGACACTCCATCTTGTGCCTATATCGTTAGTCTAAGCTCGTACTGTGTAGAGCTACTTAGACTTTGCATGTAGAGTAAAGTGGCTCATGAATACAGTGTTAGGAACGGGAAGGAAGTGCAATAAATATTGAAATGTTACTTCTAATTTACGCGTAGCTCTGCCGCGAAATGATCACATCATGTGGAAGTAATGAATGGTTGTGCCCGAAGGATGGTCTCTGGCCTCTGGTCCATTTCACTGGATTGGATGACGGGATATCTATTTATTTTATTTTTAAGTAATGGTAAAATCTCTCAAATACCTAACCAACACAAATTATCTGATAAAATAGGTAGGTATAATTGACAAAAAAAAACAAAATTATCACACCACTCTTGATTAAATCAAATAAATCTTGACAATAACTAATTATATAGATTAAAACAAGTGAAAATTAAAAAATATATACAAAGACTTTTAAACATTATTTAAGTATACCATATTTTATGCGTGAAATACGACTTTTCCATACAAAAGAATTCAACGTCGTCGTAAAACTTACATTACTACTTGGTTGGTTTGAACTAGCCTTACCTCAGCCGGTATAGATTAAAACTTTGTTTTGTATGTTGTTCGATATTTATCTAGAATATTACCAACTAAAAACGTAAATTTATGTACAAATTTTAAATTAAATGGTGTCTACATTTTGTGAGTGAAACTTTTTCATTGATCGCGAGTGTAATGGCAACTAGCCTCACCCGGGGTAGGAATTTACCTCAATCCTATTTTCTAAATGTGTGACCTAATACCTTAAAAACGTTCACTCATAAACTGCGGAACAGTCGTGCAGCCGCATGACCATTGAGAGGGTCCCACAGGTCACTCCAGTAGGGTTACTCTATACTGACGAAAAACGAACGAACGAGAGCTGTCGTGCAATCGGCACGTTAAATATCACGAGATAGAGTCGTGGCTCGCGCAGCAGAGCTCCGAAACTTAGTTTTTCGTCATATAGAGTGACCCCCGGTTGGTTCCGCTTGGTGCTCTACTTACGACTAATTTGTGGAGCACTGTTCTGTTCGTACACTAACTCAACTCTCTTATTGTTTGTGGACTTGAAGTTGTGAAAGATTCATAAAGTTGGTTTGTGTGAGTGTCGTTCATGAAATGTGGTTATTATGGACTCGCGATTGATTTGGTCTTAGCCTTTAGTCCTTGGAGTTTTATCTCTATAGCAGTCCTTGCTAGGTTACTCTATAGTCGTCGAAATGAGATAATTCTAAAAAAACATAACAGTTATACTTATATGAGCTGGTTGTGGGCTTGTTTATGCCAAGGAACTGCTTGAAAAAACGAAAATAAAGAAAGGCGTTGTCTAAGACTTCGTTTAACAAAACGTATGTAGTAAAGTAAAGCGACACAATACAAGCTCATAATAAATTTTATTTATAGAGGTAGTTAGTAGTCATAAGACTCCTTATATATTGTAAAGTAATGAGGGACGGTGATTGTCTTATTATTTAACCATAAATTATAATCCAATCTTAAGTCGACGAAATCCATCAAGCCATCACGAGACACGAATCACTTGACCTTTATGGCTTTTTAATAAGAACCTAAATTGCTTATAAAATTGATGGTAGTAATTTTATGGTCGTCCTGCTGAGTAGCAGGCATGTCATATTGGTCGGTGTATTGTGAAATAATATACAATTTTCATAAAATACCAAAATATTAATGTCTTTTGAAAATACCTTGAAATTCATGGAAATCCTAACGATAATTCGCACCTAGCTTTAGGTGCTTCACCTAATTAATTTTTCATTTTGAAATATTTCTATGAACTATATACTTGTATAAATTCATAATACAATACAACCTTCTAGTCGTATTCGTCTCTTCGTCACATCAACGCTCCCCAGATTCAATCAATGACGAAAGAAGCAAGAGCCTTAAAAGTAATTAAGAATGGTTGATCAGCACATAAATGTCAGAATCATGTCATGTGGTAATGCAGCAGTCGTGAGGGTACGAGGTAGTCGTGTTCGAGATTGATAAGTATTTATGTTCCTCGGCATTATTATGCTCCTTCTTAGATACTTTGAAGAGCTTCTTGACTATGCGCGTGAGTCGCTTTAATCCGTCAGTCGATTTACAGACACGGTTTGTCCATAATTGTTTGACGTTTTACGTTCTTATTTTTTTCTATATAAGAATTAAGAATGACGAAATTTACTTAAACCCTCTGAGAAACCGAAAATCAGCCATCTACCTATGTATATATGTACTTACCTCAACTTACCAACACAGTTTCCCATTCCCTCACAGTAGGAAGGAACACGTAAACTGATTTAGGTACGTACTAATAATAAAAGTAACATGTTTACGTATGCGCAAGAATAATAATTCGAGAAGACAAAGCGATGCCAGGAATGTGAAAAGGATACGTAAATCGTGTTGGTCTTTTTTTTACTTTTTGGAATACCCTCGTGTCAGGTATAGTGTAGGGCGACCATGGTCGAAGGCACAAGTGGGATTATGAAGGATATTTAAGTTGATCGTGACTGATCACGAGCCCTTTTTTTCGTAGCAGTAGTTTACTTAAGAGGAGAGTATACCTTGGCGATTCTAGCGAAATAGGTATTTAGGAAAAGATTTGCTGAATCGGGTGCGATAGAGATGCACTGCAGCACGTGACGGACAATAGGTACTTTTCATAGTGAAATTCTAGTTTCGGGAGAAAACGTTTTACACTATCTAAATATCAACCAATCTTTTAGATTTTGGTGTCAATCGCTTGAGCATAATATATTCTAGGTTTAAAGGTTTCGCTTTTTTTTAAAAAAATACATTGTTATTGTTCAACCAACAGCTTGATTCAGCACACAAAAATTACGTTATTTGAGGTGCCTATAACTTTGAACCTATAAGAAATGTCGAAAAAAGAAAAAAAGCTATAAACCTAGTTATTCCTTGTGTCAATAACATACTAAAAAATCATGGAAATTGGATAATATTTAGAGGTAGTAAAACGTTTTCTCTTTTTGTATGGACGAGCAAGTGCTATACTCTCCTATTAAGTTACGTTAAAAATGTTTTCATTTTATAGTGAACTAGCAGTTCCCGCGCGCTTCGCTTCGCCTTAAAAAGTTTTCCCGTGGGAATTCCGGGATAAAAAGTAGCCTATGTTCTTTCCCAGGGTCTAGACCGTATGTATACCAAATTTCATTCAAATCCGTTCAGTAGTTTTGGCGTGAAAGAGTAACAGACAGACAGACAGACAGACACAGTTACTTTCGCATTTATAATATTAGTTAGGATAAAATATTTCATTTTCAAAGTCAAATGTTTCTGTTCAACGTACAAATAAATATTTTTGACGTCTTATACAAAAATCTCTTCATCCGTAAAGGGCCTTTTGTGTTGGTAAAATAAGTCTACGCTACGCCACCACTAAATGGACCACGAAATGCCTGTTTTACTTATTAATATTTAATTTTACGTCTTTTCCGATTATTTCCATTGCAAAGGCAGGTTCATCTTTTATCAATTGAAAAAAAGATCGGGATAATTATCAACGATTATAATAATAACACCTGTCCTGAAATTTTACCATAATTGTGGACACTAGTGCATCTCGGTTTTGGCCAGCTGTTCCTCACATTCCGTAAATTGATTCCCGATATTTTATCGATGCGTAGATCACCGGCTCACTCCATTTAATGAGCTTAAAAGGAATTTATATCGATATAACATAGGTTATCGACTCATCGTAATCTTTATCTCAACTTCTTTTGAACTAATTTTACTTTAAAACGGTTTGATTCTATTTTTATGCTTGTCAGAAAGGATGTTTGATAAGGAATATGCTTTCTTATTTATATCTTTTATAGTTTACATATTATATTGACCTCTGCGAACACATTCGCCCGTAAATTCATTGAAGTATAACTTATTAAAAAAACACTCCAGTATTAGGTATTTTATAAGTACACAAATAAATATAAGTAGGTACAATGGTACATTACACAAAATAGAGGTTTATTCTAGTAATTGAACTTAACGATGAATTGTCTGCTAAAGTGCGATTATTTATATACAGGTACTTAAGTATTTAATGAGCTATACCTTATTATGTACCTTTATCTATATTTATATGTAGAGTCGTCGAATTAAAAAAATTGAATGTAGCACGCAACGGCTGATGACAAAATGAACGGCTACTGCCGATGCCGCACGCTCACTTATATTATTATGAACCTTTGCTTTAGGGCTGAGAAACATAATCACTCTATAATTATTGTGATCAAAAGATATGTTAGGCTTGCCAAGAAATGTAAGATGTTCTTTTTTAATTATAATTAAAAAAATACCAGTATGTCCGATCAAATCGTCAATCCATTACTAACGCTCTTCCCTATTAAAATCATAATTTTTGTGTTAAATAGTGTTGAGATTTGTTAATTACCTACCTACAAAATTAAGAACAAAACCGTGATGATGATTCTTCTAGCCCTCCGAGGAGCATTAGGCCTCCACAGATCCACATACCTTGTACACTTTTCTCTCCTGGCCTCATTCCTATGCTTCGTCGGAGATCCCGATGGAATTAAGGTCATCATCAGCACATAATCTTATAGGAAGGTAGACGTAGCTCCCCCTATAAAAACGTGACCTAAAGCAGCATTGTCCACGGCACAGCCCTACTGCTTGCACTGACAGGCAGCGAGAGCAAAACGACAAATTGTCTTCAATATACGCACAGAGGGGTTAATCTATATGACAAAAAACTAAGTTTCGGAAAGCTGCTGCGCGAGCCACGACTCTAACTCGTTGTATTAAACGTGTCGAGGAACTACAAAGCTCTCGTTCGTACGTTTTTCGTCAGTATAGAGTGACCCTCCAGGGCCGTCAGATGCGGGCATTGAGCTCACCCGCGTTTTTACACCATCCCAATCTAAACGGCATCTCACTCCTGTCCCTCACACCCGTCACCGAACAGAGCAGGACAGAGAACTGTAACTACAGGTTTTGTATTTGGTGAGGATTGGGCATTAGGGGGGCAAGATTGATTATTCCGCTCCGAGCTGTTTCGCTACTGGTAATGAAATGTAAGTGGAGTTTTTTGGACGTATTAATATGAGGTGATCTCGTTTTACTGGTGGGTTTTGCTCCTTTGTTGTCGGAGTTAACGTGCTTGTTGATGAACCTTGTTATCATCGGATGGGTCCCAATGTTACCATTCTGTGCATTAAGCATAATGCGTGTTTATGACGTTATTGCACTAGGTACTCACTAGCCCCACGTAGTTAGTCCATTGCTCAATTGTCGGAACAATCCACCAACTTCTTGTTATTGCATCACAATATAAATATAATCAAAGTCATCACCTCCATCATCATCCCATACCTGCCGACTAATCTCTTGCCCACCCTTCCCAGTCCTTTACTAATCTTAAATTTACACCAGAACTTTTATTATAATAAAGCGCGCGGATCCCCGAATTCTGTTAGTAATTTGCCAAATGACCGGCGAGCAAATTGCTTTGTCAGATTAGTTTGGCCTCTGAATAACATTGGTCTTAAGGGTTATCTCAGACTTTGGGCATTCGGTGTGCATCTGGCCGCAATTAGGCTGCAGGGAGTCACTTTAGCTTACGAGAAGCTTAGTTTCGGGGTGCTGCTGCGCCAACCACGACTCTGTTTCGTTGCATTACGTACCTACATTGCATGACATGCTTTCGTTCGTTCGTTTTTTATTAAGTTGAAGTAGTAAGGGTCCTGCGCAGGCATCCATCACACACGGCATGGAATGACACGGGGCCAAAGGAATTTCTCGGATTTTTATCGAAAGATCTGAGATTATTTTCTTAATCTACTAATATACATATATTAGTTTAGCATTCCTATACAGAGAATTGTGCAAGTTGGGCAAAATATCCTCTCATGTTTTTATCCAAAAGTTTGTAGTGCATTCAAAGCTATTAGTATACCCAATAACCAAGCTACGTCTTGTTAATGGTCCAAAGTAGATACCTACTTACTATGTCATGTAGGTACCCTATTTGTCTGTTGTGATGTGTTCATCGGTGCTTAAACTTAAAAGCTCAGGGTTTGATTCCCTACCATTGTTTCCGTCACGGCTGATCAAGTAAACAGGCTGGGTTTCCTCACACGCCCACAAGGGTCAAAATTCAGAAAATTATTCAACTTTGTATGTAAGTACTTTGTTACTTACTTCCTATCCCCGTCGGTCCCATAGATACCCGATTACACGGCACCATTGTTACTTGCAAACGGAGAATCTATTAGTCCACGTGAAACTAGTATTTCGACTTAGGTTTCATTAGTAACCACGTTATATCACAGAAGCGGAAGGCAGCTCGCTCTACAAACCGTAATCAGTGCAGCTAGCTATAATCCCACTGTGCATACAACACTGTCATTATCTGTAAGCTCAATCCTCGGGGTCTAACAGCCGCCGTCTGTGTCCAGGGAGGCGACACAGTTGGCCAGAGAACGCGTAATTACCATGCAGCCAGCGCGGCCCCCGGCGCGCCACAAGGGACCCCTTTGTGCCCTCTGCTCTTCCTTTTGCATACCTAACTAATATGATGAACTGTTTTGCTTTTCCTACGTATGGCCTAGATTTAAAGACAGTTTCAAGCAGTGGGCAATAAGTGAATAGGTACAACACAGTGTGGTTTTGCAACTTGAAAACACATAAAACAAGCAACTGTATATTATTAACCGCACTGAACTGTCATAATTTCAATCGTAAGAATCGCAGAAGCTCATTGAACCTGGTAATTTCGTTGGCGTTTCAGATGGTAATAAATTGTTAATGTGTGTGTTTTAGTGAAGATGCGTGCACGCCGCGGGCGGAGGCGGCGCCGCTGAGTGCGGGAGCGGAGCGGAGCGTGGAGCGGAGCGGAGAGCGGGGCGGAGAGCGGGGCGGGGAGCGGGCGTGCGCGTGCGCCGCCTGGAGCCCGCGCCGCCAGCCCGCGCCGCACGAGATCCTGCGACCCAAGCCGAGGCGGTGAGTCATCCACATTCCACTGTTAATTCCATTGCTTAGGTCCACTGCCCCCTTATTCATATTATTTATTCAACTACCCTTTCCCGTGCGTCAATAGACACGAACCCATAAATCTCCATCTATTATACAAGCAACCCGGTATCAAATCGTTCAATCTTTAAGCCATTCTGTGCGGAGCAACATCACGCATCCAAAACACCCTCGCCCGTGATCTGCTCCGCACCCATACATCCTACAGTTCATCGTATACTGGTCGTGAACATCAAATTATTCAATGGACCCTCTCAGCGGTGTCATTCAACTGCTGCAATCATACACTACTTTATCAATATAGTGGTATGGAGTGGGTCAAGTGGGTCCTGCGAGGTATTCGGCCCCGTTAGCCCGTCGGGCCATGCATCACGCGGACAGGGCGGGAGTGGACGTGGAAGGGATAATAGATGCCTACTGTTGGCCGCCGCTGCTAGAAGTGATAGATGACGTTCTGTAATCAGAAACGGCTTGTAGCCCCGTATTTACAGTTGCAGATTACAATTTATACCATTGTACTCCCGGTGTTCCGGCTGTAATCCCAGATATTGATAGTCGGGGAATAGTATCGGCGTTGTTAAGTCGATTTACGCTCTCTGTCGTAACATTTTCCTTCATAGTATTAACATTGCGCAGCTCAGAGATCTCGTTGCATTCGAAACTTAGTTGCTTTGTTTTTTTGGTGTCCAATTTCTCCAAAAGCCCGACATTCCCGGCGCTGGCTCACGCGGCGAGTCGCGGAGTGACATTCCGGCCGCTTCCTGCGCGCGCACCGCGCTGCAATTAGTGCGCATTTGTCTCTTTACGCCGCCGATTACATTACGATATTCAGGGTAGAGGCACTGGGGGGTCACTCCCTACATCAAATAACGAATGAAAGAGCATTTTTCACGCAACGCACGATTTGGCTTGCTTAATACGTAGAGTCTGGTTAGTGGTGCAGTTTTGTTTACCCTAAGCATAAGAGCGCTTCGCTAACCGCGGCTCTATCTCGTTGTATTAAGCGTGCCGATTGCGTGACAGTAAAATTCTTGTATTTTGTTCGTTGATGTAGGGAGTGACCCCCTGGGCCGCGGTGATGGCATTTTAATACGGTGGTCGAATATTTTAGTGATAATCGTATTGGATGTCCAGTTGTAATGGTGGGTGTAGGTACTGTGTTCGACTTAAGAGGCATTTGGTGTGACGTTGGCCCTGAATTTAGCGCTCGACTGTCTCCCAAATACTTAGAATATAAATCGAATAAAGTACCTATATCTATTATATTTAAGTAAGCATTAAAGTCCCATTATTAGTTGTATGACGATGCATTGATCTTCCATCGCGATAGAGCCCCTGTCTCAACAATAAAATAATAAGGACTAACTTTTTTAGGGTTCCGTAGCCAAAATGGCAAAAACGGAACCCTTATAGTTTCGTCATGTCCGTCTGTCCGTCTGTCCGTCTGTCCGTCTGTCCGTCTGTCACAGCCGATTTACTCGGAAACTATAAGTACTAAAGTGATGAAATTTGATGGGAATATGTGTTGTATGAACCGCTACAAAAATATGACACTAAATAGTAAAAAAAAGAATTGGGGGTGGGGCCCCCCATACATGTAACTGAGGGATGAAATTTTTTTTTTCGATGTACATACCCGTGTGGGGTATCAATGGAAAGGTCTTTTAAAATGATATAAAGTTTTCTAAAAAACATTTTTCTTAAAGTGAACGGTTTTTGAGATATCAGCTCTCAAAGTCGTAAAAAGTATGTCCCCCCCCCTCTATATATAGGTATAAAATTCTAAAAAAAATAGAGGTGATGCATGCTAATTAACTCTTTCAACGATTTTTGGTTTGATCAAAGTATCTCTTATAGTTTTTGAGATAGGTTGATTTAACTGTAATTTTGCTGCTACGTAACGGAACCCTTTGTGCGCGAGCCCGACTCGCACTTGGCCGGTTTTTTGTACTGACGGTGGGTCACACACTTTGTTCTCCGTAGAAATAAATTATTCTTGTTGATATTATTAAGAAGGAAAAAATTGTACAGTACCCATACATTTATTTATCGGAATTCGAAACACTTCCGTTCTTAAAATACTGTTACTATTGCATTCGTTGAGATTGAGAGCCTATGTTGAGATTGTTGAGTAAACTGAAAAAATACACTGGCCTGCATAAATAAGTAGGTACATATTACATATTGCACCGTAGTTAACATTCACATGCTTCAGAATGTCTTCAGATGAGCGCATTACTCCATACCGAGGATTCTCGTGTAATTCATGACATGACTAACTTTCCTGCAATGCCACTACAATTTCTAAGAGTTATTTAGTGATAGGGAATGACAATAATGTGGTATGTTTGATATTTATTTCTAATGTTGCATTACATATCTAACCGATTGTTTAAATTGCATTACTGTAAATGGTTGGTTATTTAAATACTTGGGGGGCCATCCATTATAATTGTATCCAGTATACTGTAATGGAAATAGGATTATCATGAGCAATGGTCAGATTCCGCTGATTGGCAGTTGTTTTTGAACATTACTAGTAGCTACCGAACAGTTACGTTCGTGCGTACTCTTATCGTGTAGACCTGACCTAGTCCTTGTCTAGGTATCGTTTCGGCGAACGTAGACGACAAATGACATTTTTATCTCGGGTGAAAATAGAAAAATGCTATTCTGGTGATCTCTCGTATATCTCTTTTACTTTGACTTTAAAACGGAGATAATAATAATATACTTATTATGTCTCGCTCGGTATATGAGATCAATCCTCGAACCTCCAGAATCGTGCTCCTGAGTATCAGTGTCCGAGTGCGCAGGCGCGGTGACTCAGCCGCTGGACCAATTAGCGCAGGGCGGAATGTCGAGCCGTTTATATTACAATATTCGTAAATTACCATCGTTGTCGTTATTACGGTGCTCACCTTTCACTTCACTTGTGCTTTCCACATGTGACTCGAGGAGATTCTGTAAGGGTTTTAAGCCATCGACGTGTTCACAATGGAAGTCAATCTATCTGGGATTTGTTGCTTATTTAATATGAATTTCACGTCCTATAGCCTCTTAGATTTTCGATGAAAATAGGCAGTAAGTACATACCTTTATTTAATATTATGGTGTACTGAGCATCTGCCTGGTTTTTGATTTGCCTAAAATATTCACGTTAGTATGCATGTGTAATGAAAGTTTTACAAAATCTAGCTTTGTTTATATATGGATTACCTGTATGCGATCATATTAATCAGATTACATCAAACCGTATAGCACTGTGTGCCGTGCACTCAAAATTTAGTTCAGAATAATAGAAAAGTCCAAGAAAAAAGAAACTCGAAAGCCAAGCTGGCAAGCGACCAATAGAAATCTTTAGAATCACTTATAAAGTTGTCACGAACTCACCAAGTAAGGAGCGCTTCGTGAGTGATCTACTTCCGATAGTTAATCGGATCTATTGATTGATTCAGTCGAACAGGTCCCATATGTGTAATAAGTACTTTATCGTAAATCGCCTTTTACATTAAGGTGTTAATAGGACTGGATGTAGGAAGGTGCTTAGAGCTCTGAAGTGGTCTGGTTCTTATTAGGTTGCGTAATGTGAATTGGTCCAGTTTGGCTGGTGTTAGTTGGATTTGCTTCATGGTGCTAAATAGTTTGCACCGTTAGGCACTAGGCATTGGGTAGGTGTAGGTAAGTATTGATAAGAAGAAGATGAATTAAGTGATGGCATAATAGACATATTTACCATTCATTATATTTATGTGGCACGGCACTAACTATGACATAAAAATTACTGAAATTTTATAAAGGGGTTAGTTCCTACTAATTTAAATGCAAATACTGTATTTGCTAAGTACCAACTTCGAATTCTGGTTCAATATCGTGAGATCGACCAAAAGACCAAATAACCAGTGGCAGGTGGTTGGTAAAAAACGAATTACGAAAACTACAAATTGCCTCTCCGGCGTGCCCTGAGAGGATAATGTGTCAGCTGACGTGTGTTTGATCGATGGCGGGAAAGCTCCTCGCCGATGCAAATCTCACACGTTCTATGCGCAGGCGCAGTTTCCAACGAAAGTGCCGGGAGGGTTACTTTAGCTTGAGAAAAACGAAGGTTCATAGTGTTTGTGCTAGCTACGACTCTATCTTGCTGTATAGAACGCTCAGATTGAATGATAGCTCTCGTTGGTTTTTTTTTTCAAGATAGATTAACCCTCCAGAAGGGCTAGTACGGGGCGCATTTAAGACGTGACAAGAGTTTTGCATTGCGCTCACTCACATCGCGCAGCTTCAAGAGCGAGCGCGACGGAGAACTCTTGTCACATCTTAATAGCGCCCTGTGCTACAGGGCCAGGAGTCACTCTCGCGATCCGTATGGGATGGGAACATCGTGGAAGCAGCTAATTGTTCATTATTACGTATTATGAATGAACAAGTGAAGGTAACGAAAGTTGGGAAAATTCAACTTTTTCGAATTAGCCATTGTGTGTTTTATTGTTGTGCATTGTTGTGTCGGCGGAGAATGTAACAGACATAACTGGATGATGTTGTTGATGGTTGCACAATATTTTAATACGGTTCATAAGATTGAGATAAAATCAACTAATTTGTTACCGTACCGTTCGTTAACTAATTGCTTATACTTATTATAATCTGAGATTTCATTAGGTATGTAAAGTAAAAGTCATGGTACCTAACGTTATAACGTCCCTGAATTAATAATAATAATAATAATAATGCGGCAGGGCAGCTTGTGGCGAGCTGTTGGGCATTAGCGACCCCACCCACCCGATGCCGGGGAGAACCCCTGTTCCTCATCTCTGGCTTACCTTTATTGGTTGTCCAGAGTGAACACTGACGAGGAACAGGATCTCCCACCTCTTGCTTGCCTTCATTGGCTGGCTTGAGTGGTGTACCGCTAGAGCAGAAATGCTCGGAGGAAGGAAGTATATCCAGTAAGTGCTTGTAGGGGTCTTGACCGGCATCCGCGATTGCTCTGAGAGCCTTGGTATACCTCTCCATCCTCAGCACCTCATGCCATGTTGCCCCCTTGTTGCTACGTCACTGTAATGTGCTAGCGACTGTTTTGGGGGGCCCATTTAATGTGTGTGCGAGTCACCCCCTGCCTTTTTATCCGTATGTGAAACATATAGGTCCAGGCAGGGGCCATAGTCCTTCCATAGTCCCAGATACCCAGTCCATTTAGCACCCCATTCCATAACCCTGTATTAGTTTTCTCCATATCCTACAATAGTCCTGCACTAACCGGGGATTTTCCTTGGGTTTACTTCTATAGTTTTCACAGGGAGAATCGTCGGTTTGTGTCACATTTCATATAGATCAATGTTGTCAAACGGGCCTCTACATGTTGGCTTCGGCCCCATGCACGCCTTCCAAATGTCCGGGACCCCATGGTCCCGAGATGGCAAAGACACAACATAATAATAATAAAAAATCTTTATTGCGCAAAAGAAATGTTACATAATATTATACAAGGTATTATACTTAAACTATATCTATGCACACGTCTGAATTGAACATTAATCACAAGGAGCAGGGGTCCCCAAACTAGGCTCAGCCCGTATCTTGGGGTACCAAAAATGACTTGACTAAAGTTAATTTATATTAGTAAAACATAAACAATTAAGTAATCTTTTGCTAGCATGTGCTCGTACTGAGGTAGAGCAGTATGAATACAAGTGTGTAGCGGCCAGTAGGGTTGCCCGCCAATCACAGAGTGCTTTGCCTTATTTCATCCAGCGACTACCTTTTACCTATCTAAGGTTCTCGGTCCAGCGGAACGAAGGGCGTCCAACGCTTTTTTTTTTTTAAATTATATCAGTTTAGAAATAGAATATGTACCTAAGACATAAGACAATAAAGTTATCATTCTGGTACAGTTTATAAACTAGACATGAATATGCGTACAAATTATGTAGAACATGACAATAAGATTTTAATTAAAACATAGCGTTATGGTATTTAACAACTTTACTGTATTACAACACACAAAATTTCCATAACATAATCAATTATACAATAATTAGTAAAACCTTAGGTACCTCCTTCATAAAAAATGCAAATTGTAATCATTTTGTTAACAAACGACTCCCAAGACTGCGGCGGCGGGATCGAGGCCGGAAATTGAGTGCAATCGAATACAACGGATTCATTCGCAGTTCAATTAATTCTATATTTAACAAACCACTCGTGGGTACCAGCCCTCGGGTGCACTCAGAATTAGGTTAGCTAAGTACTGAAGATTAAGTTCATCGAACGCCGGCTATTCTCGTCTGTCACTAAGTGCCCAAACGGTTCAGAGGACTGCTAATGTAAGCTACTACTTAGAAGCGTGCATCGTAGATAAGACCCATTAATATTTATGATACATCAAAGCTCCATTCAATGATATGTAAGCAACAATAACAACAGATGGGAAAAACGCGCGGGGAAAAAGTACGGTTGTAGAGTAGGCGTGAAGCCTCGACGGTCGACGGCGCGTGGTAGCGGGGGCAGTCAGTGCCGCCGCCTCCGCCGCCGCGTCATGCTGTGCCCCGCGCGCTGCTCGTGCTTCCTGTGCCGCGAGCTGCAGTCGTGCCGCGCCGCCGACAGCCGCAAGCCGCACAAGATGAGCGACAACTTCATCCTCAAGAAGGCCGAGGCCTGGGACTCCAGCGCCATGAAGTTCATCCGCGGCGCCGCGCGCATGTCCGTGCGGCACTGGGCCGGCCGCGAGCCGCCGCGCCCGCACAAGGCCACGTCCTGCGAGCAGCTGTACCCGCCGCCCGACGAGCGCCACCCCATGCGCCGCGCGCCCAGCACCGACCGCATCAAGCCCGACCAACACAAACCGCTCTTCAAACTGCTGGGAAATTCCAAGAATAAGAAACCAAACACCAGTGATGCCTCCGAGCCCAAAGCGAGGCGCAGTGTCTTGAATTTCAGGAAACACGAGTCTAAGGACTCCAAGAATGTTCATGAAAAATACGTTCCGTTGCCGCAGAACTCGACCCTGTCGGAGCACATCTACAGCGAGCCCCGGCCCTGGAGCTCGCAGTTCGACGACTGCTGCCGCCCGCCGGTCTACCAGAGCGTGGAGAAGTTCAACCGCATGGAGGAGAGCAGCCGCGTGACGCCCGACAGGAAGCTGTACGGCCGCCCGCCCTGCTACGACGAACTCACGCAGAAACTAGCGCAGGACAAGACTAGAAACCGACCTTGCCTGCCGCTGCCCGAGAGTGCTATTTCCAACAAAATAACCCAGAACAACAATAAAGTCGTCATCTACTTTGGCGACTCCATCATCAGGAAACACAGCGAGCAAAAGAAAGAGGAGAGTGCGGCCGAAGTAAAACCAAAGCCGGAAGCGATCTACGCGAACAGACTGATCGACGAGACGGAGAACTTAGGGCTGTCCCGCGGCGTGGACAAGGGCGGGGGCACGCTGGTCTCCGAGGTGGAAGTGCAGGAGGCCATCTACGCGGAGGTGTCACCCGAGACTCCACCACCTAGTGCCGCAGTCGACGGGTCCACATACAAGAAGGAGGATGGTGCATGCGTCAGCTCGGATGGATTCCTTGTGGTGGAGATCGAGGGGAGCTTCGAGCGCGCGCGGCAGTTAGTGGACGCGCTACATGGCGGCGCCGACCACCACGAGGCGACGGTGCTGGACGAGGATGAGGACTGCGACTGGAGCTTCATCCAGGGCTGGCGACGCCGGTGAGTCATTGGTTATGCTGTTCAACATCATCATCACGACCCATCACGTCCCCACTGCTGGGGCGTGGCTCTCCTGCCAATGAAGAAAGGGCTTTAGGCCTAGTCCACCACGCTGTCCTAGTGTCGGTTGGTAGATCAATACCGTTATTTGATGATATTGTGACCTGATTATAGCTTGTTGTTACAAACAGTGTAATTTTATAACCGCTCCGTTATAGTGTGTGAGTTAAGAGTATTTTTAATTGCACATAGAGGAAGCACAATGTCTGGTGTCTCACGCGGGAGACACTCATTACGAGTACATTGTCCGTTGGTACGCGAACTGTTAACACTGCTTTTGATGTATGACTGTTATTTAATCTGAGATAACAATCTAATAATACTTTACAATTTGATTGCGTCCATCTTTTTACATGGGTATAGGTTATTAACTAATTATACTTTATTTTCGTTCATTAATGGAGAAAATCTCTGAATTAATGAACTTTACAAACAGATCTTTGAAATGAATTGCTAATCATGGATATCGCTATAGTTTGGAATTTCTACAAAAACCCTTAGCATTATGCCCTGCTCACTCGTTCTATTGTATTCTTTTGTTCTGTCAATCTAAGTTCTTCCTTCCATCGTAATTTGCCTCGTTTGTCTTTGTTCACATGCTTTACTTCCTTGGGAGCAGGCTCGAACAAATCATCAGATACACATAAATATCGATGTATGTTGCTTTCAATGCTCTTTATAAATTTCTTTGCCCCAAGCTTGTGTGTTAATGATATTTTTTCATTCATTGTGTCCGTGCGAAACCCACGGCCAAGGATCGGCTAAATGCGAAGAGTTGTGATTTAATTATCAATTTAATGTCTAAAATTATGATGTTGTATTTTAATTCAACATCTGTAACATTATATTATGCAGTCTGGAAGATCAAAATGTCATGGCTATTATGCATTTAAATTCGTATTTTTGAATAGCAAATTTATAAACCGCAATCTATGCGAAATTAAGCAGATTTATAGATACACGCTTCATTCATTTCTGATGATGGTGGTGCCTATCAGCTACAGAATACACTATTCACTTTTCACATCTTAGTGAACGTTGAAGCTTTTTTACAAACTCAAGCTTTGAGTATAATTTGTTCAATACTCTCGAACCACCAGGCAGAAAACACCCGCACATTTCTCCCGCAGCGTATAGCGTAAACATTTCGTCGTGACTTTTGAAAATGGAACAAAAAAACTAATGGCCGCGAAGGTCACAGTAGCTCACAATGGTCACACTTGTGATCACAGATGAGCGGCGATCGTGCTCACGTAATGATCATAATAACATAGCACATTATTATGTCCACGCTCCAGCGGTACTGTTTACAAACATCGTCAGGTGAAATGTTGGTTGGGTTGAAGAAATGATGTTTATTTTATGTGAATCTTTCAGTGTCTGGACGCAATGTAATGTATGAAAATTTGTGTGCAAATGTGTCGATTTTCTTTCATTTAAAAAGAGCGTTTATAGATGTTGCTACTTAATTGGTTTCATCACTTATTCTTATTCATCAAAGTCAGTTATTGTTATTTGTAGGCTTTTGTGTCAACAAAACACCTTTAAAATTAATTGTTGGACTGACCTTTCTTTGAATGTTTTGCGTATTGTAATGTTACATCGTTTTGCATAACCCTTCAATCAGGGTAACCACACTTCATGGCATTATATTCTTACTTTTAATTAACATAATTACATATTTAGCTTAATAAAAAAATCATAGTGTTACTTGTAGTTACATAATGAAACAATAAATTCTACGTATATCTTGTTTACATACACTAAACTAAATTCTACATACATATTAGTGTATTTTTCCCAAGGACTTTGATTTTCCCTTCCTCATGTTTCTTCTTTAACTCTATGGACGGCCATTTCAACGACTTTTGCAAACAGTCAAACTGCAATAGAGCAAATATCTTCAGTTTCATAAGACTGTTTTAAGCAGTTAAACATTAGACTTTGATGAACTCTGAAACCGGAAATTTTCAAGTCATAACCACGCCACCTCCCGCGCCACAATCTAGATAGATAATTGTGAGACTAAAGAGCCTATTCAAGTGTTCAAGTGTGACACTTCAGACCGAGGCGCCAACAATACCTGGTACACGCACTTCCTGATCATCCTCATCACAGATCGGTATCATGTTATACAACGATCATTATCATCGGAATTACGAGTCGAAATTAAAATCAACTCGTTTGTTTGCACCAGCCCGCTTTCCCACGCTTTGCCTTTAGCCTGTCATCAGCTAAACTTCCTCACTTCTGCACAAACTTATTTGCTCCTACTCTCTAGCTTTAATTACTTCGTTTTAAAGATTAGTTTGGATTGTTTGGTTAACTTTTAGAGTTTTGGTAAGTTTGAAAATACTTTCTCTGGTGCCAACGACAGTCGGAAGATTGCATTTGTTACTTCATGATTTGCTGTTACAATCTTTTCATTAGTTTCAGTGTTTGGTTGCTCAATATGTTATGCCACAGTACAGCGGCACTTTATAGCGACCTGCATATCGTATATTTATTTATCAAGATTTTTGAAGATAAAAATACATTGGGATATTTTATTGTTCTAGATTGTCAGCTTTATGTTAATTGACCTTTGAAGTGCAACATTAATAATTTATAAGACATTGGATAACTTATAATGTAGGTCAAAGTTCATGCCAGACTAAATATTAATACAATAACCAATGTTTCTGTTTCTCAAGTTCAAGTAGGTGGAAAGTTATAATTCGTTTAGCTGATTAGCCCCTTCCGGTTTCGCTCTCTTCATCTTTCGTTTAGGCTTTTACTTAATAGTAACTGCAATCACTCTTATTATTGTTTCGTTTTTCGTGTGCCTTTATTCCGCTTTATTTTGCATTATGGGTCATACTTTACCAAATTTTAGATATACCTAAGTATGCCTTTGATATTTATGTAAAAGTATACCTGTAAATAAACAAACTGATTAAATTGGAAGAAGAGTAATCTCGCACTTATCTTGTTAGATTTCCTATCAGTTATAAAATATGCCGAAAATGTATCTCTCTTATTAACGTATTCATCACTCCTACATCTTCACTTATAGACACAGCACACTGTAACAGTACCTCACGATCGTTTAGCTCCGGACCGCTCGGTTCATCTCCATTCGGTCTGATCTGTATGATCGGCTCACTGTTCGTTTTGACACGCTGCTTCGTAACAGCCACGCTCCGGGTTAGCCGTGGTGCCTGCCTCTATGGGATCCGTTAGCGGAAACGGATGTATTCAAAATAGTGAAGCATTTGTGAAGCGATTATGAATAGTGTTCTAGTGTTCTCTTTTGAAAAGATAATATATGACCACCTCAGTCACACCCTTTCAGCTTATTATACCACTTTTGCAACACCTTGTATAGGTATATATTCCTCCAAATTGCGACTACATCAAGTGCTTAGTCTACGAATTCAAAAATACTTTAGCAACACTGCAATACCCAGAATAGTGTTGCCTGTCCTATTGTTTTGTAGGGCACAATGTCGAGTGGCATCATGGTATGTGATGTGCTGAGTCTCCGGTTGTACCAAATTGTGCGTGGAGAATTGACTGTTGTTGGCTGTCTGTGGCGAGTCGTGACTATCGTGGGTTCCTTACCTGTATGATGTTGAAGTACATGCACAAGCTAATTTGGGACTATATATCGAAGTAGGTACTATAGGTAATAATGTTTGCAATACCACACACAGTTACCTTAAAAAATCGAAGGGAAAAATTTTCTACACTAAGCACCTACCCATAACATTAAGTATGGCTATTGTCTATGTGCATGTAGATAGTAATGGTAACGTAGTTCCTCAGCAAACCAAATATGTAATAGGTAACGTAAGTAACCCAGAATGGCACTTGCTACTTTACAAAAAGTTATCCACTCCATCCTCATCATTATCCCGCAATCATCTAGTGCTGGAAATAGGGTTCCCACCCCTAAGAGCTCCCAACAACATCACTCTGTCCTCGGCCTTCCACGTCCAGCCACTACCGTTAGTCCAAAAAGTGCCGACATTTTTGCATCTTCTTGAAACCTAACCCCACCCTTCACCCCGCAGGCCATCAAGCGGCTGCCGCCCCGAAGACCCCTCCTGGAGCGGCGCGCGGGCGCTGCGCGTGAGAGTCACGACGGCGGCCGGGGCTCCGCCGCACGCGCGCCGCCTGTCCCCGCCGCCGCCCGCGCACCGCGCCACCACCCCGCCGCGACCCGCTGACAACACGCATGCGCATAAACGTGAGTACATCAACAGCCAGTAATCGTCCACTGCAGGCCATAATGATTGGTTAAAGGAACGCTACAAAATTCTGTCCTTGGGTCTCCTCCTCATCACTACCGGCCACCTGACTTAAGGTCGTCGGGACAGCGGACCGAAGTGCTTGTGGGGGATTTGAGCTAACTAACCTACCACTAGATGCTTAAGCATCAGTGTCCCATTTATGTTGCTTCTGAATTGGCATAGCATGGCAGTGATTAAATGACTGGCTGGAGTCATCAAATGGATTAAGAATTTCCAAGGTAGGAAAAGACGGAAAGTTTCGTTTGTGCCCTGGATAACCAGATAAATAATAACTAAAATGGCGTGAAATAATTAACATTGGCTTAGTTTCATTCAGTGTGAAAACCGTAAGACATTTTCTACTGGCTCCGGTGTAGTTAAAACATCCGTTTTAAGGGTATCCGTGCATTGAAGTCGACGCTTCTTCATAGATTTAACCATGGCATTGAAGTAGAAAAGCTTTTGCGAATTAATTTGATGAGAGACTTTTTAGTAAGTACTTACACACGGTTTTTATAAAATAAGTACCCATCACTGAATTAAGCTGACTGATTGATAAATAACACATGGCTTCAAAGTTTGAATGAAAGAAATAATAGGTATGCACTTCAGCCTATAATATCAATTTTGGCTTGATGGTCAAGAGCTAAGTTATTTGCGGATGCAGTTGAATGATTGAAGGCACACTATACATGTCAAACTATGCTTCTGAATAATGCAACCACGTGGTCAAACTAAACAACGGTAGGTACCCCTGGGACTACCTACATGTTTATTCCAGTCGAATTGCAAAACTCCTAAGTTATTTTGGAATTCGCTTATAAGTTGGTATACCTATCCCGAGTCCGAATCGCTCTATCTTATTTCCGAGGGTATGTTATATGTATTCTTCTATTGTATAACTCTGACATTCCCCCTGCAGCCCAGAAGTCCCCGGCGGCGGAGGAGCCCCCGTGCCCGGACGCCGGCGCGCAGCTCAAGCCCGTGTGCGCGCCCTCGCAGCTCACTGTGCAGGTAAGTAAATAGTCACATCTTTGTTACTTAGGTACCTATATTATGGTCCCACTATCTGTACAACATATTAGGTACCTAGTTGCTCTACAATACTGAAATCTGACTGAGTACCTACACAAATTAGCTACTCTAAACTACATGAGTTATACATAGTTAGTTAGTCCGTCCGACCGATTTCAGCCAACACCTCCTAGTCTGCGTTAAACCATTTCAAAAATGGAGGAGGTTCTATGAATAAAAAACCGGCCAAGTGCGAGTCGGGCTCGCGCACAAAGGGTTCCGTAGTTAAATCAACCTATCTCAAAAACTATAAGAGATACTTTGATCAAACCAAAAATCGTTGAAAGAGTTAATTAGCATGCATCACCTCTATTTTTTTTAGAATTTTATACCCCGTAGTTATAAAAATAGAGGGGGGGGGGGGCATACTTTTTACGACTTTGAGAGCTGATATCTCAAAAACCGTTCACTTTAAGAAAAATGTTTTTTAGAAAACTTTATATCATTTTAAAAGACCTTTCCATTGATACCCCACACGGGTATGTACATCGAAAAAAAAAATTTCATCCCTCAGTTACATGTATGTGGGGGGGCCCCACCCCCAATTCTTTTTTTTACTATTTAGTGTCATATTTTTGTAGCGGTTCATACAACACATATTCCCATCAAATTTCATCACTGTAGTACTTATAGTTTCCGAGTAAATCGGCTGTGACAGACGGACAGACGGACAGACGGACAGACGGACATGACGAAACTATAAGGGTTCCGTTTTTGCCATTTTGGCTACGGAACCCTAAAAAAACATGATTTTTTGAGAATACGAGCCACATTCCCACACTTCATCATAACTGTCACTATGGGACCAACTCTGAAATCGCTCTTCTATCAGCAATGTCACTGATATAGTTCCACCCTGTACCTATACAATGAACCCTGAACCTAACCCCCCGCCATCCTCCCCCAGAGCACGCCGGTCCGCTGCGCGCCCGTGCAGAGCAGCTACGGGCTGGAGAAGCGGAGCAAGGAAGACCTCCGGCCCGCCGAGAGCCTGCCACAGGTATGTCTCATGGCCACTCTTGAAAGGTTCACTAAAGGAACTTCCTCTAGTAACGACGACGTGTCAACTGTACTTTATGTACGGTCAGCTGCATAAGTAGCTTTACACTTTTGTTGCTTGTCAAACTACCTATATAACAAACTGTCAATGATTTAATAGTCAGTTTGTGAGTTTGACAAGGTACAAGTGTGTACAGCTTCATACTTAAGCAGCTTACTGTAGGTCTGGAGGACCCTGGGCAGTCAGCGACTGCTGGAGCTATTCTGACTGGCTAATCCTTTGGAGACGCGCTCTATAATTGTTTCTCAAGATTATGCAATAGTCGTCCACTAGATTTACTTAGGTCACTATAGATTTACCAAGTTTCAGAGCGATGATGCGGTAGATAGATGTCAGTTTTCTGATTAATCTTTTGGGATGCTTCATAAAACCTCTGAGTCCAATAATAAGTCAACCTAAAAGACATAAAAACTACAACATCAAAACATCCAGTAGAGAACCAGTTTCGTTACATCTGATACAGATATAAATAGATATTAAGTCAAGTGCTTTCCTATGTCGTGTCGTCATGTTGGTAATAGTTAAGGCTGTGTAGAGTTTAGTAACAGACCGCAACATGTGGTTGGGGCTGCCATGTCGTCTGTTAAAACCACATTGATAAGTAAAAACGATTCGTGATAGATATTGCTGCGGTGGCTCTGACAGTAAAGATGATTTCGATAATGAACTGTTTTGTTTGAGAAATATTACATACATTTTAAAAATAATGATAAATAAATAATAATTACGCCATAGGAACACTAGAGAAGGAAGAAGGGAAACATAAAAGACCTACTAAAGAGAGAATAGGTACTATGTTCTGGTCTGGGACCTGCATGGTTTTCCTGATGAATACCTACAAGTGAGGGTCATAGCTGAAATATCTACGTGGTAGCTGTACCAACCTATACTCTAGCATTTTCACGTGCATTTCCAAGTAATAATAGGTAGGATAAGTAAAGTAATGGTCTACGGACTTATATGGAAATTCGGCGTAGTATCGGTAAGGAAGGCGAATGTCCGACCTTCTTATTCCTATTGAAGCTCGTATTAAATTTTTAAGACTTTTTACGTGTAACTCCTTATAAGACGACAGCTAATCTTCAAGCTAACGTGTAAAATTATACAATCGGTAGGTACAGAAAAATGGTTAAAATAAAGCTCTTGTGAAAATAAGATAAAAGCTCATTATGAAATCCGATTATCGGTTTTGGTACGCCTCTACCTTTCTTTAAATAAATACGGCAGTTTCAATCAATAATAATGAATAAATTACACATTTAAAGTTCAAGTTTATTAGATAAACATGATTTTACGATTGAAGAATCCGAATAGGTGGAACTTTACAAATCTATATAATTTTATTTATACTTACTTAGTTAATGTAATTGTACCCGGGATACAAAAAAAATATACAAAGTTTCATTATTAAGACACAGTACCTAAACTGTAAGAAACTGCATCTTACATACCTAATGGCTTATTATGAGTGCATTAGTGATAAAATTCCACCATACCTAAAGGATAGCTGCTAAAAATAAAAACTTGCACCGTTTACGTTTTGCTTGGCCCGTTAGCACGACAATGGCATGTCTAAACTGGAGTAACTCTTGATCCGTGCCACGGGGTCGATCTGTCGATCTGTTGGATAACTGCGCGCGCGCACGCCACCGGTCGATTAGGATATTACAGTTGTACGCACTAGCTATTGTATTTCGACAACTATTAGTTACAGGTGGTTGTGTTCAGTTAACGAGGTAATGGATGGTGATAGGTATGTGGAGTTCTGACTTTGTTAGTCTTACTTTGTCACCTTAAGTAAAGTTTACTAAGCCGATAGGAAGTCACTGTGTGTTGGCATTAGGAAAGTTCAAATCGGCCTGGGTCTCCTATTTACGCCGTAGTTCGCGTCCAGCGTCACGCCGTAGGCCGCGTCACAATGCTCACTATAGAAATGTACTGATGCGGTCTCCCTCACACGCCGACGTTGGCGCGTAGATGTTATGAGTATCGTGACGCGGCCTACGGCGGTAACACTTGACGCGACCTACGGAGTAAGGCCGGGGTCTCCTATTTCTCGTCGTAGGTTGCGTCCGGCGGCGTCACGCCGTAGGCCGCGTCACGATGCTCATAACATCTACGCGCCAACGTCGGCGTGTGAGGGAGACCGCATCAGTACATTTCTATAGTGAGCATTGTGACGCGGCCTACGGCGTGACGCTGGACGCGAACTACGGCGTAAATAGGGGACCCGGGCCTAAATAGGAGACCCGGGCCATCTCTAGGTTGTTAGGTGACGCGTAGATAGACAATACATTGCATGAAGGGAAACTACAATAGGGTTTTGTAAGGGATTTGTAAAGAATAGACCATATATGGTATATAGACAGGTTCTTCAAGTAGAAAAGTAGCATGTTCCTTGCTAGGTGTGTAGGTGAGATATCATAATAAATTCTGTCATATTCTGTCTAGATATGCACAGCTACACCGTGTCTAATGTGAAATGATTACCAACAAACAGCCAGTACGGGACTTTCTCTAATGGATTTACGATCGCGCGTTAGCGACTGTTACTCTACCGACTCGGGTGGCGCAGAGGTTAGCGACGCCTGTTGCTGCCGTAGGAAGGTGTTCGATTCCCGGCCCGAATAAATATTTATTCGTTCTCAGGTCGAGTGAATTTTGATGATGCGTTGAAAGTTGAGGCTAGTTATTATAACTACATAATGATAACGGAACCAAAGAATCATAGTAATATTAGTAGATAAAGTAAGAAAACCTGAACGTATTTAATTAATTGTAGAGTCAGTTGAATATAACCAACCTGACTTGCCCTGTTATGGGCCCATAAAGTTATTTCTTTACTGCTTGCAATTATTATTCGCAATCATAATTTTAATAATCACTTCATTGTGCCAATCCCAAGAGCTGTGAATGACTTGATTAAGGCTTCCGGAATACAAAAAGCTATAGCAAAATTAATCGCTAAATCTGCTCTAATCCATCTAGCTTCATTATTGCCCGTTCGTCACTCGCTATCTGTGTACTAATTAAGTAGCTCCATAGGTAATTATTAGAACAATTACAACTTCGCCGTAACACAGTGAAAGTGTTGAAGACGAAAAAATTATAAAATAAACACGCATTGTTTTTAGTGGATCCCACGATGTGATGATAGAGAAAAGCGTAATCGTTGGGAAGCCACTGAAAGCGAAAGTGGCTTCGACTCGACGGCTGTGTGCCGAGTGTGATGATGATGAGATGAGATGAGAGTAGGATGAGGTAACTTTTGTACGGATTTCCTTTAGTTGATAAGGATGTCGGTTAAATCTGGGTTTTTAAGCTAATGAGGCGCAGTGAAAAATGTTAAGTACATTCAATTGAACATCTGATTTCATATGTAGTTAGGCCGCACAGGTTTAAATATAGGGATACGAACTATTAGGCTAAATAGTAACCCGCTAGCAAAGTTTACACTGGCTAAGGCTATACCCCAAGTATACATACCCAGAGATAAGTACTGTATCGACTGTGCTACGAAGAAAACATAACACAATTATGTAAGTCAATTTCCTATGGCACATCGGAAATTACGAAGTAGCGGATCAGTTTGCATAAGGTTTACCTTATTATAGGACATTATCATCATTTTCCTCATGGATGCTAATTTACCCTGAATCGATAACATAACGTAAACACTAAGTGCGTATGGAGCTAGGTACATGGCAATAGTTTAGCAGCTCTTCGTACCCTGGACTTCTATTCGTAGTAATTATAGCTCCATAACCCCTATGAGTACGCAAAGATTTTTCCCCTGGGATACAATAGTAAGCTCCGTGGTTTACTTGTTTAAGACACCGCCTGAGCTATCTTAGCTCCATCGTCGATTTACCAATGCATTTATTTACTATCTGTCTACCTATCAATCGAAACAATCCTAAAGCTTCGTTTAACTTGTAATATTTGCCTACAGTTTCCACTTTTCCCCTATTTACCAACCACTCTCCCAGAAGGGAGGCTCCAAAACTGAGAGAATCTTAAGCTTCGTTTAACTTGTAATATTTGCCTACAGTTTCAACTTTTCCTCCATTCCCCAGAATGGTGTCCGCGACTGCAACAGCAGTTCGGACGAGAACCGGTCGTCGGGGCACGCGTCCATGTCGGACAGCGGCGGCGGCGACGCGGCGCGCGACGAGCCGCGACGCGCGCGACAGCCGCCGCACCATGGACGGCAGAAACACAGGCCGCATAATAAGGTATTGGGGGTGGGAGTGCCGCAAGGAGGCGTGTTGGGGCCTGAGTTGTTTATAATTATGGCTTAAGTTTGAAATATTATTTATACTTTTTGTCTGATCAGGAAGCTTATTGTTTTTATCATATCCTATGTAGGTATTTTAATCCGTAAGTTGATCTACCAATAATAATAAGTACAAAAAATTGCAGCTCCAGTCAGATAAAAAGCGATAGCAATACCGAGAACTTATTAGTCCCTAGCTTATCTAATTATCGATGTCCATAAAGTTAACCATACACTTTCACTCAACCACCATTTCATGCACCTAACTACAATCTACAGGGTGTAACAAATATGGTAATAACTAAAGTAAGCCAAAAGGGGGTGGCTGAAGAGGTCATTCTCAACAACTTTTGTTCTACGACTTTTGAAAATACCCAGACTTTTAATAATACCTTTTTATAACACCCTGTTTAACCCCCCTTCCCTTCCCCCAGCAACTGCAGTCCCCGTGGGCGGGCGGCGGCGGGCTGGACGAGATCCGGTCGGCCATCAAGCAGCTGACCCTCAGGTCCAGGGACAGCAGCAGCACCGCCACTAGTGGCGCCTCGAGTGCTGGTGGCAGCAACCATGGGAACCAAGGTGGGGTATACTAGTGTTAAAAGGAAATACGAAGGAACACAAGGATTAGGTCATGCAAATTGGTTTATTAGTGACTATCAGGCGCCAAAAAAGTAAATCGTAAAAACCATCATCAGTTATATGGGGTGTATCTTTATGTAAGAAGCGTCCCCGATCAACGTATCAGCTGCATATTTATGTAGTTGACAATCAGCGACTGACAAGTAATTTGGCTGGCTAATCATCAAAACGCATAATGGTCTACTGCTGAACATAAACCTTTTTCAAACAGCGCTATCACACTCTTGTTTGCCTTTTCCTGGTTGCTCAAAGCTAGTATTCGGTTCATTCACAGATTGATTATTTCTTGAGCTTATTTTCCTCGTCAATGGTTGAACATGCCATGTGTTGCTTAACTTCAATGATCAGTTACAACCACTAAAGCTAGCTCGACTACGGACAAGTACGGTCAAGTGCAGAGAAGCCTGACCCCCCCTCTCATAGTAATAATGTTTCTGAGAGGGGTCAGGTCTTTCTGCCCTTTACTGTACCTAATAGACCTCTCAACCCTCCAGAGACCAACTCCGCGGCGGAGGCCCGACGCCGGCGCGCGCCACTGGTCCGGCAGCCCTCGCTGGACACGGTGTGCACCAATGTGACAAGTGCGGACGAGTTCGTGTGGGTCGACTCGCATAACAGGTATACTTGGATGATGTGGTGGTTGCTGGGTGGCTGTTAAAAATTTTTATTCATTAAAACATTGTACAAACTAAACTAAGCGCCGGGGTCCTGTGCTAATTCGAGACCTGTATTACAAAGACCCTGTACCTCCTCTCGGGATCACATTACTATTTTACTGTTGAAGATAAAGAATAAAATGGGTGGGTGGTTCTTATACATAGATCAAAATAAAAAGCATTTTTAGGTATTACTTATGTGGGGTTTGACTGTATTACAATTGTATCTCTATACAAGTATACAAATCAATGGCTTACTTTCAGCAGACTTTCAGATAGCAGCAGGCTTTTTCGGGACTTTTTAAGTTATAAAAACTACAGGTACCTACACACAGTTCATTTTCGAAGTTTACCCAACACTAGTTCTGTAGATTCTAGAACTTTATCAGCTGGTGGAGAACATTGTTAACATTCGTACGATGTCTCATAGTGTAACTCATACCATACCTCGTAGTTCGTAACATCCACGCTTGCTACACAAAGAAACGTCAAATATGATTTAATTTCACATGCATTATTCAATGTTTTCTACGCGGCCGATGCACTGCAGGAGGCAGCGTTGGCACTAAGTGGCAGTAATCTAAAGAAAGTTAATCATAGGTCAGCCGTAAATCATAGGTTAATGGTTCTTAGTAGTTATTAGCTGTTTAGTACATTGTAAAAGTACATACGGAAGCGATAGTGTAACTTTGTAAGCTTTTTCTAATCGAAACACAAGATTGTGTTTGTAATGGATAGCAGTTATAAATCTTATAAGTACTGTACGTTTAAAGCCTACGGAAGACTAACATAATTGACATTATTCCCCAAAAACCATCGGAAAACCTACATCGTTTTACGTTACACTAACGCCATCAAAAGGGACTATAAAATAAATTGAATTTTAAATCTATTGCTATCTTTTACTACAGTGTATTTTTCCATAAGTACATAAATGCAGACAGAAAGCGATAGCAATACCTGGCCAACTGGCCATTATGACAACATTATTAGTTACTTAGGTCTTTTTTTGCTACTAGCCGTGATTTTAACTGTTATTGATGCGTATTCCAGACTGGTAGAGCTGCGTTGCGTGCCGTGGACCCCCACAGAGATCACCCGCGCGCTGCAGTCGGGCCGCTGCCGCGACGTGGCGACACGGTTCGCGCCCGACACGCCGCCGCGGCTCGCTTACTTGCTGCAGAGGTATGTTGACTACCGTGTAGGCGGCGAAATTATTTTCAATATTTACCATGATGTCCTTGACACGACGCCGGGCGTCCGCATTCTGGACCATCAGCGACTTACGACACTATTCTGACTTCTGGCAAATTCGCTCATCACGGTGTCAATTCATATTTCAGCTCTAGTGTTTGTTGACTAGTATAGCAGCAGAATCTTTTTTTTGTCACAAGTTTCATTATATTAAGACGGTTGCTGCGACACTTTGTATGTCAGCAACCTTTTAAAAACGTGTAGTTCGTACCCTTACATTTAATTTGAAGAATAGCCACATGGGACCAGGATATTGCCACCATGTATAACACACCATACACCCCTCTCTCCACAGAGCCCTGGTCCGCATAGCGCGGGAGACGCAGCGGCTGTCGCACAACTTCGGCTTCTGCTCCAAGCACGAGGTGGCGGGCGCGCTCCGCATCGTGCTCAGCGCGCCGCTCGCCGACGCTTGTATCAAGGTATGCACTTTTACGTTAAAGTACGAAAGAAGACCAAAAGGTAGTTAGGTATCTAACTCACGCAGAGTAATGGTTGAAGAAAAATCGAGGCGCAATAGAACAAAGGCGTCGCTCGAACTTGATGCATTCCTGACCCCTCGACGGTCTGAAGTCTGACCAATCAAAACTTTGTATTAAGGTACCTACCCGTTCCGCATGTCTATCTAGAGATTCTAGAGCATATACAAGTGCTTAACAATATACTGCGCAGTCAACTTCCCTGATTGGACTTAAACCCCAAAACAGATCTAAAATTAACTTTGATTTTTCCGAATCTTGATGTGGAGCAAAGGCTGATAAGCAATATCGTCGGTTTTTCGTTGTATTTTTCTATGCTACTTGCATAAATGCGATGAATCTGTAAACCAGAGAAAGGATCCGACTGATTTTATTTCCTGGTTTTTTTTCAATAAGCTTTATTTATATTATTTTAAATACTTTGGTATACTTACCAAAATTTCTCCCTCCCCCAGGGTTGCCAACGCGCAGCAACAATGTACGCCACCTCCGGCGGGGCAGCGAGACGACTCGGCTCGGCCGCGCGCGCGCACACAGCACTCGCGCCAGGGCGGTTCCAGCGGTGGATGCGGGATGCTAATGTTGCTCCTGTGTTGCATGAGTGAGTGTTATTGACATCTTTATCATCAGGATCTGCATCTAGCATACAAGACCACTGATAACTGCAAATGGACCCTTGACCCAAGTCCCAAAAACTTACTGTACGGGGTGTACGATGGGCCTTACTCGCCCTAGACCTACAATAATATTGTGCAATATATGTATTGTGCAATAAGTTTGATTTGCGTTTTGTATCCAAATGACGTTTGCGCAATCTTCAATATTAACCCTAGACGATCAATTATAGTGCACAATCTTCAATATTGCGCAATATAATTGATCATCTAGGTTGCCCCAGCTGACTGTCAATCTTGTCTCCATTGTGGGGATCTAAACCAAATCTAAACGATAAGTCTGTCATCACGATGGTATACTAACTACTATGGTAATACTAAACAACCGCAAGGGGTCAAAGTTCAATTTAGTTGCCATCGAATCGACTTGACCTGAAAAACATGACTATAATTATTTATATTTATCATATCCTACATCCTTCTAACCCCCATCTCCACCCGCAGATACGCAGCGATCTACCTCTGCGCCGGCATAGAGACGCTCCTAGAAGAGGTGGCCCTATTCTCAGCGGGCCGCCTGGCGCCGGGCGCGGCGCTCACCCCGGCCGCCGTCGACACGGCCGTGGCCACCTCGCCCGCGCTGTCGCCGCTGTTTCAACCGTATAGCCATCTTAATGCCGCGCATATACCCAATGGTAAGTTTGGTGGTATGAATGAATTGTTGGTGTTAGTGAAAATGGGGGTATTTTTGTCAAAGACCAATGCCTTCGTTAGTCTGTTTCTAGTGTTTTTGGCCATGTTTGATCAGAATTAATTTAAATCCTGTTAAAAGTGTTGTTTCTTGTAAATATAGTATCACCAATAAAATGAAACAAAAAAAAACATGCGTATGTTATGTATTATTACTTTTATATATATATATTATTTTTTCAATGGAAAATTCCTTCGCGATCGGTACGCGCAGATTTGTCTGGTGTGGACCCGACTATGACCTACCTATATTTATGTTTTATTAATTTACCCTCCCCTCCCCCCCTCCAGGCTCGGACTCGCTCTCCCGCTGGGGCTCGTGCAGCTCGCTGGGCTCGGGCTCCCCGCACCGCCGCAGCCGCGACTCCGGGATCACCACTAACGGCTCCAGTAAGTATACACGACTAATACAACTTTGTAACCTGTATGCACACGAAGATCATGAAATGTGTCTTCACTGAGCGTATACGCCCACGTGTCTAGCTCTTGTATTTGGCCCCGAAAATAATGATTGTATGAATTACACAAGTTACCTTAGTCTTCCCCCCCCCCCCCCCTCTTTTATCCCCACATTCACCCTCAGCTCCCTGCAGGAGGGTCAGACGGGTCAGCCAACATCCACCTCAGTGCTATATAGCACTTTCTTTTCAAAGCCAACAAATATTAAGTAAATTTCTTCTTTTAAACTTCCACCTTGCATTTCACCTTTAACTATTCCTTCGGCGATTACAGTCCTGAGCATTATCATTATATCTGTTAACCACCACAACCTGTCTCCTCCCACAGGCGGCTCCGCGACCTCCGACGGCTCCACCAGCACCTCAACCTCCGTGCTACACAGCACGTGCTGCGGCTCCCCCGCCGAGCTGCGCGCCGTGCTGCGCCGCGCCCCCCGCTGCCCCCCCCTCACCCCCGAGGCCGAGCTGGCGCTGTACTACTTCATGAAGTGCGAGCAGGTCGGTGTATAGGACCAGCACTCTCTGTTCCCGCTGCAGACGGGTCAGCCGGCTCCAACGGCTCAGAACGTTATGGGATAATGGCGACAATGGATAACGGCCCGATTTTTATAACGTGCGACGGGCCGACGCGCAGTGTTCAATAGGTTTATGTGGGTTGTGGGCGTTTGTTAACGCATCGGGCGCATAAATACACACACACACATAAGGTAACAGATTCACGTCGGCCCATTGCCTGTTGACAAAAAAGTTTGTAAATGTTAAATATTTGTTACTCTTTCACGGGAAAACGGCCCGATAGTAGCTTAAATAATAATAAGCTGATACTCTGGATTAACACATATCTCGGTATTCAAAAGAAAACCTTTTAAAGAAAATTTCGCATTACACTTAAGTACATAAAGACTTATTGAGCACCTCCACCTTTTTTTAAGTTTGTTAAAACCAAACCTCTCTCCCCACAGCTCGAGCACACCCCCTCCTCCTGCGGCCTCTGGGGCGGGCGCGGCGGTGCGCTGCCCCCGCTGGGCTCGTGGCTGCGCGTGATCGCCGCCCACGCCGCCCTGCGCCCGCCGCCCGCCGCCGCCGACCAGCACGACGTGGCGCAGGCGGCGCGCCTGCTGCTGCCGCACGCCGACTGCCCGCCGCGGCCCGTCACGTGAGTCTATAGTACTGCTGTATAGCACGACCCGTCACGTGAGTCTATAGTACTGCTGTATAGCACGGCCCGTCACGTGAGTCTATAGTACTGCTGTATAGCACGACCCCTCACGTGAGTCTATAGTACTGCTGTATAGCACGACCCGTCACGTGAGTCTATAGTACTGCTGTATAGCACGGCCCGTCACGTGAGTCTATAGTACTGCTGTATAGCACGGCCCGTCACGTGAGTCTATAGTACTGCTGTATAGCACGACCCCTCACGTGAGTCTATAGTACTGCTGTATAGCACGACCCCTCACGTGAGTCTATAGTACTGCTGTATAGCACGGCCCGTCACGTGAGTCTATAGTACTGCTGTATAGCACGACCCCTCACGTGAGTCTATAGTACTGCTGTATAGCACGGCCCGTCACGTGAGTCTATAGTACTGCTGTATAGCACGACCCGTCACGTGAGTCTATAGTACTGCTGTATAGCACGACCCCTCACGTGAGTCTATAGTACTGCTGTATAGCACGGCCCGTCACGTGAGTCTATAGTACTGCTGTATAGCACGGCCCGTCACGTGAGTCTATAGTACTGCTGTATAGCACGACCCGTCACGTGAGTCTATAGTACTGCTGTATAGCACGGCCCGTCACGTGAGTCTATAGTACTGCTTAGTGATGTAACGAATATTCGCATTCGCATTCGCATTCGCGAATATTCGCATGTTTTTGGATATTCGCATTCGCATTCGCATTCGCAATATTTTGTGCGAATGTTTTGCGAATATCAGTAATTATTAAAAAAACTATTTGTAAATAATGGTAGGTTAACAAAATCTAAATCCATTCGTCTATGACCTTTTTATTACAAGTTACCCTCTTAATAACATTTCCAGTCAATTTATCATTTTGTATTATTTATTTACTTTGGGAAATGAAACTTAAAATACAATAGTTAATAGTTTCATAAGACCTAAACATAAATAAACTTTTTAAACAAACAAAAAGCGTATTTTCACAGTATGCAGGGTTATTTGCAAGTAGACCTGATCGTTTCAGGAAATGATAGAGGAAGACATTCCCAGTCGATTGAACCCTATAATGCATAATCCGAAACTTGACAATTTCTAAGATATTTAATTATAAAGTTTTTTTATTTTTTTGTCTAAATGCTTAAAACCGAAAATACAAAAAACTAGCCATATTTAAAAAAAAAGTTTGTTTTGCATAAGAGACATCTTAATAAACTAATTAGATAATCAAATGGGCATTATTTAACTTAAAATAGACAAAATACCTCAAAATTGTTAAACAGTTTTAAAAAATATTCAAAATGAAAAAGCAAATAAGACATTTCAAATACATAATTCATATGACAATTTTTTGTGCACTTCAGCTTAAAAACATTGTCAACTAATCAAGTCGATTTAGGTATGACTAAGATATGACAATGTTTTTAAACTGAAGTGCACAAAAAATTGTCATATGATATTCTTTTTTAATTTAACTTATTTGTTTTTACGTATTGAATATTTTTTTGAAATGTTTATCTATTTTGAGGTATTGTGTCAAATTTAAGTCAAATAATGCACGTTTGATTATTTTAATTAGTTTATTAAGGTGATACTTATGGAAAACAACCAAATAAGTTATTAAAATGTAGCTAGTTTTTTTTAATTTTCGGTTCAAAGCTTAAAATTTTGGCAAAAAATATATGTTAGAAATGGTTGAATTTCGGATAATTCATTATAGGGTTCTATCGAATGGAAATGTCTTCCTCTATCACCTTTTGAAAGGATCAGGTCTACTTACCAACAACCCTGTAGTGTCAGAGCAAGAGAGTCTTAGATTTAAATACGTAAATGTTTCGTGTAAGTCGTCCTCAGAAACCGCACACAGTCGCAATGAGTCGTAACAGTTACGGAGCTAACGAAAGTGTAACTACTTTAAAAAAAAACTGTGACTATACCTTTTTCCACGAGGAAAGACAGCTGATACAAGCAAAAACTTCCCTTATTCGAATGTAATAAGGGTCCGGTCAGATGTCTTTCCCCGTGAAACAAGGTATAGTGACTGCGACGGCTAGTCTGATTCGGAATGCGCCTAGAACAGAACGTACCTCGTTCAGTGCGAGACTGCCACCAAACCATACAAATGGCGCCAACAGGGTTTAACACAAACAGAATATTCGCATTCGCATTCGCATTCGCGAATGTCGATATTAGATATTCGCACTCGCATTCGCATTCGCGAATGTCCAAAAACACACATTCGTTACATCACTAGACTACTGCTGTATAGCACGACCCGTCACGTGAGTCTATAGTACTGCTGTATAGCACGGCCCGTCACGTGAGTCTATAGTACTGCTGTATAGCACGGCCCGTCACGTGAGTCTATAGTACTGCTGTATAGCACGACCCGTCACGTGAGTCTATAGTACTGCTGTATAGCACGGCCCGTCACGTGAGTCTATAGTACTGCTGTATAGCACGACCCGTCACGTGAGTCTATAGTACTGCTGTATAACCCTGGCCTGGCCTGTGAGTCACTGTACTACTGCATAGCGCCGCGCCCGCCCAGCACGACGCGGCGTCACGACTCTAGACGTAGATGATCGCTGCCAAAGTAAGCATGTAAGTAAATAGGCTTTATAAACATATATCCCAAGTATGCTGTATATTAATATGCTGCCGTGTCTCCCAATCTATACTCCGCCTTCCTACTATTCTTGGTCGACGACTAATGTCACTGAAAGAGTAGTTGAAGTGGCAGAGTTCTGGTCGGATAAAATTTAAGCACCGGAAAAAGTAGAAGAATGACTCACCACTGCGCTTTTCGAATCTATTACAACTATTGTCTATTCCTCTTCCAGCGTGGACGAGGCGATCGAACCAGCCTGGTCGCGCAACGCCCGCTCGGCCGACGACCTACCCCGGGCAGCGCTCGGGCTCGCCCACCGCGCGCTGCTCAGCGGCCGGCCCGCGCTGCTGGCGGGGGCGCGCGCGCTGCTGCCCGGCGGCGCCATCGACGCTGCTGATGCTGCTGGCCTGACGGTTCTCATGAAGGCGGCACTGGCGGGAGATGAGCAGAGGGTTTCTGTAAGTGTTTTTACAGGAAAAGTTTAAGAATTCCATGTTTCTATGTGTATGTGGCTCGATGAATGGCACCATCTAAGGAAATAAAACGGCTTTTGTTCAGGCCTCTTCCTATGCCGCCCTCATCAAGTTTTCTCCAGGAAACAGTAGGTAGGTACCACCCTACACTCGCTGCCGTAAGCGTAGCGGCTAGTAAGTGCAGCGGCCCGCGCTGCTGGCGGTGGCGCGATTGACGCTGCTGATGCTGCTGGCTTGACTGTGCTGATGAAGGCGGCATTGGCTGGGGATGAGCAGAGGGTTTCAGTAAGTATTTCACAGAAAAACTGAAAGAATTCCATGTTTCTAATGTTAAACTCGATTAATGGCGCCATCTAGGTAAATAAAACCGCTGTTATTCGGAACGAGCAGAGCGTTTCCGTGAGTAGGTAGGTATATTAGTAGCTATTTAGACCATAAACCTATAAAATAGAGCAACAGGTGTCTTCATCCCTTCCTGTGCCGCCCTCATCAGTTTGCTGTAGTAAATAGCTAAATAGTGTAAGTATATAGGTACTATTCCCACTCGACACTGTACTAGTGTAGCGGCCGGCCCGCGCTGCTGGCGGGAGCGCGCGCTGCTGCCCGGCGGCGCGATCGACGCTGCTGATACTGCCGGGCTCACGGGCTGACTGTGCTGATGAAGGCGGCGCTGGCTGGGGATAAGCAGAGGGTTTCTGTGAGTATGAAAATTGAAAGAATTCCATGTTTCTATAAATATGTTGCCCGATAAATTGCGCCATCTAGGGAAATAAAACGGCATATTTATGGAATAAGCAGAGCGCTTCGTGGGTAGGTATATTAGTAGCTATTTAGACCATAAACCTATAAAATAGTTAGAGAAAGAGGTGTCTTCATCTCTTCTTTTGCCGTCGTCATCCAATTTGATCTAGTAAATAGTGTAAGTATATATAGGTACTATTCCCACTCGACACTCTACTAATGTAGCGGCAGGCCCGCGCTGCTGGCGGGGGCGCGCGCGCTGCTGGCGGTGGCGCGATCGACGCTGCTGATGCTGCGGGGCTGTCTGTGCTGATGAAGGCGGCGCTGGCTGGTGATGAGCAGAGGGTTTCCGTGAGTGTTATTTGTAGCAAAGTATGAAAAAAATGTGGAAAATTTAATTCCATGTTTCTAAATATAAATAAGTAGCTAAATGAATGGCGCCATCTAGGGAAATAAAACAGCGTTTGCTAAGGTATCTTCCTGTGTCGCCCGCATCCAGTTTCCTCCAGGAAGTAGTAGGTAGGTATCATTCTACACTCGCTGCCGTAAGCGTAGCGGCTGGGCTGACTGTGCTGATGAAGGCAGCGCTGGCTGGTGATGAGCAGAGGGTTTCTGTAAGTATTTTAAACCTGTGAGTGGAAAGGCGAAAGAATGCCAAAATGTTTCTAAACTAGAACAAAATGTTTCGAAATATGTGGCCCGATGATGAATGGCGCCATCTAAGGAAATAAAACGGCGTTTTTTCAGAATCTGAGCGTTTTCGTGACTAGGTATAGTAGTTATCTTCTAGACCTCCTTGAAAATAAAGAATGCCCAACTTCCAACTGTCCAACTTTCAGCAGACAGTTCCTCTTGCAAAATGCAAAGCAAAAGCAACCTCTTCAACAATAATGTTAAACCATCACATCCCTAATTCCAGATGCTGCTAGAAGCGGGTGCAGACCCTAATGTGGAGACCCCGGGCGCGGCGCAGCCCGCGCTGCTCTCCCCGCGCGCCGCCGCCGCCCCCGCCGCGCCCGCGACTGGATATGTACCGCCTACAGCTGGTAATTTACATGAACTATAACTTAACACTAGGCCCTGAAATAGACAAATAACCCTCCACATTGATTTTTTCATGGAAAAGCGCAAGAATGCCAAAATGTTTCTAAATAGAAATATGTGGCCCGATGATGAATGGCGCCATCTAGGTAAATAAAACCGCGGTTATTTGGAACGAGCAGAGCAGTATCCGTGAGTAGGTATATTAGTAGCTATTTAGACTATAAAATAGATAGATAAAGAGGTGTCTTCATCTCTTGGAGACCCCGGGCGCGGCGCAGCCCGCGCTGCTCTCCCCGCGCGCCGCCGCCGCCCCCGCGACCGCCACCGGATATGTACCGCCTACTGCTGGTAACTCACAATAAAACACCACCATGCCCTTAAATCCTACTTATTTTACTTAATATTATAAATGCGAAAGTTTGTGAGTTTGTATGTTTGTTACCTTCTTCACGTCAAAACGGTTGAACAGATTTTAACTAAATTTGGTATGGAGTTAGCTGACACCCTGGAAGCTCGCGGGAACAGCTAGTAGACAAATAAACCTCCACATTACTAATTATTTAAGCAGGAACTTGGGATTCATTCCTTGTATTCCGATGTAAGTAGTCATTTATTTGTAATCTCACTCATAGTTTCGTAAAGTTATTATTTAAGGCTATTTTAATGTTTTTTTTTTCTTTTATATTAGTATTCATTGAATTAATTAGAACTTAACTTAATAGGCATAATGGCAATATTTTGTTTCTTACTCGTACATGTGGAAACTTGTAATTGGCTGTCTGTTTCATACTTTGCTATTTTTACTGATATCTCTAGCTGTAAGTTTTCCTTTAAATTAATAAATATATCTCCCGCAGGTTGGACAGCCCTAGTGTACGCGGCCTCATCAGGCTCGGTGGAGACGGCGCGGCGGCTGCTGGCGGCGGGCGCGGGCGTGGACGGCGCCGCCACCAACCGCGACGACACGTGCACGCTCACCCCACTGCAGGTATGTGCTGACATGGGTACGGTCACCCCACTGCAAGTATGTGCGGCCACTGTTAGTATGTGCCACACTCACCCCACTTCAGTAGGTATGAAGGAAGGTATCAGAAGAGTAGAACGAATGATAACTGCGTGCCACAATAATCTAACTTTTGACTGGTAGCGAGGTTTTGACACATTCCATCCACATGGGAGGAAAGTTGCAAACCTAAAATACGATAAGTAGACTGGTTATCCTAGTAGCTAATCAAGATATTCAAAGTGGTAGGTATTGTAAGCCAGTCAGGTATAACAATGTTAATATCATTAACTTTCATACCGTGTCTAATTTGCACTTATCCCTCTCCAGATGGCGTGTGGAGCGGGCAACCTGGAGATGGTACAACTGCTTCTGTCTCACGGCGCTGACCCGTTCCTGTCTACGCAGCTAAACGATGCGCTATGTTACTCCGCCGCCGCGCAGTATGGATGCTATAGGTGAGATAAATAATCATCATTATGACCCATAAAACATCTTATTTATTTTGTCGTTCCCAAAGAGCGCCACATATAAGTTTTTAATATCGACAAAATTGAGGGAATAGTTGAGATAAACCGTATTTTTTTCTATCATGAATGCAATTTCCGGATGTTTGTAGCTGGACCTGGCTCTTTCGGCCGGATCCGTCTGTCCGCATCCGCCAACCTGATCGTGGGCACGTCTGGATCCCTATAATACATGATGTTTTCTTAATGATAATCTGAATACTTACATATACTTATCTATATCTACTCCTTTAACTCCTTATACCGCAATAGCGGAAGCTGCTCACAGTTGACGCACTATACTATTCTATTCAGCGGGTTCCCTGGAAGAGATTGCTACTAACATGTTACTATCTTCAACCACTGTGACCCTATTTAACCTATCAATTAATTCATTATGACCTATGATGATCCTTCCAGCGCAATAGCAGTAGCGTGCGCGCACGGCCGCCGCTCCATCGTCCGCGCTATACTAACCGCGTCGCGGGGCGGGCGCGGCGCGGGGCGGGCGGTGTCGCTGGAGGAGGTGCTGGCGGAGGGCGGCGGCGGCGCGCCCAGCTTCACCAAGCCGCAGCTGCGGGCGCTGCACGACGCGCTCTACACCGCCGCCGAGACTGAGCATTTGGGTGTGTGTTTATAGGCTATAGACGACTTCATGTTACAAGTTTGGTGCACTTGAAATTATGAGAAGACTCTTTATATTTGAAGGTGGAGTGTGACAATTTCATAGGCTTTTGATTGAAGAAAGCGTATCAAACAATTTTAAGGTTATGTTGCAGGATGTAATAGGCCGATAATCATAATATATGTAGCACCATCCATCGTCTGTCATGGCGATAGATTAAACTCGTATTCCGGCGTATCCCAGGCCTGGACAATCTGTCAGAGTGGCAGACTGGTGACTAACTGTCAGAGTTGGTGACTGTGGTAAAAGAATTGGACATTCAGATTATAGCGTCTGTTGCTGACTGCAAAGTTTCACCCCATGCATCACATTAATTAACACATAACCCTACCTTCGCAGACATAACCCTGGAGCTGCGCGCGCTGGGCGTGCCGTGGTCGCTGCACGCGTGGACGCAATCGCTGGCCGCCGCCGCCGCCGCCGGCCTCGACCACGTCATCGACACTCTACTGCAGGACTTCCTGCAGGTATGTACCTGTGTCTACTAGATGGAGGTGCTGGCTACATTAGTAGCTAGATGACGTCATGACCCACAGCGGTAGTTGGGGACTGAACCTTAAGAACTAGATGATAATAAGATGATATTATTATATATATATAAAATATTATTTTAGTTCAGTATAGTATGTATTAGGTTTATGTATTGTATATGTATGTAACTTATAGGTATATATTTATTATACATGTATTATATACAAGTAAGTGTATTCTAGTGTTTGTAGGTATTTTTACAAAATTATCTTTCCTCTCAGTCTTTCGCACTACCTATAACTTTCTCCACAACACCCAAGGTTAGCTGGAAGAGAATGCTGTTAGCATTAAGTTCGCCTATGTACATAATTTTATTATTGTGCAATAAAGTATTTAATAATAATAACTGCAGTCTAACCCCATTATTCATAGAAAAGTTACAATACGTTTTAACTAATAAACTGTTTTGTCCCTTTCTGTCAAAGAACAAATTGTTCTTTGTCGGAGAGGGACAAAACAGTTTATTAGTTAAAACGTTTTGTAACTTCTCTATGAATAAGGGGGTAAGTTTGATAATCAAAACGTTGCTAGAGCCAACGTAAAATGAACAGCCTGTAATAATACAGTGCAACATTTTAGAGGCTGGCGATAATCCTGGAGCTACTACCCTACTGCAAAACTTCCTACAGGTCTACCTGTACCTACTATCGTGGCGAGCAGATTTCCCACATATACCCTCTAAGATAAGTTATGCGCGCAATATCCATGGGGTAACTACCTTTTAAAACACCCAAGCACAGGCCAGAAAGCCAGTAGAAGACTAGATTACATAGGGCTTCACGAAGATCCGAAGTCTCTTACTCGTAATGTCTCAACGCCTTTCATCTTCCTCCATGAAACTTCTATAAAGAAGAGTGCTTGGGATGTTTTCCTACAACATGTACTGTCTATGTCTTTCTCTTCTTATACCTCTTTGTTTAGCTCGAACCGGCCTTCAAGTCTTTCCCTTCTGAACTGAGGTATCGATCGTAAGCTAACCTTTTAAAACCCTTGTTCTGTAATCTCCATAAAATGTACGTTATTGTCATTAATGTTGCAGGTGTGTCCGTCGGACGACAGCCACTACAGCCACCAGTTCATCTACGAGTGTCTGCCGCTGCTCTTCAACATCCTGCGCTACAGCAAGGTACGGTTATTTACTATTCACTCTTCTGAACATAGTTTATTTGCTTCTTTACCATAATATAGGTATTTTAATTTGCAAGATAGATCCATTACTCGATATCAAAATGGGCTCTAGTTTCTCAAGTTTTTCGATTCACTCTCTAGCCCAGTTTGTGCACTAGCTTCACTTTGGATAGCCTGCCCACGGACATTATTGCCTGGGGTTTCCGCCTGCGTAGTAGCTGGTCAGACGACCAATATTGCGGAGGTTTAGAGCATCACAGGACTGCAAACTTTCGGCTATTCTTAAGTTAAATAAAAATATACATTTATGTTAAAAACCGAAACTTTAAAGCGTAAGAGTTAGCAACCTAGCGCTGTAGCTGTCGACATAATGATGTAACATGCCGCATTATCGTCCAGAAGGAAGGCACGGTGCTGCTGCTGGGAGACATCCTGTGCGCGGTGTACGGCTGGGAGCCCGTCCCCCCCGTCGCGCAGCCCGCGCCCCCCCCTGCCGCCCGCGTGGACCCTGCCTATGTGAACAATCCGGAGCTAGCTGATGTCACCTTCAGGTATATTGACTGATTGTTTGAGCATTAGGATGCTGGCTTTAAGGTCCAGTCACGCTGGAAGCGGGAAAGCGACGTTATTATAACGCTAACATCGCATATGGGTCAACATCTTTCGCGGTCATGCTCCGCCCGCTGAGTGGAGGAGAATACAGGGATGCGAGCGTATAAATAAAAAAAAACACTTTCAGCTTACGAAAGTGTTTGACTCAGGGACTCCTTCTGAACAGCTTGTACTCCCCATACCCCATACCTCCTAAAAAATCACATAACCGATAAAGTTTCTAAAAGTACTTACCTACCTAAGAAAAGCGTGCCTAAATTTTCTAACTCAAGTTATACAGAATAAGAGTATTAACTTTCGTTACGTTAAAGATTTAAAGAAAGAGAACAAGTCCTAAGTTCAGTAAACCTTGTACAAATCTAACACCCCCTCTTCTCCCCTCCAGAGTGGAAGGCCGCCTGTTCTACGGCCACAAGATCGTGCTGGTGTCGGAGTCGCCTCGCCTGCGCGCCATGCTGGCCCCGCGGCCCGACGCGCCCGCCCATGCTGCGCCTCCGCTTGTGCAGATTAATGATATTAGATATCATATCTTTGAGGTAACGTATTTAGAGCTACTTTTTACTAAACTAACTCTTCATCATATCATAATGATTGGTATTACTCATTCGCAGTGGAAAGATTAAATAGGGAATAGAACTAACCATCATCATTATTACCCTTTAGGGCATATGCATTTAGCTCCCCAGAAGCACCACAAAACACTGTTCTTGGGGTTCTTCATCCAGCCAATAACGGGTCAGTTCTTGGTGACTGGAGAATTCGTTTATAATTATATTAATAATATCTTCTTTGATAACCACCTTTACCTATTATTAGGGTCTAGAAATCTACGCAGAAAATACGCGACCAAAGTTCCGTGGCCAATTAATGTATAAGGGAATAGCGCGAAATAATTTCGGCATAGTGTGTCATCAATAATTTAAAATACATTGCCGCTTTAATCACGTAGAGCTTCGGTCGCGTATTTTCCGTCCGTGTGTTACTAGATCCTTAGTGCAACATAAAATAACCCCCATTCCCTTTCCCCCAACAGCAAGTAATGAAATACCTCTACTCCGGAGGCTGCTCCGCTCTGGACATCCCATCAGGCGACGTGTTAGAGGTTCTTGCGGCGGCGTCGTTCTTCCAACTACTGCCGCTGCAGCGCCACTGCGAGGCGCGCGCCGCCGCCGCCGTGCAGCTGCACGACCTCGTGTCCGTCTACATACATGCTAAGGTATAAAAATAAGGGAAATAAAAAGACAACGCGATTACGCGATATAGCCGGCTGAAGGGCTAACACGGGGCGCATTTAAGACATTACATAAGTTATGCATCGCGCTCACTCACATCGCGCAGCCTCAAGAACGATTGCGGCAGATAACTTTTGTCACATCTTAATAGCGCCCCGTGCTAACCCTCCAGGTCTTGTTAGGTAAGGACACTGTATTAGATGTGGGGTAGTTTTGAGTCCCCTCTGATTAACAATGAACAGCATTGCATTGGGGAGTATCATTAAATTTTTCAAACCACTCTGGGTTCAAGATCTCTACTCCAGGTCGCAATGACCACTACTTACTTATTTCATCACTACTCATCCAATAACCTTCTTATCTAATCCGTATGTCAAATCCACAGGTATACAACGCGACGCAACTGCTAGAATACTGCCAAGGCTTCCTGCTCCAGAACATGGTGGCTCTCCTCACGTACGACGACTCAGTGAAGCGTCTACTCTTCGGCAAGCGGCTCCCGGGACACAACGTGCTCGGCGCGCTACTCACCACCCTACAGAAGAGGATAGAGGCCAGGAAGAACCAGCCCAACAAGAGCAGATAGCGTTGTAGTGTTAGTGGCGCCCTCTGCTGCCAAAAGTCAACTTTACTGCGTTGACTTGCGGAAACGCGAGCCGTGACTTTTAAAGGCTGTATAGGGTGGAATATTGTTAGTGATCTGATAAGAGTCTGGTGTATGTAAGATACATTCGAGAAGTTCACGGATAATTCCTCCCTGTATAAAGACCTGTTTTATGTTAGCAAGGTAACTTTGAATTTGAAGTCCACTGCTGGTAAGAGTGTGTGGGCAGTGTTAAAATTATTATTATGTAGTCTGAGCCTATCTGAAACCTAGTTAAACATTGTGAGATATGGCGTTTCGACTTTCTCCGTGTTCGGCATCATAAGGGTCACAGTGACAGTTAAATAAAGTCCATTTTTCTCTCCACCTTTATTTGCAAGGTGCGGGTGCCTATATAAATAGAGTGAGTCGCCCGCGCGCCTCAGTTGGTTTTTGATTTTTGAAGTGAACACTTCGGCAAAATGGCTCAATGTAGCCACGGTTCTCGTCGGCTTCGCTCCGACGGGGAAAAATATAATATTGAATTTGCGGAGTCCTCGCTGCCGGGAGCTGTAGCGTGATGCGGACCAGGCGGCGCGGGGCCTGCCGGCTGCTGCGCACGCAGCCATTGCTGAGGATTTCGCAACGAAGGTTTGAGTTGATAAGCCGTGAGTAAAATGCTATTATTTACTGCTTTTAAAAGCTCAGCCACTGGTCATAATGCTCCGGCGCTTGGGGTTTTTATCCCACGCAGTAGGGTCCGATTCAATAGTCGTGGTGATGATTGATCACATATTCCGGTCCTACTAGTGGCGCTTGAGCTAGATACTTACATTAATGACCGCTTTAAGTAAAGCATATGTTAATTTTATACAGGAAAAAATAATAAAAATATATTTTTCTACCCTCAATTTCTAATATTTTTAGAAAACAGTTGATAAAAACTTTGCTATTACAATAATGCACTTACAGCTTATGTAAGGCTTTACAAACAGGAGCTTTCCAGGACCGTCATAGGATTTTTTACAGGAAGTACGTGGCTCCGAGTTTCAGTATGTTGGGACATTGTGGCATGTGCGGCGAGTAATGTGATCCGCCGGTACCTACCCGCTGAGGGTAGGCAGGCCGATTCGGTGAAATTGAAGTTTCGTGTAACCTGCACCCGGCCCTGTGCTCCTGCGCTGGCCGCCGTCTCGTGGCACCTGCATCGCAGTGTACACCCGGCCCTGCGCTCCTGCCCTGGCCACCGGTTCATGCCACCTGCATCGCAGCATACACCCGGCCCTGTGCTCCTGCGCTGGCCGCCGTCTCGTGCCACCTGCATCGCAGCGTACACCCGGTCCTGGCCCTGGCCACCGGTTTGTGGTACCTGCATCGCTGCATAGACCCAGCCATGCACTCCTGCCCTGGCGGCTGTACACCCGGTCCTGGCCCTGGCCACCGGTTTGTGGTACCTGCATCGCTGCATAGACCCAGCCATGCACTCCTGCCCTGGCGGCTGTACACCCGGTCCTGGCCCTGGCCACCGGTTTGTGGTACCTGCATCGCTGCATAGACCCAGCCATGTACTCCTGCCCTGGCGGCTGTGTTGTCCCACCTGCATCGCTGCGCACACCTGGCACTCCTGTTCTGGTTGCCAGATCCAAACGCCCCCTGTCTGGGAAGAGATTTTATGCTCAGTGGAACCGCCTGCACTATTGCTAGCACGGTCATCATCATCATCAGCCATCATTATGAGTGACTTATTTAGAAGGTATCGAGTAACGTGCGCTATTCATCAGTGATTATGGCATATGCAGACGAACGTTTACTGCCAAGGTTGGTCATGTTAGCCATACAAGGGCACACCAACGAAGCATGAGTAACCACCTGCAGTCGCCGTAGCCGCATCGGCATGGATGACGACAAATCGGGTAACGTGCACCGCTTCTAAAAGTGTTATAGCACTTCAATTTGATACCTCCGCTGAGGTAGGGTATTCTATTAAAGCAGCTTTCTTCTGAACTCCCCAAAGTGACCTGTAGACTGCTCCTGGGGATAGTTGTGCAATTAATTTTTTATTTCGATGTCTCTGCTGAAGAAACTGTCTAATGCAGCTTTTGTTCTAAACTGCCTAAAGATCATTGGACTGCTCATGGGAATGGTGACGCACGGTAAGTACAGGAACGTTACTCTAAACTGATGAGAAACGAACGAACGAGAGCTGTCGTGCAATCGGCACGTTTAATACATACAAACAGATAGAGCGGCTCGCGCCGCAGTGCACTGAAAGTTCGTTTTTCGTCATATAAAGTGACCCCCCAGACACTATCTTAAGTGTCATGACACATCGGCAGATTCCAGCTTTGAGTCTTTTCTTTTCTCGGCTGTGAGCAAAGTGAATCCCACCGGCGAGTGTTCAACCTAAAAGCACTGAGCTAATTCCTGATTTCGTGAAAGTCGCTGTTGCTATACCATACCGCTTCACAAGTTACCGAATTTATTATGATCCTACTGTCGGGTGATCATGATCGGAGTGTCATCGCGGTTTCTGAGTGGCACCATATTAGCTGTCTTCCTTATGTCCCAGTGGATTGTGAGAGTGTATAATCCGAGCTCTTTGTTGAAAAATGCGTGAACCTCCTACGCAGCAGCTGTCTACTAGTTGTGTATCGAATAAATCGAGTAACGGTGCTCTTGCACGAGACGACTACCTTTTGGTAAAATTATAACTTCCACTATTCTGGGAACATGCATATACCTACTGTGTACTGTGTATCACATCACGTGTAGCCGCAGCCCTACTCAATGTACGGGGCTAGATAATAAACAATGGCAGTCGTCATTAAATTTCTATGAATTTCGAAGGTCATCATTTTTGGAGCACAATCCAAAGGGTGAAAGTACCTATTCATGCCTAAATGGCTTCTCTAATGAAAATGTATTTTTAATTCGATTCTGGCGCAAACGTTTCATAACTATTTTTCAACACTGTATCTGCTGAAACTACTTAGACTGACTGGTTAAGATGCAGACGTGCCGTTTTCACAATTCCATTCTGAGTAATCCTCAACTGTTTTATGGATCTTTCAGTTAGTTACGTACCTAGTTACCTAGTAAAAAATTACTTGTGTCATGCCCGTACTCGCATCTCATTTAGGAGCTCTCTGGCCTCTAGCTGAAGGCTAGAACTGGTATATATATCTACTAAGCTAGTACAGAGTTATAACCGGGCAGCGGTGACGTGGTAGCTGCTTGATTTATTAGAGTTTGCGGAAAACTTTCTAAATAAGTAATAATTATTAGTCATAATATTAACTCTTCGCAGTTCTTTCAGAATGCAATACCAGGTCGCTGAAGTAGGTAACCTTCCTTAGCTGGACAACAACAAGCCTTTTTGTTTTAAAGAATGTCACAGTTATTGGCCGTTCCACTGTCATATCGATGTCCAAGGACTGTTTCTTGGGTATAGCTAACTACCTAAGTTTACCTATAGATAGCCGCAAGCTATCTGCTGTTGGCGAACTGTCAGTTCTGATTGATAAGTCAGGCTCGAGGTGGCTCGTCCAACTGTCCATGTTCCCGCCACCATGATTGTTGCTTCCACAGATTAGAGAGTCTATGTTGGCTGTCGTTGCATCAGGTCTGATCAGGTACAACTAACATCTTTACGTACCATCTTTATTTAATCGAGCTATTTTATTTTGTTTTATCCAGGTTGACTTGATGGTTTCAAAATCGAACCTACAACAATGTAAGTAGGTACCTACCTACGTACCTTTGAAGTTGCAATAAGGCGAAGCCTTAAGGTTTTGGCCGAGACCTGCCCTTATAATGTGGCAAGTTACTTGGCGACCCTCCTTGCGGGGTGAAAGAAGTGGCGGGGGCGAGGTAGCACGACATGCTACACACGTAGAAAAGTGTGCCCGGATTAATCTCGCGATAGCTTGTAACTATTTCTGACGTAAGTAAAATTTTATTCTATGAGTGTTCCCGTAAATGTCATATTTAGCTTAAAATTTATAGTTTGACAGCATTAAAATTTGGATGTTTACCTTCAGAATATCTACCAATTTGAATTTATTTATGTAAAAGTGTTTTATTTTATAAATCAATTTCCATGTCACTTTCATGTTCACTCTCTGTTTGAACTTGTTCATCGTCATCCTCATCTTCATCATCGTTTTCACTAACTTCAATTATAAATCTAAGACAAAAACCAAAAAACATTATACTTACCTACTTTGAAGTATAATGTACTAGAGTACGCCAGTCATATTAGTTCAGTGTACACCTGTAATATTTTATGTTTAATTTACATTAAATTATAAATAAACAATAACATACCTGTCCAATACATCCTCAAATACTCTATCAGATTTATAATATTCGTCTTAATTTTTTATGACATGGTCGTCACAATTTCTCCACTTTTCAGGCGAATAATTAGAGAAAAGCAACTCTAAGGCTTTTATCTCTTTATCTAAGTTAGAGTAAATCGACGTTCTTGCGAGCTCGCCTTTCACGTACCGCCACACAAGTTCAATAGGATTTAATTCCGGGTGGTATGGGGGTAGGCGAAGCACGATATGACCATTTTCTTTCAAAATTTCATCAATTTTGTAATTTTTCTCTGTGTTTTGCTCATTAATCACGTAAATTTTGGTTGCTTTCCTAGTTACAAGAACTGACAACTGACGCACTGTCATATGGACTATTCGTCTTTGTTGTTTACTTTTCGTATCTGACTGCGCAGTACCAACCTTTAGCCACGTAGCATGACTGATCCGGTACGCTGTTCTACAAGAAGCCCCTATATTGAGACATTATATGATTTGTTGTTTTTAACGTTATTTTGTAGACGAATTATAGATACCTAATAATAATATAATGATAATATTAAAAAGGCCTCAACACTCATCCTAAGACTAATGGTCTCAGGATCAATGATCTCATGTGGGTCGCACTCAAATTATGACAGACTATATAAGACATGTGGTCGCCTCGGCTGCGCGGCCGAGACTGCCGTAACAATGACATGCAGTGCACGCGTTGCCCTTCCCCGCTACCCTCCCGCTACCCGCTGTCGTCTTGGGTACCTCGTCCCCTCCGCGTCTTTCACCCCGCAAGGAGGGTCGCCAAGCAACTTGCCAATCTATAGTGTTGACGAACATACCTAAAGGTGACCTTGTTAATGTTTTTCATATGAAGTGCTGAACATTTTACTTATCCTGGTGGCATGACTGATCATTTACTTACCCAGTTAAGACATGTTAGCCGGGTTTCATTTATCAACTATTATAATTGTTATTGTTGTGTTAATCAATCTTTATTAATTGATGTCATCTACCAAGGAATGCTGCCAGAGCTCATAATATTCACACATGATGATACAGAATGATAGTAGCCCACAAAATCGGTGCAAAGGCTTATAAAATAACTTTCCTTCCTAGTAGGACTGCACAGGAACTCGTTAACCGCCGAGTTAGTTAGAATACAAAATTAGACTGTGTGTTACTTGTCAATCTAGAATATGAATATAGTGACCTGCATCATGTTTTGAAAAACTGAATACTTAGTTATCCGCCAGTATCACAGCCTTCATCTAATCTTTTCCAGTAGCTGATGAGGCTGAGATATTTAGTAAAATTATCTTCCCTTCAAGCACCACTCCTCGTTCCAAGGACTAGATGCCGCGCCAGGTGTTGCAGGCCGTGTCCTCGTACAGGGCTGACTGAGCAGGTCCTCGAGGCTCCAGGGTCGGCTGCTGCATTTCTGAGGTCAGTCCAGAATTACATACCCTAGTCAGCATGTGCTGACCTGAGCCCCAGCGGCCTGGATCGATATTTTACATTTTACAGCTTTTAAATATTGTTGCAAAGTATTTCACTGGTTCCATCCATTCGGCTAGTGTATGTTAAAAATATTGCCTTGACAATAACAAGATATTGATCAATAACTACTTATAAGTATTGCTTTCGAAGAGGCACTGTGTGTATCCATATGTATAAATACCTACCTATAGGTATAGGTACATACCTTCCATAACTTTCTGACAAGTCAGGAATAATAAGGAAGTACTTAAGTCTTATGTATACATATACCTTTCTTTTTAGTATATCTATTACCTAGAAATCTATGCATTATAAATTTATAGATTCAAATATTTATCCACTGATATACTCATCAGTAGCTTATGGGTCACAGTTGGTTTTCTCTCCACCATGCGATAATAAACACATCTCACAATGTTTAACTAGGTTTCAGATAGGCTCAGACTACATAATAGACGCATTTTTCCTGAAAAAAAAAATGACATATTATGTATCTAGCCTATCTGAAACCTAGTCATTTCTGCATGGTGATATTACAACTGAGGCGCGCGGGCGACTCACTCTATTTATATAGGCACCCGCACCTTGCAAATAAAGGTGGAGAGAAAAATGGACTTTATTTAACTGTCACTGTGACCCTTATGATGCCGAACACGGAGAAAGTCGAAACGCCATATCTCACAATGTTTAACTAGGTTTCAGATAGGCTAGATACATAATATGTCATTTTTTTTTTCAGGAAAAATGCGTCTATTAATTGTAAATGTGCTTGTGTGAGAATGGTGTCTATATTTGAATCATATTAGGTTAGATAATAATATGTAAGTAAAATTATATCAATCGAAAATTATATATTATTTTGTGATGAAATAAGATTTTATGTTTAACTTTTTTATTAATTACTGTTTGAAAGACTTCTGATCCTTATTTAAGAAAGTTTTTTTGTAGATTATAATACGAAAATAATACTTATGTAAAATAAGTTTTGGATTTTATAAAAATAAACCATCAGCTATAGTTTGGATTTTCATTACGAGAATTTGTTATAAATTAATCATATTTTGTACTATGTAGGTATATTATAATTATTGTTGAAATAAAGCTTTATGTTGAATATAAGTGGCACCGGTCATTTCCCTCTTTTCCTCCTATAAGTACCTACCTATGTTTCATAAAGCCAAACTTTTGACTAACTCATAGGTGCCGAGTGAGATGATTTATAAATAGAATCGAATCTAACGGTTTTATTCATAAAAAGTTACGGGAGACCTATAGGCCTGCTATAAGCAAATGTCAAAAAAACTTTATTCATAAACGATCAATAGCGCTAAAGAACTCTCCAACTGATTCGTAAAACCTTGATATGCTAAAGTTGGCTGGACCCTACTATACACCTTCCGTAAACTTCCTATTGTACAAAAACATGGCGGCCGGTCAACAGCTGTTCTGCTTTATTGACGATTTGACATTTGTTGTGAGTTAATATTTGCTGAAAATAAGTTGCCATGGTAACGTAAAAATTTAATTATTTTTTTTGTGGGTTTTGGCTTGGCCACTGCGCCTTTAAGCCAACGTAAACTTTTTTAAGTGCCGCGCCGTGGCTAACATAGATAATAGAGATTGATAAATGAATGAAAGTTTTCGCTATTTTTGTTTATGGTTTCGTCAGACCGGCAACTTAATAGGGTAAATGTCAAAATGTTTGGTCTGTGAAATCTATTAGCATCACTATAGTTATGAGGCGTTTGTTAAAAAAAAAAAAAAGTTCCTTTTTGGAGAAATAGATGGCGTTGTCTGGGGTTGTACCAACTTTCAACTCTCAGAACACACTCAGATCACAATATGTTATTCTGTGAGGCTAACGAAATGTGAAAGTGACGTAGATAGGTAGAATTGTAGTATTATTTTCTCTATGATGTCGATGTCACTGTTGCTTCAGCGTTCAGTGCGATTGTGCGTACAGCCGTTCTTTTCAAGTTTTCTCAGTTTCCTTGTGTTTCTCCTGTATTAATTGAGTTGTAGTTGAGCTATCTGCTCCTCCTCCCTTGATACTGTAGAGTTAGTGCACATTTCTTTGGGATCTTATTTAGGATCATACAATAAATAAAAATAGAAAATCAGTTCTCGCACGCAGCACCCGTTCAAACGGCGCGCATAGAGAAAAGAACACTACGTGACGGCGCGGGAAGAACTATTCACAGAATACTTAGCACTATCCCAAGCCACATGCAGTCTGAGCCTCGGAAGGATGGCTCGCGCTACCACCCGACATTTAATCATAACTAGTGAGTTCTTATTCTGAGTTTAGTACTCTTTGCTCTCTATGTAATTTTTGACAGTTGGTACACTGCGTTTTCACGCCATCTATCGGCTTACCCAAAAGCTCAACTGACAGCTGTCAAGGAAAACGGCTCATTGAAGGCTTACGGAACGATTATGAATAGAGATTTTTATGAAACCTCAAATAGGCTTAAAGTGTTCCGTAACTATTGAGCTCAGTAAACCTACTTTAAGGTTTTTTTATGAATAAGACCGTAAAAGTAGATGGTGCGCCACGCCGGTTAGTTCGACGTAAAAAGGACACAATATGCAGAAGAATCTTGTGCTGGTAATATTATTACTTACCTACCTACATACCTATGTCAAATCACTACACCCCAGCCCGGCCGCCACCGCTATACGTAGGTACCCGATTAACCCGATATTTACTCTATGGCCGTAGCCGAGTGTGAATGAGTCCAATGAACTCAGGGAACACATCTTGCTAGAATCTAGATGTGTAGATTTCCTTGAGATGTTTTCCTTCACCGTAGAGTAGAGTACGTGGTTCGAACCCTTATTACATTTATTTCTTCGCTTCTACTGCCATCTGTCAGTAGTTATTGGAACTACATCCACCACATTCTTATTCTGATTCCTAAGCTTGTATTGTAAACCATTCATCTTCTACGCAACAAACTTCCACACATTTGTCTATGACAGTTTGGCGTGACGTTGACGTACCGAAAAAAAAATTCACTTTGTCTATGGTGCCATGATGGTGAAGGTGAAGTGTGTGCGAAATTCTTGTTCAAGATAATTTTAATGCGAATTTCGGCTATCGTAGTGTTTTAAGTGTTATTTAGATATTAAATGTCGTGTTAGTGAAAATGCAGTTCTACAAGGAAAGGATTCTAAATGCCGCGCAGTTAAAAAGACTGAGTGAACACAAATATTCGTGTACAAGTGCTAGTATATTGGATGCATGGCTTCAGCCATGGTGGTGCTGGCTGGTGTCGAAGACGCCGCTGTGGCTCGCGCCGAATCTCATTACGATTCTAGGATTAATTATAAACATAGTCACCACCCTGATACTAGTATGGTAAGTGCGCCGAACGTGGCGGCAAATGTGTAACTCCTGCGAAACCGTGACATGCTTTACCAGCGACCGGAACGACTTTCGTTTTAGCCATCGACTTGTATCGTCACTTTCTTTATAACCTACTTCATACAGTTTTTTGCTTTGTTTATTTCAATAACTGCACCTTGCGACACCAACCGCTGTGTGTTTAATTGACTATTGTTTACTTGTCTGTGGATTATATTGTAGACTCCACGCTATTGGTCGGCAGTGGGTCGCGCCATCCGCACACTGATATGATATCAAATCACTTGATAAATACCTAGCTTTCTTCAACAGTCTATTCCCAAATTTACCTTATCAATTTAAGTCTGTAAATTTTGATATCAGCACAAGCAGTACCTATCTATTTTACAGGGAATATTTCTTATATGAATTATTAAGTTATTACTTCTTTATTTACTTACTTACTTTTACGCAAGCTATGGTCAAAACAAACATACTAGTTTGTCCAGAGTTTGTCCATACTCTCATGAAAGTAAAAACACATTCATAATAATTAGCAGTAAGATCACATTTGTTACAAACAAAACTGAATAGTAACATTATGAAAACCTGAGAATCCAACTCCATTTATTCATAGAATGTATTTTGTCTAAAAGTATAGTGCGACAAACTTATCTGTTCCAGTGAAAGTGAACTAAATTGATCCATATCTCATTACTTACTAATGAATTGTATATTGTAAAAGATTAGATGGGTTTATTAACACCGCAAGAGCGAATTAACAACACGTGCAAACATAAAATCTTATAGAATTAAGAAATTTTACACATTTATGTGAGCTGTCACCGGAACAGAAAAGCTTGTGGCACTGTACTGCATTTTACTGGTCAACCAAACAAAAGGTTAAATTACTAAACTTCTTCTTCTTGATTCTGTGATTCTGGTTCTTGAAAATATGCTTGGACCAGTTTCTGATTACAATTCATACTTAACACTTTAATTGCATGTATGTCTTTCGTCCCCAATTGACATTGTTTCAGCATACTTTCGAAAAGTTTGCTATGTACAGGATGGTTGTGGTTTTCCATCTTCTACAATTTTCAGTTTCAAGCCATCATTGTTCATAGCCAACTTTAACATCATGGGGCAGTTATCCTTATACGTCAACGTGATTATAATGAAATTAGTCTCAGTTAAAGGCCTCCCCTTTTAATTTTCCACCCATCCTGATCCAATCTGGCAAATAGTTGACGAGGTCGTCCCGCCACCTCCGTCTCGACCTGCCCCTCCGACGGTGCCCGTCACCCGGCACCCAGACGGAGCAGGACAGGCAAGATACACAATGTCAACAAGTTTGCGCTTAAGTGATAGTGGATGGTTGTCCTTCATTAGCTGCTTCATAGACCCGCAGCTCTTCCAGGCTTTATCAATCTCCTTGTCTTGCCTGTTTTCAAATGAGACTAGCTGGCCTAAGTGAATGTACTCATTGACATATTGTATATCCTGACCGTCTACCGTGACCTATGTTTCACCTTTGTTTTGGACCCATCCGACTTGAAGGCTTGCAATGTTGGTTAAAGCATGTTTATCATTCAATTGAATCCTCATTACTACTTAACATTTAATAGAAAGTACACAATCTAACCCTACATTTTATATGTAAATCAGTAGAAAATTTCATTATAAATCTCTCATCAAACAAAGAGTACATTTTCAGCTTTTCTTTTAACTGTTATTTGCATTCCAAACCAAAGTAAGCATACTGCATGATACAAGTCATGCAGTAAAACCATTAGAATAATTTCCTTTTACTTTTGCTGTAAGTTTACCTCAACAAATAAAAACACACACTCACGCCTTGTACTAATGTACTCCCTTGCGGGGTAGGCAGAGGTGCATTGCTGCACCCACTTTTCGCCAGAGCGTTATGTTAGTCCCAATGTAATAGGGAGCGGGCCTATTGCCATTTTACGGGCACATCCAAGACCCGAGAACAAATATCTGTGTTTAAACAAATATCTGCCCCAGCCAGGAATTGAACCTGGGACCTCAACAAATAAATACCTAAATAATCCATACAATTCCTCCACAGGTATAGTCCAGATGCTAAATCAGACCCACCGCGATGGGCGTGCTTCCTCTGTGCGCTGGGCGTGTTCATCTACCAGAGCCTGGACGCGATAGACGGCAAGCAGGCGCGCCGGACCGGCAGCCAGAGCCCACTTGGGGAGCTGTTCGACCACGGCTGCGACTCAATATCAACAGTATTCATAGCAGTGGGAGCGTGCACAGCCGTACGCCTTGGGGAATACCCCACTTGGATGTTTTTCCAGGTTAGTTCTAGGATTGTGTCTTCTTACTCTGTTGGTAACAAACACTAGAGCTGTTGGGGCGAAAGCCAGTTAAAATGACGAAAATAACCCAATGCCCTATATGGTATAGTTGATAAGTCACTCTGGAGGCACTTTTCACGATGAGTGATATTATTTACTCACATGTGGCAAAATCTCAAATTATAAAGATTCATTTACGGAAGCGAGGTGAGCACTGACTCAGTAGATAACCTATGTTTAAAATGAGATTAGTCTCAGTGAAATATAGATAAATGGCAATTAGCTAGTTGCTACATCGGGCTTGTGGTAGAATGTGCAGGGAATGTCGCAACTTAACCTGTGCAATTCAAAGGATAATTATATTCTCTTATAAGTATTAGGTATTATAAAATGACATTTATTTTGTAGTTTTATGTAATTTAGAAATGTCATCTCATCATAAATTTTATTATTTAACTATATTATTCACGAGACTCTGTATCGACTAGTTCTAGCTTTTCTAGATTTATAGAAAGGTCAATTTCAAACGTAAAAGACTTGAGCATACTTCACTACTTCTTATTATCATATTGAATATTGATTGTGCCTTTGTTTTAAAAACAAACTTCAATTTACATAACAGCGCTAAAATAAAATTATGCGAGCGACCTTGAAATTTTATCGAATCGTACGATTTTGAGGAAGCGAAGATTGGAATATGCTAAACAGACAACCAGTTCCATCATTTATACATTCATTCGTTGAAAGTGGTGACAGCCTCTGCTTCACACCACACTGCGGCAAATTAAGAATGTCGCATTTTATTACTGTTTACTATAGCTTCGACAACTTACACAAACTGCCTACGTCGCACTGATATGATTACGAAATTTAATACAGATCTAACAACGTGGTAATCATGCGCAGGCGTGTCTAGATTTGAAAAAAAATCCCTTGATAAATTTTATCGTTTGAGTAAATATGATATTATTTTTCTACTGGTTATTGCGATCGTCGCCCTCGCAGTAATGAAAGATAAACTTTTGCCATTTTACTATCGGTTTAAATTAATTATTAATACTTACCTAATAACTTATGGCTATTTCAACTATAATATTGAAGTCCAACAGTTAGTTACAACATTTTCTAGGAGGAAGATTAGATTATCGATTTACAAGTTTTCTCCATAAAAACAGAGAGGCCTTGTGTTGTCTTCCACAAGCAGAGTGTCATTTATATTAAGGGTAAATGTAGTAAAAGCGATAAGGGCGGCAATAGTTTCGAGTACGTCTTATACCCGAGAGTAAATATCTAAGAATAAGTTTCCAGTACATACACTTTCCATACACGTGCCGAAAGTTTCCACCTCCCGCCGACAGCAGACGATCTGTCGCGTCTCTCGCTGACTACCATCAGTTGCCAAGTGCTCCCGTCGCCTGGAGGGTCACTCTATACTGACGAAAAACTAACTAACGAGAGCTGTCGTGCCATCGGCAAGATTAATACAACGAAATAGAGTCGTGGATAGCGCAGCAGCACTCTGAAAACTAGTTTTTCGTCAGTATAGAGTGACCCTCCTGGCTTTTTACCTAAACGGGGAGCTCTATTTATTACTGCCGGTTGAAGGCCGAGGGTTGCCGGGTCCAAGATTTGTGACTCAGAGGAGGTGGCTCGGCCAAGGGCGGGGGATGGGTCATTCGGGTCACTTCGTAGTGTCAAATTGGATGGAGTCGACGATATTAACTGTGTGTACACAAAAGAATGTTAAAGGTCACTTAAAATGAGGATGTTATTGATTATTTAATATTGGTATTAATTATTCATCAGAATAAAATTATAAACCACCTTCCAATTCAGTCACACGCTGTGTTTATTATTCACATTTTAAACTAGCCAATGAAGATAGTATGGCGTGGTGCGTACCAAGATTCAAGACAAATAGTAGCAATTACCCTATCATAGTACGTTCGCTCCAATTGATCTACATTTGTGAACACTCCAACGTTGTCCGTTATAACAGCGTGTTTTGAAACTAGTGTTTATAAGGACCTTACATTATTGTGAACAAATAAATGCTTCACTTAACAATCAACAAATCACAAATTAAAATTTTATGAAACAAATGAAAATTGTAGTAATTAATTACAATTAGTTTTAGAAATAAATAATTATGGTTGTAACACATTCACTCATGCATGCAAATGCAAAGTCGATTGTTCTATGGCAAGTCTATAAATATCAATTTCACGCTGGTCACGACAGTTTTGCTTTGCAAATTACCTATTTCTGTTTTTAAATTAGTTGTCAAGCCTAGCGGTGAATAAGCACATAATGCAGTATCAGTCAGTACATCGAATCTATTAAATAAATCTAAATAGGGACCTACCATTTGCCTACATCAAAATATTTTCTGTAACAAAACTTTGTTTATTTTTTATTCTATTTTTTTTCTACTGCTTAAACCTCTTCTCTCATCCATATACTTTTTTAAATATTACATCTATTAGTTTTAAACTGCACATAAAAGCATGAAAGTGTAAAAAAAGATTAGATATTAATGCAACGAAGCGACTGGTAATCTCAAGAGCTCTCCATCGAGCCTTCCATTACATTACCGAGCGATGGCCACTACGCCATTACCAGCTGCGTAATTGTAATAATTTGTCACGAACTCTACCTATAGTCCTACAAGCGACTACGCTACAACCTTGCCATCATGAGAGTAATTGACCCATCCAACAATTGATGGAACCAAACATACACTCGATTAATCTACATCACATTGTCTTCCGTCACATTAGAGTCCGTTGAGACTGCCCGTCGTATCAGCTGGCACTGTTAATTAACTTATCTGCATATTATGTAGAGTTGTAGACCGTTTACTAGTTATCTATAGATGTTCTTCTATTTACTTACAATACACATTACACATGTTGAGTTGTGTGTAGTCTGGCGTGACTAAGTACAGAACAATATTGACGTCATAATATTTTCCTTGTCTAAGCAAGCTGTACTGTAGTGTCTCCATCTCCATACCGCCTGCAAAGCGTTAAGTTGATAATAAGATCTTCCAAACCTCTGACTGATCGAAAATGCATGTAGCATTAATGCCACCCTATTGTTGATTATCAATAGAAACTCTTATCCATCAACGAACTGTTATGAGATGTGGCGGCATGTGTAATATTTCCATTCAACAATCACTGTTTCTACCGACGACAGTTACCACATAGAATTCAAACCGACCAATCAGCGCAGTGTTATCGCACCAGATCACACCTACCGACCGACCTCCAACTTTACTAACCAATAGCCGTCCTCTTCCAGTGTTTCTGCGCCATGACGCTGTTCTACTGCGCGCACTGGCAGGCCTACGTGACGGGCACGCTGAAGATGGGCCGCATCGACGTGACGGAGGCGCAGTACTCCATCATCCTCATCCACCTCGTGTCCGCCATCTTGGGGCCGCAGATCTGGTCCGTTCAGGTAATGCTGTCGAACCGCGGATAGGGTTGAAAGTGAATGAATGATGTCTGGATTGTCCTTTACGCCTTTAGGGTGTAGGTACACTCGCGAGCAATGAAAAAGTTCCAGTGAGAAACTCACCTCCTAGACGGAAAAGCTCCTACGCTCTTTATGCCGCCGTCTGCAATATTGAAGTACATTTATTTGAACAAATTCTAATCTAATTTTTAAAAAATGATCGATCTTTTGTAAGTTTTTCATTGCTCATGAGTGTAATAAAGTTACAAACACAGAAAAATATAATATTTATGTTAATTGTGTGTACTTAAATATCATGAAAATTACGACCTAAAGGCGTGTCGAGAGAAACAATAGTAGGTTTGAGGTATATGTAAATTGTGCATATTTTATGTAAAATTGCAACACGCAAAGTGAAATACCTCAAGCCTAACAATAAGAATTTAATAAGGTTCTCGGACCAATTAAATCCTTATCAATGTGAAACCCTTAAAAATGCCCACATGAACCTAAAATTATAGGCCAAATTATACATGCTACTAGTCCTATGATCTTCCTGTGTTCTCTATGTACCTAATTCAAATTTAATTATGTTAAGAATTTAGTTGGAGTGTGCTAGGAAAATGTGTAAATAATTTCACCAAAACCCTTCATAAAATCAAGAAGCGTACAATGGGATAATCCATAACCTTTTAAATCTACATTCTAAAGTTTTTCTAACTAACTTAAGTTAGTAAGTCAAGAAGTCCCTTGCTAAAACTCTGATAATACTTACCACTTCTGTCTGGTCTCTTCTGTAAAAACAAAACCTTTACTTCTTAAAACTCACTCTTCTTTTCATGGGCTGAGACTACCACCTCCCCTAAACCTTGTATAGCCATTATTCCCAACCCCATAACTAGGACTTGTGTTAACCATAGACTAAAGACCACCAGATAAACTAAGCTGAAGCTATAACTCCTTATTCCAAGGCCTTAATCATAAACCTACTTCAAAATTGACTACCACCATCCCTGTACGTGTACACCTTATAATACCGGTCATAGTTTGAAAAACCATAGAACTATTACTTGTTATTCTAAGGCCTCACTTATTAACCTCCTTCAATATCAAGTCCGGTGATCCCTGTAAAGCTACCATAGAGTGACGGCTAGATTAACACGAGTGCGACCCCAGGTGTGGTCTGGGCTGGAGATGCGGTACTCGGTAGGGGCGGCCGCGGTGCTGGCGGCGACCTTGACCCTGGGAGCCCTGGCCGCCGCCATCTTGGCTGGGGGCGTCGGCAAGAACGGCTCCACTGTCGCAGTGAGGATCCCGGAATAATGACGTCGAGTGCCACGGCTAGTTGCGGTCATAGATTATTGCTAGTGACAGTTGTCTTTGGTGAATGAGTATTCTGAGGAACGCTGAGAGATTTACGGAATAGAATTTAAAGATCATAGTAAAGGAGGAAATAAAATTGGCCTGTATTTGTACCAAAAATATTATTGAATAAAGTAAGCAACTAGCCGTGGCACTCGACGAACAGTTTCTTCCAGACAACTTTACCCAAACTTTACTTTAAGTAGTTTGAGTAATAGATTGGTTTCTTATTTCGTCGCTGTCATGCAATTAACTTAGCTTTTTTGTGCAGTGTGGCCGTTTTTGGATTTACTACTAACTACTTTGGCAGAGCTTTGGATTTACTAATAAATAATCTATGTTTTAACCCCCAATGTGATCTAATATGACGGTATATAGCAACTCCTTGGAATTATATATATAAAATAACACTGCTTACATCAATGTTATTAGAGGGGGAAGAGTAATTTATGTAAATTTTTCTACTGTCCGTCAAATCTGCAGGAATGAGTTCGGCAGTTGATAGTTTGTCGGTTCAAGAACGGCCTCACTATTCCCTCATATTCTAAATTCCGTTTCTTTTGGTCTGAATCTATTGGTACATTGCTTCTCATCATGTGGGTTTTTTTAATAGCATGTTTATTCTTTAATTAGAATATTTTATTCCTAAGATGATTATGCTCACAGCTTCTTTAATTTTTAGAATGCAGGTAGTTTCCATTTAAATTGAAGCCTGCATTTTGAATGTATTTTTTATTCATTTATTTTAGAAACCCCTTTTCTTTTGAGCATAATCTTATTTAGTTTATTTAAAGTAATCGACTTTTTTTGTTTTATATAGCGATTAGATTAAATAAACTTTTTTATGTAAGTAATATTGTAGGTTTCGGAATCTTAATATCAGTGTTACCTATTAATAGTATTTAATTTCTTTGTGTATCCTCGTGGCTGGTACGTCGCCCTATTTTTTTTATCTGTGGGTCTTCACTCATTTTAATTATACATATTTCTTTCAAGGTGGCGACCGAATGCTCCCAATATTTAGGATTTTTCATGATTTGAAATAGTGTTATTTATATTTAATTCTTACATGTCTTTATTTTCAGCTCTTTATTATGTAATATTATAATGTAAATTTGACACAATTTTTGATGAGCCTAGGTGGTTGATATAGGAATAGGAACAGAATAAGGAATAGGACACACTCATTAGAAATGCACAATCATACATCAACTAGTTTTTACACACTAATTCGGCAATACACAATCGAGGAGGAGATTAGAAGTCTGTCATAACAATTTCATCTTATCATTATCAGTTGTCACACTAGTGCAGGTTTTAGACTTATTAGAAATATATAGTTGATTTCTTGAATCATGATACTCATGACATTACACTATTAACAACACAAGCACTGACTGTCACTACATTATTTAGTGAGTATGTTATATCACCATCGATCGTCATAACACCCACCATTTAACCCACCATTAGGGCCTCCTTTCCATGGCCCTCAACAACTCTTCCATCAACAAGCCACCGGTACAGTGGCAACCATAAAATTAGAGACAATTGAAACTTTTTGTACCTGCGCATCACAAAAATATAAGTAATTTTTATGAATACTGGATTGTAGTCTTGAAAGTAACGGACCGTATAACCTCAGATGCCGTGGCTGGGCCGGCCGTGGGCGCTGGCCGTGTCGACGTCATGTTTCGCGGCGCAGGGACATTTCGTGTACGATTTCGCTCACACGTTCCAAGTTAGGGGCTGCGGGAAGAACGGATCCACCGTGGCCGTAAGACCTGAGACTTGCGCACGCGCACCCCCCCTCCCCCGCTCTGTGCCAGCAGGGACCCCGGTGTACTTAACCACTCCTTGGGACGATTCCGTCAGAGATGAAAATTAATAGAAATCTGATGACTTGTTTCCATCGACACAGTAGCAATCCACAATCTAACAGCATCGCTTTTGTGTCAAACAGATTAATACAAATGATGTGATATTTGGCAGATAAGCAATGCTGCTTATGGATTTTGTTGTTTACTAAAGTTCGGTGGTAGTACGGTAGAGCTGTTGTATGGGTTTTTTTGCCCGTTGAATTTGCGGCGACGGGAACTTGATGATAGTGAAAATGATAACAGTGTATATTTTTACTGTAAATATCCGCGACTTATTAAAAAAAACTACCTACCGATAGCGATATTGAATAAATTATATTTAACTGTAATTCTCTTTTGACTGAATCGTCCCAATCTTTCCTCGCATAGCCTTAACAAGAGATAGGGGACATATTTAGCATCTTTGATCTCATTCACGGGTTCTCATTACTCTAAGTTCATCTCATTAAAATGGTCATCATTGTACATACCACACCTACAGTCATTATGTGTTCTAAGTTATAAGCAAGTACCTTATCAGCTGAGATTTATGATACAATAATGCGGGTATATGCGAATGTGAAAGATGTTGTTAGTTGTAACACTGTATGCCTTGTGTAGTTATGGGTGTATAGGAAAATTCTATTGGAAATTCTGTGAAACATTATTAGACTCCAAAATCTAGGCGTTTATATTTCAGTATTTGTTACAGTAACTAGTTCAATTGTTCTACCAGAAGGGGTCACATGAGTTTTGCTGTGTATAAATGTATTTTCTACTTGACATTCTTATCCATATCATCTAAAATTTACATAAAACATTTGTGTGAATCATCCTCTTTGTACATAGTATGTTATATCTAAACGTTGCCTCGAAGCAACAATGAGTGAAGACAGCACCCGAGCCCCCAAAGTGGTGCCAACCCACGCTCAACCCTGTATTAATGGCATGTTTGTATTTCTTTTTTTTTTCGCTACGCCGCCGCCGGGACTAACGCATGTGAGAGTAGGTGCCGCCACTGCACGTGGAGTTTATCGTAGTTTCCAACTGCGCGCTAGTTAGTCTCGCCGCGTACCTGATTGTCGGGTACGCGCGGCTCATCACGCGCGGCGGGGTCGGCAAGAACGGCTCCACAGTGGCAGTAAGGACCTTCACCCGTTGTACCGTAACATTACGTAAAGCTGTGCTAATACTGAATGTCGAGGAGTGAAACGTCGGCCACTTGTCTGTCTCTCTCTCTCTCTTTCTCACGTATCTGTATTCGTGTACGTTTATTCAGTATCGGAGTAAGAGTGTTTTGTTGTATTTATTCGTGTGTAATGTTTATTTTGTGTTCTAATTGGTTCTGTTACTTGTGTGAGCTTGTCTGTCCTCGTGTTTGCTTGTGACGTCATCGCTTGGTACAGTCATGCATGCGTGTAGTTTGATGCTTCGCTTCGTTATTTAGTTTGTAAATGCATGTTCTTAGGTTTAAGTTGCCCCCCTAAATTTTATTTTATATTTTTGTTAACCCTTTAATCGCCATAGCAGATAAGGTCTATTTGTTGCATAACTTGTATTAATAAAATAATAATCAATAGCATTTCACAACTTTCTGCTATTCTGTGTGGCGATTACTGGGTTAATTACAATTTTGTTTCACTACCAAAAGTAATTTTCGTTAAATTTATTTTAAATTCATTATTAACGTCACTTAATTATTTCATTTATTTACTTTTTATTAACTTTCTACATAAATTGACTCTGTCACATTTCACACCCACATTCTCCAAATCCACTCCGCCACGTTTCACACCCGTCCCCCCCGCCAGGGCACGAGCATCCTGTCGCCGGTGATCCCGTTCTCGCTGGTGGTGGTGCCCGCCTTCATCATCTTCCAGAAGAGCGAGAGCCTCGTGTACGAGACGCATCCAATTCTGTACATCCTCACCTTTGGCATGGTGGCCGCTAAGGTCACAAATCGGCTTGTGGTGAGTTGTCTGTTTTCTTTTTATGAGTAAGCTATTTTGAAGAAGTGTAAAGCTTTCTGACTGTGGATTTACTAGTGACTGTACTGAAGTCAAAATTATGTCTTGGGCATTTGTACACCGAGAGATATTGTAAATCGATTAGAGTAAGGCAATGTTGTTTTGCTCCTTGAGAGACCTATGTCCACCTCACCGATTAGCGTGACACCAAATATATCGCTTACATTTTATCTTACTTTGTTCAGTGGCTTGTTAAGGCACCCACACATAAAAACGATACGTCTCCTAATTCCCACTTTTAGGTGTTAATAGGAGAGAGTATGCTTAAGCAGTTAATGTGTGATCGCCCTTAGAGAATCCACTTGATATGCGCCACATAACATTTTAACGGAGTTTTCGTATCGTGCTCGTCTAGTCTAGTGTAACACAGCAACGGAGTATCTATTCTAACACCCGTCTATATCTATCTCTCTCTGTCCCAGGTGGCGCACATGACGAAGAGCGAGATGCAGTACTACGACTGGTCGCTGCTCGGGCCGGCCATGCTGTTCCTCAACCAGTACTTCAACAACGCCATACCCGAGTACTACGTGCTGTGGTTAGCCAACGTATGTACTCACCTATATAGATATATATTATTTATTTGTACACAAACAAGAACCTATAATAGTTACACAGATCCTAATGGCGGTCATCTTCTTGCCGTAGAGCTTAGTTGCTGGATAGTGCTTGTTCACGTTGACTTCTCTAGCATGGAAGCGAAATTAATCAGAAATAGCGAAATTGTGTCTCGAGATTCAAGGTGTTAAATGTGGTATAGTATGCCAAAAGATGGTTATCTCATTCAACTCCATAGAAACCCTATTTTGCAGACAGTCGCAAGGCAGCAACTGTCATACATAACCCACTCTGCAAACGCCGCTCGGTATCAATTTATGTGTGTCTGTCCATCAGAAATGCCATTTACTATAGTTTTACAGGCAGGAAGCTCAAATCTCAAAACTGGAATATAAATTAACCACCGATAATTTCCCCAATTCCAGATATGGGTGTGCGTGGACCTGGTCCGCTACTGCGGGCAGATCTGCACGGAGATCTGCGAGCACCTCAAGATCCACCTGTTCAAGATCCCGTTCCCGCCGCCCGCGTCGCCGCCGCACGACCGCAACGGTACGAGCAGCAGAAAGGGCCCCCCGAGACATGCCAAGCGAAACGCGTAAACACGCCTAGCAACATAGCAACGCTGGCCTTATTCGTATTGTGACGTTGTTTCACTTCACTCGCAGCCATTTCTTGGATAGTTTTACGGATTGGACTACAGTTTGTTGTTCTGGGGTATATTTGTGGGTGTATGTTTGTTGTTGAATGGATTTAAAAAGTGTACATTTGAGGTTTTGTTAGTGTCACAGTACGAATAATAGTATAAGTTCTAGTCAGAGAACAATTAAATTAAACAGAAATGCAATAAATTTGTTGATCAGGTATCCGTAGAGAGGCCATTTAGAGAAATATATTCTCTGTCTCTGTAAAATGGATTATGTGGGAGGCATCCAATGCTTGTTATGTGCTTGATGAATGCGAGTGAACGCAACTGTGGTGAGCAATGCAAGCGACAAAACACTGTACTTATAATATTATTTGCCCAACAACCATACGTAAGATAACACAGTGCAAAATGAAAATCACTGTTATTTCACTCACATAAGTGTTATTATGGTGTGTCGTGGTTGTTGATCGTTGTTGGTATGTGTAGTTGAATGGTCGGGAGTGGGGGCATCTTTAGTTTATTTACATCTCACTTTCCTGAGATGCTATTAGATCGTTCAAATAGACGGATTGTTAAAACTTTCTCTACAATAGACTTAGAATATAGGTTGTTTAATTTCTCTTTTTAAAATCATTCGCTCCAAGACGACGAATTTGCCAAAATTAAAACTGTAATATTAATAATTAATAATATAAGTAACGAGTAATTTTTGAACTATTGTTTTAGAGGGCGACAGCACTTTAGAAAAGAATTGTTATGAAATATTTATAGAGAATGTTCAGTAAGTTTCGTAAATGAGAGTTAAGTTTGCCAGTTTCATTTTATCATCAGTGTGTTTAAGTTTCAATTGCCAAGTACTCGTGTGCTGCTAGACGGAGCTCTTGTACTTGATTTGTTTTTAATTGTAGCAATACGTGTTAAGACAACGCCAGTTTCGCTTGACTTATTAAAACTAAATTAAGGTATGCTAAGTATATTTTACTAAATACCTTAAATCAACAGTCAACTTGACCTAACTACCGAAGTGTCTTGAAGCAAAGTTTCAAATAAAATCCATAGACACTATACTTAATGACGAAGTGCAAGTTAATTACCTACAGCTAGAGTTTCGATATTGCATGCAAAGCTATGTATATCGAGGCGACCGGTAACCCCCAATAAGGAATGAAAGCTATTTTTGTAAATACTAATATTTTAGGCTGCATTCGCATATTACTAACATTTTCTCAACTGTGGCGTTTCTTCTCCCTTGAAAATATCTTTAAGAGGAATGAAATTACACTTTATTTTCGGTGTTGGCTACATTATCTAATAAGCTATATACTTATATAGATTTTCTCTCTTACGTGTTCCTTATATCTTTCTATGTATTGTATCTATATATCACTTGTGAAGCTACTGTAATATTTGCTAGGTTGCAAGCTTGCAATATAATGTATCGTAAGGAGAAAAACAATATTTTAGCACGATTTTTATACGAATTAGTAGCATTGAAACGAGAGGGACAACCCATCATATCGCAAGCAGCATGTCTTGTTGTGTGCAAGTACACACTAATTTTAGGGAATATAATAATAATAGTAATTTGTTTCGAATATAACTTCACATTGGTGAAACAACACCGCTGACGAAACTTCCCTATTTTATTGAATAGTGACTAAAAATATTATGCATAAAGTCTTCATGATTTTTCTCTTTGCTAAAATATAGTTTATAAACTTGAATAAGATGGTAATATCGCTAGAACCGGTTCCACTGCTCCCTGAGTGTAGCAATGCAATGTAAATAGTGTAGAAATAAATGTACTGTTACAAATATTATGAAAGCTGGCTGTATAAATATTTGACCTGTATTTTTATGTGAAATATAAGCGATGTACATTTTCGAAAACTGCACTTGTTTTATTGTCTAATGTTATTTTACAGAGTTTATGGTTTTAAATAAATACATTGTGGTTAAATAGTGCTTGTATATTATTTAAGTGCACAAAGTTGAGGCTATGGAGCTATGAAGGTTAGTTAGATTATTTAATGTATAGTTTGGTTTTTAATTGATTTGTAGCGTTCATAGAAAATGAGAATATGTACGTCATAAATAGCTTATTGCTTGGTGTTGATGCTGCCGACTAAAGTTTCTCCTTTTATTTAACTAACCTGCTTGTTGCTTTGTATATTATACAGAAATGGTTGTTTTATATTTTAGTTTCGATTCTGTAATAGTTTAGTTAGAATTGATTAATTATCATGTCTAGCAGTGCTGCCCTCTGTAATTTAGCAGTTGTAACATGAAATAGAACATAGTACACCGGATTTTATTGATACGTTAAAATGTGTGCATGCTAGAAGAATAGAAAGCATGATTCGATTTTTTAGCACTTATACAGTGGATAATGAATTTAATTACGTGACTAATAAGTGCAATATTTGATTGCAGTGACGAGTGACAGCTCGGACAAGTCGGAGGACAGTGAAGTGGACAGCGACGCGGCGCCGCTCCTGAACAATAACACTGTTAGTGCATAAGTTACTTGTAGTGCATGGACTATCTATACAGTATACTATGTATACAGGGTGTTGCAAAGGTGACAACGTAGATCAAGCGGTGGTGACTCAAGTCTTAGAACAAAATTTGTGAACAAACAAACAAAGAATTAATTTCTGTTTCACGCACTTTCGGCTTACAATACCCTTTTTTAAACACCCTGTATATTCGTATCCAGGAAGATAAAGGAAGTCATAGGTCATAAAAAAATTGTTGGTAATGTCAGTATAAATTGCGGGAACAGTAGTGACAGATTATGTAAAATATAGATGTAATATGTGTAGTTTAGAATTTTGTATGCGTAATACCTTGAGTGCCTTGCTTTTTTAAATGCAGTTGCAGATGTTTTAAATAGTTACATTAATTTATACTAGATTGCATCATTGTAATTCATAAACAATCAAAGTTTTCAATGCCTAGTTATTAATTATTAATGATAGTAAGTATAGGCAGTTAGTTCAGTATTTTAGATTTTCTAGACCCAAACCTCAGTGTCAATGCATCATCCCCGTATTTTATTTATTTATGAAAATTACTTATTTATCCTTTTAATTTATTTTAGTACCTAGCTACCTCACTTTCACCCTTGCTCGTGGCTTACATAAGATACAAGACTGCTTGAATTATTATTTTAAATAATATTCAAGGTAGAATACAATAGTAACGATACTTCCGAGAGGCCTTTTTCCTGCTATGGAAGTTCTTCGGCTGATGATGATCATGATTATTGTAATCTTACTTGCAATTTTATTTAGTTACCAAACTCTTTAAACCTGTTTCACCGCGTGGCCTGTTAAACTTAGAACAATAAAGTTTGTGATTCAATTAAAATACTCTACCTATATTAAAATAATTTAATTAATCATTTCTTTTATTTCCTGTTAAGACTTAGAGAAGATTTTTAAAAAGAAATTGATTATCATTTCTTTACTTACAAAGTTTGTATTGGGAATGGGGAGTGGGAGGATAATATATCAACGTGGCAAACTGTAGGTAGGTACTTACTGTTAACTATGTACAAAACAACAAGTGTTAAATTTTGAACTCTGGCTGCACGCATAAGTTCCTACAAAAAAAACGTTTTTATGCATTTCTAGCTCATGGAGATATTGCCCATCTTCTAAGGTGAGGCCAGACGAGCGTAATTTTGTAAGTTGTGAGTCTCCTATTCTGTGCTTGGGGACGAGGTCGAGAGGGGCGGCTCACTCCCCACGAATACGCGACCATAGACTAATATTGTGTGTGTAGTGTACGCGACTTACAACTCACAAAATTACGCTCGTTTGGCCTCACCCTAAGTATAAAATCGTGAAAATAAATTGTGTGATTTTGCAGAAAATACACCTATTGATAACCTCTTTTTATTAACAGATTTGTGCTTAAATAAACGTAAACATAATTAAATACCGGGTTAAACCATTAGTTAGGAATAGGATCCATATCCGTTTTCATTACTTTATAAATTATCATACCCGCAAAGAAAACTATTAAATTCCGAACGCATCCAAGATGGCGTCGCGTGCGCTCGACCGCGACGCCTGACATTCGCCGCGCGCGAAACGAAATGTCATAACCGTGTTTTGTTTTTATTGTTATAAAAGTGGAACGAGTGCCAGAATGAGTCCCCTGGGCTCGTGGCTTCGCAGGAGCCATTACGAAGACCTTGCCGCTTCACGTAAGTATTTTTTTAACCTACTTTTCTAGCGTTCAGCAGCTCCTACCTTACATACCCAAGTGAGTAGGATACCTAGCCAGGTAGGAGAAATTTAAAGTGGACAGAACACGCTCTTTATTTGATAACGTGCTGTGGCGACTACTCTCTTATCTATTGAGTACTTACTTATTTATTTTTGTTGTGTTATCTAAAGGTATCTACGAGTGGGAACGTATTTATAAGTACTGGTTATTGTAGGTAGTTAGTTATCTACAGGTGGGTAATAGATACGATTTACTATAAAATAGTTAGGTATTGATTGAACTCGTTGATGTGGCACTGAGGCATAAGGTAGGTACCGATGCATTTTTATTTAACGACCTCGAATGATTTACGCAACCGAACCGGGTATAATTAGGTAGAACTATAGCAATCAGCTAAAATACGATTAGTAAGTAGTACTTAAAATATTTTAAGTACCTACCTACCAACTATAACATTATTTGTGCACAAAATATTTTAAAATACGACGGTTCCCATTAAAATGGTCACTCACTTCTTGGCATCTTTCATTCCGAGTGTTCATTGTTCGTTATTTAGGATTCTCGCGCCAAGAAGTTGTATCTATAGTAGGTAGATTAGGTAGGGTACCTTCTTGTATGTATAATATAGGGTATAGGTACGCACTTAACCTAAGAAATTGCAATACCTATTTATATAAGTAGGTGCTTCTACCTGTTTACGGTTAAATAAAAGTAGGTATATTAAGTACCTACTTACGTCCTACGGTTACCTTTCCTACTCCTACCACAGGTTATAGAGCCTATCAGATGCACTGGGTATACTCTAACCAAGGAACATAAGTAGGTACCTACCTACTTCTTTAACGTGAAGACTCCAACTTACAACCTACCCTACTTATAACTACTCTATTCTATACTTACTGAAACCTAGAAATTCACTTTGTTTCAGCGCTTACACAGGTTGGTAGTTTGAAAATATTTCACAACACCCACATTAAATTGGATTTCAGTAGTTACCTACCTATTTAGTTTACAACAGATACAAACAAGCCTTTTAAGTTATAAATGTTACAACATACGACCGACACAGCACTCACCTTCATCGTGTGTTTGTGATCTTATCTAAAATTCAGGGCCCAAATTCCCCGTTCATTACCAAGGCTGTAATCGATTGACATCGCGTGAGGTTAACCCTCGCTAATGGTCCATTATTTATCAATCCATACGAGAAGTCCTCGGGTTTTAGAAGCCATTTCCTATTCTATTTGTACGGAGATTGAATTCCTTTGGGTCAGATTACGCGGTGAATTTGTAATGATGAACGTCACTAGAATAATCTTAGGTGGATATGTATATTATGTAAGTACTTTACAGGGTGTTGCAAAATTGGTATATTAAGCCGAAAAGGGTCAACACAACTTATCCCGGAGATAACGTTTTCGATGTTGAAATCGGGCGCACGACATTTTTATCGTCCCATACAAAATTTAATCCATATTTTAGTCTGTATCGTTTTTGGCAACCCTACGTTCTAATATCATTACGTCAAAAGCTGACGTGTTTATTGTAAACAAAAACATAACCTCAAAAGCATATGATAAATCGGAGGCCGCAAATTAGAAATATTACTGATTAGAAACACAAGAGTATGTTTGGAATTTGTACGTTATACCTCCCTAGTTTTGAAACATTGCAACAAGAACATTCTTGGGATACAATCAAAGAAAAACATACCTAGTTAATTCCAAAGTTCAATCCATTTTCACAACAATCCTTTTCCACAACAAACACAACACTACATCTTCAACTCTTCACAGACATCTGATGAACCACCGCAGCCTCAAATAATCACATTCCACTTTCACAATACTAACTGTTTTGAAGTAATACTTAACACGAAAAACAACAAAACACTTGAACCACGAGAAAAAGGTTAAATCGGTCAGACTTGTGTAAGTTCCAAGTGTTTCTGTTTAATTATGCTAAAGTTTAAATCCGCACTGAATCTCGATTATAATTATTCCTATGAACTTCCAAATTAGTTACTAGTAATATTATTTAGTAAACATAAAAAAGCAGAAAAAAATTTTTTCCACCCGTTGCCATATTGTTGCCTTGTTGCCAATAGAGAAAATAAACTACGATGTTGCCATTGCCAGTAAGTCGAAGACCCGTTCCCGTTTCCGGCATTTTTATTTCGTCGGATTTCATAACCCAATTAAATAAACAGAAAAAATAGTTTTACTAAGTCTTTTTTTTCACTGTCTATTATTTACGTAAAATTAGAGACAAGTAAAAATAAATACCGGCGTGAACTCGCATTTTACGCTTTCGCGGCGCGAGTGTAGCGCGGGCTTAAAGAATAAAATATTTAAAAATGAACGGATCGGTTTCCATAGGTACGTGATTTTATAAGGTCGTTGACACTCGTTGATATGTAGGTCACTGTGTCGCGATAGGGTTGTTGGTACCCAGTTTTCGAGTAAAACTTTGGACGTTAATTACCCAAAAACGGTAACGTATTTTGAGATTCTGACTTCTTTCCCGGGCTTAGATATAACATGCTGCACATGCTGGTTTCGGCTTGATATACCCTTTTTGCAACACCCTGTATAAAAAAACCTTTCTGATTTCGAAAGATCGATGATATTGTTAATAGAAAAAAATATAAGTAAAATATAATGGTCCTCTAAGCCTCTTACGGAAGGGTAATATCTACCTACCTAACTTTAATTCTCGCTGTGTTGTAATAACTACCGACCTCAAGTACTTACCCTATCCTGTGGGCATGGGCAGTCAAGAAAAGAAAGAATAAGAAAAAAATACAGATTATCGTATTTTCCACTTTCTGTACCTCCTACCTTATTTACTTCTAGACCATAAAAAAATGCTGTTGATATGTTTCCGTTACCAAAGCCGTGCCTATAAACCTGAGCCCTGGTTGCAGGTGAGACCCGCGGGCGCCGGACTGGCCCCGCGCTACGGGAGGCGCGGCGGCTGCTGCAGAACTGGAGAGCACTGGCCCAGGAGTACTGGACGGAGGCAAGACGGTTCTGTGAGTGGAACTTGGTACTGTTGGTAGGGATGGTGGCGGGTGTTGTTGAATGAAAATCAAGCCCATTTTGTTAGGTTCCGGAAGCCTAAATTTATGAGTCTTAGGACTCTTAAAATACAAACACATACTTACTTAGTTTATAAACAATAAATTGCAGGACATAATGAGCTTCTTCCAAGACTCACCGCGCTTTAAACAAGACCTGAAAACAAAAATATCTGTCTTGGCTAGGGATCGAACACAGAACCCTCGACACAGCATTCACAATCACTAAAGACTGCGTCATTCAATCACATGGTGACTCCTCGCTGTCCATCAAATGGAATCGGCCTTGAGAAGTGACCTCAGCACAATACCACTCTGTATTTACCTATGTATAATGTCTCTATAGCTAGGTATAAAGTATAATGGACAATAGTTGTTTGGGGAGCTATATTCCACCATGGCATGTCATTCATCAAACTCCAAGTTGTGGTGAAATTGTTTGTCTGATAAATTAAACCAGCGGCCTTTGTTGTTTTGACCTAAAAATTGTGGAAACTACTGACAAAAAATCTGTAAATGAAACTGAATAAAGCGTTTACTTTTTTCTACTGTACTCTGCAAAAATTGATTTGATTTATTTTATTCGTTTCCATGTTGGGCGCCAACATGTTCTACCTGCCACTGTGTAGTTGTGTACTATAACTACTACAGCATATATGTAGGTACACTTACCTATAGATACTACACACAAAATCCTAGTAAATAGATATTACTATTGCACATACCAACGACCTAAGGATTTGCGAAGACTAAAATCTGAAAAAGTAACTCGGGCAGTGTCATCTGCGCTAAATCTAGTTACTGAGTTTTAAGGCTTTGGCGGTGGAAATGTCTGATTCAATTTGCGATCAGCGACGTGACCCTGCCTGCCTATATACAGCTGACCGGAAGTTGGAGGCAACCGGATGCAGCTTTTAACGCCATATTGTCGCGCCTTCTATAGTGCCACAAACTTATCTGTTCCGGTGACAGCTCTAATTCTATAAGATTTTAAGTTTGCTTGTATTGTTAATTCGCTCTTGCAGTGTTTATATCTTTATGGTCTGACCATTTCCCCCTTATAATGGAATGCAACTTAAAACTATTGACACAAAAAGTTTCAATTAACATATTAAATGAAAATAAAAACGTAGTATGGGGTACAAGAACAGAGGAACAAATATATGGTTACTCCAAAGAGTGTCATGACCGTCTATTCTATTCTATTCTATTCTCTGTGGGGGTGTAAGTACCTGCACCTGGCTCTCTCGAATGGAACCTTTGTGCATATCCCCAAGGTCTCAACTGCCTTCCTAAGCTTGGACCATTTCCCACCACGCTGGTCCACTGCGGGTTGGTGGGTTCACATATCTAGATGTGCTAGATCTAGATATGCAGGTTTCCTCACGATGTTTTCCTTCACCGTAAGAGCGATGGTATACATTGTACTTAAGTTAAAAGAACTCATTGGTACATGTCAGCGCCGGGATTCGAACCCGCATCTCTTGATTGAGAAGCGGGCGCTCACCCGACTGAGCTACCACCGCTCTGACCGTCATGACCGTCTGAGACGCATTGATTTCCCAGATGATTTTATAAAATGTGCGCACTGTTATTGCAATAACCGTGACCACAGGCGTGTTCTGGACGGGCTGTACTCGGACATTGTCTCCGCCCTCCGTGAGGCGGCGGTGGAGTGTCGGGGAGTCACGAAGAAGGCCGGGAGTGGCGCGCGCATTGTCGGGTGGAACAAACATGTCAGCGAGGCTCATGGGTTGGCTAGGTCAAGTTTCAATATGTGGGTGCTGTGCGGAAAACCGAGAACCGGTTCCGTATACTTGGAAATGTGTCAAAGCAGACGAATATTTAAGTCGCGATTGAAATGGTGTCAAGACAATCAACACCAAATTAAAATGGACTCGCTAGCTGAAAAACATTCCAAGGGGAACTTTCGTGGATTTTGGAAGGACACGGGTAAAGAAAATGTAAAACCAAGCCTTCCCGTGAGCGTCGATGGTAAAAACCAACAGAAGGAAATTGCAAATGTGTTTAAGGACCATTTTTCTGTAAAATCCTCATTGGGCGCGGCTGCGGAGGTGCTCAATGCTGACATGAAGTATGGAGTTTTAGCTGCCCCTATTTTAGCTAAGGACGTAGCTAAAGCTATAAAATGCATAAAAAGAGGCAAGTCCCCGGGTCACGATGGACTCAGCATTGAGCACCTGCAGCATGCCGGGCCTCATATTTCTAGGGTATTGGCAATGTTTTACTCTCTGTGCGTGAGCCACTCCTACTTGCCAAGTAACTTTATGAAAACAGTGGTAGTGCCTGTAGTGAAAAATAAAACTGGTGATCTTGCCGATAAAAGTAACTACAGGCCTATTTCCCTTGCCACTGTCATAGCCAAAGTATTTGACGCTATGCTTAACACACAGTTAAATAAATACGTAACACTGCACGATAACCAGTTTGGCTTTCGTCCCAGACTCTCCACAGAAAGTGCTATACTGTGTCTTAAGCATACCGTCAAATATTATACAGATCGCAAAACACCCGTGTACGCGTGTTTCCTCGACCTCTCCAAGGCATTTGACTTGGTGTCGTACGATCTGCTATGGAGCAAAATGAAAAGTATGGAAATACCTATAGAAGTCATCCGCATGTTCCAGTACTGGTACGCACATCAGTCCAACAGTGTCCGGTGGGCGGGGGCAATGTCAGACCCCTACCGGCTCGAGTGTGGAGTGAGACAGGGCGGATTGACATCCCCAACCCTGTTCAACCTCTATATGAACGAGTTGATCGTCGCGCTCAGCAGTCAGCATGTCGGCTGCCACGTCGACGGTGTCTGCGTCAATAACTTGAGCTATGCAGACGACATGGTTCTGCTGAGTGCGTCGACCTGTGGCCTTAGAGCGCTGGTGCGGACGTGTGAGGAGTACGCCAGTGGTCACGGATTAATATATAACGCAAAGAAAAGCCAATGCATGGTCTTTGAGGCTGGTGCAAAACGACCCAGAGATGTACCACCAGTACTATTAAATGGCAAGTCACTTGTGATGGTCGATCAGTTTAGGTACCTGGGGCATATACTGACCACCGATCTCAAGGACAATGCAGATATTGAGCGCGAGCGGAGGGCACTGTCAGTAAGAGCGAATATGATAGCCCGCAGGTTTGCACGATGTACTCAACAAGTTAAAGTTACGCTCTTCAGGGCTTACTGCACATCCCTCTACAGCTGCAGCCTGTGGGCAGACTACACGAAGCGAAGCTACAGTGACCTCCGCGTCCTGTACAATAATGCTTTCAAGACAATATTGGGACTGCCTCGATTCTGCAGCGCATCGGGGATGATTGCCGCGGCGCGCACGGACTGCTTCCACACCACCATGCGCAAGCGCGCCGCGTCCCTGGTGCGCAGGGTCCGGGCCAGCTCCAATATTGTCCTGAAAATGATTGGCGACAGAGTGGACTGTCCATTTCTCCGGCACTGCTGTGACAGACATGTCGCTGTAACGATGCCGCTAAGGAAGTTTTGATTATTTTATTTTATTATTATTATAATGCTACATGCATTATAATAATAATTTAATAACATTAAATTAAATTTATAATCTGAAATTATTATTATTCTTATATTTTTTATTATTTTTTTTAACATTGTATTTAATCCTGAATTTATGTATTAATTTAATTTATGATAAATTGTACCTACTTATGTTAATTCTTGTGCTTGTTGTTAATTGTATTGTTTTTTGTTTATTGAATTTTATGACATGTACCTACTGAATATGGATCAAGTTATCTGAAATAAATGAATTTAATAATTTAATTTAATAAACCCATCTAAACTATATCAATATATCTTTTATTAGTAAATAATGTGATATGGACCAATTTAGTTAACTGTCACCGGAACAGATAAGTTTGTCGCACTATACCGGGAACAATGAGCGATATTGATCTGCCTGTTACTTTATAAATTGTGTCCGATAATATGTACGGTTGGTGGATTTAACAATAAACAAAAAACCGCAATAATTTTGCGTATACCTGCCTACATAATATAGAGTATACTTTCTGCTGTACCTCAGAATAATTATATTTGAGTATTTATTAAGAAGTGCCTACCTAAAAGTGGATAAATAACTACCTGTAATTAAAATATGTAGGTATAATTAAAATCTCTAAAGCTGAAGCCGCAATATGATTTAATTTAATCAAATCATATTTCGGTACTTAAACTCAAAAGATCTCTTCGATCTTTCATCGGGTTTCACTTAACTTAATAAGGAGCGTCGATCAGCGGTGGTAGCTCAGTCGGGCGGGTCTGGGCCCGCTTCTCACGCTAGAGATGCGGGTTCGGATCCCGGCGCTGGCATATTGTACCAATGAGTTCTTTGAAATTTAAGTAGTTACCTACAATGTATGTATACCATCGCCATTACGGTGAAGGAAATCAACGTGCGGAAAGCTGATTAATTAGAAAGTTACCTATTAAAGCTGAAGCTTCATAACCCCTGGATAAGCATAATAACTAATTACTTACTTATTTATTTAACCCCTAATACTAATAATGCAAAGGGAAAATAGTTCCCACCTTATTTTGAACTCTAGTACCTACCTTGAGTTACGGGCAAAACCAATGAAAAATAGGAACTGCGCGGCAGCGTTGTAAAATTGTATGTAACACGTTTTTCGGTAAACCTTCCAAGATAATTATTTAAATCGTACAGTAAAAATACAATATTTGTTTGAATGATTTGTTTACTTATCGGCTAATTCAGCTACCCGAGCGCTGCCATGGCATCTCTATCTCTAATGCAAGGAAATACACTTGTGTTTAGCCTAAATAGCGCACCGATATATCGCATAATCAAAAAGCAAGATGACCCTCCTGATGTGGTTGGTAAGCCGTGCCTTCGTTATCTTTCCACCGGATTTCATTTGCCGTGGTCGTTTTGTTCGGGCTAGCTTTTTTTCAGCAACTAACGAGGCCACGTTATCTCGCATTGCGCAACTATACGTTTGATCAAACTGCAGGTTTAGCTGTATGGACACCGGAAATAAAAACAAACCGTAACTAGTAGTTATCTTTAAATAGATGGGTTGTATTTCTCAAAAAGAAGTAAACAAAAATATTCCTACAAAATCCTACTAGGTATAATAAGTAAGAAATAAATAAACACGAAAGTTTGTTACTCCTTCACGCAAAAACTACTGAACGTATTTTGATGAAATTTGATATAGGAAGCTGAGAACCTACATAAGAACCTACACAACATTTTTATACCAGTATTGCCGCGGAAAAACTTTTCGTTGTGGTGAAGCCAAGCTCGCGACAATAACGGGTTATGAATTCATCCTTCAAGAAACTGTGTAAAGCGTCACATCTTCCTCCACTCGGGGCACCAGGTGGCGACGAAGGCGTAGACCGCGGGGCGCGCGGGCAGGCACGGCCCCAGCGCCTGCAGCAGCGCCGGCGTCTCCACCACCGAGTCGTGGAAGTCCGCGAAATTGATCGCCCCATCCAGGTCCAGGTCCATTCTCTTCATCAGGATATCCACCAGCTCCTTCACCGCTTCTTCAACATCGTCATCCCTGGAGACCTTGATTAAGCACTTCTTCATGAGCTGGTACATGGTCTCCCGACGCAGCTGACCCTCGCCTAGTAAATCGTAGCAAGTGAACGCGTACGTTATGCGCTCCTCCAAATCTCCTCTTAAATACAAGGACATGGCTTTGGCGAACGTAGCCATGGTGACCTGCGGGGAGGTGCCCCGGTCCAGCGCCACCATTACCCGCTCCACCATGTAGGTATCCGTCATGCCCAGGCCTGTATGTAGGACATCCCTAAAGTGCGCTCGCGAGATGGTCTCAGGTGACGCGGGCTTCTCGTCCCGCTTCTGTATCTTGAGGAAGATGATCATGACACGCTCCAGCTCGTCGAAGGTGAAGTGCGTTTGCGGCAGCAGCTGGACCCACTCGCGCCCGTGCTTCTTGCGGAACCGGATCTCCTCCATGGGGTCCAGCGATGAGTCCAGGGACGCCGACATGGTGGCGAGTCTGTGATGTTGGGGTGGACGGGAAGACTGTTAATTTTGATAACTAATTGGGTTTTGTGTAGTTTTCTTTTTGTAATTTAGTCGGCTGAGCGTAAGGTGCGTGGTGGTCTTGATTTTTGATTTATGACATTTCAAGATCACTTTGACATTATCTTTGATATACAGTGCCACAATCTTATCTGTTCCGGTGGCGACTTCGCTGTGATCGAATCCAGTGATGCCATCGATTAAATTTTGCCTATTTCTGGTTTAAACTATTGTTATAATTAGGTACATTCATAAGTATAGATAAATCAAAATATAGGGTCGATAGTAAATGAAAGAGGATATATCAAACGACATTTGTTGTATGGAAAATTTGTCCACGGCGAACAGAAATAAAATTAGTTCTGATTATGTTCAGAACATATAGGAGATTGAATCTAGATTACAATGGTATAGGTAATATATGTGGGTCGTGGGAATAACGAGATACGATATAAAAAAAACTATTACTTATTATTTTTGAACACTTTATTTAATATTTTTAAAGTAAATAGAAACAAGAGCATACAATTAAAAGAAATTCAGACAGTGTGCAAAGGTTAATTCATCATCATCATCATCACGACCCATCACGTCCCCACTGCTGCGGCATGGGTCTCCTTCCAAAGGCTAATTGCCAAAAAGCAATTTCTTTCAGCCAACTCTTGATAGGTTGGGAAAACAATGACATGTCATAAATCATCATTATTTCGTCTAAAATCGCTGCAGGTGCGAGAAATTCTTCTTGGTATACTGCATAAGATTTAAAGTATCATGTCATGTCCTCACACCTGTGATCAAAGAAAAATAAAGATTATATACTTTTCATCACGAGTATCACGACTATTCACGACCCATCCCGTCCCCACTGCTGGGGCACGGGCCTCTCCGCTCTCCGGCAAATATTTAATAAAATTACATGGAGTATATGGGTAAAATTATTCGTCATATTTGGCAACACTAACCTGTAGCTGCTGCAACTCGTTCTTCCAATTTTTCAAACGGAATTAAAGGCGCCTGAATATGTTATTCTTCCTGCATAAAAGCCTATATATATAGTACTACTTTTCTTGCATCACATTACAGCGCTTTTGGCATTATTTCACCCAGAAAATCACAAAACAAATTAAATAACGTAGCGTCAGCCTCTTCGCAGAAATTGACAACTCAAATAACGCACAGAGTATGAAATGACGTTTGACAATGACGTCTCGTTAGTTGCACATTTTGACCACCGGAACAGATAAGATTGTGGCACTATACTTGCGTCGTAGTGTTGCAATGTTTCAAAATTAACAAATCCTGCCATGCGACTTTTTGATATTTTTTTTATCTGTGAAATCATTGTGAAATGGATTAGTTTTTGCAAAGTTATTTTTTTTGCACAAAAAGCGTAGCGGTACCCACCGCACCGATAAGTTGTAAGTTGTAATATAACAATGATAAAAGGAAAACCTTTCTTTAGTGCTTGTGTAAGCAACACTTTTAGAATGAAAACTAGGCAAGTACCTACAACAAAAGCACAAACAATAACTCCAATACTGAAATATTTACTTAAATACTGTATAAATAGAGTAAACAACTTGTCCGTGCCGCGAATACAAGATGGCCGAGATAGAAACGTACCGACTCTATCGAACGAGTAATTGTACAGTGAAATTAAATATTTTTTACAAAACTTTTTGTAATGTTTCCGTTTTTGGTATAATGAATCAGACTGTTATACCAAGCTGTCTCCTGCACTTACATTTCTAAGCTAAGTACAAAAGGTGCAAGATACCTTTGAACTTGTATACTTACGTGTCTATCAGAGTCGCGAGCACAAGTTTCGAACCTCCGTTAACGTTGCGTATCGTCAACTGTCACTGTCAAAATGTAAGGCAAAGTTAGTTTCAAAAGTGACATTTGTTTTTTCCATATGTTAGGTGAAATTTCACCAAACGCTAAACGTATTTAGTAGCCAGTCATACGTCTGTCAGTTAGTAGAATTTTTTTTTTAAATTTGATTTAAATACGTTTAGCGTTTGGTAAAAGTGACCCTTCGTGATTTCAAGTTTCACAAAACAGAGATTCTACGGACTTTAGGACTTTTTCCATCGTCTCAATGAGCAATAAAAAAAAAATGACAGGTATGAATGTTCAAAAGGGTAATGTATAGGGCGTGCAAAACCGGTTAACCGGTTAACCGGAAAACCGGTTAACCGGACAATATATCACGGTTTTTCATAACCGGTTTTGAGAGTTCAAAACCGGAAACCGAAAACCGGGTTTTCACCGATTTTGATCGTATTTTTATATACTTTTTTACATACATTAGAAGTTGAACCCATAAACTCTAAAAATAAAAGAATTTGTATATCGGTTGGCACACTGATGGACACTAGATTAATGCTGAAACTCATAAAAAAGAACTAAAATATTGTATGGAAATTGAGTGACGATTTTCTGGTGCACATGCCGGCACTCTGCCTAGGCGCAGTAAAGCAAACACGACGTCAGTGACCGATGTGTGCGTGTGAGTTCACATTTTTTGCTGTATGAAAACTTATTGCTTTGTGAAAAAAAGGTACTCTGGGTGCACATAATTATAACGTTGAAATCTGGCCCAATAAAGCACAACAAGGTGGTCTTCATACTAACTCTAGGTAAAACAGGACTGCATTGACCGTTGTTGAAAATATAATTAGGCCAAGTGCGGGGACTGCATTCGACGTTATGGAATTTTTCATGAAGTGTTGAGGACGTCAAATCAAATGCAGTCGTGTCCATCAATGAGTTAGGCTTTCTTTCGTTGCGTTGATATGAACAAATCTGTAATACATCAAAAAAACATTCATCATCTTACTGCTTCTATAGAGTGGTCGTAAGAATCAGACGATAAATGTTTTTTTTTCAAAATCTGCCTGTATGTTTAAAATATACAATTATTTATGATAACAGAACGATATAAAAACACCATTAAGGTGCCACACACTTTTTTTAGATGTGATAACAGTAAGTACTATGATATTTCTTATTTAACTTTTTTTCCTGTTCACTAAATTATTAATTTGTCATATGGATGATTAAAAATAGGTAAGTATATCATAAAAAATGTTTTATTCGTATGTTTTGTGGATATCTCTATCTAAGAATATGGGTTCCTTGTTTAATTAGTACTGTATGACAAAAAATCATGGAAGTAATAATACAACAGGAATGCGCACTGCACCGAAAAAACGAGCCGACAGAGATAGTCAGCACGGAGCCCTCCATCTCTTTCTATTTTTGGTGACCATAATTTTAGGTAATTCATGAGACATCACTTCTAATCTATCATGTCGCGAATAGGTGTCGATGGTCTCAAAGTCACCTATTATTCGAATAATTCGATTGCAATGTAGGTACAGTGCTCCAAAATTGATAATGCGCATAGAAATCTTTGACAGATCGGTTGTTTTCGATTATGTGACACATGATATTGACACCTATTTCTTTCGAACAAGGTGCAAAATGCAAATGTTTTTTTAAGGCTCTTACGATTTAATTATTCGGGTGTGAAGAGCTGCATGTGCAGTATTAATTTTGGACAAGTGTACGAATGTATTTTGGTGATATGACAATTGAGTAAACAAATGGGGTGAAGGTAAAATTTGTATAGATGTGTTGTTGCAGCGCAAACTGTAAAGTAATATTGATATGTTTTTTTTCCATATCAATTAGATATTCCCAAGGTTTGAACTAGCAACAACAATCTGTCTTTTTACCAAATTTTACTAAGATGGACTGGTTTTAATTAGAGAGTTTGGATTGACGTAAATAATAAGATGAGCGAAATCAAACAAGACACATTTTTTTAATGAGTATAATACAATGTATTTATTGGAGCTTCTTTATTTACACGTTACTATTCTATTCTATTTTCTGTGGGGTAAGTAGGTACCTTATTAAATTAAATTAAATCTGTCCTTCAATACGCTCCTCAAAGTTGAATGAAACAGGTCCTAATTAATGGAAAGTGATTCAAAAGTACGAATGAATGGTCACCCTAACCATAACGTCTCTCACAACAGTATAAACGTCATCCGTCATCTTGACAACTTCGGTCTTGTCGTAAAGTATTTAGAAAAACTACCAATATTTTTTTATGAAATTATTATTCATACAAATACCAAATATTCCATTAAAATTACATGTTTCTAATGATTTATTATAAATTTGTTTTTGAAAATGATATGATATACAGTAGTCTATGAGTTAATTTAATATTTTTTTGCATAGCTCTCTTCGTACAAAATCTACTAAAGTTTACACAACTAAATCCTGGCAATTGTTAGAAAAAGAGGAAGGGCTCTGTGATAACCCTCTCTATCGGCTCGCGGCCTCTTTCACTTCAAATTTAAATCTTAAGGCGAATTCGTTAGGTCTATTTTTGTTTGCACCATTTTGGTGAGTGCGCATTCCTGTTGTATTATTACTTCCATGCAAAAAATATTTAAGTAATATCAAAACCGGTGAAAAACCGGTTACCCGGTTTTGAGGCTAAAAACCGAAAATTCAAAACCGGTTTTGAAAACCTTCCGGTTTTGCACGCCCTAGTAATGTAGTTACGGAATATCTCATTGGTTGACTGATTTAGAATAAGCCAATGAGAGTTTTGCAAACAACAATCTCATCTCGTCGTGCCGTTGCGCATCCTTTAAAATTTACACGTTCATCAAATTTGCCAAATTATCACCCAGGTTAGTTATGAATTGATCTAAGCTAAAAAAGCGATTTGATGTGAAGATACTATATAAAATGCATGAAATAAAAAATATACTTGTGTTTTTTAAAGTTAATTTTGAGAACGGGGACAACGGGTCTGATTTTTATTTTTTTTATTAAGTGCCGCTGTCCCCGTTGAGGAGCTCACGTCCAATGGGGACAACGGGCCTGATTTTATTTATTTTCTGAAAGTACCGTTGTTCCCGCTTAACGGGGACAAGAATTACGGGGACAGCGGGACTACAGGGTGCTCGCGACTCAGGTAGAGATCAATTTCATAAAAAAAATTGCATGGTGAGAAGACATGCTATATTATGTACCTATAGTCCGACTTATGTCAAGTATCATGAACAAAGTTCGATTTTGAGGCTTATTTGTACGGTAGTAGAGATAAAATCGATATGCGAAGTGCCGATCAAACAACTGGCGAAGGCGTTCGTTCACGATATCGTTATGTTTCTGAAACTTGGCTGACGATTTGTTCCAAGTATTATTATAAAAAAATACTTTAGATACTATGTTTAATCTTTCGAAATGACTTTTACATTTAAAAAAAAATAAGGAACTTGAAACTATAGTAAAGGTATATTTTCGGATAACTGGACTGATATGACTATAATTAGACCATTTAAATAAAATATTGAAGACACGTTCACATATTAAATAACTTACTTCCTGTCCTCGCCACGCCAATAAACTGCAATCAATCAGCGCAACGCGATCAATAGGAAGGAAATAAAAAAGCAACATTCAAACCTATTTCTAGCTCTTTCCAAACACTTCCGCTTAGGTTCCCCGCGATTACTTGTTAATAACTAATTGGTGATAGCGAGGCGGTTCCCACGTGTCGGCGGAGCTTAAAGCTTCGGCTGAAAGTTTCAGCGGAACTTCAGTTAGCCCGCGAGCGCCGCCGGGGCCGCTCGTCACATATCAGCCGCTTCCCTGAAAGCCTGCAGCTGAAAGCTCGCCTCGTAAATAAGCTTTTACAACTTTAATCCTGAAGTTTAAGTGCGTGTGTGCAGTTTGTTCGTATTTATTTACAACTTGAAGGGTGTTTTGTTGAGTGTTTTTGGAAGTTGTTTTTTTGGTAAAACTACTAAGGAAATATTATGATGTCTATCCCAGTAATCCTACACTCTGGTCTCCTAAAGGGGTAGGCTGTATGCTGACATCACAGTGTACAGTTTATGTATATTTTAAACTTTAGTAGTTGTTGTATACTGTAGTAGTATGTAGTCTGGTACGGATATTTAATTTATGGAGTTTGACCTATAAATAAAATTGGCAAAAACACTGAAAGTATCTGGAGTGGTTCCACTATACTGATAACTTGTCCCCAAAGTGTGAAGTTACTTACTGAAAAAGCACTGTACATTGACCATTGCTGCACTTGTCTATAAATCTGGTAATGCAAATACAAAGTGACGGTTAAAATCTAGATTTAACTGCAATAACATGCCTTTATTAATAAAATACAAAAAAAACTCAAATTTATTTATTGTAACTATGTACATGTAGATATAGGTCTTAAAACTGTATTTATAAGTATACTTCTTATAATTCCCTGTAGGCCATACCAACACTTTCTTGCAATAATATCGTTGATATTTTATAATAATATCCTTACACGAGCCAGTAAGCTGATAGAGTAAAATAGAAACCGGTAAAAGCTAATGTAAAAGTGTATTAAGTAAATATATATTTTTATCCTCTTTGACGAAAGTGTGGCGAGTCCCAGGTGAGCTTTAGGAGGATATTATGTTACTCTCTACTCTCAATATTTAATAAGAAAATATCGTAAAAATATGGAGTGGGTAGCATGGTTTCAGATTTATTAAATGGGTTCCTTTCTAATAACAAAATCTTGTAGTACAGTAGAGCCGTATAATCCGGATAGCCAAATCAGACCCCAGGCTGATTTTCCTGTGTGTGTCTGCAAAACACCGCACTGTTTTTTAACAGCCACCTACTGTACTCTTATTAGAAGAAAAAAACACATAAGTTGGTTGTGGTAAAATAAACTATTATGGACACACCATGTGGTTGAAATAAAGTAATATGTAAGGAGTTTAACCATTTGATAAAAGTTCTTTTCAAAAGCGTAGCCTATTCACACCTTTACAATTTGCGTAGGTATGTACTTAGGTATACCTACCTGCCGAATAAGCAGGGGTCCGGATTAGTATGCCTTATAAGTATAACATTTATGTATGTCGACGCAACTTCATAAGTACCTGATGTATATTTAATGTTTCTATTTTTAGTATATATTTCGTTCATCTCATAAAATATCTCCTTTCCTCTACTACTTATCAGATTAAGTATACATGTATATCTTATCAAAGAAAGTTCGGAGTACTTAGGTACCTTATCTACCTACTACGCTTTCGTGGGAATATTATGCTCGGTTTAGGTATTTAGAAACGTTATCAGGATCATAATAAGAATTTGGAAAGGACTAACTTGAAATTGCTTTACCTAGTTACCCTTTAAAATTATGAAGTACTGATCAAGGCACTGGTGTTGTTTCAATGTTTAATTCAGGAACTTTGAAGGCCTTTAGCCTCTTTCAAAGCATTTTGCACAGTTGCGTGCGTTTAATGCTATAAGTAGTATAAGAGTACCTTCCAACGAGAGCTAAAGTGTCTTTCTAACTTATCCGTAAAAAAATATTTTGCCAAAATTACCACCGACTCACGGGTATTTTACGCTATCACGCGTGGAACCTCGTTATTTGACATTTAGATCGTCATGAGCCCCAACATTCCAATTTTCCCGTCACTTGGTCGCTTCCGAAAACGGTGAGGGAATCTTTGTAAACTCAATCAACATGTTCAGGCATAATATATGTAATTTTGCTCGCTATCTCCAAGACATTTGATTGAGTATCATAACGTTGCCGTTGGTTTTATGAACTAGACTCACGAGCAATGAAAAAGTTCCAGTGACAATATATTATAATGTATGGAACGGCAATGGCAGGTGGAACTTTTTCAGTGCGTTATGCATTAACATAGCACAAATATTGCCCCCGGCGTTGTAACACGGCCTCCAGCTCATCCCCCGAGCCACCAGCTGGCGTCGCTCCAGCTCACTTTAGAACACCCTGTATTTATTACAACGCTTAAATTACTTGTTGATGGACGGATGCTTTAATCACGGGTCTAATTCCAAACCAAAAGCTGAAAGATGTATGAGCAATTTTGATATCCTTCATTAAGTTTGACATGGGAATGCTGTGTTATAAGTTCTCTCGTCAAATATACAATATCACAACGGGCTAGTGGAGGTAAAATCGAATATCTAAGTAAATTATAGCAGGTTCATTAATACTAGGACAGGCTATATATATATGGTTTACCAACCTACCTATATTACCCGAAAGGGGTTAGATTTATTTCTATCAGACTGTACTTATGTACATGTACACAATATTTTCTGAAATACTCGTAACAAGAGAACTTCAATGAGAGGCGGAGAGCTGCCTTGCAATGCACTTAGTAACCATTTCATTAAGACTGCATAGATTCTTAAAAGCCTTAAAAATTTCAAGCTTCTTTTAAGCTCTCACTTTGGCGACGACCCAGCGACTACTTACTAATTTAGGACACTCATATCAGAAAATTCCTGCTTCTATAAGAAATTTCTGATTCTGGAAGGTTACTCTTTAGGTTTACATACAAAGAACAAACCGTAGCTATCGTGCAATTACTTACTACGGTTAATGCAACGAAATATAGTCGTGGTTAGCGCACTGGAGACTCTCCCTCCTGTCGTGTTCAACGACATAATCATATTTAAACACGTAGTGTGAAGACAAAGCGCGTGTGATGTGACCTTCTTCAACAAACAATAGGTATGAACGTGGGAACAGCAGTGGCTGTAATCTTGCACAACAATAAGTGGGGGTGACCGTTCTCCAGTGACGCTGGAAGCCAGCCAGCTGGATGGAACAGGGGGGTCTCTCTATATGGCAAGATTCGGAGCACTGCTGCGCGAACCACCACTCTATCTTGTGCTGATTGTACGACAGCTCTCGTTCTTTCGTTTTTCGTCAGTATAGAGTAACCTTCCTTAAGAGAGCATGAGGCTCGCAAACTAGGGGAATTCATTTCTAGGGACGTTGAGCCGCCGGATAGATATTTATGATCTTTGCCATCTGCTAGTAGGTACTTATTAGGTAGGTAACCTACTGCTTATCGTTACGTTTTCTCCAAAGCTGTGAAATCTGATGTTTTCTGGAGCTATACTTACTAAACGCGTAACTACGAACCTTCATACTATATCAACGCAATTTCTCACGTTATCACACAAGATTTACTTACTTACCTAATAAATATCTACGTAAATTCAAATAATATGTACAAGTACACTCACGGGCAAAGAAACAGTCCCACTTACAAAATGCAGACACCAAATTAATAATGTAAATTTTTTTAAACACTTATTAGGAAATTTTAACAAAATATTTATGTTTTTAGTTGGTAATAATCTGATGCGCCGGTCAATGCACTTAAATATTGCAGAAAGCGTCTTTAAGTTAGTTTTTTCCGTTTCGTTGTAATTTGATGATTTTCTGCAATGGAACTTTTTCATTGCCCGTGAGTGAACATCTAGGTAGGTACGTAGTTTATATTAGTTAGGTACTTAAGTAGTAACCATCGGGTAAACGGGTTAAAAATACTAGGTAATGAATCGTTAATTACTCGAGATAATATGGAACGGAAAACTCTATAGCAAAGAGTTAGCGATGTTACTGAAAATAAACTTAATTACGTTGTAAATACTTGTTGTGAGCCGCCTGCCTCGGGCTACTTCAGGTTGCGTGGGTTTAAACAAAAGATGCCCTTCTACAGAAAAGATGTGCCGCGTTATTTTTGTAATCCACCTACAATATTGGCCCTTATGAAGACCTGAAAGAAGTTTATAAGATTTACTATGTAACATACAAAATATACTTTCAGACTAGGAATATTGTACAATTAATAGGCGACCTTATTGACATGAGCGATTTCTTACACCTTTCTGTAATTGTGAAACTGAATCAATGCTAATTAAACGCAAAGTTTCAAGCAGATATGCACCTCTGTTGCAGGCGAGAGAGTATATATTTCGCATGCGTGACGCAGTCCACGAGTTGGTCTAGTCTAGGCCTAGCCTAATGGAAGAGAGCTGTCAGTCCAGATACTGTGGGTTTGATACGCGAATTTGGTACGTAGAAATAGTCCGTTAAACACCCGAGACCACAGGCGCATCGATGGCAAACCGGATTCTGCGTTGTTCTGTGGTTAGGTCACAGCCTACATCACAGGCAATTTCTCACGTGTGTTGGACTGTAATCCCCACCAATAGGGATAGGTAGGTACAGCGTCGTCGGGCAATAAGCAAGTATACTACCACTCGCCGTAAAATGTATCTCTATTATATTTGAGGATGGTTTTAGGATAATCCAATCCTTTTAATGTTTCTTAGGTTTAAAATAACATAAATTAAATTACTTACATAATAAGAAAAAATGTTTTATCCTGGACCTGAAGGTAAACTCGGAAACTAAACTTGTTCAGGAGAAACTTCAGAAAATTAACTTTCCAACAAGTACTTTAACTTCATACACACTAGCTCTAGACGCCTCTTGTTCTCTGCTCTTTGATTATATTACCTTTGCGATTAGTACAGGAAATGAATGAAATGAAAAAACTGGAATTTTCACAATATCTGTGCTCATACGACATACCTAGAGAGCAAACTCGCTAAAAATGCATTGAAGTACAAAAAACAGTAACAAAGTATTTCATTAAATTTCCGGCTTTGAAGTAAACTTTGTTATTCGTGCTGAAGTACTTAGAAATTGTCCCGGGCGACGCGACGCTCAGTTTATTCCGGTCGAAAAATAAACGCTATAGGTAAATAAAGTGTTTGAAGTTTCGCTTTGTGTGTGCTCGCTATGAATGTTTTATGAAGGGTTGTCGAAATGTGTGGAGTCCCACCCTCCCTGCATCGGTGGTCGATAGTCGGATATCCTTTTACGTGAGACTATTCCTCAATGTTTATGAAAGTTCATGCACAAGTCGTGATGTCACACATGACTTGCCTTTAAAAGTTTTCCCGTGGGAATTTAGGGATTAAAAGAATTAAGTAAATGATAAACCGATGCCGTGGATCAGCACGATAGCTTCTTACATACGATATTTCATCAAAATTGTTTCAGCTCTTGAGTAAAGAGCCATGAAACATATAATATTCGCATGAAATCATTAGTGTGTAGCCTGGTTAAAAATATCTAAGCATGCGTACATAGACAGACGTGAAAAGCGACTTTGCTTTATACTTTCAGTAGTGATAGTGCTACGTAGTTAAATATATACTTAAATGAAGCCTACCTTACCTACCTACCATACTTGTACCCCCACAGTCCCCACACCCACTTCAGTACCACTAGCCTGGCTCGAAGGCCGCGGCATCTCCGTGGCGACACCCGAAAGCCTCAAGAAGAGATGACGCAACGCGCCGCTAATCAGGATAAACAACGGTATTTACATTACAAGAGCCACCGAGCGGAGCCAGGCTCTTGTCGGGAATAAATACACATTTACTGCGGATCTAGGTATTACAGACACCTAAGAGTATTTAAATTACAGTTCGATCTATGTACTCAGGTACTACGCTTTTGGGTGCCAAATTGGTTTAGGATTGCGCTTGTGTTCTTAGAATTGTGTATTTGGAATTTTATACGTATGGTATGGTACTCGCTACTCGTACCTATAGCAAAATATAAATTTTAATTAAGAAAAAAATAGGAAAATATACTGAAAGTTTCTCTAAAATAATTGTTAAAATTTTAACAATTATTTTAGGACCTAGGAATTCAGGACACCAGTGCAAGCGTGGCGGGAATTTAAAATGTTTCAGCCATCTGTCACACTCACAGCTATAAAGTAATTAATACGCATTGTATGAGTAGAGGAAACTAGTAAAAACTAGAGGGAACAAATTTTTGTAAGGTTAGTCGTGGACATTCTAACAGTGCAGCCGTTAAACTACAAAGCATATTGTTTATTAATGTTACTTTAGGTCCACGTTCTGTATCCAGCGACCAATCAAGACTTCCAATGGTACCTCTGGATAGCTAGAGGCTAGGAGTACCTTTTATAATCCTACATTAATCACTCCAAAATAAACTTAAGTATTTATGAAAAATCATTGTTGGTAACGAAATAGTTTCCTGCTGTAACTTTTGACCAGTCACCGGCCAGCCTGTTTTAACCCGTCGGAAGCCGCTGTCCGTGCCCGCCCCGAGTCGTCAGTCACGCGTGAGTCACGCGTCGTTTGTCTCAATCCGCCGCACCTACGGGTGTGACCTCCAATCCGCGTAGTGCGGGCGCGGCGGCCAGATTGCGCGCGACACACCCTGTAGAGTTTATTGTGCGGTGCACAGAGTAGTTACACTGTGGATACAGTATTTTAAAATGCGTTAAAAGCCTTTGAAATTTTATATTTTTCGATATACAAGTTATATCGAAAAATATATCGTTTGTACTTGTTATACATAATCTTGCCAAAGTGGTATACTAAGCTAAACTGGGGTGACTCAGGAGGTCATCCCACCACGCCTTTTGCAACACTCTGTATAAGTATTGCTTCAGTATTATTCACTTATGAAGATCAAAATTCTAAATAGGTACTCATCCGGTTTTCCTATACAGATGCCTCATGGCTAATCCTCTGCAACTTCATATTTAGGTAGATTTAAATCATTATTTAACTGGTTAAGTGTGGTTATACTATAACATTCATATTCACTAAGTATGTATAATCTTTTTAAACAGACTCCTATAACTCTTTCTAGTCAGTGATGAGGTCACGGCCAGTCCCACTGTGTCCCTGTACTCTGCAGCCGTGAGTGACGTCAGCGTGTCACCGCCACCATTAGGCTTTACTGGCGGTCAGATTGTATGCAAACAACACTAAAACCCCGTCATTTCACCACCTAATTTCACGAAATACTGTGCTATTAGTACTAACTCGGTTCAGGTTAGGTTTATTTTGGTTAACTATACCTAGCCAAATTGTTTCAGTGTCATCAGGGAATTAGCTATTGATAGAGAGTTTAATTTGCATCAGTTTTTATTCTATAAAACACCAGTATGGCTATATACCGAATTACTAAATGATTTTAAAGTGGCGATTTCTAATAAATACGGGCACGGACTGGCCATCAAAGCATTACAAAACTCTGTCTGAGCAATGAAAAAGTTCTACTGACAAAATGCTTATAGGTACCACACGATCGCAATTTTTTCAGATATTTCATTTTTAATTTGAATACAATATTTACCTTTTTAGTATAATTTAGAATACTGCCAGCATTCTAATGCGCTGTTAAATTTACTTACTAAAATATTGCAGATTCTGGAGTAATTTGGTGCTATTTCCACGGAACTTTTTCATTGCTTGCGAGTGTACATGTTTACTATTTCGTATCTCAGCGTGACTATAATGTTTTCGTTGATATAACAGAACTACCGCTATCTATACCGGTGAGGATGGCAAACAGTTGCGTGAAATACAACTAGAAGTGGGTCTCCTATCTTATCTGAGATACATAGTTTGTGGAAGTGCTTCAGTTTATAAGGAACTGTGACTTTATAAGCAGCGTTCGATAGATTTGTCGAGTTTTTGTGTTCGTTCTAGGTGTTTATTTCAGTGTGAATAAATGTGAAATTAATGGTGAAACACTTATTTATAGTGTAGGTAATGTGTTGTGAAAAATATTTGTTCTAAAACCAAAATATAGAATAACTCGTGCACTTGTCTCGTGTAAATTTTTCTAACTTTGATATACGATCGAACTACTAAAACTCAAAACAAAGGAAGTACAAATTGTTTTAGTACAGTGAGCTACAAACATTATAATTGACAACAAGTAGCAACACAATACGTGTTTATTGTCGTGCAGTGTTGTTTACTGCTGGAATAATTCATGAGTTCGAGCCACTGAGCACCACACAGGTGGCACTTCAAATAACATTCAGCGGAAAGTAGTAGTACTTATAATTATGTATTAGTTATTTTTCAATGTGCCTGCAATCGTACGCAACGGTCACGTCACATTCAGTATTCTTTGTATAGAAATTCAGACAAGTACGTCCACTTCATCGGCATTGCCGGACGCCGTTTCTACATAAATTTTTGACAATTGGTTTGGTGCGATACGTACGATACTGATAGATATAGGCACACATAATTATAGGTAGACATTTTAAAATGGTAAACACGTCTGACGTGATAGCCTTGTACTAAGTTAAAATAACAATCTACCTACAAACATAAATTACAAATAGAACCTACTCTAATAGCACAGCTGCACCCATGTCAAACTTTCACATTCGGAAATAATAAGAGCCGCCACAACAAAGGCTTGCTATATTTGTAAATGATCACACTGAATTTCCGGGAAATATTCATACATTCAGTTTGCCTTACTACTAATACTGGTGTGACTAGCTTTTCCTGTAAGTTTCAATTAGCTTTAAAATGTGTTGCGTGCGTGAGAGTTGCAGAGTGTTTTCCTGAAAGAGAGAAAACTTTAGATGCCAGTGGAAACCATAGATATCACTCTCTATATCGTGCTGGTTTAATTTCTTTATTTTTCATCCTTTGGGCGTAGGCATCTTGAAACGGCATAATATCATAAATGCCTCCTTTAGTCTCGACTTTCTCGGCTCAAGCAGCCGCCTGGCTACGATCATCGATCAAGGAAATCATTCTAGATGACCAAACGGTGCATTAAGGTATTGATTAAATAAAGTTGTTGCCAAATTAAGATTTAGCCAGACATTTATTTAAACGGCTGCTGTGTTTTTCGGTTAAAATTTATTCACCTCGCGTATTGTGCAGCGAGCGCTACGTTGCTACGGCGCGGCGTAGCACCTGCGTAGCATATTCGTAGCAGAGCGCCTACGAATTCGTAGCCATATGACCACATTAATTAAAATTGTATGTACGTTTATTCAATTAATTATATTCGAAGGATATTAGTAAGGCAGGTAGGTATACAGGGTACGAAGATAAGTGGAGCACTAGAGGGCAACTACGTTTCATCTTCAAGTTTCATATCCAGTTTTGTTTCCATCTTCAAGAATATGAATGAATGTATTTTGTATACAATGAATTAGTGAGTTAGAATATTATATAAGGATTTAAAGTAGTTTCCATCCAAGTCCTCACTTATTTTTCCATCCTGTAAACTTTAACTGTCACCCGATAGGGTTCTAGTATCAAAAACAGATCATGGGGGTCACTCGGTCGTTCCTCACAAACTCGAGTGATTTCGTTTAACGACGCAACACCAGCCCGACCTTGCAGCCAAATGTTCGCCACGTGGCCACAACGGCTTCATTTAATTTAATAACTCCTCCATATCGCTAAATTGATAGATTTATATTCAGATTGAACGTTTAAGGCTTTATTTCATTACCGGTAAACATAAATTAATAATTTAGTATACCTACCTAGGTTATTCATATTTTATTAACGCCGATTTAAGAATATAGCTTTAAATAAATCCAATCAGTGTTAAAGGGCTTTCACCGCTTTGTTTGAGATATCCCATTTCGCTAGCCGGGATTCGGACTCAAACCCGCAGCTCAGCAGCCGGGTCCCTATATAACCATTGCAGGCTGAGAAATACAAGAGGGCAGAATAGAAACCTCCTAATATTATAAACCCTTATCACCTTACCCAAAGTATTTAGAAGAAAGTTAAATAAAAATAGGCAGCAAATTTTCAGACTTAAAAACAAATTGGGAATGGTTGTAGCGGATCGGGACCAGGTTTTAGAGATAGTGAAAGACTTTTACGGGGAACTTTACGTAAGTCAATCTGCGGAACCAGATGACCAGGGTGATTCTGACCCACGAGCCAAACCTTCAGAGAGAATATGGGAAGGAGACTTACCCTCAATCAAAGAAGATGAGATAGCTCATGCTCTGGGTCAGATGAAAAGAGGCAAGGCGTCTGGTGAAGACGGAATATATGTAGAAATGCTACAAGCAGGTGGCACTCCGTTGTTAAAGGTTCTCGCAGGGCTCTTCAATATTATCCTCAAAACATCCATCACACCTGAGGCTTGGAAGAACGCAGTAGTCACGATCCTACATAAAAAGGGTGACCAAGCAAAACTCGAGAACTACAGACCCATCAGCCTCCTATCACAGGTATATAAATTGTACGCCAAAGTCATTTGTAACCGACTGTCTCGCTTGTTTGACGAATACCAACCTGTTGAACAAGCTGGCTTCCGGAGCGGATATTCCACCATCGACCACATCCACGCTGTCAAGCAACTGATGGAGAAATGTAGGGAATACAATCGGCCATTATGCTGCGCATTCGTCGACTATGAGAAGGCGTTTGACAGCATCGAGCACTGGGCCGTGTTCCAGTCGGGTGCGTATTGCGACGTATAAAAACGAAATGTATAATTTCACATTAATAACGTTCACAACATATAATGAACGTTACGTATAACAACAAAATCTATATTTTCATAAGGTATAAGATTCAATTGGTATATCGTACATTTCATATAATATCAAAATAACTAACACTCACGAGGACTAATATCGATTCGTATAACATACATTACGTATATCAATTAAAATATATACTATAATTTTGTATAAAGTTCTTCTCATATCGCATAATCTGTGTTTAATTACCCAACGCCGTCAAACCCCCTAGCACCAAAACCTAAAGATAGGTGCGACGACGAGCAAAGCGAGGAGGAGCGTGTTAGGTGCACATGTTCGTCGAAACCAAAGCGGAGCGCAGCGAAGCGGAGCGGAGCGTCTCCCAACATAGCTTCAATAATAATAATGCTGTGAAAACCCCTAGTACCAAAACCTAAAGATAGGTGCGACGACGAGCAAAGCGAGGAAGAGCGTGTTAGGTGCACATGTTCGTTAAAAGCAAAGCGGAGCGCAGCGAAGCGGAGCGGAGCGTCTCCCAACATAGCTCCAATAATAATATATTTTTTTGTTCATTATACATAATGTTATTATATACGGTGAACAATATATGTTATAAACGTTATATATTTTAATCGATATATCAATTGAAATTATACTTTTTGAACGTTATTCTTTACAAAATTATGTATTTAGTAATTATGCCTTTCGTTTGTTATGCACAGTGATCGTTATACTTAATAAATTTATATCATATGGGCGTATACCTTGTGAATGTTATACGATGCGTTTTTATACCTCGTATTACTTACCCGTTCCAGTCTCTCCATCGTTGCAACATCGACAAGCGATACAGGGTAAGTAATACGAGGTATAAAAACGAATGGTATAACATAAGTATAACGGATATAATTATCATAATGTATAATGCACAAAAAGTATAAAAGATTGTCGTATCGTATTTTCATTATTATTGACGTTATGTGTGGGAAACGCTCCGCTCCGCTTCGCTGCGCTCCGCTTTAGTTTCGCCGAACATGTGCACCTAACACGCTCCTCCTCGCTTTGCTCGTCGTCGCACCTATCTTTAGGTTTTGGTACTAGGGGTTTTGACATTATTATTATTATTGGCGCTATGTGGGGAGACGCTCCGCTCCGCTTCGCTGCGCTCCGCTTTGGTTTCGACGAACATGTGCACCTAACACGCTCCTCCTCGCTTTGCTCGTCGTCGCACCTATCTTTAGGTTTTGGTACTAGGGGTTTTGACATTATTATTATTATTGGCGTTATGTGGGGAGACGCTCCGCTCCGCTTCGCTGCGCTCCGCTTTGGTTTCGACGAACATGTGCACCTAACACGCTCCTCCTCGCTTTGCTCGTCGTCGCACCTATCTTTGGGTTTTGGTACTAGGGGTTTTGATTTGACATTATTATTATTGGCGCTGTGTGGGGAGACGCTCCGCTCCGCTTCGCTGCGCTCCGCTTTGGTTTCGACGAACATGTGCACCTAACACGCTCCTCCTCGCTTTGCTCGTCGTCGCACCTATCTTTAGGTTTTGGTGCTAGAGGGTTTGACGGTGTTGGGTAATTAAACACAGATTATGAACTTTATACTAAACTAGCTGTTGCCCGCGAGCTTCGCTTCGCCTTAAAATTATTTTGCCGTGGACGACTCCCGAACTACCTACCCAATAACATGCCATGGTGGTATTAAATTAGATGAAAGTTGACAAATAAGTACGAAGATACTTGACTAAAAATTATTTTCATGACTTCATTGCGCAAAGACTTGTATAGCAATGGCAGAATAGTAATTTATAAATGTTTAATTTCAAGCATCTAACTTATGCAGTTTTGGTTTTTTTCATACTACTTATTTTTTTTCACTTTAACTCCCATTTTTCAAAACAAAACCATAACTTTACTAAGGTGTGCAGACATGTTAGATTGATAACATCTAGGTTTCTTGCAATATCCTATTGTAACTAAGTTTTACGGCTGTTTTAACAGCATGCAGATTTCATCACGCACGTGGGATAGCACGCCATTTTCCCGCATCTCGTGTGCATATTCTACGCGTTACAATGAATACTTGTATGAACGCGTGCGGGGAAATAGCGCGTGCGTGATCAAATCCGCATGCTGTTAAAAACAGCCTAAGTTAATGCCGAATTTCAACCGCTAACTCCGGTTTTTGTGGGAAAATACGGTACCTAAGCTACGTCCCTTCCAAATTTCAAGTGCCTACGCTACGTTTAGCCTGTGCGTGTCAGTCATGGGAATTCGGTATAGAAAATCTCTGTACATTTTTCCTAAAACACCTACGTAATAAGTTTCATGGTTTTATCTTCAAAAATGACGCATAAGAACCAAATGACAATGAATGAAACCTCGTATTGAAAAGTACAGTCGTTTATTGTGTTGTTTTCGAGGACCTTAGAAACTTACTGCTAATACATACAAACTATAAGTACATTAGCTAAAATCAAACCATACCGCGATCTATATCCGATCCGACAACGCCATCTAGGAGCGGACATAGCTACTATATAAATTAAACTTCTAAAACTCAACACCCATAAAACCTTCAACCCCTATATTACACCCCCACACTGGGTTTTTTTTTAAATGCTAATTATTATTTTTTTGTGATTATGTAGTGCCTAAATACAAAATATAATGTTATTATCTTCAAAAATGACGAACTTCATACAAAATATGAAACCCTATTTCATCCACTCACACATCGAAGTTTCAAAAACGCTAGAACAAAATGTTTAATTATTGCTCATCAAGTGTTTAAATAAAAAGTTTATTTAAAAAAAGATCTACCCCGGCCGGGAATCGAACCCGGGACCTTCGGCATAGCAGTCAGGGTCACTAACCACTACGCTAGATTTTTATCTTTTAAAATTAAGTATTCGAATACAACTTTTAACCCCCCCTTTTAACCCCTTACAACCTCCGTTTCGCAATAAAAAGTAGCCTATGTTCTTTCTCAGGGTCTAGACCATATGTATACCAAATTTCATTCAAATCCGTTCAGTAGTTTTGGCGTGAAAGAGTAACAGACAGACAGACAGACAGACAGTTCCGGATATAACCAACAGATGGCACTAAAAGATCGCAAGATCGCAATACAGAGAGCTTGTATGGAACCGAGGCCATTTAATATGAAGATCCTACATCGCGGTATTAAAGTTTTTCAGTTGTCTGAAATAAATACAAAACCTAATATGTTAAATCTATTCTATAGTAGGAGAGTCAGACAGTGACTTTCGCATTTATAATATTAGTTAGGATGATAGTATATAATTTAATCGATATACGTAATGTATGTTATACGAATTGATATTAGTCCTCGTAAGTATTATATATTTTGATTTTATATAAAATGTACGTTATACCAATTGAATCTTATACCTTATGAAAATATAGATTTTGTTGTTATACGTAACGTTCATTATATGTTGTGAACGTTATTAATGTGAAATTATACATTTCGTTTTTATACGTCGCAATACGCACCCAGCGATACATTGACACGCTCCGGGAGTTATATGGATCCGCCACTATGCAGGTGCGCATGCACAATCTTACCAGCCCCGTTCAGATCAAACGGGGTGTTCGCCAAGGAGACACTCTCTCACCCAAGCTCTTCACAAATGTACTGGAAGATGTAATGAAGACTCTTAACTGGGATGAGACAGGAGTCAACATAAATGGCAGACGCTTGTCGCACCTGCGGTTTGCTGATGACATCATCATTCTGGCTGAAGACGCCTCGGATCTACAGTGTATGCTCGCAGAACTGCATGAAGCATCCCTGAAGGTTGGCCTGAGGATGAATATGTCCAAGACTAAGGTCATGTCCAGCATTCCCACTGAAGTTTCCAACATTACTGTTGGAAACCATAAACAGGAGGTGGTGAATGAATACACTTATCTTGGACATTGTTTATCCTTTGGCCGAGAATCACAGGTCAAAGAGATCACGAGGCGGATTCAACTGGGATGGGCCGCCTTTTCAAAACTAGATGATGTCCTGAAGTCTAAGATCCCACAATGCCTGAAGACCAAGGTGTTTAACCAATGTGTCTTGCCCACACTAACATACGCTGCCGAAACATGGACGCTGACCAAGGAAACTGTGCACCGAATCAGAGTTGCACAGAGAGCTATGGAGCGAGCCATGTTGGGCATTTCGCTTAGAGACCGTATTCCCAACGTGGTGATCCGCAAAAGGACCAAAGTGTTCGACGTCGGTATGCGGGTCGCCGAACTGAAATGGGAGTGGGCGGGACACTTGGCTCGTCGGGAGGACGGAAGGTGGACAAAGGCGGTCACAGAATGGTGGCCTAGAGACGGACGAAGAGTGGTTGGCAGACCACCTGCTAGATGGTCCGATGACATCTGCAAGGTTGCAGGGAAGCAGTGGATCAGAGCGGCACAGGACCGGAAGAATTGGCGTACAAATAAGGAGGCCTATACCCAACAGTGGGCGATAGAAGGCTGATGATGATGATGATGATGATGATGATCACCTTACCATATTATCTTATAGTTATCTTTATTATTCGTTCACGTTTAAAAACGGCTGGACCATTTGTAATGACATTAGGCTCATATAGGTTAACACATAGATTACTTTTCCCACGAGAATACCTTCTAAGGCGAAGCGAAGCTCACGGCAAAAAGCTCTCATATACTAGGTTAAACACGTTATATTACTTTTCCCATGAAAATACCTAGGCGAAGCGAAGCTCATAAAAAAAGCTAGCAGAGACAAAAATAATGATTCCCTGGCACTCTGCTGCCTCGTGGAAAGGACTCTTGTGTCGGAGGCCGCCGCTGCGGTCCGCGCAGATATCATCTGAAACCAATTAATTAGCGACCTGCATCCCGGCTCTACCGCTCTACGCTCAATAATATTGATGCTGTCATTTGTGGCTGGAATTAAATTGTGTCAGGCATTGACTTATATACACTGCCGGGCAATGAAATAGTTCCACCCACAAAAGGCCGACAAACACCTTAATATCTCCTAAGATATAGAACCTAGCTTCATGAATTAAAAAGATTAATGAAATATAGCTTATTATGCAAACATTTTAAAATGCAAACTCTTTTTAATAGTGTTATTTTTGAAGCCATGGATAAAAAAAGATAAGAAGCAAAATTTTCGGGTTTGAAAGTTTAGGAAAACATTTGCTTCGTTTTTAGTTTTGCTTTTTATTTCATTCTTTTTTTTGTCGTTGTGAAATAATTATGAAATTGTAAAGTCTTGGGGCTCTCGTACCCATAAATCATGCCTGTATCACGCGAGGATCGTGCGAGAATCATCACCTTGGTGGACATGGGAACCAGCCAAAGAAATGCGGCCAGAATAATGGGCGTGACTCATACTACTGTACGACGAGTGATCCAAAGGTTTAGGGAGACTGGATTAAACCTGAAAAGACCAGATACTGGCAAGCCAAGGTGCCCAACAGTCCGAAAAGAGCGATTCACTGCCGAAATCATGTTAAGAAATCGACATCAGACGGGAGTAGCCGTTCAACAACAACTTCTACAAGTTCGAAGGGAGCCAATAAGCGAGTGACAGGCAGGAGACGTCTTGCCGAAAGAAGATTAAAGCATTACAAGCCAGCAAATGGCCCAAAACTGGAACGGCATCATAAAGTTGCCCGATTACGATACGCCCGTAATCATACAGAATGGGGTGAGGACGAATGGGGCAGAGTGATGTACTCAGATGAGTCATAATTCATGCTGTACCATCGTGATGAGAGGAAAAGAGTATACCGACAACCAGGAGAACATTTTTCACAAGTATGTTTTGAAGAAAAAGTGGCACACGTCGCAGGCAGCTTTTGCGTGCGGGTGGGTATCTCTGCAGAGGGTCGAATAGCGTTAGTTCCAATCGAGAACGTGAACCTAACTACTGTGAGATACACCAATGAGGTCCTCAATGAACATGCTGGTCCATTTTTGGCCAATATGGGCGAGAATGCAATGTTCATGCACGATAATGCACGGGCGCACACTGCTCAAGTTGTAAATGAGTATCTTCATGACGTAGGAATCCACAAAATGGAGTGGCCTGCAAGGAGCCCCGGTTTGAATCTTATTGAGCATGCTTGGGACGAGCTTGACAGACCTGTGAGAGACCGAGTTCCACCTCCAATTACACTTCGTGGCTTGAAAGAGGCGCTCATCAAAGAATAGGAGAACATTCCTCAGCATATGCTGAGGAAACTGGTATTCAGCATACCCAATCGCGTAGAAGCTGTATTGAGAGCACGTGGAGGAAACACCAAGTACTGAGTTATCAAAATACCACGTTTACTTCTAATAAACGCATAATTAGAGATTTTATTTTATTTGCCAAATGCCCCATTTTTTGAAAAACATTGATTTTAATTTTTTATTACAATATTTAAGTTTTTACATGGGAATATTCTGATGCGCAATTAAATATTCTTCAATATTGCAGAAGGCATCATTAAGCTAGCATTTTCCGTTTAGGAGTAATTTGATGTTATATCAGTGGAACTATTTCATTGCCCGGCAGTGTATTATCGTTGGTGTCAGGTTTAAGTAAGTAAGGATATTTCAAAATGCATACTCTAGTAATACTTAATGTGTGCTTGACTTAGTTTCAGCAAAAATTTGTCGAATTTATTTATCTCCTTTTGTAGATATCAACATTAAATACCGTTTAAAAAGTGCCACATTCCTCTGTCTGTATTCTTGTTTTTTTTGCAAGCTGATATCTACAATACAAAATGCTGCAAAAAAAAAAAAAAAAAAACACGCACTCACGCCTTGTACTAATGTACTCCCTTGCGGGGTAGGCAGAGGTACATTGCTGCACCCACTTTTCGCCAGCTGCAAAAACAAGTGGGTACTTATAATTTTATCTGGCTCTGCGCTCGCGTGATCGTGTGACAGTAACTGACAGCGGCCGCCAGCCTGCTGCATACTCATTCTACTAATTCTGGGATAAACGCTACAGTACAAACAATCCTTAAACGTACGGAACTTTAGTTTTAAATGCAGAGCGTTTTTTGTAGTTCTTGGTGCCCAAGAATGAATAGCTGAAGCGAACTTAAAGTGGCAATGGCAGATGAGAATGATAGTAGAGTACTAAGCTCCTACACAGAGCTTAGAAAGTATGTCTCCATTTGTCTCGTTCGGGAAATCCCTATCACTGGTTGTTGCCAAATATACAAGTCGTTAATTTAGTAAGAACGGCTTTACTGAATCTGTTCGTATTTCAGCTTTATTTCACGTGAAAATTATCTGTTATGTCTGTGTGTGTCCGAATGTGTGTGTGCGAACTCGACCTAAATACCGGCTCAAATTACTATTTTATTATTCCTGGAAAACTTTTGTTTTTGTTTCACAGTTTCACCTATGTTGTCTACAAAATTCAGATATTTGTATACAGGAATATAATTGACTTTCAAAAACACCTCCAAAACACCGAGCTAGCCTACTCAAGTTCAACCAACAAATAACAAAACCGCACAACAACCAAAACATATCCGCCATATCAAAGCCAACAGACCAAAAGTGACCAAGTGCGCGTCCATATCGCGTTGTTTCCTCTCCATCGCTGCGTGAGTGGGTGCAGTGTGAGTCCCCAGCGATGGTGGTGCAGTGATGAGCCGCGATGGCGTGGCCGGGGGGCACGCCCGACTCCGGGGACCTGCCGCTGCGGCCGGTCGCCAGCGAAGACACCTTGCTGAGCGCCGGGCCGCCCACCGACGAGGCCAACACTCCGAGTAAGTATGCTATGATTTTTTTTTGTTGTAGATAGAAGTGTCTGTATTTTAGGGAGCCGATTCTGTTGGAATCCACCTGCAAATCTCCGCGGCAGGCTTCCCATCCGGTTGTGGGCCAAGCAATGCGGCACTAAATACAAATGAATAAGATTTATCATAGCCTCCGTCACTAGAAACTACCAGAGTTTCAATATTCTGACATAAGTAATTTTGGACCAGTCAACATGAAATAGTAGTGTTGGTCTTTAGTGTTGTTTACTACCTATGTATATCCTACTAAGTATAAATAATTCAACATTAATAAACTTAATCAAAATATTTTGTAGAACTGATAATGATTACTTAATTACTTGAGAACTTCAAAGTCTTAATCTATAGACTAAATTCTAATATAACCTTTGAAGCATTGATAACAATGAAATATTCGAAATGCCTATAAAACAATATTATCACGATCTTGTATTTCTACGACTAAAGGGTTCTATTAGATATCTATCTAAGTATTAACACACACGCACTCACGCCTTGTACTAATGTACTCCCTTGCGGGGTAGGCAGAGGTGCATTGCTGCACCCACTTTTCGCCAGAGTGTTATGTTAGTCCCAATGTAATAGGGGGCGGGCCTATTGCCATTTTACGGGCACATCCAAGACCCGAGAACAATTATATGTGTTTAAACAAATATCTGCCCCGGCCGGGAATCGAACCCGGGACCTTCGGCTCAGTAGTCAGGTCACTAACCACTACGCCATTCGGTCTAAGTATTAACTATTTAGTAAACAGTAATTTATCTGTCTGATTCATCATGGATCCGAAATTGATTCTTATCTAAGATTCTTCTATTCCAATACCACAGATTCAAGTAACTATTGAGAGGTTAATCAATCAAAAACTATGAGCACATTCATCATTATTTACAGTCGATTTTAGCTTCGGTTAGCTAATTCAACTGTAAAGTTATGACTTACCAGAGTTACCAGTTATTAGGTAAACATTGGCAATCTCTGGAGACGTCTACATGCATATTATTCGGTACAATATTAACATGCAAGGAGATGGAATTCCCTTTGACTGCACGAGCTCGTACTACGATACCTCCCGACTTGCCAGGAGTAATTGGAACCCGTTGCTAGGTCCTCTAGGAGGATTCATATTGAAATGTATTTATGTATAATTTGATTTTCAACTGAGATTAAATTACATTTTCATCGAGTTTGCAAAAATTGATTCATCTGTCTTGACAGTTATAGAGACTGTTTGATTTTTTAGAAATCCGTTGCGATAGTTCTGGAAAACTCGAAAAATGTATTCCAAAATTATACCTTCTTGTCTCAGATTTAGTAGTAACACTCTTCAGAGACAGTCAGGTAATTTAGGTGTTGGATATAACATTATTAGAAAGTTAATTAACGGGGCCTACTTAATTAATATCCTGCTTATATACCTACTTGCCTAATGAATTAACTTATCAATTAAACCTTCATTATATCTACCTCAGCTTTATAGCTTCCTTATTTGATCATATTAACCTCCGTCAAACCAACACCATCAGCGGAAATCTTACACGAACAAAACCTACCTAATTACCTGCGTCTAGCTCCCAATGTCACAATGCAGACTTAATTACAGGAGCACAACAACAAAATTTAAGCCAATACACGCGGCGCCCCCAAAACTGATTACAGCCTTACACAACACGGCCGGCAGTCTGCTGTAAGTGGCATTAGCCTGCTAGGGCTTCGCCCCCGCCCAGTGGCAGCGCGGCCGCCGCGTCTTCAACATGTTGGTGCAAATTCTCATCTTCATGTACATCGCCACCTGCCTCCTGTTCTACGCAGTGCACGTCATAGACTACTATCTGACAGAGTTCTGAGTGTGTGTGGTGTGCCGGGGACATGTTTGATGCTGTGCAAGCCTCGCTCAAGTGGTTTACTATACTTGGTGAGTGTTGATAGATTACAGGTGTGCCTATGTATAGATAGTGTGTCAGTCGTCGTAGGTGATACAGTTTAAAGATTAGCTAGTCAGCGTTTTACACTAGCTGAACGCGGCGGACGTTTAATAGGAATAATCTACAGCCGGTACGTCGATACTGTTCTTTCGGGCACCCATCGGCACTCAACTTCTGAACAGTATATTTTTTTTAGCATTTAGTTTACATAAGGCCCTACACGCGCTTCCAAAAATGTGGTTCTAACGTTTTTGTTGTGTGGTTCTTACATACTTTATTTAAGCATCAGATAGTATTCGGTGTTAGCATCTAGCACTGCCTGCAAGCGTTCACGGCCTCTCGCAAGATGCTATTAGTTATGATAAAATATCGAGATTGCCCTTACAGAGCTGAGTCTAGCCCAGTGGCAACATGAACATCCGATATAAGAATAATCGCCTTTTGTCGTATATTTCTAGGCGGTAATTTTAAAGCACTTACTGTACATTGTTCTTCGTGCCTGAAAAAAAGCTTCTCTATAAAAGCTTCATAGGTCTCTTAAAACTTGTTAGTATATTAGTTATTATTACATATATGTACCTGTATGGCCCTTTGAACAAGCACTACAAACTGCAATACCTCCAAACAATAGCTCAGAATGCGCTATTCCTCCATTTGTGTACCCTTTCCATCTCACTGATGTAGAACAAGGGACACTTTCACAAAAGGTAACTTTTCAATAACATCGCTGCACTAGGGACGCAGATTTGTCTATAAGCACTATAGGTATATCATCAATCAGAGATCGATTCACAAGCAATAAAATATGGAGACGATAAACAGTTTTTATAAAATTCTAAGATTTCGAATCACTTCTTTCCGCAGACTAGCATGGTTGGTATGCTCTTAACTACCTCAAAATACGAATTACCTCCCTGCTACGGATGCCCATACCACTATAATTTTAATGTTGAAATAAAATCCTAAACTAAAATTCAGTAAAGCCAATTATTAATGCACCTGTCTAAACTTCACATAAGTAAGTTACTTACTGGGAAAGTGTATGACCAGCAATAGAACCGCTGATGTGCTTACTGTGCTTCTGGCGAAGAATAGAGAGGAGAACCGCCAACCTCCAATAGTGGAGTGTCACTTAAAGGAGAAGATATAGGTAAAATAAGGTGGATCTTACATTGCCAGCCACATTTGGGCGACCTCGGCAGACGTATGTACAATTCTGCCACATGTACGCTGACTTGTTCGTATTAATGAGATAATGCATGCAGACCGCCTTGGCCTTGCGAAGCCCCGCGCGCGGCGGAAGCAGGTTCCGGGTTCGAATCTGACTGCTGTTTATGTCCATTGGAAAATTTTATGCGATATGCGATGATATTTTGGTTCAGAATGACACTTCGTTCGTTATGTTTTACGTAGGTACTAACCCCATTATTCATAATCAAGTTACTGGACGCTTTAGCTATTGAACTTTTTTGTCCCTCTCTGTCAAAGAACCAATTGTTCTCTGTCAGAGAGTGACAGAACAGTTCAATAACTAAAGCGTCCACTAACTTTTTTATGAATAAGGGGGTAACTCTACGAAGTTAGGTTTAGTTCGAACCTAATTTAACCTTTTACTAAATCAGTTATTTATAATATCGGTTCTAGGTATTTTCATATATGTAATACTATGCGCCGTATGTAACACAACAAACATTTAGAAGTAAAATACCAATTTGTTCATGCAATTTAAAAACAAATTGAAACTACTACTTACATACAGAGGCACACACCAATAGTTTCCGTGAAGTCCTTTGTGGCTGCAGTGTGTCGGAGGGAAACTAACGCAATCCAACTTTCTGCACTTTCTGCTATTTCATTTGGTGGAGTCGTTCCTGCACCGCGGCTGCATACGAGCTGGCTCTTGTTAGAAGTACTTAGTTAGGTAATAGGTAGGTACTTCAAGAACATATGCATTTTACAAAAACTAAAGAAAAGTATTTTATGGTTAAAATTTAATGAACAACGAAACTAAAATCAGGAAATATCTCTCGTGTTATGAAGTTCTTTTTTAACTGCCAGTTTCTATATCTCTATCTATCCATAACTGGTAGTTACTTTCATACGATTTTGACATAATCAAAAGCATAGAATAACGAGACTAGCACTTGTACTTGTTATTCTATGTCAAAAGTAAAAATCGTATGAAAGAAACTACCAGTTACAGATAGATAGAGTTATAGAAACTGGCAGTAAGTAGGTACCTACCTACTCAGTTTTAAACTTTGCTTATGTATAACATAAAAATGTATGCGTGTATTTCCCACATTTCTCTCGCGGCTTGACAACGGCAATTTCCAAACATATCTAATGGTCTTAGAAAATGGAGCTAACGTCAGCTAAAAATGTACTTTGGCAGCATTCCAAATAAGGCTTGCATAGGTGATGAGGTCCAAGCAACAGGGGCAGCGTACGCGGCATGTCATCTTTATCGACGTAGATAAACTCGTTTACTGGACAATGCACTTCCCGCCATCATATGATCCATCAGTGAACCAAATCGACTAAAGTTAATTTCATTTAGGTACTTACTGCCAGTTTCAATAACTCTATCTATCGATTGCTGACATTACTTTCATATGGATTTGACATAATGCTACTTTTTATGTGTCCAAATCGTATGATAGTAACTGTCAGCTATCGAAAGATAGAGTATTGAAACTGGCAGTAAAGAGCAGTGACAAGATACTAAAGTGTCATCCTAATCATCATCAGTCAGCAATTAGTTATCTGACTAATCCATCCACCACAGTGAAAAACAGTAGTATTGTCGGCAAATCGGTCTTTGTCGCCGACACGCTAAACAGAAAACATGGTGAATACGTAATTACGACAAACAATAACATTGCAAGCGGCAGACCAACTAATTCAGTAGTTACTTTCAGGGAAAGTTGAAATTAAACCATGCCTGCGGAGGGTGATTCGTGTCACAAAAAACAACTTCGTTTTCATCTCGTTTTCAGATTTTTACGAACGAGCTATGAAATTGCGATTCACATGGCACTAAAAACCAGCTACATAGTAAGATCGTTTCGAGATCGCAAAATGAATGAACGGAATGGAGAATGACGCGATTCATGTAATTTTTGTTGAACTTTTTGATATCGCTTATCTGTCATATTTTGACGTTTTAGCGATTTTAAACTTTCGAAGAAAAGGGTGAAATTGTTAGATCGTTTTCAGAAAATACTGCTAAAAGTGAAATTGACCTTGTACGCATCTCTCCAAGATCTTCAAGCCATTTTTCAGCCGGACAGCCGTCCCTTCGAGATACGTTTCCATCTTTACCGAATTCATAATTTTCCTTTATAGTAAGCTTGTATTAGTGATATTTATTTGATTAGTGTGGGTTTTGGCCTGAGGCCCTCGCAGAATGAGGAAGAATATTTTAACCGAAGGCATACACATTCCCTCAGTGTGCAAATTGTAAGTTAATGAATTAAACACATTGTAATGCATGTATATTTTATTTATTGATAGAACTAATAAATTCTATGAATTATCACAAATACTAAAAAAATATAGGTAGTAATTAGGTCCCTTTACCACTTAATAAAGCTACAGATTAAAGTCTTATTATTTTTCTCATATTCTCTCCTATAGGTTGGCTGGTACAAAATGCTTTTAGCCTTTTGTATAAGTAATTATTAATACTTATATATACAATATTTTGTTAACAATTATTAAACTATTATTGTATATAGGAACTTAGGTAATCAGTAATCACAGGTGCTCCTCTGTTTGAATTGACGCATGAAGAAGAGGAAGAAGAGAGGCGTGAGGTCATTGAAGGCCAGGCGCATGCGCAGGGACGGGATCCTCCCGCGCAGCAGCCGCAGCAGCGCCGCGCGGACCGCGCGCTCCACGCCGGTCGCGGAGCCAGAGCTTCACTGGTCGCGCAACTGCGTCGCCGCTAAAATCTGTGGATTTTCAATTTATAGTTAAAACATATACCTACAAAAATATTTTGTACTTATTCCGATATAAATTATGTATACGTATTATTTTACTTTAAGTCTGGTCTTGATTGTTCCTTTCATTAGCCTAGAAAAGACAAAATGAAAAGTTCAGTATGATATTGTTCTAAAAAATTACAGACAGATACTAAACAAAACTACGCTGTAACATAAATATTCAACACCAGTTTTCCTAAGACATTATTGGGGTAACAATGAAGTTAAATTCTATTCTATTATTTAGCCAAACATTTAGGAATAACCTACCATTTCCATATGAGGAACACCTCCTCAAGAAGCCTCTCATTAACTGCAGCCTGTCTGTTCATTACTTCAGCTAATCAGCTATCATTGTGAGGGCTGAAGCCGTGGCCCTCTCACAACGCAGTTGCTCCTTCTGCTACTCAAGCACATCGGCTGCTGCTTGTGTTTCTAAAACAATTCAAAACAGAAATTGGATACATCGTAAATTACAATACCTTCTTGACTACAACCGGTAACATTTATATTTCAAAAAAAATTGGTTAATACATTGATACTTACATGTCTCAGTCGTATTTCTCTAAGTAAATTAAACTTCCTTTCTTCTTATTTTCCAAAAAAACTACGTTGACACGAAAATGAGCAAAGAAAATCAATGTTTTTATGGAGAAAACATGGCGGCTGTCAAAAGTGCCACAGGTTATGAATTTCTTCAACGTTGAATTAAAAAGCTGTTTCTTGATACTTGCTATCGACACTAATTCCAACAAAATATATTGTAGGAACAAAATTATTTAAAACAATTAGTGGTAGTATTTATAATTTTTGCATGGCAATGAGCCGTTTTCCTTGACGGCTGTCAGTTGAGCTTTTGGGTATGCCGATAGATGGCGTGAAAACGCAGTGTACCAACTGTCAAAAATTACATAGAGAGCAAAGAGTACTAAACTCAGAATAAGAACTCACTAGTTGTGATTAAATGTCGGGTGGTAGCGCGAGCCATCCTTCCGAGGCTCAGACTGCATGTGGCTTGGGATAGTGCTAAGTATTCTGTGAATAGTTCTACCCGCGCCGTTTGAACGGGTGCTGCGTGCGAGAACTGATTTTCTATTTTTATTTATTGTATGATCCTAAATAAGATCCCAAAGAAATACTTACAAGACAAGATGAGAATGTGTGCCGTCGCAACTTGTAAAAATAAAGGACATCATAAATTTCCAAATGATGAAAGCCAGGCGCAACAATGGATTAAGGCGACTCGGATAAATGTGCGAAAAATTGATTGGAAACTGCGAAAAGAATCATGGTTGTGTTCGGATCATTTCATACCAAGTGATTTTCATTCACGTAAGTAAGTTAAATCATTCGCGGTAATGTAAATTAACCATTGTTACATAACATGATAGGCAGCGTTCCCACTACGCCGGACCGGCAGATCTGCCGAAAACCGGACACCGGACAGAGTGTTCACATTACATCGGATCCCGGAAGAAATTCAGACAGTCCTCAGTTGAATTTGGACAATGAATTTGAATTCGTAGTGACAAAACGTTCGGTAGAAATGCCGGGCTCGGCAAAAATGCCGGACCCGGGATAATGTGAATAGCTTCATATAAATTGTACAGCCACTAGCTCTTCCGGCAGATTTACCGGCGCGGCAGATCTGCCGGTCCGGCGTAGTGGGAACGCTGCCTTATATTATCATCATAGAGAAAATAATACTACAATACTACCTACCTACGTCACTTTCACATTTCTTTAGCCTCACAGAATAACATGTGATCTGAGTGTGTTCTGAGGGTTTGACAGTTGGAACAACCCTAGACACTGCCATCTATTTCTCCAAAAAGGAACTTTTTTTTCTTTTTAACAAACGCCTCATTAAAAAAAATATAGTTTCATTCATTTCACTCAAGCCATCCAAATACGAACTAGCGATATGAAAACGAGATCAAAGTATGTGTGCTATGAATCGCGTTTTTAAACATTGCGGATTTCATCTCGTAACTCGTTCGTATCGCTTTACAAATATTTCGGTTGAGATGTGAATCGCGCCCCTGGTCGCCGGCGACTAATGAAGCTAGGCAACAACGATTGAGTTCGCACTTGTTTGTTCTTGTTCGGGACTAGAAGTATGTGTTCCATTCAATTAAAGTTATAATTATAATAAGGGAAATAGTAGTGAGGGGTGAAAATGGTATAGTAGGCCGTAAATACCCTTGGATTTGGAAATCACCTAGAGTAGATTTGGCTACGACGCGGCGTAGCAGTCTGCGTCGTAGCAAGTACTACGACGGCGTAGCAAAGCAGCTGCCATCGACATGGACACAAAAATTTAAATTTATAATTATCATTATTATCGTCATCATCAAATATGCCATATGACTAAACTTCTCCACACTGTAGATTATTCTGTAAGTGTAAGTGGCCTGAATTCACCATTGAAAAATATCCGGCTTATCCAAGAGAAAAAGTCGTCTCTATTTAAGTACTCATCGAGACTCGAAAGTAAGCAACATCAACTTATTCTGGTAGAATAGAAGGTTTTTCCTTCAATGGAATCCGGCCATAATATACGTTAGAATTAAGTTTCCTTTTTAAAAACTACGAGTACTGAAATAAGTGTAAAATAATAATACTCATTTATAAACTGAAAACCTAAGTTATGCGATTAAGTTTCAGGAGTTAGTTCGATCTCGTGTAGAACTTCGGGAACAATAGCTAAACGAACATCATCATAGCATATATTCATCTTAGCGTGAAGGCCACTATAGTTTGACGTCATAGTTAAAGGATTAGTCACTCAATGAAGATAACTTGCAGATGTACTACACTCACGGGCGATGAAAAAGTTCTCGTGAGAAAATCACCAATTTAGTCATTATGCAGAAAAAACTAGCTCAATATTGCCATCTGCGATATTTAAGAACATTTAACCGCGCATCAGGATATTACCAACTTAAAACGTAAAGATTTTGGTCAAATTTCCTACTAAATGTTATTGAAATAATGGGTTATTGTGTGTAAGTATTTTATAAGTGGAACTGTTTCTTTGCCCGTCGTGTATAATAAATATACGAGTGTCGTTCAGTAGATACGTCTTCTTGAGGAACCGAGTAGTGGGTACTTATTAGACAAGCCAGAAATAGTAACTTTAATGTTCCTACCTGTATTGAAGTCCTTTGTGAGACCGTATTATTAATATTATATTATAACTATTATAAGGGAGGCTTAAAAGCGGGCATGGTATTAATATTAATAGATCCTATTGTACACTAGATCCTTGTAATTTCACCACCCACGTTTAATACAGTATGTATATTACGCGCCAAATAATGATTCTAATGTTTTAGCATGAGACTTTTGCCTAGATACAAGGCAACCTAGAGTATCTAGGTACTGACCTAGACCTTGCTATATAAAGTGAATAAGTACCTAGATCTATAAGTCAATGGCTATAACAGCTGTTAGGTTACCTACTTACTGTCCACATGCAGTTTATCTATCTATACACTTATGGGACAAACACATCGCGCGGTGTTAAATCGATTACATACATACATAGGTATATAATATACCTAGGTGTAGGTATTTATCGTTTGTTTTCTGCTGGCAGCGGACTGTGACACGTCGCTTGAAGCCAATTACCGGATTCGGGTCATTTAAGCCGACATCAGTTTGGCGCCCAACGCGGGATCGTGGTCATTATGAAACAAGCTTTACTATGTAATTCTACGCATTTTGTCGGCTAGGTACCTGTTTTATGATGTTTGGTTTGGTTTTACTGCTATCCGGATGGACGCTGGAAGGTCACTCTAGTTATCTAATAAATGGCTGCTGTGCTAATTAACTACGATTATTTCGTTGCATTAAACGTAGGCGATTGCGTTAGGTACAGCTTTCGTTCGTTCGTTGTTGTCTAGCTGGAGTAAACCACCTGCTCTTTTAACTTTGAATCCTGAAGCCTGGCGGTTTATTTTATTTATTTAATCATGGAACACCAGTAGAACTAATGAATAGGTACTTAAAAGTACCTAACTAGTTACAACTCATTTTATACATTGATCTTAGACTTAGAAGGAAGCGTATTCTACATCTACAGCACATGTGATATTCTCCTTCAACTATATTCGTTGTCGCATCCGACTTTTTACTAATGACGACAGTCTACTTTATTTTTTTCATACTTACACGAGCCGCCCGCGCCTGGCTTCCCACGGGTGCAAAGCTGATGCTAAACAAAAAAAAGTGATGTTACTATGCATAAACCTTCCTCTTGAATCACAGAAAATCTTTACCTAGTTAGGGACAGAGAAACTATGTACCTTCTAGTAACAAACAAAATAAGTCATTAATTTATAAATGCTGGTCACACTAAAATTTTGTTAAAATGTATTTCTTTTCTGGCAACCCTTTCCTGTCAAAGTTAGTGTGTCTATTTTTCGATGGGGGCGCTGCAGTCAATTTAATATAGGGATGTTACTATGTTGCATTTGAACATTTATCGATATTTTTTTTTATCTTCTGGAACCTTTTGTGACTTCACGTCATGGTGACTTTTTGTATTAATTGAAATATTATGTCGGTAGTTTGTTTCAAACTTGTATTGCTATTAAACAGGTTATACAGTTACCTATTTTAATAATTATATATCTAATCCAACAAACCGTAGTAATTGTGTTTATTCCAAATTTACCTTCGTTTTACCATCAGTTTACACAGTCCGCTAATTCCCTATAAATAACCTTGTCCGAGCACTCGGTCAATTGCTGGCCGTTCATTGGTCAAGGATTAGCCAAGGATACTGTCTCGCCACTCGTCTCAGTACGTGTAATAGAGAGTAAGGTCGGGTGTCGGGTACAAGGAGGCCTTTGTGACTTCAACTACGACCTATCCTTTGGGAGATTCTCACATGCCCAATATGCGCACAGCATAAATACAGACTCTAAGAACCTTCGTTTTTGAACCTCGTTAAAATAAAAAATAATACTACTATCGACTTCGTTAAAATAAAAAATAATACTATTATCGACTTAGCTTTGAGTTTATTTTGGTAAAAAAACGCGAGAAATACAATAAACACATCACTATTCCTTCTGTCATCCAAACAAACTTCGTATCTTACTTAGCGTAGGCGGCCGCGATTCGAGAAATCGATACAAAATACTCGCGCATATACACACATGTGTTGTGAATTGTGATGTCAAATATTCGGGCTTTTATACTAGTTTTTTGAATGTATCTACACATTGCGATTTTAATGTAGCTGCTTCTGTAAAAGTGCGAGTTTACCTTCGACGGCGCAGGCCAAGAAAACACCCATCTCTGAATGATGTCGGAATTGTGCCGTTATTGTTCTTGTTGTGTATTTTTACGCGTGGACCCTTCGCCAGCGACGCCGCCGACGCCCCGGCAGTGATATTGTGTGTCAAATGTAGTGTTTAGCACGGGTGTAGACGGGTTTAGTGTGAATGTGTACAACTAGTCGGGAAGATGGATTACAATTTCCGTCGCATGTCGACGTTCGTGAGGGAACACAACCCCATGGCGCCGCTGACCCGCCTCTACCGAGCCATGGTGCTGAAGATGAACCAGCGTAAGTACCTACCAGCCTGGCCTGGTCTAGCCTGGCCCAGCCCGGGCTCGGGCGGACTCACCTGAGAACTCAACAGGTGCAGCTAGACTATAGCTATCTGAGTCTGATGTGTGTTTATTGATTGCAGTCTGTCAGGTTTGGACAACAAACAATAACCTATTATCTTCAAAAGTTAAACAAAAATTCTAACTAAAGCCAATTTCACACATTATAAACTAGCTTGCTAGGAGATTTGTAACATTGGCAGTGTTGTTTTTATCTCTTTACTGTTCTGAATGTTAAATTACTTTTAAACATTTATGATAAATGTACAAGTTTTAATCTACTTACTTACCAAATTGAAATCATATCTTATATGAATCTTAATTGAAAACATAAATATTCCCTCCCTGATTATAATTGGCAAAAGAAAGAAAGAAAGAAAAAGATTTTATTTGGTGCTGCACAAATACACCGAAAAATACAACAAAGCATCAGATCTATACAAAAAACTAAATTTTATCTCAGAATTCACATTCTGCTAAATTTAATAGCTTTCTAGTGAATGCAAATGTACATTGAAATGTATCTCATGTGTTAAGCTCGCTTTATACTCACTATTAAAACTACTGGTGGGCTCTGCACTACACTCTTGTATTTGCTCCGTCTTGTGTAGTTTTGTCAATTGTCTGGACCGCTTTAGTCACATCTGCCTTTCCCTTTGGGAATTACAGCCATAATATTAATTATAGCATAAATATGTGTACATTTCATATTATTTGCTCAGCTGGCTAAGCAACTTAGTATAGACATTACACAGCTCCAGTTAATATGCAAAAACTGAAAATTGCTTACTATCTCTTAAATAAATATCCACTCAGATGCTTACATTACAATATGACACTGCTGGCCACCCTTAACCAATAATAATAATAATAATAGTAAGTGTCACATTTCATATAGATTAATGTTGTCAAAAGGGCCTCTACATGTTGGCCTTGGCCCCATGCACGCCTTCCAAATGTCCGGGACCCCATGGTCCCGAGATGGAAAAACAACAACATAATAATAATATGTGGGGACACCTCACACACGGCCATCCTACCCCAAGCTAGGCAGAGCCGGACAGCTGATATATCTACACAAATACATAGATAGATAAATATTCAATATAAATATCAACACCCAAGACCCGAGTACAAATATCTGTCATTAAACAAATATCTGCCCCAGCCGGGAATGGAACCCGGGACCTTCGGCATAGCAGTCAGGGCCACTAACCACTACGCCATTTGACCGTCAATGTCATGCAACCAGCATTGCTGACCTCATCACAACCAGTAGCTTACCACTTTTGTGGTGATGATACCAGATTATATACTTGCCAACTACGCTGACGCCAATACTTGCCCTATAGGGCAGATATTTGTAGCAGGCTGTATTGATAGCAGTATCAGTCCACAGAGCTTGCCACAAGTCCTAAAAGAATGTCAATAAAATATTAATAGAAAAATGTAACTCTTATGCTATACAATCTCTAATGGTGGTCTCTAATGTGTAGTTTGACCTTGACCTGTGAACTTTCTCTCTTGTGAACTGATTTAGTACTCAATCATAGATTTAAGGAATATAAACCCGTCAAATTTCAATTTCCTTTCAAAATGCTTTGACTGTTGTTCCCAAATTTAATGTAGTAAAAATCCTATACATGCACTATCCCCCATGCTATAGAGCATAGTGTACATTAGGTACTTATATTAAATTGCCCTTTATACATAATGTATTGTATACCCAATATTATATTCTATGTAAATTGCAATTCAATTTGTCAAACAACCTGTTTGCTTATCATGTTACACACAGCCACTCCCAGGTGTTTAATGTACATGTACATAAACACGGTTCTACCTTTTTTGGCATAAGATTTATTTGCCTAATCTCGTATTGCATAGTAACGTTTGGTCAAAGTCTCGTTACGCCGAAAATCGTATGGCATAAATCTCGTTTAGTAAAAAGTTATTTCGCATAACATTGTTTAGCCTAATAATGGTATTGCAAAATCTTGAATAGCCTAATAATGCTATGGCATAGGTTTATACAAAGTAATAATATTCGTTTGGCTTTAACTTTGACGGAGCGTCTCCCTACATAGCGCAAACTGGTGCCTTGTACTGTTTCCGCTGTTTGGAAAACTTTGGTTTCCATTCGCTTTGGTTTTGATGAACATGTGCACCTAACACGCTCCTCCTCGCTTTGCTCGTCGTCGCACCTATTTTTAGGTTTCGATCTCATGGGGTTTGTAATAATTATATTGGTCTTTAACTTTCGATTTTTTGATCATACAATATCGTGATTTTCGGGATGTAGGAGAAAAATATCACAATTTGTACATTTACTACATACTTAATATATATATTATTTATTAAGATAACATTAGGAGAAACAAGATTATACATAGGTATAGACGAACATAAATTTGAGCAAACGAAACTTAGGTGTTTAAAGATTGTGCCTAAAGAGTTTTAGACGAAACGAGCCTTATGCCACACGAGTCTTGGCAAAGTGATGGTTCGGCCAAAAAAGTTTAGACCATACGAGTTATGCGAAATGAGTTTTGGTCAATAAAGATTATGCCAGATGAGAGGAACCCACATAAACACATACACATACACCTAGTGCTACAACAACAGGCCATATATATATGTTACTGTAAAAGCCCGAACAACGGTAAATCCTAGGATTTACCAGTAAATCTTAGGATTTACCAACATGAGTTGGTAAATGTAAGGATTTGTGAAAATGGGTCATTTTTTTCGGACTTTTACCATTAGAATTTGGTAAATGCTAGGTTTTACCACTGACACCTAGTAAAAGTTGGTTTTGGGAATAAAACAAAGATTAATTATTACCTATTCATTTATTTCAATCAAAAACTTAAATTATTTTCTTTCAGAATTTATATTATTTTTTATGAACAGTCATTTTAAAACCTTTAAATCAACATAATTATTTTAACAATGTGTAATAATCATATATTTTTTTCATTTTGTAATTATTATCCACATCTAAATTATTTCCTAAATAGTTAAAATAAAAACTATTAAAATGTCTTCTCAAAAACATAACAGAATCGATATTATATATTTTTTTTTGTTAATTATTGGCATTTATTAGTAGGTACAGAAATATACTTGTTGAAAACAAATTAGCTTGTAACTTAACAAATAAATTGAGAAAAAAACAAAAGATAATTACCTACCTATTATTAAAGATAGGTAGCTAGGTTAAAAAAAATACTTGTTACAACACGGAGTGCTGTTATGGCATTTTGAATTACAAAGTAATCCTGATGACTTGCAAGTGCATTTCTTCGACGAGCATTTTTTGAGACAGTTACATTTTTTGAATCCTTGTCCTCCAGTCAACGACAATTTTCCAACAACTTCTCGAAGACTCACTTCTTTATCTTTAGCAACTTCTTCTATTTTTATAAAATCTTCAGAAGATGTGGTGAACTGATTCTTTGTGTATCATCATCATCACGACTCATTACGTCCCCACTGCTGGGGCACGGGTCTCCTTCCAATAAAGGAAGGGTTTCGATCTAGTCCACCACGCTGGCCTAGTGCGGGTTGGTGGACCCCAACATAAGCAAGCTTGTGCTGAGCGAGTTGTCGGGTAAGTGGGCAACCCGACTGTCAGACGTTTTCAAGCCGCCCGAAGGCCTCTGACTAGGCTTAACGACTGCTGCCGAAGCAGCAACCGGGACCCACGGCTTAACGTGCCGTCCGAAGCACGAAAGCATCCAGAAAAGAACCACTTGAAATCGGTCACCCATCCAATGGCTGACCATGCTGGTTGTTGCTAAACCGCAGTGATCAGTTACGATCACTGAAGCCCGCTCGACTACGGACGCTTTGTTTGACTACGGAGGTTATAAGTTATAACCTGGCTTTTTCAACATTTACCGTGCCTTAATGTAAATCCTAAGATTTACCAAGTGAATAGTGGTAAAAGTGCGAATCGCAAAATCTTTCGGGCTTTTACCATTAAGAGTTGGTAAATCTTAGGTTTTACGCGTAAATCTTAGGATTTACCGTTGTTCGGGCTTTTACAGTAACATATACAATAATGTGTATGTGTACAAGACCCATCTAAACAATATTTTAAATATGAGTTAGCAGAATTGGTTGCTATAAAAGTTTGCTTAGTTTTTGTGACTTTGTTGTAGATTTGTGTTTATGGGCTTCATTTTTAACATGATTAGAACTAATATGTAGTATGTATTAAAATATAACCTTACAACTGTTCTGTTTTATGCACCGGGCATCATCCAATATATTCATCAAAATCATCCACCCAGAAAAATAATAAGATGCCCCAGTTTCTACAGTGACCTTATGCTCTAGGTCTAGGCTTAAAGGTCTATTAAAAAAATTGTATGATAAACTCGCTCGCGCCTCACTTGGACATCATGTTAATTTTATGACTTCTATTTAAGTACCCAGACAGTCTTCAGGTTCCCTGCACTTCAGCATCATAATGATGTACCTATTTGGGTTCATTCATTTCTTTTCTTGGTGGTGTTTGATATGTTGCAGTATGTAACTTTTACAAAGAATTCATATTGGTGCATTGTGTCCTAATGAATCACTGTATAGTTTTGATCTGAAGGCTTACAAAACGTATACTGTATTGTATACACAGACACGTGGCTAGAAGTTCCATTATAGCTTACCTTACAATTTACCACAATTTACTGAAAATTCTGAAGACTGAAGGAAAACATCCATAGCTCCAGAATAGCGTACCTTTCCAATTTGTCTAACGCGCCGCTTCATTGCCATTACCCGGCGGCGCAAAGCGGAGAGCCTCATTGTTCCGGGCTCTACATGTTGTAGCATAGAGCATAGAGCCTGCGTGCCGGGGCCAGTCTAACTTACGAAAAACCGAGATCGCCCTATACTACGTATTGTAGGTTCAGTCTAGATTACTAAAGATGAAGTTACACGCTAACCACGACTCTATCTTGTACTAAACGTTCTGATTGCAAGACAAACAACTTCTCGATGTTCGTTTTTCTTCAGTGACCCTCCCTAGATCTATGCCTGTAGCGAGCTGTTTAAGCTAAGCTAAAGTAGCCCTCCAGGTTCAGGTAACAGGTTGGACTGCGCCTGCAGTCTACCGACGTGTGTCATGATGACGTCACGAGCCGACCTTCGCGAGTCGGAAGATGCTTATCTGACTATGAAAGACTGAAAAATCCGCAGTTTTTGTTGGTTGAAGTGATTTGAATACTTTTAATTATACGCGAAATAGTTTATTTTACGTGCGTTTATTGTGTTGTATATTATTTACAAATGAAATGTGACCCCGCCTTACACACTAACTGGCTTTTCGGTCAACAGTTCAAAATCTTCGGTTTGCCGCATCAAGTCTACTAAACACTACTTACCTACCTGGTACTCAACCTACGAATGCTACTACGTTATGTACCTACGTTCCTGTGGATCAAAGAAAAATATATTAGTTGAGCTCTGACATCTCTGATACAAGCAAGGTCCATCGATAGATACCTATTATGTTCATGTAGCATTGTTTGTACTACACTGTCCCTACTGAAAATTATAGAAGCGATGACGCGTCGTCCTCGCTCGTCAATAATGTGGAGACACTGCCATCTGCAGGTCAACTCATGGAGGAACGTCAAGGATTCCAAACACTTTGCTATGTTATGGAAATAAGATCCTATGTTGTCCTAACGTTCTGACTTTCTATACCGTTCGGTCAGAGTCGGTCACTCTCTCTCTACAGCACAACAAATCAAAAGGAACTGATTTATCGTTGATTTAAAGTTGCATTTAAGGACATACACCCATAATTTGTCTTAGTGCCAGAAAATTGTATAAACAGTCTAGTCTAGCATAATGGCGTGTAAATTGTATTTAAACGGTAGGTACACTGGTAATTTTCAATGATTAATCACCTTTACCTTCGATTTGACTGGAACATTTTATTTCTGTTTACATCACTGTATATTTTCGTCTCTGACAAAATAATTATTATGATTTCGTCATTGGGATTAACCTGCGGACTTTCAGTCGGTCGATGAATTAGGTAAATAATATTGTTAATCAATCAATTAATTTTATAGTATTTTTCGTTATCCCTTATAGTGTAATTGTAATTACTATAGGAAAAGATATGATCTTCACTTTCGTCTAGTCTACCTAAAAGAGTTTCCATTTCGACAGGATTCCTGTCGTCATCTGCTCCCCTGCTAAGCTATGTAGATTGTAGCCACGGGCTACTGTGTATATTTTGTTTACATTACAACAATATGCTTATTTTCACAATGAATGTTAGAACTGTGTATGTCTCAGGGACATACACACACCATTAACTCTATAGAAGAGCTACAAGCTATAAATATTATAATTATGAATAAACACACCGATTTCGTCCCGCAATCACGACGTATTACGACTGTAACTTAGATTACTCTACGTTGTCTCTGTAAACAAAGACATATAAAACTTTATTGGCTCTTCAATTTTGATAAAAAAAAATACTTCAATTCCAACTCTTGACTAATTCTTAATCGATAAAAGTGTGGTTAGCGACGCAATTAGTACGTACTGCCACTGAATGAAGGGCGCTCCATTATTCATTAATAAGACTTTCCTACGGACGGTACATTATTGATCGACTTTTTAACATTCTCAACGGGTTGTCTTGTAGTCGCCGTAAACAAAATATAGCCATTGCCCGTAACTTTCAGCTCACTACATCATACACGGATACCGTGCCGTCCCTTCCGGCCGTGGCTAAATAACAAGGAAACAACCATTTTATAATAGAAAAGGCAACAACAAGGAGAAAATATAAAGAAATAGTAATTATTTTATCAGTTTAAGAACCGTGACTCGGGCGTAATAAAATAATACTCGGTGGAAATGCACGCTATTTTCTTTTTCACAATTAACCGGAGAACTTTATCTGCTCTGCGGAGTTTTTATCGTTTTATGTAAATTTCACTAAATGGTGACGCCATTCCGCAGTGTTTGTTCACACACACAATTCTGTTAATTAGGATTCAACCTAGAAAAATATAATTGGACTGCTCGATGCTCAGAATTCCACTATCATGATTTGATCTGAAATTAATCTTTCTTCGATAACTTTAATCGAAGAAAGATTCATTTCAGATCGAAAATCATGATGGTATAATATACGGGTTATTTTAGTGCCCAAGCGATGTATAATTTTGTTGCGCATTGTAGCTGACTGAGGCAGTAACTTTAGAAAAAATGCATGAGGCTAGGTGTCGGGTAGCGTTTTTGCATTACCTCCCTAACGCGCTACCGAAGCAATCTTCGTATTTATAAATATGCAATAACCTAACTATAAATTTCTACCATTTAAGTCCTTACTACTTCAGTTTCCTCTCTCTGACCTCTTCACCCGTGTTGCAGACGAGGATGAGGCGACGACGTCGGGCGTGACGGACGGCGGCGCGGCGGCGGACGTGGCCAGCCGCGTCATCTTCGTGAACCGCCCGCAGCCGCAGAAGTTCCTCGGCAACAGGATCTCCACCGCCAAGTACAGGTGAGGACCAATGAGGATAAGAGGACATGGGGGGTCGACACAACTCGACACCCCTGCCCGTCATCCCAGTATAAAGGGATCACATTGTGACGGGCCGCATCGCAAAAGTAACTTGCTATCGATACCCATGAGTTTCGCCTCTCTTTCAAAGATTTTCTCGTGGTAATTCTGAGATAAAAAGTAGGTATGTTTTATTTAGAGTGTCAGCTCACTAATACACAGTGAACTACAGTATGCAGTAGGCATGTACCTAATGCTAAATGTCATAAAAATCGCCCCAGCCGTTTTTGTGTGATAATTCTCATAAAATGTTTGAGCGACATTAATTTTGCGCTGCAGCTCGTCATAATCAAAATGTGTGCGATCCATAATGTGACGGTTCTGTGCGTCATGAAGTATCACTTCACTACTCCTAACTAACTAATGGCAAAGCCGTTAAGATCTGCGAGCTGAATTGTTAATCGATAACCGTTATACACGAGTTCTCAAGAGACCTTGAACAGGCAGGCTAGTGTGACCCGCGCTCGAGTTTTTGTGTTCAAATGCATGGCGGCAGGATAGTGTAGTGAATTTGGCTGCTGTGCCAAAGAACACGGGTTCGATTCCCAGCCGGGATGGATGTTTGTTCTCGGGTCTTGGGTGTTAAATGTGTGTCTGTGTGATAATTATGGTAATAATCATACAGCGGAGGAGTCTTATGTCCTACAGTGGACTAATACGGCTTGTGAACACAAAAAACCATAAAGAGTGATAGCACGGAAAGACAGGCGGACAAATGTTCGCATTTAAAAAAACCGACTTCAAAAAACCACTAAAATGTAAGAAATAATTTAAGGTTTACACAAATTCTACTCGTATGAGACAGTACAAATATACCAAACAAAGTAATCTGAAGAAATATGGCACCAACTTCAAAAAAGAACAGTTCCTGCTTAACTAAAAACTATTAAATAAAATAATAATTAAAAAAATTAAAAAACCACTAAAATGTAAGAAATAATTTAAGGTTTACACAAATTCTACTCGTATGAGACAGTATTTATTTATTTATTTATTTATTGGCACGTCAACAGCACACACTACAAACATTGAATTAAAAGTAAGTTTATAATAATATAGGTCCGAAGTGTGCACACATAACAGACATGCACAGCATTTACAAATAATGTATTAAATTAAATTACAATTAGGTAAATTACAAAATATAGGCAAAAAACATGCAATATTAATTAAGATATAAAATTTATACAATAAAATGAAATAAAACTAGGTACACAAATAAAAAATAATAATTAATTAATGTAAATTATGTACAATTTTTAAATAAATTAAATTATTTGGTATACTTAACATGAAATTTTTCGTTGGATTAAATTAGTTATTAATTAATTATAAAAATTATATTATTAAAAAAATTCAGCTAGCAGTTGAGAAAACTTGGCCAAAGACATATGAAAGATGTCAACATCTCCGACCCGATTATTTAAATTATTGTATTCAGTCATTAATCTATTGATAGGAGAGAACTGTCCGAGATTTGTCCTTGAAAATCGTGGGCAAAAAGTCTTGGTTATGGGATAACGGGGACACTGCCTTGGTACAGTGATGGAAAGCTGTTCTCGTATGCCCGGGCAGTCGACAAACCCATTTAATATTTTAAATAAAAACTTCAGATCAAGCACGACACGTCGGTTGCGGAGGGAGTTCATTTTGAAAAATGACAATCGGTCTTCATAAGACAGTACAAATATACCTAAGCAGGAACTGTTCTTTTTTGAAGTTGGTGCCATATTTCTTCAGATTACTTTGTTTGGTATATTTGTACTGTCTCATACGAGTAGAATTTGTGTAAACCTTAAATTATTTCTTACATTTTAGTGGTTTTTTGAAGTCGGTTTTTTAATTTTTTTAATTATTATTTTATTTAATAGTTTTTAGTTTATTTGTAATAATTTTCAATCAAAAGTAAGGTGCAAATGATACCAAAAAGTCCTACTAATCAATACGAATCATTCAAGCCTAAACACGAAGTAGTTGCTATATGGGTATTTCTTAAAAAAAACAATTTTTTTTTATTTTTTTTTAAAAACAAAAAAAAAAACACGCACTCACGCCTTGTACTAATGTACTCCCTTGCGGGGTAGGCAGAGGTGCATTGCTGCACCCACTTTTCGCCAGAGTGTTATGTTAGTCCCAATGTAATAGGGGGCGGGCCTATTGCCATTTTACGGGCACATCCAAGACCTGAGAACAAATATCTGTGTTTAAACAAATATCTGCCCCAGCCGGGAATCGAACCCGGGCCATCGGCTCAGTAGTCAGGGTCACTAACCACTATGCCATTCGGTCGTCCATTTTTTTTTTAACTTTTTTTTTTATTTTTTTTTATTAATGTTATTGGAAAGTGTATTGAAAATAATGAATTTTAATATCTTCAATCAAGCTTAACAGGCTTTGCAAGGGGTAGAAAATGAGGTGTGAAAGTATGGTTGTGACAAATTAAATTCCTTGTTTAAAATTCGACTTTATGACTGATGGCGTAAATCTCATTTTCAATATTCCAAATCAAAGTTTTCACTGAAATAAAATTAATGTTTGTGCCTTCAGAATAACTAAATATATTTTTTATTAGGTAGTTACGTCACATCCATGTTCGACATGGATGTGACATGTTAAAACATGTCACGACCATGGCCTCAGAAAGCTATGGCTGTGACTGCCATGGTTGTGACATTTTCGCACCGTGCCTGACATTATTTTAAAATTCGTCATTATTTTTGCAATTTGTTACTTTTATCTGTAAGTACATTGTTTAAGTTATAAATTACGAAAAACAAACTGACAATACAGTTGAGTTTACCTTATATAACTTGAACACGGTCTGTACTGCTACTCTTGATACGCAAGACGGTTATTCATATTGCGTTAATATTGTGCTCGAGTCAGAACCAATTTCAATTTAGATTTGGTACTCTTGACGTCTATTTGGTTACAATTCGGTTTCACTTAAAATTTGGTTATGATTGTTTGAAACTGTTTTATCGACTTTGTGAAAGAATGAATGAAAAGGAAAAAATAACAAAAACTGTCTTGAATAGTGTCAAGTTGACACTATCGAAGCGTCTGTAGTCGAGCGGGCTTCAGTGATCGTAACTGATCACTGAGGTTAAGCAACAACTGGCACGGTCAGCCATTGGATGGGTGACCAATTTCAAGTGGTTCTTTTCTGGACGCTTCCGTGCTTCGGACGGCACGTTAAGCTGTGGGACCCGGTTGCTGCTTCGGCAGCAGTCCTTAATCCTAGTCAGAGGCCTGTACTGTATTTTATTTATGTAGCCTTGATGTATGTAACAAGTGTATCATTTGTTGGTCTTCAAATAAATAAATAAACTCTTTCAGCACAAGCTTGCTTGTGTTGGGGTCCACCAACCCGCACTAGGCCAGCGTGGTGGACTAGGCCTAAACCCTTCCTTCATGAAGGGCTCTATGTCTCCACATAGTTCATCAAAAAGTTCTTTTGTGAGGCGGTAATTATCGACGAACTCCGCCTGTCCCATTTCCACTGCTTCGTCCAAATATCTCACCATTCGCTGCTGATTTTTGCGCCTCCGGATATCTCTTCGCTGCGCATTGCGCTAAATCGCTATTCGTAGTGCTAAATAAGCCATAACACAGCATCTTTAGTCTCAAATACCAGTACCACACAAAACCACACAAAATCGCCACTCACAAGTACAAATACAAGAAATAAAGTTACTTTTTTCTTCTTGCCTTAGCGATTGCGTATATCCAGTTTGTTCAATATTGACAACTGTCAAAATGGCGGTCAAGAGTACCAACTTGCGTTCGTAACCGAATTTAGACTAGTTCACCCGAAAACCACCAAATACGGTAGGCAAGGTGGCGCTATCATCGTGTTCCAGAGTGCCAAATGACTCGAAGGCAATATTACCGCAATATGAATAACCGTCTTGCGTGTCAAGAGTAGCAGTACTGGACAGGTTAAGAGTGTTAATTTATAAAAAAAAACATAAAAATTATTATTAATTTACACTCTACCATTCATGCCGGCCAAGAAAGGGTTGGTCATACAGTGTTGATATAGCAGAAAAATATATAGTTATAGCAGATACATGTCGCAAACTTCTACCCTTTTTTCAAGTGTAAATATTTCGAGCCACGGCTGTGACAAAAAAACATCAGACAAACTTTACGAAAGGTTTTGGTTTAAACTTACTTAGCTAAACAACATGAAATATATGTATTGTGATAAGTTAATTGCATATAAAATGATTATATAATGTTTTTTTGTCTGAAAAAGCACCAATTAATTCCAGAAAAATATTTTGTTGAGTAATTCGGTGAGCGGACATCGTACGGCTGTGACATTTTGGGGGGGATATTGAAATCTATAAATACAAGGCTTATGTATTTTAATGCATAATTAACTTGCCTGTATGATAAAAAATATGATTTACTGTTTTAATTCATACCTAACAACTATGAGTGCTTCCAGCTAGCCGATTCTTACGTAAGACAGTATTTTTTATAAGAATAAGAAATACCCATATACCGTTGAGGAGTTCCCCTGACTGCCTTCCGTTTCCAACATCAGATCAGCTCAAGGTCACCATCATATTTTTTTGTTATAAGAACTATATTTACGTTCTTAATTTCATTAGAATCGGTTAATATGTGCCCAAAATGGAAATTCATACCCTGTTTTTACCCCTTTACCCACCCTTGGGGGTGAGATAAAATTCTGAAAAAAAAATGGGACCATCTGGGAGCTCAACCCAATACAACAAAAAAAGAATTTTCAAAATCGGTTCATAAACGGCGGAGTAATCGGTGAACATACATAAAAAAAAAAATAAAAAAAAAAAAAAAAGATCCCGACGAATTGAGAACCTCCTCCTTTTTTTGAAGTCGGTTAAAAATAGATACCTTTAATTAATGCATCAATTTTGAATTGGTATCCGGTTTTAATTAGTTTGTAATTGTCCCACTTGTGTATTCACAAATGAAAAAATAGTAGTACTTACCTATTAATTATAAACAGTATCGTTAGTAAAATACAGAGGATATGGCTTTCATACACACATACAGAGGTATTTCGTCCATCTTCATATTCAATTTTCCTACTTGTTTGTCAGTGTAGACAATTTTTAATTTAGATCCGTAGATTAACTTCAGAGTTTTCATTGGGCCTTTTTTCTGCGTTGAAGTAAAATAGATTTTGACTGTTACAATCCAATAGCAATGCAATCGACAGTCAAATCGAATAATCAATTCGAAAATAAGCTAACTAATGAGTTACGAAATAATGTAACTGTGTTCATTTACCGAAAATATCGATGTGTGGCATTTGTAATAGTCGTTATCATTATCGCTACCAAATTAATTACCGGCTATTTTCACATTTTCCCTATTCGAATCCGTACTAAATGCGATAAAATCGGCCATCATTAATATTTAGGGCCTTTCCCTCCATTTACCATCGATAATTTCCAGCGTGTGTAATTTATGTGTTTTGCGTATTGTGGTTGACCACGCAACGTGAAATGCAATCTTCTTCCAACAGTGGTGTAGCATAGACTCATATACTCGTGTGTATAGCATGCAGTGTGGATTATAAAGCACGTTGGTTATCAACCGCAGCCGCCTACGCCGCAACGTTGCCCGCCCATTTTCCACCACATAATTATTTAGGAAACTCTGCTACTAAAATGTAGCTATGATATAACTTATCATACTCGTGTAGAATGTGCGCTAGAAGTAGGTCAAGGGACAGAGAGAAATTAGATCTGAGTATTTTTCGCGCACTGAGCTTTTAAGGAAGAAAATGTATGACAAGAATTAGAAAGGCTACATTAGTTATTTAGCAACTAAAAATAACGACTGAACCGAAAATAATCGTATCTTCAATAAAGCCGTGACGCAAGTTGATAAAACTAACACTATCACCCGGCGGATCTCGGCAGCGCCATGAAGCTCTGTTTATTATGAAGATTATTACAACAGTTAGTAAGTCGTAAACAGAGCTGTGCAAATGGCCCGTATCGGTGAGGGCGTAGTTTACGGCCTGTGAATCTGGGGGTCACTTTATATTACGAAAACCGAAGTATCGGAGCGCTGCTGCTGTGCGAGCCAAGACCCAATCTCGCTATAGTAAACGTGACAATTGCACGAAAGCTCTCGTGTATTATAGAGATGAGTCAGTATAGAGTAACCCTCCCAGTGCTGGCTCGCTGCCCAGCGTCCCAGGGTGCTGCCACCTCACTCACGACCCCGATCACTGGTGTTAAGGATCACGATTATTCACGATCCTTGACATTGCAGTGTTACTTTTGGTGTAATGTGCTATGAAATTGAGGGTAAGGTTAAGTACCCCCAATATGTTGAAGACATTGAGGTCATACACATTTATGTTCAGTAAAATCTGGTTACGGTAAAAGCTAAAATGACAGTGCAAATATATCAAGATCAATAGATACTTGTGCATCCCCAGCATGCTCGCGAGATATCCAATATTGCAGCCAGCAGCTGTTATAAAGATCCGAATATAGCCTCAATTTTCTAGAAACGCCTTATTTAAAAGTTTACCACCACATATCTCGGTATTCCGACTGGATCGCTAGTTGTGATGTGGCGATGGCACCGGTATTTATCAGATCCTGATGAATGGAACCGTTATTTGTAGCCATTGGCTAAATCGCAATTTCTTCAGCAGCCTCTGTCGAAATGATAGTGATAGCTGTAGCCATGATTAAATATTAATTATTGATAATATAGCTCCTGTCGACATTCTGTCCTAAGATAGTCCTGCTTAAACCTGATCGGGATAGATATAGCACATAATATCCGTGTGTTTACAGCAGGGGCCTTGTTCACCGCTACTTCTACCTGTTTGATGTGTCCTGGTTGACGACATGTGGCGTGTCTGTTGTACGGGTTCTCGCGTCTGATATTATCTGCTTATGTTTATAACCTGATTATGTTCTTGTCTGTCTTGCAGACGTTGTGTTTTGTTTTATTGTTATTGGATGTTTTTACTACTGTGGGACTTTTATTGAAGTACTACCGTAGAGGTATTTACTTGTACTATATTATACACCCGTTCAACGATGTAATCACATAAATTAAACGACGGTGCGTAGTGAAGTTGATCATGCCTAATATAGTTATCTTTTGCAACGTGCATGATGCATTTTAATTTATAATTTCAGTGTTACACAACATCAAAAACCAAAAATACCTTGACAGAAATATCTTTAACCTAAATATTTACTGAATCATTTTCATCACTAAATATACTGTTCCCAAGAACACTGTACACCGCGGGTCATGGCTTTACCCTCATTTCACTCGAAGTCAGATTAAAATGTTATCACTTATGAATAATGCAGCAACGGTTATCTAAATAATCATTATACCCTATCGGTGACAAAAACTGGACTACGGTTTATCACCTTATTCAACGCATGGGCACGTCAGTTTACCGTCAATCTCTGACTACCCAGAGTTTGCCGGACGTAAATAAAGATCCTACAGCTGGTTTATAGGTCACTCGAGGACGCTCCTTGCATAGAATATAGTTGCGGCCGATAAATCTGACCCCTTTTAGAAGCATGGTCATCTATACCACTAACTAACAAAATTCCTTTTCCCCCTTAGCGTGATATCGTTCATCCCGCTGTTCCTGTTCGAGCAGTTCCGGCGCTACTCCAACTGCTTCTTCCTGATGATCGCGCTTCTGCAGCAGATCCCCGACGTGAGCCCCACCGGCCGCTGGACCACGCTCACGCCGCTCATACTGATACTCACCGTCAGCGCGCTCAAGGAGATACTGGAGGACTATGTGAGTGTGACGTGTGGTACTGGAGCACTATATTTAAGTGTAACATGTGTGATAACTTAGAGGTACATATCTGTAATTAACTGATTGGCCAACATTTCAGTTAGAAGGAATCATCAATATGGAAGGAATATTCAATAATATTAATATATCATTATTTCTATACTACCTATTGAGAAATAAAGAATACAGGTGTTTAAAAAAATTTATTGCAAATTAGTGATTTATAGTCAAAATAGGTACATTCAGTCCGTACATGATAGGTACGGATATGAAAGACATCACGAATTCTTCATCTGTGCTGTAACTTTCAATCGATTAGTGTTGTAATTTAATTCAAATCTGCTACTACTACTATCTATTGTGGCTCAGTACTGCGAAAACTGCTCAATCAATTGAATTATTATCAATCATTTGCGATGCAAGCACTATCTGTAATTCCAAATCTGTGTTTGTAATAACAGATACGAGAGTGATATACGACTTAACACGCTTAAGCTACGTCATTTATAGAATCCGGTTGAATCATTGATAACACTTTCATAAGTCCCTTATCAAGTATGTATATGAAGGAAAATAGTAGGTAGATAATGAGGAAGTGGTATACTAGATAACGTGTAATTTATACTTCATCATGGTGTATCGTTGCTATGTTTGTTACGCTGTCTGACTGCAAAATCTAGAATCGATAGGTATTGGCTTCATGTTTTGTGTGTAGATTATTGAAGAAAATTATTTATCTTACACTTGCTGTACATACTATTTGTTTGAGTGGTATGAGGGATATGACAGAAAATGTAACAGTACGCCTAGTACTTACAGATTTCAGTGTTTTTGCAAATACTTTAATACTTCACTATAAGTTCTTACCATGATGAGGGTTGTCCAGTCAGATTAGTTTCAGCCGCAGGGTGCGACGTGTTCTTATTTCTTCATTTTGTATAAGGTCCAAGTGATACGTCACTGGTGGAACTGATATATTTTTAATAGATATTATCTGGGAGGAGTTGTACCATGATTACCCGAGACAGTATCCTCGGCCGAGCACTCGGTCAATTGCTAGCCTGACTGAGACTCGGGCCAAGTGTACAATTAACTTACCAACATCTCTTTTCCCCACCCTCAATCATCCACCCCCTAACCATTCTCTCTCTACCCCTTTCCAGAAGCGTCACGTGGCAGACGACGAGACCAACGTACGTAAAGTGGAAGTGCTGAAGGGCGGCGCGTGGGAGCCGACGCAGTGGCGCCACCTGCGAGTCGGGGATGTGGTGAAGGTGCTCAACAACCAGTCCTTCCCGGCTGATTTGGTGTTGCTGGCTTCTAGGTGAGGATGGAAACATCATGAGCAACATTTCATTATTATCTCAGGCCGTAATAGTGTACTGCTGGATGCCGGGCTTATTACAAGGATTTCTATAACACTGAGTCTTCTTCATCCAGCCACTACCAGCTACCTTTCTAAGGTCCAAAGCGCAGCGCAACCTCATCACAACATCTGCTGTAATTTAATTATTAATGACATTGTTTTGTACAGAAAAATAAGAAATTCAACCATTTCGGAGATGCTAGATAATTAATTATATAATTTCAACTAAGCTATAGCCAGCTTTCTGTTTGCACACTTACATTTACAGTATACTAAGCGCCCTCAAGCTTTACAAAATTTAAATCCCCTTATACCAACGCCCCCGCTTCCCCAAAACAAAATTTAAATTTTCAAAACCCATATCTCCGCTCCCGAAAATCCATTCCAACAAACAGCACACTCATCCAACCATCACTCCCACAGCGAGCCCCAGGGCATCTCCTTCATCGAGACGTCAAACCTCGACGGGGAGACGAACCTGAAGATCCGGCAGGCCTCCGTGGACACGGCGCACCTCACCTCCGCCGCTGAGTTGTCCGCTCTCTCCGCCACGATACAGTGCGAGCCGCCGAACAGGCACCTGTATGAGTTCAATGGCGTGTTCAAGGAGACTAGTGTCAGGTTTGTGGACATGGATTTGCAATGTTTGTTTTTATGTAGAACATAGTAAATATCTATTCAGTAATTAAACATTTCAGGCATGCACCATGCATCCACAGTTTATAGAATTATTTTTCTGTCTGATAGTTTATAGCCAAATTATAGCCATCGTAATAGGTTTTTAATGTTGGGTTTGTGCCTGGCAAAACCAGCAATAAAACCACAATTTTAAGTAGCAGATACAGTAACATTAGTTGTTTACTGCAAAACAGCATAAAAAACTGTTAAGTACTTTTTCAATCAAAATGGATATAGCCTTTTTTGCTTCAATACGACTCATTTGAATCCCCGAGTCCAATTGTCTCTGAATAATGTATGTATTCACTTTCAATATAGTTTTACTTGTGCAACCCATTTGTTGTAAATTATGAATATTTCGATTAACGAGCTCGCCCAGTTCGGTGCTCGCGAAATTTACGACTCAATGGATATAAATATTTCATAATATAAGGATCGTTAATGTCTTCATACAAAGGTAGTTACAGAAGGGAAAATTATGATGACTTTCAACTATATCTTCACAAACATACAATATGTGATTACGATTTACTATTTCATTGACTTACTACGTATTAATAACTACTGACTACTTTTATATTATGCTTATGCTTTTATATGCATAAAAATTGGCTCAGATAACTAAAATTTCATAAAATTCTAAATCATTTATCGCAATAATTCACCGTAATATTTTATATCTCGTTGACAGCAGGCCCAACTATCCAGCAAACTCCGAGTCAAATATAAAATATAGAGAACCATAAGGCAGTAAAGTTGAGAGTGAAAAATTTGTCGATTCCTGTGAGAATTGGCAACACGCCATCGCGGTATGAGGATAAGTGATCGATGATGCGACGATCCAGCGTGTTATAGGGACACGTGGGAATTGCGATGCGACTGCCGTATTGTTGATATTGTCACTGTCATCTGGGGTTTCAGTGTGATTGCATTTTGTTGATGAGTTTTGTTTGGGTCCCGTGTCGGGCTTGTTGTATTTTACATGATAGCTGAGCGAAAAATAGTCCCAATACGAAACAAAAATAATTGGTTTTGGGTATGCAATGCTACGTGGTTAGTTTATAGGCTGTGTTTTTATACCGATAGCCAGTTAGTTTGGTGTTGTTCATTCAGATTTAGTAGTTAATATGATTTTTCGATTTCCTAGCCGATTAATGCTGTATTCAGCCAGAGTTACGCCGGTGTTACGACCATGATCGCAATAGCAGTATAGGTGTGACAAATGCCATCTAACTATATTCTGTCCATTATATTATTGGTTTTTAGACAGTTCAAATCCCTTACATTTTTGACGACTGCAAAGGAAAACCAACTTTACTTACCAGACATAAGGAAACGTCAAAAATACAATATCATAGTGGAAGCTCTATAGTAGAATGAGTGAGTTCTATATGTTAAATAATTTTTGTAACGATTTGGGTTTTGTATACTTACCTGTTATGTTACAACATGTGTGTAAATAAATAAATAATAAATAAATGCGAATCGCGATGTCCGCGCGAGTAAATGATGCGGTCCGGTTTGAATAGAAACATTTTATTATGATCGCAGATTGATGATGTTCAACGCGCATTCGCATTCTATTAGAACGAAGCCTATCAGTGATGCACTAACCCCACCCCTCCCCTGCACAGGACGATCCCGCTGGGGCTGCAGCAGATGCTGCTGCGCGGCGCCATGCTGCGCAACACGGCGTGGGTGCACGCCGCCGTCGTGTACACGGGCCACGAGACCAAGCTCATCAACAACTCCACTAAAGGTAACTACACACACGGGCCACGAGACCAAGCTCATCAACAACTCCACTAAAGGTAACTGCACACACGGGCCACGAGACCAAGCTCATCAACAACTCCACTAAAGGTAACTGCACACACGGGCCACGAGACCAAGCTCATCAACAACTCCACTAAAGGTAACTGCACACACGGGCCACGAGACCAAGCTCATCAACAACTCCACTAAAGGTAACTGCACACACGGGCCACGAGACCAAGCTCATCAACAACTCCACTAAAGGTAACTGCACACACGGGCCACGAGACCAAGCTCATCAACAACTCCACTAAAGGTAACTGCACACACGGGCCACGAGACCAAGCTCATCAACAACTCCACTAAAGGTAACTGCACACACGGGCCACGAGACCAAGCTCATCAACAACTCCACTAAAGGTAACTGCACACACGGGCCACGAGACCAAGCTCATCAACAACTCCACTAAAGGTAACTACACACACGGGCCACGAGACCAAGCTCATCAACAACTCCACTAAAGGTAACTGCACACACGGGCCACGAGACCAAGCTCATCAACAACTCCACTAAAGGTAACTGCACACACGGGCCACGAGACCAAGCTCATCAACAACTCCACTAAAGGTAACTGCACACACGGGCCACGAGACCAAGCTCATCAACAACTCCACTAAAGGTAACTGCACACACGGGCCACGAGACCAAGCTCATCAACAACTCCACTAAAGGTAACTGCACACACGGGCCACGAGACCAAGCTCATCAACAACTCCACTAAAGGTAACTGCACACACGGGCCACGAGACCAAGCTCATCAACAACTCCACTAAAGGTAACTTACATTGTCTTGTCGGTAACATACACTCGAGCTCACTGAGGGTTTGTCACCGTGTTGATTGAATGAGCATGTCAGATTAGTGCGCCAGATGTATTGTCCGGTCATCTGGGGATTTTCATACACCACGTTTACTTGCATTTTCAAAATACATAGTTGTACTTATCGTTAATATGACATGGATAGGAAAGTAACTCTAGAAGCCGTTACATTTAGTCCTATTAGCTTTTGCCCGCGAGATTCAATCCGATATGAAAGGTTTTGCTCTGGTAGCCCCCTTAGTGTACGCAATGCTTTTCTTGTATTTAATCATGGAGAATAACAGAGGCTTTTTACTCAGAGCAGACCGGGAAACATTAGCAGAGCGTAGCTCATAGTAAAATCTCTCTCTCATGAAACTATTGATTTGTGTTTTGACTTAAACTCTTACACTATTCTCCCTATAACAGTTCCGTTTCCCCCCCGCAGCCCCTCTAAAGCGGTCGTCCATAGACAAGCAGACGAACACGCACATCCTGATGCTGTTCTTCATCCTGATTGGTCTGTCGTTGCTGAGCGCGCTGTGCAACGAGATCTGGCTCAGCCGCCGGACGCAGCGCGACTGGTATATCGGCTTGACTGGTGAGTGGCACGTTTTGTTATACAGGTGTTGCAAACGTGGTATATTAAGACGAAAGGCTGAATAAAGCTTGAATTTCTAGCCCTGTAAATAAATGCCTCGTAAACCCCTCAGCCAGAGTCAGCCTGATTATGATTGGTGGATATTAAACGCATCCACAGCAGCTTAGCAGCTTATTGGAAAAGCACCCTAGATCGGGGTTAATCGGAATAGCATAAAGGGAGATATGGGTAAATGCCTTTTAAAAATACATTAGAATAAAAATTGATTGACACAATTCAAATTGTAATAACGCTAATTAGAATGTTCTGGAGAGGATATATTTGAAAGTACTTTACTCTAATCCTATTTTTTAATTTATATAACTCTCTTCCATCCAAAGGTTGTCTGGTAGATATTGCTATAAGCAATAAGGCCGCCTTTTTGTACTGTTGTTATTTTTTAAGTTTTATTTTGTATTGATTCTGTTTTTTTGGTGCAAATAAAGAGGATTGTATTGTATTGTATTGTATTGTATTGTATTACTAGTAAATAATCATCCCCTATAAAACATAATTTTGCTGTTGCTCCTAAAGTTTTATTATTCTATCAATCTAACTTCCTCGTTCTTACTTACTAATGAATATTTAATATCTTTCTTTTCAGAGGCCCAAAGTCAACACTTCGGGTACAACTTTTTGACGTTTTTAATATTGTACAATAATCTTATACCCATATCGCTACAAGTCACCGCTGAAATAGTTAGGTTTTTCCAAGTGAGTATTGTTTTATGATAATTTAACATTTTACTAACTTATTGTTGAATAAATTTTCTTCTTATTTTATTACACATTTTTTTCCTTGTTGAGTTAGCTGTAAGAATTTGAGGAAAATTTTATAATATCTATAACGGTAACTAGTATTTTTTGGACTGTACACAACATAGGATTTCACTACCCCGACATTCATAAAAATCCAAAACGTCAGTTTAGTCTACTCTAAGGGCCACTTGCACAACCATTTAAATCTAGATTTAGTGTCAAATCTCTTTTTAAGAAACGTCAGTCCATATCACATTTGACACTAAATCTAGATTTAATATGTTTCTGCAAGTGGCCCAATACCAAACACATCAGTGTAAAACCTGCAATAATAAATTTTCAACCTTCTCTCCCCAGGCAAAGTTCATAGCGATGGACCGTGAGATGTACCACGAGGCGACCGACACGCCGGCCCTGGCCAGAACCTCTAACCTCAACGAGGAACTTGGAATGGTGCAGTACATCTTCAGCGACAAGACTGGGACACTGACTTGTAATATTATGCAGTTCAAGCGGTGCTCTATAGCTGAGGTGAGACGGGTGTGAAATTTGGGGAGATGGTTCTGGTATGTTATTTGGGGAATGTAGATTGTGGTTTCAAGTGCTTGAGATATTAATGAAAATAGTGTCTGTAATTTAATTGCATTGTCATGTAGTTCAAACGCTGTCCATTACGAATAATGAATTAAAGCAGGGCATGCCGCGTTTTCAGTACGTATAATTTTCTCTCCTATAGCTATTAAATATAAACGAAAACCAGAAAGCTAAACAAATATATAATGACTTAATTTAATTCACAACGAGGAATAAAGCCTGACCCTTTATCTACACTATCATTATCTAGGCCAAAGGTTACGCCCTAACTATCCTCTCTACCCGCAGAAAATCTACGAATGCCCGGAGCCCTACGAGCGTCTCGAAGACACCGCTCTGTACGCGGACCTGCGCGCCGGCGGGGCGCGCGCGAAGGCCATCAGCGAGTTCCTCACCATGCTGGCTGTGTGTCACACGGTGATACCCGAGCCGGGGGGGGAGCTGCAGTATCATGCCGCCTCGCCAGGTAACTAGTGATCTGACTGAGGTAGGTTCCGAACACGAACAGCGAAGCTACTTAATGAAGTCTTACAAATATGATAGTTTTCTTCGTAGCGCGAAGGTATCAAGGCTAGGCTTTATTAATTCGCCAGATCAGTGCCCGAGCGCAGCGAGGCTGCTAAACGTCTTGATTATAAATAATCATATATATAAGTTTGTGTGGTAGCGCAGTTAGAGCTAGCCTTTATCACTGCTTTTACAATGTGTATAGAGATAGATAGATAGCTGAGCTGACCATGCAATCAGCTAGTTCCTCACCATGCTGGCTGTTTGTCACACGGTGATACCCGAGCCGGGGGGGGAGCTGCAGTACCATGCCGTCTCGCCAGGTGAGGCTGCTAAACGACTTGATACTAAATAAACATAGTTTTCATCGCAACGCAGTGAGGGCTAGCGTTTATCACTTCGTTAACAATATAAAAGAAAGAAAGAAAGAAAGAAAGAAAGAAAGAAACATTTATTTGACACACTGAACAATAAAAACAGAAACAAAAAAGAAAAAGAATACTACAAAAAATATATATAAAAAAACAGAAAATAATACAATACAAACAAACAAGGTTGCTGTCCAGAGCGTCAAAAAGGCACCAGCTCAGCGTGTGCTGTGGCCAGAGAGGCCACAGCGCTGGTTTTCAGCTGAATATGAATAAAGATAGATAGAGCTGGCCTAACCATGTCATCAGCGAGTTCCTCACCATGCTGGCCGTGTGCCACACGGTGATCCCGGAGCCGGGGGGCGAGCTGCAGTATCATGCCGCCTCGCCAGGTGAGCTCCGAGTGCAGGGAGGCTGATAAAACTGCTGATGCTATATGTATAATTATGATAAGTAAGATAAATATTGTAGTTTTCACTGTAGCGCGAAGGCATCAAGGCAAGGCTAGGCTTTATCATTTCTTCTAACATTATAGTTTTCATTGAAGCGATCACTCTATCGAAGGCTAGACTTTATGACTTCATTAGCGATTTTGAATGCTCAAATGCAATAAACATCAACACGTATTATGTATCTACATTTCCTTACAGCATCGCAATGACCACCGTCATGTATTTGAGACGAGTCTCTTTTCCCTTGCTGAAATGCAATAAACGCCAACATATATTCAAACACACACACAAACAGCCAGCTGAAAATGGGCGCTGTTATCTGAGCACAGTCATGCTAACCTGATGCCTTTTTGACGCTCTAGACAGCAACCTGTTATTCTTAGTCTTGTATTGTATTGTTTCCTGTGGTCGTTGTCAATATGTCAACTAAAAATTCCCCTATCTTCACCATCCCCAGACGAACGAGCCCTAGTCCTGGGAGCAGCTCAGTTCGGCTACGTGTTCGCGACACGCACGCCCACGCGCGTGGAAGTGGTGACCCCGACCGGGCGGGAGGTGTTCGAGGTGCTCAATGTTATAGACTTCACGTCGACGAGGAAGCGGATGTCGGTTATTGTGAGGAATGAGGCTGGTGAGTGGGGCTTGTTCTGGGTATCTAATAAGAGTGCAAATTTAGCGCCCGACCCTGTTTAAAAGATAATTATTTGATCTCAACTTGTCAATTTGAAAGAACGTTATCATAAGCCTATCCACTGCAGGTCAACAGCAACTCGTAAGGAGCGACACAATACTCTTTGGTCTTACTCATTCAGCTACTATCGGCTATCTGTCTAAGGTCATCGATCCAGCTGGTCGGAAAACTTCCTACGTTTGCCTGTTCGTGGTCTCCATTCGAGAATTCGTCTATCTTAAATAAATAAACTTTATTTTTTTCTGGTGCAGTAAAAATACACAAAAACCTTACGAAGCCGGAGATTCGATGTTGAGGACAGAGTTGAGGCTGAGTTACTGAGGCAGTAGACTATTATTGCTCTGATGTTTACTACGTCAAATCTGTAACCCGGTCTTGCATATTTTATCTTGATTAAAAAAGCCTTTGACCAGAATTATAAAACCAAGCTGGCCAATTAAAACATAACCCCATGCTTCCATTCCAGGCAAGATAAAGCTATACTGCAAGGGCGCGGACACGGTCATCTATCAACGTCTAGCGGGGGGCGGCGACTCGGCGCCCTACGCCGCGTCCACGCTGGCGCATCTCGAGGCCTTCGCCACGGAGGGGCTGCGCACGCTCGTGTTCGCTTATGCTGATATCAGGGAGCAGGATTATGTGGTTAGAATATTGTTTAGAAATAAAAAAAGTCAATTTGGTGGTAATAAAGGATATAAGCTGAAAGGCATAACACAAGAAGTCTTCGTTGGACAAAAGTTGATCACAATTTTATTACGAGCTCGGTTAATCAAAGGAGTACTATACCACTTTTGCGACCGCACGTATCATTATTATTTTCTCTATGATTCTCCGTCTACTGAACGAAAGTCGTGGTGGCCTCGCAGCGGCGGCGACAAAGAAGCGCGCCTTCCCTAGGTTTTCTATATGCGTGATGACTGAAGAAGTCGAGGCGGAGGCGCCGGTGCTGCGGAGAATTGACCTGTCTTCGGGAATTTCATCCATAAAATGCACCCTTTAAAGATTCTATGCAAATCTCAATGCATTTGTTAGTCGTATACCTCGAAATCAAAAAATCTTTGTAGCTTTTCACCTATTCGCATTTCGCCGCGATATCAAAATTTCTGAATAGATTTTTATTCTTGTAGTATAATTTTTGATCGTTACTTACAATTGTCTGAAAAATACATAGTAGATTTACTTTCCTGCCTGTCTTCACTGTAGTAGCTTTTCACCTTGATAGATATGACTGTGTTTGTAATGCGTTAAGTATTACATATCGCGATATTTCTTTTATTGTATTGTATTGTATTGTGATTGTATTGTGCGATGGAGCGTACTATACTTGGTGTACGAAGGATAGACCGAATCCGGAACACCACGCTACGCTCCTCGACTCGTATCACTGATGTGGGCGCACATACTGCGAAGCTGAAGTGGGCCTGGGCAGGCCACGTCTGTCGCATGCACCCGGACCGGTGGGCCAGAATTGTCACCGAGTGGGTGCCCAGTGATGGACGTCGGCGACGCGGAAGACCCAGGCGGAGATGGCGGGACGACCTCGACAGGTTTTTGCCTCAATGGCCGAAGGAAGCACATGATCGGGAACGGTGGTCAATTTATAAGGAGGCCTTTGCCCAGCAGTGGGACACGACACAGGCTGCATAAAAAAAAAAAAAAATTGTATTGTATTTATTATTCATAATATTCATTACATGTCAGGGAAAAAATAAATAAAATAATAATAATATAAAAAATTAAGTCATACCTAAACTAAAATTAAATACTAAAATAACATTTAAATGTACGTAGTAGTACAAAAATTCAAATACTAATAGATAGTCAATGGTAAATTATACAATAATAAAATGTCAAGAATAAAAAATTTAAAAGAATATACATGTCAGTAGTTATAAGTAAAGAATACAAAAAATCAAATATAATTTAAGTCTTCCTGCTAATGAATTCACCCACAGTGTAGAAGGCGTGCTGGACAAGCCACCTTTTTAGACATTGTTTAAAAGCTGGCAGTGACGGCGCATCCTTGATCTCAGTAGGTAAAGCGTTGTACACCTCCGGGCCACACACGTGCACGGACTGCGCGCACCTCGCCAGCCGGTGCCGGACGGCGAGCAGCTGCCCCGCGCGTCTGGCTCTTTGGCTTTGCTTGTACAACTGCAGATTTTTCCTGACAAACAAGGCTACCTGCAGTATGTACAAGGAGGGTACCGTCAGCAGATTGAGCGCGATGAAATGGTCACGTGCCGACTCATCGCATCGTACTCGGGCTATAGCACGCACTGCTCTTTTCTGCATGACGAATACCCTGTGCCAGTCAGCCGCGCGGCCCCACAGCTCGATCCCATATGTGAGGAGAGACTGGATCGTGGCAAAGTAGCACGATCTCACCACCTCACTCGGGACGGTGGCTGCGAGCCGCGACAACGCGAAGCACGCGCCCCCGAGTCGGCCGCACAGCCAGTCGATGTGCGCATCCCAGAACAGGCCGCTGTCCAGTCTGAACCCTAGAAAGCAGGTCTCATTGACTTGCGACAAGGTCTCGTTCTCAAGTGTCACCTGGAGTGGGCGACCGCGCCTACCTGCCAGGTTAAAGTGCAGCAGGTGAGTTTTCTTCGGATTTAAGGCTAAGCCATTGATCCGAAACCATTTAGCAAGCTGCCCGGCAACTACACACAGCCGCTCCTCCAGGTCTTCGACTGAGCTTCCAGTGACAGTCGCTGCAACGTCGTCAGCGTACATCGTCACGTGAGCGTCAGGTATGGAATCAGGTAGGTCATTCATCAGTAGGGAAAATATAATGTTGGAGACCGACGAACCTTGCGGAACCCCGATCTCAGTTCCCATCTCGAGTGACCTAACCAGCCCTCTCTCTCCCACCACAACTTGTTGTCTATCTGACATGAAGTCGCTAAGGAGATTGAGGGCAGGTCCCCTGACCCCATAGTGCTCCAGTTTGGCCGTGACGATGGAGTGATCGGCCACATCAAAAGCTTTCGACAGGTCGCAGCATAGGACAGCGACATGCCGGTTAGCGTCGCGCGCGCGCAGCACCTGCCACACCACCTCGCGCGTCAGGTCCGTGGTGGACCGGCCCGCTCGGTACGCGTACTGCCGCTCGGTCAGCACGTCCGCGTCGTTGAGGAACTCCGTGAGCCGCGCGCTGATGCCGCTCTCTAGAACTTTTGCAGGAGCTGGGATAATAGCAACAGGCCGATACGCGTTCCCGTCCTCCTTTTTCCCTTTGCCCTTAAAGATTGGTGAAATTTTTACGCGCTTAAGGGACACGGGATATATCCCCTCGCGTATGCATCGGTTATAGAGAGCAGCCAGCGTGGTACAGACCGACGGTGCGATCAGTCTCATTAGGTCGCAGGACATATCATAAATATCTTTACTCGGTTTAGGTGGAATCAGCCTAGTAATGATAATATGGACTTCCCGCGGCGTAAAGAGCCTGAACCGCAGAGATCGGTCTAGTGGGCGGCGCACGGAGCCCAACATCGCACGGGACATCAGGAGGTCTGCCTTTGGGGCGTTGCACTCGGTGGCGGCCTCAACAAAACGCTTGTTCATTGCGGTGAGGAGCTCCACTTTTGAGGCGTATTTGCACCCCTCTGGCGTCTTCACAAGGTCCGTGAAGTCGACCGAGGTCCGAGAATGGCGTCCTAGTTCCTCATTCACTACTTGCCACATCGCCTTGCACTTATTTTCACTGTCACTAATTTTGTTAGACAAATGACTCGTCCGTTCACGTGTCAACATTATTTTGTATTTGTCAGTGTAAATATTCACCAGCCTATGAAGGTCTGGGTCGTCAAGTTTTGAGTTTAGCTCCAGCAAGTCAAAAATAGTTCTCTTTGTGTTGAGTATTTCCTCTGAAACCCATTGATCACACTGTGCTCGTATAGTCGTGGTACGTAGAGGAAAGCATATTTGAATTTTATTGTATAGGGTGTTAATTATGCTTTTGGCATCATCGTCCACGCTTCTGATTGGACAGGTGTAAAAGGCCTGCCAATCTACGCTTTCGACTGATGCGACAAAAGTCATTTTATTCGCGCGAGTCATTTGTCTAGTGGTGACAGTGGCTGGCGCGGGACAGGCGGGCACGCAGTCGAGTTGCGCGCGCACGGCGAGGTGGTCGCCGACGTGCGTGGTGACGGGCGCGGCGCGGGCGGAGGCGCCGGCGCCGCGCCACACGTACACATGGTCCAGCGAGGTGCGGGATGCGCCGTGCACGCGAGTAGGGAAGTCCACAACGTTCACCAGGTCATGAGCATACAGGATGTCTGTCAGCTTTTTGGTGTTGGGAGACGTCACTAAGGTGTCAATATTGAAGTCGCCAACTATAATTATGTTTCTAAAATTTAACTCGACTATTTTATCCAACACGTTCTCAAACACAGGGAAGAATTCATTGCAGTGCGTCAAATTGGACCTATAAATACACGCAATCAATAACTCAAAATCAATTAATTTTATAGCAGATACTTCGCACACTTGTTCTACGGATAGTTCACATACTACGTCTATTGAGGCAATTTTATTAATATTATTTTTAACATATAAACATGTACCTCCGTGCTCAACAGTAGTACGACAGTATGAGGATGCTAGTTTGTAATTTAAAATTGTCGTAGATTTTAAGTTATCAGTAGTTAGCCAGTGTTCACTGATGGCCAACACATCGCACTGTAGGTCCTGCAGGAGCAGCGCTTCCAGGCGCTTCGTCTTGTTGTTGAGCGACTGCGCGTTCTGGTGAGTCACCGTGAAGGCCCGCCGCGGCGCGGGGGGCGACGCGGGGGGCGGCGCGGGGACGCTGCTGTCGTCACGATGATGTTCGGGTTTACTTGGTGGGGGTGGTGCTGGCCCGCTCGCTCGGTCGGGCGCGCACGAGAAACCAGTCCGAATAACGCACGCCCGGGGGCCACACAGCGGGCGTGTTGACTCGGTCGTAGCAGCTTTCTGGTATGCCAATTATAAAAGATGCGTGTCGGTCAGTTTTTATTTGTCTTTTTTGAACAAAATATTCGTTTGATTTGTTTATTTTATTAAGGAATTTTCTTATATTATCCTCAGTTGTGTCTGGTTTAAATGACCAAGCCTGAATATATTTCAACCGCTCGACAGTCTGTAAGTCTAGATCCTCCTTTCCTGCACCCGAGAAGATTTTACGCGACTTAGTTTGAACTCGCGATTTTTTATGAGTGACCATCTTCCATTCGCTGTCGCTAGAAATTGTCGCTAGTTTCGGGGCCGCCTCCTGTACAGCTGACGATGACGTCGGATTGTCTTCGGTAGCCACTCGGGAAGTCTCGGGTAGCTTCGATGAAGAATTTGTTGGTACCCGCGGCTGGGACACGAACAGGGTCTTCTTCGCTTGCTTTTTAGCGCTAAGTGCCAAACCTGCGTTCAGCCGAGCTTGTCGGACGGGGCGCTGCAGCGCTGCCGGCGGCGGCGCGGCCTGCTCGGGCGTCAGCTGGCGGGTAGCGGTCAACGACATCTCTGACGTCACAGAATTGAGCCGGGCAATCAGCTGAGATTGATTAGTGATAATCGTAGATTGCTCACCGATCCGTGCTTCTAGTGAACTGACTTTAGCTATCAGTGTGTCCAGTGTTTTCTGCCACTCACTTATCACTGTTTCAAGACGCTTAGCCATAGTTTTCTTATTTTCAAAGTAAAAACAATCACAGCAAGTACTTTCCGTTGCAAGAGCGAGAGAGAGACTTAAGCACTATACTATACCTCTACAGCTAGTGTACGTCTGTAACAGGGCGAACGTTAATATCTTTATTTGGTTATCTATCAATTACACTCCAGTGGTATAACTAATTTACGGTTAACACAATACACTACACTACAACAATATGCGACCCAAATAAGATGCGGCTAAAAATACTTACTTGCTATTCAAAATATATGCAGCTTAGTAAATAAGCTATTGATAATATATGCTACATCAAAATTTGCTACTGTTGTAAAAATCTGTTAAAAATATATGCTAGTAACAAAATATACTACCAATATTATACGCTACAACAAAAAACGCTATCGCGGTGAAATGCGAATAGGTGAAAAGCTACAAGGATTTTTGGATTTCGAGGTATACGACACTAACAAATGTCTCAATTTCAATATTCACTTGTACTCATCTCTGTTACTCAGGAATGGGCCTCAACGTACCACAAGGCATCGATCGCGATCCAGCACCGCGAGCAGAAGCTGGACTCGGCCGCGGCGCTGGTGGAGCGCGGGCTCGCGCTGCTGGGCGCCACCGCCATCGAGGACAAGCTGCAGGTACATGTGGCTTATAATACATACATGACATACACTCAGACATAATGATGTCCATTCTGAGGAAACAAAATGAAATTTGAGAAATATAAAACAAAAAAAAAGGTGAAAATTTATATATAAAATCGAATTTAAAACAAAAAGATTCTAACAGCACTAAAATTTTAACTTGAATTTGTGCTATCAGAATCGACATAATTATACTCACTCGCAAGTGAGGCGGTTTTCGCTGTACATTTGCACCCACGGGACAGGTCGCGCGCCGTATTGGAATGAGTACTATGGTAAAAACTATGAATGCTACATTGATTACGTTTACAAATGTATTTCTATTTTAATTGTATGTTAAGAAGAATACTTTGAAATCCACCATCTTAACTAAACATTTCCCTCTTACCTCCACAGGACGGCGTCCCAGAAACCATCGCTTCTCTCCTAAAAGCCAACATCCACGTGTGGGTGTTAACTGGAGACAAGCAAGAGACGGCCATCAACATCGCGCATTCAGCCCGGCTCGTGCACGCCACCATGCCGCTCATCATACTGAACGAGGACAGTCTGGACGTGAGTGTGCACTTGTAGCTGCGGATAGCGCACTCGTGTAGCTACAGGAGACAAGCATGAGACATGAGTTGTGTGAAGTTGTGGTGGCGAATAGCGCACTTGTGTGTTGCTAGTTGGAGGTTTTGTAATTGCGAACAGTACACTCAACTGTTTCTCAATAGTGTTGGTCAACACACTACAAGAAAATCTGCAAAGTTTAGCTACTTCATGTATCGCTTTGTAATAATTGTATGTTTATAACCCGCAGGGCACGCGCGACAACATATCCCGTCACACGACAGACTTCGGCAGCAACCTGCGGCAACAAAACGACGTGGCGCTAGTCGTCGACGGCAAGACGCTCAAGTACGCGATGGGCTGCGACCTCAAGAAGGACTTTCTGGATCTGTGTCTCAGTTGTAAAGTCGTCGTGTGCTGTCGGGTGTCGCCGATACAGAAGGCTGAGGTGGGTGTGCTGTTTGTTGAAATTAATTTTGAATTCAGGTTTAGGATTTGTGGTTGTAGTGCGTGGTTGCAAAATAATTCACGTACTGATTACCATTTTGGACAATGACCTGAATATCTTTGAAACCATCCCGTCCCGTATCAACATAACAATACTTACCATATCATATCTAGAAAAGGACACCAAGCGAGCAGTGAAAAGTCGCATCGTAGCGATATACGGACAGCATCGAGCTACACAAATTCGCGTTTACTCTCCAATGGTTAAATAGCATCCCACAAAGCCCTTTGACTCCTGAAATATAGCTATTAGCGTATACAACGTTTATAACTCTGTGCTTAGTTAAATAAACTACAATTTGTATCCTCCCCAGGTAGTAGACATGGTCTCCGTGGCCACAGGAGCCGTGACCCTGGCCATCGGCGACGGCGCCAACGACGTGGCGATGATCCAGCGCGCCAGCGTCGGCGTCGGCATCTCGGGCCTCGAGGGGCTGCAGGCCGTGTGTGCCAGCGACTACAGTATTGCGCAGGTGAGGATATGTATCTACATATATGTAGGTAGTTTACTACAACGACGTGGCGATTATCCAGCGAGCCAGCAGTGAGGAGATATATCTTGATATTTATGTAGTCACAGGCTTTCGGGCCGCTTGAATACATCTGACAATCGGGTTGCCCACTTACCCGACAACTCTCTCAGCACAAGCTTGCTTGTGTTGGGTACTGGGGTCCCTACCAACAATGAATAAGTTTAAAAGATTGAAGAGAATTTAGGTCAAGCCTATATGACGAAATACAAAAGGTTCGTGTGTCTGATTTGCCAGTTGAGTCCATGATTCACGAGCTATGCATGTAGGGTGAAGAACTTACCTTTACAAGAGAACTGATTACTTTGTGACAGTGCGAGCTGTATGGTCTCGATAATTTTGTAAAATTAATTTAAATCCTCTACGCGGGAGCGAAACGAATATGATAGAATAATTTTTTGACATCAGTCTCAACTGGTATCTGTCAATACCAAAGTTTATACTGACCCCTCCCCCCCTTTCCCCCCTGCTTCCAGTTCCGTTTCCTGCTGCGGCTGCTGCTGGTGCACGGCGCGTGGAACTACTCGCGCATCAGCAAGCTCATCCTGTACTCCTTCTACAAGAACATCACCCTGTATGTTATAGAGCTGTGGTTCGCCATCTATTCTGCTTGGTGAGTGCCAATACAGAATACATACATACATACATAGACAAACTGGAGGCTTTACCCTAAGCCCTTTGGTGGACTGTATGACTGGAGGATTGGACACATTGAAATAAATCCAAGAAAATAAGTAAAAAATAAAAAATTGGAGATTGCAAGTGACAAGCCTCGTTAAATTAAACATCAATAACTGTTATATTAGTGGAATTTAAAAGGTTGCTCTATCTTTTTATTAGTTATCTTTATCACAGCTTTAAATACGAAAACACAGTGCGTTGCGACGCTGAAATGCCCCTTGCGCTTACATACCAAATCGATCATATATATTTTTTTATCCCAACGAACCTTAGAGTTATTGTATTTTTTTATAAAGTGACATTAAGGTTTTTAAAGAAGGTGGCAGCACTGTGCCAATGTTTACATCGGCTCCGTATTTAAATTAAATTAAAACAGAAAAAGCGGCTAATTACAGTCAAAATTTGCATCAAGTCAATGTATATAGTGCGTAACATAAGGACAAGTGTTATTAAAGTGATCGCAAACAGTATAACAAAGATAATAAACTTCTTAAATAACAAGAATATATTACGAGTGAACAGTGAGTAACTGGACAAATAAACAATAATAATACACTTATAATACAAACAAGCCAGTGTGTGATGCGTACCAGTGCCAAGAGTGAAATATTAGAACATTTAAAGTGCATTCCTGTGTGACTATAATATGTTGATAACGATAACGGTCAAAGTCCACTAACGTACGCTCTGACTCATCTCACCGAATCTTCATTATGAATGAGAATTTCGCATCACTCGTTACGAACTGAACTAGTGCAGTCGTTAAGTCAACACTCGTGAACCGAAGGGCGCAAGATCGATTCCAGGAACCGCATATTTTTTTTTTTTTCTTTTTATTTTTACCATTTTAAAACTAAGAAATGCTAAATAATAATATGGAAAACATAACAATAAGAAAACCAATATCAAGGCGTAACTCTGAAAATGAGATTTTTAATTCCACCATGCAAGATGATACATCATGGGGTTCAACTACATTGAACACAACATCACGTAGCCTGCCTGTATTATCATCACATGATACTTCACAATGGAACGAACTTCATGAACAGCTGAAAAATCTTAGAATTGACCTGCAGAGTGCCCATAGCGAGATAGAACAACTAGTAAGTGAAAATTTTATACTGAAACAAACTTTAGGAGAAAAATGCAAGGAGATTGATTTGTTAAAAAAAGTTTCTTCAGAAATACTATCACCAATACGTAAAAAAACAATGACTCCAGTATCCAACAGAAATAAAGGAAAGGGATCAACGAAACCGACTCCAAAAATGTTATCACGTCTCCTGGATACAACAGTAGATGGCGTCACAATCGACAGCCCAGCTAACCCGACTCCAAGCGCAAGCACAACTCAACCGAGCTTCAAAAAAAATCCAACAGATGTCACTACCAGTCAGACAAATATGAGACATACGGAACCAAACGGAAAACACAAGAGTAAAATAATAATTATAGGAGACGAACAAACAAAAGGATTATCTTCGAAAATGATACAGTCGCGAAGAAATAAATGGAACGACACATACAATGTAATGACTATAAGTAAACCTCAAGCTAACAGCGCACAAATATTATGTGATATTGATAGCTTATTGCCTACTGTTAGTGCGAATAATATTATCGTTATTTCGCTTGGATGTAATGACCAAAGTCAATCAATGATTATATCTGAAATAGAAAAAGCACTGCAGAAAATTAAAATCTGTTCTGTTTTTGTTTCATCCGTAACTAGTAACATGTATCTAGATGTGAATAACCTGAACAAAAATATCAGCTTATTGGTGAAACCCTATGCTAACTGTACATTTATAGATCTAGCAAATAGCACTGCTTATTTTAAAACCGTTCAGGAATACTTATGTTTTAAACTTAATGTTGAAATAGACTACATTAGATACAAAAAAGATTTCATTGATAGTAGTGTAAGGAAGACAAATAAAAACTATTTAAAAAAAGGCACTATACCATACCTATTTCACTTACAAAACATAAAAAAAGAGAGACATCTTTCACAGAAAATAAATGCAGCAAAACCTTGTCGTATAGGCACTATACCTTACTACTTTGCGAGACTGACTAAGTCACAACATCTCAACATGGCAAATAAAAGGAGCCATGAGGATATTGTTTGTAGAAATAATGTAGAGATTGTAGAGTCAATAAAGGAAACTTCATAAAGAACTGAGTTTTTTCGGACATCTTAATGTATTTCATCAAAATATTAATGGATTAATTAATAAATCTGACATACTAACACTACATATTAATGAATTAAAAAATGAAGGAATAGATGTCGATGTGATCTGTATCACTGAGCACAATATGATAGAAACTGATGTACCTACCTTATATTTACAAAACTATAAATTAGCTGTTTCATCATCTAGGAACAACAGGCATAGAGGAACATGTATTCTTTTGCACGGTAGATACCGATACAAAGAAATAAATTTGAAAACTTTTAACACTCCCAATATATTAGAATGTTGTGGAATACAATTAGAAGATCATAACATTAATATTATTTGTATTTATAGGTCTCCTAACACAGCAGCTTGGGCGTATGACACATTTTTAGGAAAATTGGATGAATTATTAGCAAAAATATGCGATAAAAATAAAAAGACTATATTATGTGGCGATTTCAATATTGATCGTCTCTCTCGAAACGCTAGATGTAATGAATTTGAAAGCCTTTTACTCACATATAATCTAAAATTGACTATTAACGAACCAACAAGGCTAAGCAGTGGCACATGCCTCGATAACTTTAGTCATAATATACGCGGCTGTAAAAGTAAAGTATTAGAGCTGGCTTTATCTGATCATACAGCGCAAATATTAAAATGTCCGGTAAAAGAACGATGCAACCTTCGTTATTGGTTTATCGAACGTAGAGACTACAGCGATGAAAATTTAAAAAAATTCGCTGAATACGTCTCTGAATTGAGTTTTAACGAAGTGTATGAAAGCCAGGATCCAAATGACGCATTTGACAAATTTCACACACTTTTTAAATTATTTTACGACCTTTCATTCCCAATTATTAAAGTCAGGGTAACGGCATCAAAAAAACCAAAATGGATATCCAAAGGAATAAAACGTTGCTCTAAACGAAAAAGAGAATTACTATGGAAATATCGACTATCAAACTGTCAAGAGGATAAAAATAAATTCAAGAATTATTCGAAACGCTTTAAGAAAATTGTAAAATTGACTCAAAAATCTCAAAACGACTACTACATAAAAACCTCCGATAACAAATGTAAAGCAACATGGAACATTATCAATAAAAATAAACTGAATTTCCCCGCTGAAGATATAAGGAAAATCAAAGTTGGTCATAATACTATTACGGATCCTCAAAAAATTGCACAAGCTTTCAATGACTTTTATATCGACCAAATTAAGCCAATCACTGGGGACAAACCCTCAATAGCAAACATTTGTTCTAATGTCAATTCAATATTTATGAGCCCTACCACATCAAAGGATATAAATAAAATTATAAAAAACCTTAAGAACAAATCTAGTACCGGTAACGATGATATCTGTACAAAGTTTATTAAATACGTTGCTGAAACTATATCACCTATCTTAAGCCATATCATGAACCTATGTATAGAGCAAGGTATCTTTCCAGCAAAATTGAAGACAGCTATTATTAAACCAATGTTTAAAAAACTTGATAAAGAGAACATGACTTACTACAGACCAATAGCCCTTATACCAATCATTGCAAAGATTTTTGAAAAAGTAATTTATAACTGCCTTTACTCTTACTTTGAGAAAAACAACATTTTCGCTGCAGAACAAAAAGGATTCAGGAAAAATAAAAGCATAAATTCGGCAATATACGACTTTTTATATGAAGTAGTCACATCAATAGACAAAAGAATACCTACTGTAGCCTTGTTTATGGACATGACGAAAGCTTTCGATTACGTGGATCATTCTGTGTTAATCATGAAGTTGCAAACCTATGGGGTAAGAGGTAATGTGTTAAACCTAATAAAATCTTATTTGAGTGGAAGAAAGCAAATGACGATAGTTTCAAAACTATGTCCAGTCCAAAAAACACTACAGAATTACGTTTCCGACACAAGAATGGTTGAATACGGTGTACCTCAGGGTAGTGTCCTTGGGCCCCTTCTGTTTCTAATCTACATAAACGATCTACCTAGAGAAACTAAAAATATAATGGTATTGTTTGCAGACGATAGCACTATACTATTTAAGAACAAAAATATCATTAACTTAGAAACTGACATCAACAACACACTAACGGACGTGATTAAATGGTTAACTGCAAATAATCTCTTAATTAATCTTGACAAAACAAATATAATGACATTTAAAAATAACTACAGACTTACATCAGAATTGAATAATATTAACATAAAATATAATAATAAAATCATAAATGAAATTAAATCAACAAAATTTTTAGGTTTAAATATTGACTCACATCTTACATGGAAAGAACACATAGTTAAAGTTTGCATGAAATTAAATACATTTTCCTATGCTTTACACATGCTGTCTAAAGTTGTAAATCAAAAGGCAGTTCTAGCTGCTTATTACGCATATGTTGTCTCCACTCTGAGATATGGACTTATCTTCTGGGGCAACTCTACAGACAAAGAAATTGCCTTCAAGGCTCAAAAAAGGTGTATTAGGTCAATCAGAAAATTGAAGCCAACGGATACGTGCAAACCCCACTTTATTGAACTGAAAACATTAACATTGCCTTCCTTATACATTTTAGAGGTAGCCACTTTCGTAAAAACTAATTATGATTTGTTTGACAATTTCAATAGCGAGAGGTACAAAAACAAAATCAGTGCTCCACGATGCTCAACTGCATTATTTAAAAAAATTATATTCGGTATGGCACCGTTAGTTTATAATCATCTGCCAACCTCTATTAGGGAAATACAAGTGCTGCATTTATTTAAAAAACGACTGTCACAATTCTTAATTGGAAAAGCCTACTATAGTGTCAATGAGTTTCTCCAAGATAAAATATAATTTATGTCCCATTTATGATTTTAGAATGAATGTTTATGAAATCATTTTAGTTAAGTAGAATATACCTACTATAAATGTGAATGTTATCATTTTATTTTGTAATTTTTGCATGGTTAAAATTTTATTGACATAATAATTAGCTAATAATGTATTTTTCGTATTATAAATAATTTTAAATTCAATTCATATTGATATATAAAAAATTTGTACACCCTTTAGGGTAGAATATAGTTTTAAGCAACATGTACCTACCTATTATAACACCATACCTACACCTATATTCAACAAATAAATAATTTTGATTTTGATTTTGATAAAGTCATGAAAATAAAGAGTTCGATTTTGATTTTTAAATCTCAGGTCCGGTCAGATCCTGTTCGAGCGCTGGACGATCGGGTTCTACAACGTGATGTTCACGGCGCTGCCGCCCTTCGCCATCGGCCTGTTCGACAAGCTGTGCTCGCCAGAGATCATGTTGAGGGTTAGTTAAGGGTGCCTGTCCACCAATGCGGAGCGGGGTAGCGGAGCGGTGTGCGATGCAAAAATCATCCAATGAGAGGAGTTTTTATGCAATCTCGTTTGTCAATTTGTCCGCTCCGCTCCCTCGCTTCGCACTAGTGGACAGGCAGCCTAAACCTGGTGTCATATAATTAGTCCCCTGATAGATCTCTCACATCTTATAAATAGAACCAACAGTCAGTTTACGAGAGGTTAGCCGGCGTCATCTGGATACACATACACATACAGTGGTAACAGATATAAAAGCCGTTGTAAGCTTGTTTATATGAAATGAAAAGATAGGTATGTATCTGATATCTTCCGAAGAACGATTGGTGCATAAGTGCTTGTATTCGAATGCCAACTACACTCTTGCACCACTTTTTTGGAAGTTTTTTATAGAGCAGCGGTAGATTTATATCAGATTATATAGTTGTCTTGAATAAATCGCTTTAAGCGATAAGACCGGCATTTTTCTACATACATGTGTTAGTATTTAAGTTACGTAAGTTAATTTAATGTTTGTACAGATAAAGAATATTCTATTTATCTATCCATTAATAACTTCTCTCTCTCCCGCAGCACCCAGTCCTCTACATCCCCTCCCAACGGGGTCTCCTCTTCAACGTGCGCGTGTTCTGGGTGTGGGTGCTGAACTCGCTACTTCACTCCGTGCTGCTGTTCTGGCTGCCCATGCTGCTGGCGAGCCACCACGTGCTGTGGCCCACGGGGAAGGATGGCGGGTATTTGGTGATGGGGAACTTTATTTATACGGTGAGTTTGGTTGGCTAGTGCTCTGCGACTACTATTATAAAATGGTAATGAGGAAGAAAACAAAGTGAAACTTTGGCAGCACCAGCGAATGTGCCTTTCTGGTTCTGACCAATCACATTGTTGGGGAGAAAAAATGGCGACTGAACTAACCAATTCGAACTGGGGAATTAGGCACAGTCGTCTAAAGCGCCATCTGTAATTAGCTTTTAGTTTTACTCTCCATTGAATAATGCTGTACTTATAATGTTAATTCAAGTATTGTAAAAATGTATCATTTAGTTAAGTTACAATGTTTTTATGTTCGCTTTACGTGGTGTCCATTGAAACGTGTGTCCTAAAATGTCTCTGTGTTAATTCAGCGATAGTCTGTTTCTAGTGTAACGAACTATGAGTGTGTGCTATGGACGTATAATATTATGAGGTACATTCAAAAAAATATATTTATCATGACAAACAGATTGTCCTGAAACTTTTGGGATAAATGCTCTTGAAAAGAAATAATGATTTCTTTTAGATTGGATTCGGTTGTTAGCCATATAAATCCTTTAATAAATCATAGTGGCGAAAATCGCCACGATAATTATTTAGCACCTTCAATCATATGATTACAATCACTAACCCTAATCTCCCCTACCCCGCAGTACGTGGTGATGACGGTGTGCCTGAAGGCGGGGCTGGCGACGCACTCGTGGACGTGGGTCACGCACGTCGCCATCTGGGGCTCCGTGGCCATGTGGCTGCTCTTCATACTCATGTACAGGTGAGCACAAATGTTTGTTTATAGGTAAGTATCGCAGCTGAAGTAAAGAAAAAATGGTTGACCTTCTTATCTTCGCACCTAAATGCATTTAACTCGCTGTAAAGGCGGTATCAGACGGTTCATTTTTCGTTCATTTTTGTCTTTCATTCGGCATATTTCACTCGATATGATACGTAAATAAAAGTACAAACAAAAATGAACCGTTCACTCGAGTGAATATTTACTCGAATGAACTGTCTGATCCCGCCTTAAGCTTTTTATTGCGGTCCTTTTTTCAGCTGGAATATGGCAAAAATCGAATGAATGATCGAGAGTTGTCACGCAACCAGCACGCTCAATGCAACGAGATGCGCTAGCTACGACTCTGTCTCTTTGGGTCAAACGTCGGTGCGCTAAAGTAATGGTTGTCCATGACAACTTTCTTTCGATTCCTTTAGTAAATCCCCAGTACCCCCTATATATTTATGTAGTAACCCCTATCTGAACAATGTAAGTAACGCATCTCTACATCTCATTCCAGCAACATCTACCCCACGATCCTTATCGGAGCAGTGATGCAGGGGCAGGACCGCATGGTGTTCAGCTCGGCGGCGTTCTGGCTGGGGCTGCTGCTCATCCCGATGGCCACGCTCATACCGGACCTCGTCATCACTGTGTGAGTTTATACAGGGTGTTTAAATTAAGTTTTCAGTGAGCCAAACAAAGGTCCTTCTATAAAGCTTAAAAAATACGACTTTGAAAATTCGCTCAAAAAAATTAGGCTCTGTATGTAGAAATCGATTTTTGGTCACGAATTTCTGAAAGTCTTAAAAAAAGTTGTTTAGAATGAATCCATGATGCCTTCCACATACATCCTGATTCTCAGCTAATCTTAAATAGATGACCGCGATGCCACACGGGCGACTATTTCAATTCGGTGAATGACACAGTCATATGCGGTGCTTTACCTGGTTAACCAACTATACCTACCGGTCCGTCTTTCTAACGCAGGTCCATCGGAGACCTTCTCTCCTTCTGCGTTACCCGTGCGTTGCGTTGCGTCACCGTCTAGTCGACGCAGGGCTAACGCAAAGCGCACTTATGTTCGCCCGTGTGGCATCATTCTTACTCTCTCAGCACCGACATGACAAACGATAGTTTTACTGTACTGTTTATCACCGAAACACTAAGGACCACAAAAACTTAGACAGTATTTAACAGGTGTTCAGCGCTGTCAAACGCCTACAAAATCTGTCAAATTGAGTTCTAAACACTTGTTAAACAATCTTTAAAATTTCTTGTGGTATTACAGTAAGAATTATAATTTTCTCCAGTGTACACCCGTACTACTGCGGTCAAACGCAGTGCGCGCACGGGTTCCGCTTGCCGCACTCGCTGACCCGCTACGGTGATACTGATAGCACTGAGTTGGTAGACAATACGGTTTATTTAGTATTGACGCTGGATGTAGTGGAGATATTTAGTTACGTTACTTGAGTCTACGTGTCTTGTAGAAAATTGAATTTGGTATGTCGCTTTACTTGTTAATTTAAAGTGAAGAGACCGAATGTATGAGAATTAATTATAGTTACTATGCCGGTAGCTACATATATTGGTAATAATTAAGTATCTATGGTAACGTTAAATAAAGGTTTAATATAGTTTTTCCATCATAAGTCGTCTATTCAGTACAAATTGCATATGTACTTTGGTACCCGTGGTATACGAAAGTAATTCTTGTAAGTTAGTCTGATTTGGTCAATTAAGTTGGATTTATTAATAGGATTTATATTAATAAAGTTATTATTATTACGTAGATATATTGCTTTTATATTCATTTAAATATCTGGAATCAGTTTCAAAGCAATGTGGCGCTGGAAATCTTATAAAAATATGTCTTACATAATTTATTTATCTATCCGTAGACTAACAAATCATAACAAAATGTTGCTATCTCGTTCCAGCATCCACAACTCGGCGTTCAAGACGATGACGGAGGCGGTGCGCGAGAGCGAGATCAAGAAGCGCGACCCCGACGAGCTGCTGTCGTCGCAGCACCGACACTCGTGAGTTCACACCCGAGCCTCTAGCACGGATTTGCTATTTACGAAAACGAAAAAAGTATATGTTTTCTCCTGTCATGTGTCTAAATCTGTCAAAAGTTTCATGATAGTTTCCGCTAGAGGCGCCACTTTGTGTGCGAGAAAACGTAAGCTTCTATAGTTTTCGACAAACTATCAAACCTGGACTAGACCCTCTGAAAGCTTTACGTGTTGATCTCTAAATCGAATGAGGGAGGGGGTTATACGACCAATTTCAAAGTTACTTTTATTAAATATTAAAATACTGTTTTTAGAGTTTGTATTTTGTAGTTAGTCGTATAACCCTCAAATAATAACAGGGTAAAAAAAAAAAAAAAAAAAAATAGGGTAATTGGATGAAAAAAATATATATTAACAGTGAATTTAACTAAAAGTCTGAAGTCATAATTTATTTTCTAATGTTGTGTGTGCGAATGTTTGAGTGTGCGAGTGTTTGCTGTGGAATGATATTATGTGTTCTCTGTCATTAACTCTGTTTTATATATTTTTCAGTCATTTCTATAAATTATGTACATTTTGTGCAAAGTATTATAGCGTGTAACTTCCACGGCACACTGCTAGGTGGAATGTACCTATATATAACTATGCACAGTCTCCAACCAATTGGTTTTCAATTCTGTAATCTAAATTCACACAATTGGAATGTACATTTTAGATGTATTTATCACTATTTTCAAAATTACTTCCCTACCTTTAGTTATCACAATATTTGAATTATCAATTTTTCCAAATTATTCATACTTCCCCCACCACTTTTGATGTTTGTATATTTATGTACATAATTATGGTTATTTGTTCTTATTCATACCACCATTCATTCATATTTATTCACACTTGTCGAGATCTCTATCCCTTTCAGCACTATACATTTCCAAAGTACTAGAAGTCTGGGCAAGTGGTCACTGTTTATTTCCTGTATTGAGTGTGTACGCGCACGCAAAGTATTTAGTTTTATTTCCGTTACCCCTTAGTTCCGCTTCGCATTTTACCCAAACGCACCGAAAGCCCGTAGTTTTATACTAAGAACTAACTAACCGCATCTTGTGTCGTCCAGTAGACAATAATAAAATGTCAATTAAACTTAGAATTCACAAAATGTGATTGTCTTTTGTTCGAACTCAATCAACGAGGACGTAAATTAATACTTATTAACTTATAAGTGAAATAAACAGGCCAAATGAGCAACTTATACGTTAAATATGACACATAATAAGCTACAAATATATGCCTAAATAAACTATTAGTAAAAAGCTAGATGTGTAGTGTGTAGTAGTACAAAGCTACGGGCTGGCACGAGGCATGCGGCTAGGTCTGACCGCTCTGTCTGTGGCGTAGCGCCCGCGGGGAGCCGCAGGGACTCAAGTGGAGGCGCCATCTTGTCGCGCCCGAAGACCCGCCGCCGACGCAAAATGGCCGCCACCAACAAAATGGCCGCCCGCCCCGTCGACCGCCGCGCCCCCGGGACTCACACGTCATATGACAACGCGTCACTTGATATTAACCTCTAGGAATAAGGAGTACGAGAGAGTACGAATGTGTAAATTTTTGTAAATGTACAGTATTTTGTGGACGCCCAAGCGGTGTAGTAAGAATAACGGTTGATGTTCTCCGGAGCAACTCATATCTTCCTCTTCGTAATCATTCCCGTGTGTAGTAGCTCGGTCAATTGAAACATTCCAGAATTAACACTAACGCTTCCCTTATCTTATGAAGTTTTACTAATTGTTTGTTTGTTTGTCACGTGTTTGCAAGATGGACTCACTTCACTTACTCGTTAAGTGGAAAATCAGTCCTCAGATGGTAAATATTGAACTAGTTTACTTATAAAAGTGGTTCGCTAGTTACAAAGTGAGTCCAGTCCAGTACCGATGCTATTCAGATCTTCCCAGCTAAGTAATATATTAGAAAATCTGCCAATAAATTTGTCCCAATTCCATGTTTGGTAATACATTTAATAATTTTTACTTAAATTAGTAGATTTGGGGATGTAAGTACAGTAATAAAGTGTGGTAATAAAATATTTTTGATAACAACGAAATGCATCATTTGTGTATAGAGCATTTGATATTCTAAAATGATATTTCTAAAATATTCGGGGATGTATTTGAGATTATAATTCGTTATTTGAGTAGATTAGTCAACGAGTGCCACACTAGGTAGCTTCCAGCACATTTGTTATTTATTTTGAGCACAAATTTTATTTATTGAACTGAAATATGTGGCTATTACTATTAATTACTTTAAAGAGTATATAGAAATTATTTATGTCAAGCGTAGTTACTCCATGCAAGAACTCTGAAGTGAGGATCTGAATGTATATTTGTTTCGCGACTTTCATTTTAAATGACTAAATGTGTATATTTCTTCACATAAATCAGTCTTAACTTTCAGATTACTTGGAGTTGGATTGAATTTTTAAATAATCATTTTGAGTTCTTGCACTCATAGTATAATGTTAATGTAAGATTTCTCTGTGATTGTCAGTTTCTATTCAAATGTAGTTACCGTCTATAGTTTGGTTAAATATTGTACAATATTACCGTCGAATTTAGAACCTCCTCCTTTTTCGAAGTTAAAACCAGCATTATCTGGGAAAGGAACAGGGCAAACGAATAACTACATATTATTATAGTTCGTGTAACCAAAAAGTATACGGTAACTCGCTAATTTACGAAAAGAGTATAGATGTACGTGTATAGTTCGCTAGTTTACTACCGAAGGAATTTGTAAAAATGTATAAATACTATTTCAGGTGAGATTCAGAGTTAAAATATTTTTATATGATACTTATTTCATTCCAATGTACTTCTAACAAGTAATAAAAATTAGTCTTCTTAAAATTACATTCGTAACAAGCTGATTGCCCCAATCTAGTACCTCTATCTTCTACATATTTATTCCTTGTTATGACTAAAGTATTTTAAACGGTTGAATCTCCTCTAAATTTATATCAACATGTTTTACAGTTATAAATTAATTAAATATTATAATGTAAATACCCTTCCGCTATTTCATTTGCAATTTATTATTTGTTTGTTTTTTATTTATTTTATATTTTGCACAGTTTTTTATCATTTTGTTTCGTCTGTACCATATTTAAATTGACACATTACACACTTGTAAAGTTGAGTTGTCACTAGCTGTGATTATATCATAAATCAGCCTAAAGGGTGCTATATGAATTGTGTCTTTGTGATTGTATTACGTGTGTTATACATAATGTACAAATTATATGCATTTAAGTGTAGTTCAAAATTCTTTTAGTTACCATTTACGGTATTAGTTAAAATCTAAATTTTGTACAATTTATCTCTAAATAGCCTGGCTGTTAACTAATTGATCACTTCTACTAATAAAAGTGTTGAAATTTTATCAAGTTTTTAAATTTGTATTCCAGTTTTAGTGTTAAACATTTAAATGCCATTAATAGTTATCAAAGCATTATGTAGTCATAAATATTTGTTATCTGTTCAACATTGAAGCTCACTAAATGTGTATCCCAAAAACATGTGTGTAGATAAATTGGGAGTCATGTTGTATTTGTGTTGTGTAATTATCATTTAGCCATGTCACAGAAAATCGATTTTTAAAATTTATCATAAAGAAAAAGTACCATTAGTTTTCCGATTCTCGCTTTCAACTATCAACGTTTACACAAGAATCGCAAAGCTAAACGAATGGCATTTGAATGCTCGTGGTGTCGGTACGAATTGGCTGCGAGTCTCTACTAACCTGGTGCTTGTTCCCACTAGTGTTGCCGACACGCGCCACGCCTTGGTTCGGTTGGCGACCTGTAAGTATTCTCCCATGGGATGTTCCAGTCGGGCATCACTTCTGTAATAGGGCAACTAATCTATGAACCCATTGAAACAGATTTGTTAATCTTTGACTGTAAGAGGTTACAGAAGTGAGGCCCGCCTGGTATCAGTAGGTTCGCTTGCATGACGCTTGGCATGACGCTTGCTCATTGGTGAGTCAGTATTACCATTTGTTTTTATTCTATCAGCTGTTCTATCACATGTGTTTCTTTGTTCGATGTGTTCGGGAAGGGTCCTTAAATTATATTATTATCAGTATTTTAAATAAAATAATTAGAAGTATAAGCATTTAAAAATGCACTAAACAAATCAGTCTTCCCAAAAACATTCGCTCGGACAACGGGTGTAATTTCCCAAAAGTCCGTTCCCAACTGGGCCCTCCCGTTGGTCCCTTGTATATTCGTGGTGACTGAGCGGCGTGCGCTGTGTGTGGCAGCCTCACGGAGACGGCGCGGCTGCTGCAGAACGTTCGCAACGTGTTCTCCCGCCGGTCCACGCGCGCCGCCATGGAGCTCGAGCTGTCGCGTGAGTACCTGCACCAAGGGGACTTACCAACGAGACTATAGTAAACACAGTGTAAAGAAAAGGGTATTGTCAGCTAAAATTGGGTAATTCAAGTGGTTACAGTAACCTTTCGGCGGATAATAACCTATTTTTAACAGCCTGTAGTTGTTATTAAACGGTAAAGTTGGTATCTCCCCCTCACACGAACACAACCCAACAGCACCGCGTCTGCGGCGTAGATGCACGCTGATTTAGTACACATTTTAATAATACCACACACTTTTAATGCAAAAATTAATTTTGCCATCGATATCAGACGCGCTAGCTAGAATACACACAGCGCAATTCTATATCGAATCACTTTTTAACAACTATGTTTTATAATATCACAAGTTACATTGTCACAAATGTCCTCAAAATTTATTCATTCAAATCAACACATAGTTTCTAACATACTTCATGAGTACAGTTCATTAGCGTTTTACGCGCTGTGTTGTTTATAATTTTCATAGTATTATTTAATAGTATATTAATCTTGTTTTGTAGGTATAGTTTTTACCACTACTTGACTTACTAAGCCGCTTCTAACACGTGTATTTTACGGCGTGTCCAACAGATGGCTTCGCCTTCTCACAAGAAGAGGGTGGAAGCGTATCACAGGCGGACGTCATCCGAGCATACGACACGAGTCAGCCGAGACCGGACTCGCACTCCTGAGTTGACCAGCGCCCCCAGCCCCGTTAGCGCCCCCTGTCTCTTTACCGCCCCCTGCCCCGTTAGAGCCCCCGGTCTCGCACCGCCGGGCCCAGCGGGAACGAGCCGCCCGCCAATACGGTTCACGTACAAAATGTATGTTTCATTTTTTGTCAGTCTCTGTAATTGTGTCTGTTGTTGACGTCTTCATGTCTGTATTAATTTTACGACGGGTTCATAATTACGTATTTAAGTTTAAGTGTCGTGTCTCATACTCTTAGAAATGTTTAGTTGTAAACGGTTTGGAACAAATGCACCAATGAACAGGGAGGATGCCGCGGTGATCACGTACTGTATTAACTAAATAGATCTGTAATATTTTAATGTTGTTATACATGTTGGAAATATTTATAAAAGGATTTGTTTTAGTGAGCATTTAACATAATGTACGAGTTAGCTATTGGCATAATTATTGTGACGCTTTCTTAGCATAATTAACATTATTTTACGGATATTTAGAATAACTATTTTGTTATAATTATATAATTGTCTGGTTAGCTTGTGATGGGTAAATCGAGCTGTATACTGGGGTGTACCAATACTGAGTGGCCTATTTTGATTAATTTTACGCATAGTAAATGTATTGTATCTACTTACGTTTCCTGAGCTCAGTAGTTACGGAACACATTAAGCCTATTTGAGGTTTCGTAAAAATCTCTATTCATAATAGTTCCGTAAACCTTCAGTAACTATAGTGATGCTAATAGATTTCACAGACCAAACATTTTGACATTTACCCTATTAAGTTGCCGGTCCGACGAAACCATAAACAAAAATAGCGAAAACTTTCATTCATTTATCAATCTCTATTATCTATGTTAGCCACGGCGCGGCACTTAAAAAAGTTTACGTTGGCTTAAAGGCGCAGTTGGCCAAGCCAAAACCCACAAAAAAAATAATTAAATTTTTACGTTACCATGGCAACTTATTTTCAGCAAATATTAACTCACAACAAATGTCAAATCGTCAATAAAGCAGAACAGCTGTTGACCGGCCGCCATGTTTTTGTACAAGAGGAGGCTTACGGAAGGTGTATAGTAGGGTCCAGCCAACTTTAGCATATCAAGGTTTTACGAATCAGTTGGAGAGTTCTTTAGCGCTATTGATCGTTTATGAATAAAGTTTTTTTGACATTTGCTTATAGCAGGCCTATAGGTCTCCCGTAACTTTTTATGAATAAGACCGTTACTCTATTGAAAGTATGGAGCTTATACTATGTGGCATTGATGTTTATCTTATGTGCATCTATAGAGTTTTTGCATAAATGTGGGCAATTGCTGGGGTTCAACGATGTCTATGATATTAGTAAAAAATTCGTGAAATCACAAATTAATATTTTATCTAAATTCACTCTAGACTGAAATATAATCAGTAAACCTATATTTTTATTATACCTAGCACCAAATCAATTATATTTATTAAAATTGGCACAAAATTGCTATTTTCAACGATGTTTCCATTAACTTGAGAATTTCTAGTCAGTATTTATAATTTCATTCCGTTTTTTATGAAAATGTCCAGCGCTGCCATATTCGAAGAATATTGCAATATATTTTGTTTAGGTTTTGCTAGGATATTGTCTGCCTGCTGGTCGCTTGTTGCTTAGTTTATTCTTATATAACACAATGAGTACATAACTATAACTAATACTTTACATATTTAATGTCACTGGATCTTGTTCAGTGGCGCATAGCGAACACTATACTTACATAGTTATTAAATTATTGTGATATTCATATATTATAGAATGTAAATCTTGGTGAATCTAAATTTTCGTACAGAATCTTTACAAAGGTCGGCCGCTGGGATTTTTGGCCGATATTGACTAATATTTATCACATTATACCTCGAACAGTTTATTATTGTTAACTGTTAACTAAACAAGTAGACTTTCATTTAGAATGAGACGCTGAGATGGGTCGCCAGACATATTATGTAAAGTTCCCGTATTACATACCAAATGCGCATCCATCTTTCAGGTTTTACGTACAATGAATTTTACTATCATTTTCATTGTAGAATTGCCATAAGAAGGTTATTGTCATTTGTATAATGGAAATTTATTATAAAAATTAAATGGAAGAAAGTCACTCTTTGGTTTGGCTAGGCATCCCTACATTTAATTAAAACCTCTCTTACGCTTAGTTTAATTATGTCTGCAAAATGATGAAGTAATTACCTACAAATATCGAGATATTCCCTACTAGGAATGACGGTTGGGTGCCATCTCCAATATTTAACAATAGTTATTTGTAAATATATTTTAACATCCTTGGTCCTGATTGTAAAATTAATCCTATACATACATGTATACATAGACCTTTGTGGGACCAAAGTTGTATATTTTTTTGCATAATACATAATGGTTGTTAATTAAGTTTTGTACCTGCACGATTTTAATTGAAAGTACAGTATTTGTTTTATAGGTTAATACTTAATTTTACATGATCAAATTAATTTATTGTTGTGTTGTACTGTGGAGGTCCCCATTTAAGATAATTTTGGACGGTATTATAAGTATTTTCAATTCGTTCATTGTTACTATTGTGAGAGTTAACTTTGAGTGCAATTTCTGTCAGTGTAGATTTTCTTCCACTGTGCAAGTGTTTGCTAAACATATTGTAAAATATAGCAGAGTCCTATGACGTTTGATTGACAGATGCTTATTCCTGATTCCTGGTTAATAAAGTTCATTTTTCAGCAGATTTTCGACAGCTGTCATGGGGCTCATGCTTTAGGGTGCTTACATAGAGAATCGGGTTCCCTGTATCTACCCGTACCGGTTACTTGATTAGGTAGCGCTCACTGAGAGATTTAAAACCGGGAAATGCTCTAGCGCACTCGCAGAAAGATAAACAGCAGCTTACCGGTACGGAATACAGGGAACCCAGTCTCTATGTAAGCACCCTTACAGTGTATAGTTGCGGAGAACTAGCGTAGTCGAGTGGCGACTCATCGCTCGTCGCGGGTTTGTGGAGACATTCGTGTAACAAAAATATATATTATTTGTTCTCGTTCTTTATCTGGGTTTTATTCCTAGTAAGTATTTTCCTACCCACATTATGGATATCCTTCGAAGCCTTCGATTAATAATGGCGCAAGTAGGTACCTACTTACAGATTAATCATATCTTAACTCATAATCACCAATCCGTGCTCTATTACAATAATATTTAGCTGGAGGATTGATAATATAAAATTTAAAACATTAGCTTACCTAAGTATAAAAAACGAGAATTAAAAAGGTACTTACTTACTGAAATTCTAAAGGCCTATAAAAAAGTTCTATTCAATAGGTATCAGCCGAATCCTGTTCCGTGATCTCATCGCTGTAAGTAGGTGAGTTGGTACAAATTGAAATCAATCAAGTTTTTATGCGATTCTGTATGAATCACTGCGACAGAGAGGTCTGATTTGATGGCGCTGCTGACGTCACAACCTGTACACACGGCCAAAGCCGAGAAGGGTCACTCTAGATTAAAAAACAAATGGACGAGAGCTTCCATGCAAGTGTTACGTTTATTCCAACGAGATAGAGCATCGTGGTCAGCGCAGCAAATTCCCGTAAGTTAGAGTGAGCCCACAGAGCCGTGGCTAGCGTGACGCGTGCGAATTAATTAACTCTGATTAGTGTGAGACTGCTCCTTAATGCAGATTAAAGCCTAGCCTTAAAAATGATGCCGTTATTCTATTGCTTATTGAGAAATAGTGGCAAATTAATTTATGAATCCTGACTCTCAGAAGGTTAATGGTTGGTACCCACTTTAGCAAATGTGAAAGTTAGTCGGATTCAGATGTTGTATCAGCAGATATAAGTTACAAATACAATATGGTAGAAGGTAATTATGTACTTACTTCACTTCTACGTAAGTATACTAGTTAAGTATTGTTCTGTGCTTCTACTCATACCATAATTATACAGCGTACGTAGCCGAAATGTGGGTAGATCATTGAACTAATAAAAATAAAAAACCGACTTCAAAAATAACTAAAAAGTAAAAAATAATTAATAATAGCAGGAACTGTTCTTTTTTATGTTGGTGCAGTGACAAAGGAATCTGAAGAAATATGGCACCAACTTCAAAAAAGAACAGTTCCTGCTATTATTAATTATTTTTTACATTTTAGTTATTTTTGAAGTCGGTTTTTTATTTTCTTTAATTATTGTTTTATTTTATTGTTTTTAGTATATTTGCAATTATAAATCGTATAAATTGTAACTCAAAAGTAAGATGCAAATGATACCATTACGTCCTACTAGTCAATACGAATCATTCAAGCCTAAGCACGAGGTAGTTGCTATATACCGTTGAGGAGTTCCCTTGACTGCTTTCCGTTTCCATAATCAGATCAGGTCAAGGTCACCATCATATTTTTTTAATTATAAGAACTATATGTACGTTCTAAATTTCATTAGAATCTGTTAATAGGTACCCAAAATGGAAATTCATACCCTGTTTTTACCCCTTTACCCACCCTTGAGGATGAAACAAAATTCTGAAAAAAAATGGGACCACCTCGGAGCTCAACCCAATACATCAAAAAAATAATTTTCAAAATCGGTCCATAAACGGCGGAGTAATAGGTGAACATACATAAAAAATATAAAAAAAAAGATCCCGACGAATTGAGAAACTCCTCCTTTTTTTGAAGTCGGTTAAAAACATTTGAAATGTAGACATACTTATGTGAAAAAGGGAAGTTATTTCTAAATAGTACCTACTTACTTACATAGATATATATCTACGTAGGTATATACCCACTACCCACATGTGCGGTAGTACGTACCTACCTTAGAAAATATAATAAATACTTAGATACATGGATATTTGTAGACTGTTACACGATGCCGTCATTGACTGTCCACATTTCCACAATCGATAGCGAAAGTGCATAGTGCATTGTACCTACACCTACCTATCTACACATATGTAGCTGCTACCTGGGTACTTGTGTATAACACAATGACGCCTATAAACAATAGCTTAATGTTGTCTTTATTTATAGGAAACTACCTATCTACGCTGCATCTGGAGTGACACATGCAGTACCTATATGTAAGTACCTACCCTATCTACCTACCATACAACTAAAGTAATTATAATCTTCATTTGGGGTAAGTAACTGAACATTATTACTTTATTACATACCTACCTGACAACTCTGACAAGTTAGTGTAGAAACTGAACTTACCAATTTGTGAAAAAAGACTTACGAATCCCTAACTATCCTTGTGTAATGGAATAGAAACTTTTATCATTATTATACTTAGGTATTTAACACCTGTAAAACTTACTTATGGATGCAATAAAAGATTGAGTATTGAGTAAATAAATACTTACCTGGTATACGATAGCATATAGGGCATGGCGATGGTAAGTATACTTAGCTGTACATGTACCTTTCTAACATCGTACACACAACACCGCTCACCTCAAACGTCGATCCATCAATCCGAGTAGAATTATAGAATCACCTTTCATAGCGTGTGATATTTAGAAAAACCTTGACCTCCTTTTAACCGCAGTCGGAGAAAATAAACAACTGCATTGCCTAGAGCTATAATAAGAGCATATATTGGTCGTAGAGATAGGTGAAAATTGCACAAGGCTTTAGCTGAATGTTATCAATTTGATGTAAGTTGGCAGTCAGGTGTGGCGCGGTGGCGTGGGAGGCGCGCGGCTCAGTCCTCGCGTGGTGCCATGCCGCGCCGCCCGCACGCACACCGACAACACCAAAAACTCGGGAAAACTACACGCGAACAACCCAACCCTTCAACCAGGCTGTTCACGGCAGTTTCAGTGCCACTCCGTGCCTTCAACAAACGCCTGTGCCTTAACAAAAAACCAAACTCTATGAAAATTGTAAAACGGGAATAACAAGTTTTATTTAAGTAATCTTTATTGCAATTTTCGCTATGTTGATAGTTAAAAACGCGCGTAACAAATGTTAAAACAAAAATTGCGAATTAAATTCAATTCTAATATTAGTTAAGTATTGTGTAAATTTGTATCTAACGGAAGTAAAGAGTGAGTGAATGTTCGCCGCACGACGACAGTTAGTTTTGTTTACAAACACTGACAGCGCGGGCAGTCGCCTGCAATTTGGGACTTGTTTCGTTCGTAACAGTTAGTTTAATGCCATTGCGGACAAAAAGTTGCATTCCCGCACGTGCTGAGTGAATATGTGATGTGAGAAGTGTTAGTTTCTTGTATTGCTAGTGAGTGCAGTGTTGGTGCGATGGCGCGGTCTCCGCGAAGGATATCGGCGCACCGCCGCAGCCGCAGCCGCTCCAGGGAAATGACTCGAATCAAAACTCAACTCAACGGAAAAGGTGAGTTTCACAATTAACGTGTTTACCTCGCCTTGCTTTTACCAAATTAACTCGTAAGGTTTCGCTACTCGACCTTGGAAACTTAATAACCTCTGAAAGTATCACATGTGGCTTAATCTACCTAAAAAAAATTAGAGGTACTTACCCGCACAAAAGTTCTAGCCAAGAGTAGGACGCTCTGACCGACTATAGCTTGTAAGAAAGCCACCACTAAATTAATTAAATTACTATGTACTTACTTAAGTACCTACTAGCAATTGGTATTTATGAAATGTATAGAATCTGTAGTTGCTTCAGTAAGTATAGGTACCTAATGTCTAGCCGTGCGTTACCAACATCTTTATCAGAATATTATACCTACAACCTACGTACGTACCAACAACCGGCTGTGCAAATAAGCGGCGAAAGGAAAGTACTTACCTACAAATTCATTACATTACTACACGAAACAAACCTTTCTTAGTATTATGTTACGAGACCGCCCTTACAAGCTACTTTACAACCTACCAAGGAGCGCTCAGTGCCTGAGGCTAGGTCTAGGCGCCAGCCTTCTCACAAATGCAGACAAACAGGTCTGATAGGGCCATCAGAAGGAAGCGTTCCGATTACAACGTAATTAAAACCTAGGTCTGCTTTCATAGTTGAATTAGAAACTGAGATTTTAAACACTGCCTTTGAATTTCCTCTTCATATCACAGCACAGGTATGCAAGCAGGAAAGTAGCTAAGTATATTATCTATTCAACGTGCACTTGCACTTAGGACTAGAAACAGTAGGAAGATAGTAAGTTTTGAAACATTAACAATACAATAACTAGCTAGAAGTGGTTGCATAGTTGCTCCCGCGAAATAACATCTATGCAAACATTTGCATCAGTCACGGTGACCTATAACTTATAACCGTGTCATTGGTCGATCCTCTACTCGTAAACTTTCAGTCATAAACTCTACATTGTGTGATGCGCCCTCCGCGGAGATCCCTCGCCGTCTACTTGCATGGGTTGTGAACTGGTTCGGTCGCCCTTTAATGTTCTTGGCCGACCTTGCTGGATCTAGGTCAGCCACAGTCGACTGTTGGTCTCATTTCACGGAAAGCCGCTCGTAGGTTTCAGACAATAGGTCACTATCACCGCCTATTTAAACTAGACACGCCATGACGCCATGTTTCGACCCAATAATGGAAATTATGAATAGGCCTATGTCAAGACAAATCACGGAGTACAGCATTAAATCGTGCCTTATCTTAACGTATCTTCTCTTATCAAGATCTCATGTTATCTTATCTCCGTGGTGGATGCATGTGTCGCAGCCGGATCGTATAATCCGCCGTATTACATTATGGCTAGCCGCATTACAAGACAGGGCCTCTTTGTAATGCAGCGGGTCAACGTTTAGCCGTATATTGAATATGGCTGAATGAAAATGCGCCGGATTGTATTCGACATCATACGTCATTCAATATGGATGGCCGTTATGTAATACGGCGAGAGATTAGCCGCCGCATCAAAAGATTTTAGTTTCGTTTTTTAACACTCGTGACGCTGCTTGACATAACAACAATAATGCCTTGGATACAGATATTTGATGATGATTAAAACCAAGAAATCGTGTTAAATATGTTAGTAAACAGTGACTTCAAGAAGAATTTTCACGTGAAATTAAATAATATCTATTCCGATCAATGCGGAACAGTGAAAAACGTACAAAAGTTATAATTATAACGCACATCAAACAGCTAAAGTGACCATTCTGCTGGTCGGCCGATTTCCACACAGTATTACTGGGTCAAAAAATATAATTGTGGCCGGCAAAGATTATTTGATCTTGAAGAGACTGCGACTAGGCAAACGTAGTGTGGGACGCCCTCCGGCTAGATGAAATGACCACTTACGAAAGGTGGTTGGTTATGATTGGATGTGGAAAGCTATAGATCGCATCTAGTGATGTGCTTTGGGAGAGGCCTACGTCCAGAAGTGATGATGATGATGAAGAATAATAATTTTGAAGATCCTACAATCCGAGTAGTGCCCTTGCACAGTATTTTGATACTTTAACAGAAGTCCATATGATAGCATATTTACTCTATTATAATTACAAAATGTTTGTCAAACTACCGAAACCGCAAAATTCCTTCTGCAGTAATTTCATGGACATGGTCACCCTACAATTTAGTAGTAGTACGATGCGGCTAAACGTGGGCCGCCGTAATGAAGAACGTATCGAAATGACAATCCGGCTAAACGTTGATACGCCGTATTACAAAGCAGCCCTGTTTTGTTATGCGGCCAGCCGTAATGTAATACGGCGGATTATACGATCCGGCTGCGACACATGCAACACTCGGAACGTTGAAACTTGCACGTTATGTACGACTTCGACCGACTCATACCGTTGCAGACAGAACACTATAATAAATGACATTTCTAACATAATTAATATTATCTTGTATGTATTTGTATACCTACCTGACTAATTTAAATTTCAATGTACTTATAAAATATGTAATTAATTGATTTGTGTATTTGCATGCATTTTTGTTATTTAGCATGAGCCATTGAGCAATTCAATATGTTCGTATGCTTAATGAATAAGCAGTACATGGAATGTACCTACTGATAATTGTATTAGATCTGAATTTACCTGTGTACACGAATAAAAGATTTGAGTTTGAGTTTGAGTTTGAGTTTGCAATCACCGCCATTCATGCAGTTATAAATGTACCTATGTGTGGTTACGTACCGTTAGAAACATATTCCGAGCCCTTAGCATTACCTACATATCATTCCTACGGAGCATGCGTTTTATTTATCCATTTTCGGCCCGTGTTACACAACTGCACGCACATGCTCGCTGCTCACACGCTTGAAGGCGGCTTTCTCCGGCGATTGAGAGTTGATTGCATTACACATTACACTAGGTGCGAGCGGAGACCGGGCTCGGGTGCCGGGGTGTCGGGTTCCTATTGCGTGCAGACATCACATCACCAGACGTAGGTAGGTAGGTAGGTCTCCTGAGGAGAGAGAACGTATTTTCTAACAGCTCTATCTTTTCTGCCATCTATCCTAAAGGTTCCTTTGCTTTGATTATACTCGTATGAAATGAACCTAGTTGCATACCTATCAGATAAACTATCCCATACTTACTTAATAATTATATCTATAACTAGTAGGAATATCAAAGGAAATTATTATTGATTGATACTTATCGTTAATCCATCAGCTTGTGCACAGTAAATTAATAATAGATGGCGTTGCGCAGGTAAAATAGCTTGTAAAGGTAAATGGAGTGGGCAAACAACATAAATCTGCGCCCGCCCTGCGTCTGCCCTCTGTTTGTTTAGCGCGCGGCGCCAGGGGCGGTTAAACCAAAAGATATTAATTAGGGCTGGGACTTCTCTAGACTTATTTCGTATTCTTACTATGACAAACTCACACTTATGACACAATTGATGATGTCTTGCAGCAATCGATATGAACGTTTTTTTGAAACTTAAACACAGTCTTGAACTTACAGAATCTTGGAGAACCCACAAATCATGCACTATAAAATTTTCTAACTAACGAATCACTTGCATTCATTCAATAAATAATATATAGTCACAAGCATAATCTAGCCGTGCAGTATCGGTATTTACTATCAGATTAATAAATAACCAATCACAGCTCCACATTAAACATTCAGGCCGGTAAAATCGATAGGTTGGCACCCCCTGCAGGCGGAACCAGGGCAGGGTCGGGCCGCGGGACTCGCGGGCTGCCCTGGGGGTCACTCTATATGACAAAAAAGTAAGTTTCAGCGCTGCTACGTGAGCCACGACGGTGTCTCGTTGTATGAAACGTGCCGGTTGCACGACAGCTCTCGTTCGTTTGTTTTTCGTCAGTATATAGTGACCCTCCTGAGGGCTCGCAGCTGGGCGCTCCGGTCCGGTCGCTGGTGACACACTCGTCAGGGGATCGGGTTACCGCTTCATTGTGACAAATGCCTTGTTGTGCCAACGGAACCGTTGCTGAGTTAACTTTCTGTGCAGCACTTGGTAGAGGCATACTTATAAATAATCTCTACTCCGAGTAAACATTTGTGCTTATGACGGGATTGTGTGACTTTCAACTTATTCCGCGTACTCATCCTTAAGAAAACCTTTTCGATACCCGACTCAAACTCTTTATAACGATGCTAAATTACTTAATGTTCTTCGGTTATGCCTCTCTACTCATAAAAAACTAATAAACTCTGATTTATATGACCTCTTACTTAAAAAACGTGTCTTTAAAATTCCTACTACTTACATTAATACTTCTTTCGGTCAACGTTTCGGACAATATATAAGAGCACACGTTTATAACAATATCCTTCAATACTCTAATCTAATACACCTTTCTGCTTCTGAAGCTAAAATTAAGTTAAAAGAGTCTTTACTTAAATTAGATTATGCCTCTACTGAGGTTATTATAGAATAAGATGTGCAATTTGAAGTTAGTCCATTACAATAAATTATTATTTTCTGTTCTGTTCTATTTTTATAATGTGTTACAGTTAAAAGACTGATTAAATATATATATTTTTTTAGAACAATTACATTTGTTCGGGTCAACCGAACACTTACCTCAGCAATTCGTATTTCTTGCGAGTCGCGCACACGCGGCCGACTCAGTGCATCGCGGAACGTATTGCCGGGCGGCAACGGGTGCATTCATAATTATCATAGTTTTAACGTAATTAAGTATCATTGTGGAACTTGAATAAACTTCAATATATCATTTATCAGTGACTTTATCATTTATAAAATTATCATTAGTTATGTACGGACTTACAACCCGCACATAAAATGGTCCTTCGAGCGTGTGGACCTCGCGATCCGATCTCATCGTATGAGGTCTAAGAACAGTGTATCAATCAAACAGTTTATCAGTGAACAATAACGTTATCATTATCAGTGAACTATCAATATCAGTGATTAAGTGATCAAAATCAACCTGTGAAAGGATTACCTATCATACCTAATCTTTGGACTAAGGATTGGGTAAGCAGCAGCTGCAGCAGCAGAAGCAGAGCATCTCAAAGTAAGATCATTCCATTACTTATCAATCATAGCAATCAATTTATCATTATCAAACAATCATGGAGAGCATAGTCATCAGACAAAATGAGCTTATCAAAAGCTTCGTTCAGTTCGAGAGCAATTTCAAAAAAGATAGTTCATATCGTAAAACGGCAGGCTACTTCGTGAAGAAGTTAGAGACCTTAGATGAACTCTGGGCAGAGTTTCAGCATAATCATTTGGAAATATGTGAGTATCAAGACATACAGAATCATCAGTATATCGTGGAAAACGTATACACCAAAACAGAAGAGCATTATCATTCTATCAAAAACTTAATCATGACGTATCAGCAACAGCAACTTTTGGCTCAGTCGCAGAGTCAGCAGGCGAAGCAGCCCGGTCAGCAGCAGCAATCAACCTCGTCGAACAAAGGTGAGGAAAATCAGGGCAAATCAGTATCAGAACAACGTATCAGCTCTCGAGGAGCATACAGCAGGTGTGACGAAATGCTACGAAAGCAGTCGGCAAACTTCACAGCATTTGAGCGAACAATGGCAAGTATCAACTTGGATTCTCTTTCTGATAAATGGGAATACGAAGACGCTCTTAAGTCTCTGCAATCAAGATGGGCAACTGTAGATAGTTTACATTGGGAGATTTATGGCGAGCAAAATGGGCAGAATCCAGAATACGAAGCAGCATTTAATCAATACGAAGAATCGTTCATCAAAATGAAGAGAGAGATCAATAAAAAATTATGGTCGGTATCATACAGAGATAAGTCCATCCCACAGATGGAGATTCCTGAGTTCAGCGGTCAATTTAATCAGTGGGTATCATTCAAAGATTTGTTCAACGAAGCTATACATATCAACCCATCACTGTCCAGTGCACAAAAAATGCAGTTTTTAAAGGCTAAGGTAAAGGGAGAAGCAGAAAGGCTCATCCAGCATCTCACTATCAGCTCCGACAATTATCAAGTATGCTGGGAAATTCTGAACAACCGCTATAACAATAAAAAACTTATTTTCACCTCTCACGCTAACACGCTGTTAGGATTTCAAAACATGCAGCAGCAATCACTAGGCCAGATAAAAAAGTTACATGATTTAACATTAGAATGTCTTCACGGGATAAAGAATTTGGAGGTCGACATCAGCACGTGGGACCCCATCCTAGTGCACATACTGTCCCAAAAATTGGATAACGCCACATATGGAGACTACATAGAGTCGTTAGATAACTCTCGTGAATTGCCAAAATTAAACGATTTTCTAAAATTTTTGGAAAGTAAGTTCACCATTCTGGAATCAAGTCGAAGAAAACATGACGTAATTCAACAAAAACCTACTTTCCCACCGGTCAACCAAGGAAATGTTCACAAGAAATCAAATTACAACAATAATTCCCAAGGAAATTATCATAACAACACGTCGAAACCCTTCATGAAATCAATGACTGTGCAAGCTATCAAATGTCCGCTTTGTTCTCATGACCACGGTATATTTAGTTGCAGCAGTTTTCTAGAAATGCCTCCTGATATGAAGCTAAAAACAATAAATAGACTGCAATATTGCATAAATTGCTTGTATACTCATAATGGGAATCCGTGTTATTCGCAAAGAAGGTGTCGCAATTGTTCTGGTCAGCACAACACTTTACTGCACTCGGCTTGTGCAAAGACTCCGATAAGCCCGGCGGCGGCTAGTGGATCGCATTACAATCAACACAGGACTGTGCACTCCGGTAATAATCATCGCAATAAACATGCAAATATCAACTCTAATGTATCACTGGGAGAAACTAAAGAGATATTGTTAGCTACAACTTTGGTAAAAGTTACCTCAATTGACGGAACGCAGATCATAATGAGGGCTCTTATCGACCAGGGATCCCAAGTTTCCCTTATTACGGAAAAAGCGGCGCAAACATTAGGTATCAAACGGCAGAAGTGCCAGGGACTCATCGTAGGAGTAGGAGCGAAAGAGAACAATAGCAAAGGGTTAATTTCAGTATCATGCTCATCAATCTACGAGGACTTTACATTTGACACGGATGTAATTATCATGAACAACGGTTGTAAGTCGGGAGATCGACATATTATTTGGAGCAGATATTTACTCCATGATCATGTTAGGAGGAATAATCAGGGGTGAAGATCAGGTTCAGCCAATTGTGCAACAGACTCGCCTCGGCTGGATTATTTGCGGCAGCATAGGAAAATCATTTCAATGCAACGTAGTTTTCAATCACGTGGAAGATATACAAAAATTTTGGGCTTTAGAAGAAGTTACAGAGCCATCAAGCATGACGTCAGAGGATCAAAAATGTGTTGATTTTTACATGTCAACTACCAGGAGGAGAAGCGATGGGAAATATGAAGTTAAACTTCCGATGGTAGATAATTTTGAAGAGAAATTAGGATCATCCAAACAAACGGCGACAGCACAGTTTTTAAACTTAGAGAAAAGGTTTAAGAGAGAGCAGCAGCTATCAAAATTATATAAAGAATTTATCAAAGAATATCAGACACTCGGACACATGGAACCGTGCACGAGCAACGCAGCCCCCGAATATTATCTCCCTCATCACGCTGTGCTGAGGTCGGAATCATTAACTTGTAAGTTAAGGGTCGTGTACAACGCTGGGAACAAAACATCAACGGGCCATAGCTTAAACGATTTAATGTACCGAGGACCTAATCTTCAGCAGGATTTGCAATCCTTGATACTAAGATGGCGCCAACATAAGTATGTATTCACTGCAGACATCGAGAAGATGTTTAGAGGTATCATCATTCAAGAAGAAGACAGAAGTTTACAGAAGATCATATGGAGAGATGATCCACAGCAGCCTCTCCAATCATATCAGCTCACACGGGTGACATATGGGGTCAAGGCCAGCCCATATCTTGCCATGATGACTCTAAGACAATTAGCAACCGATGAAAGGGAACAGTTCCCAGAAGCAGCATCAATTCTGGAGACAAACTTCTACACAGACGATTTAGTCCATGGAACGCAAACAGTTGAGCACGGAAAGCAGCTCGTCAGCGATTTAAATCAACTACTGAAAAAAGGCGGATTTACCTTGAGGAAATGGTCATCCAACAACCCGGAGTTGTTATCAGAATTAAATAACATAGATCAAGAGCAAACCATTCATCATTTCAAAACTGACGACAGGTCAAAAATTCTGGGTCTCGGTTGGAATTCGAAGGACGACACTTTTAATTTCACCTGTAACATGAACAAAGAACCCCGCCTAAACTAACAAAACGACTATTATTGTCGGAAATCGCAAAACTTTTCGACCCCCTCGGCTGGCTAGCACCAGTTGTTGTAAGATTAAAACTATTTTTTCAAGAAGTATACAATTTGAACCTAAATTGGGATGACACTGTGCCACAAAATGTAAAAACCGAATGGATGAAGTTACGAAGTGATGTCGAAAACATAACATTTTTCAAATTAGCAAGATGGACGGGGAGCAATGGCAAAGATGACGTAGAGCTACATGGGTTCTGTGACGCCTCAGAGAAGGCATATGCATGCGTAGTTTACGCACGAATCGTCAAAAATGATCAAGTGAAGATAACGCTAATAGCAGCAAAAACAAAATTGGTACCTAAGAAAAAAGAAGTCTCACTACCGAAGTTGGAGTTAAGTGGAGCACTTCTACTATCGAAATTAATCAGAAAGATTTCCGAATGTCTGAACATTCCGATGAGCTCAGCTTTTGGGTGGAGTGACTCAATGGTAGTGCTTGGATGGCTACAGGGCAGCCCGGAGCGGTGGAAGCCGTTTGTTAAAAACCGAGTAACAGCAATCACACAAGTCGTCGACAGCAGCAATTGGCGATATGTAAAATCAGCAGAAAACCCGGCGGACAGCGCCAGCAGAGGAATCTCGGCCGCACAGCTGAAGGAAAATACCTTATGGTTCAATGGACCACAATGGCTACAATCAGGCCAAATAGATCAATCACCGAAAAATTACATGACAAATCACGTGATCAAGATACAACAATCAAACGTCGTTCAAGTTAAAATGGAGGAAAGTATCATCGAAAAATTAATACAAAGGTACAGCTGTATTAATAAAGTAATCAGAGTGATAGCATGGTTACTCAGAGCATTGAACCCACAAAGGAATTCGCTGCCGAGCTATCTCACATTACACGAGTTGCGGAAGGCTAACATACTCGTTATCAAACATGTGCAGCGGTCAGAATTCGAAGAGGATATAAATCATTTAATCAAGCACAATAAACTGCATCAGAAGAGCAAACTGCTAAATTTGAACCCTGTACTTGACGAAAACGGACTGTTACGTGTCGGAGGCAGATTAGAGAAATCCAACTTGGATGAAGAAATGAAGCACCCCTTAATCATACCACACAGCAGTCGGGTCACGGATCTACTGATCGACCAAGCTCATCATCTGACGTTCCATGGTGGAGCGCGACTTACCCTCTCAGCAATCAGAACGAAATACTGGATCATTGGCGGAAACCGTGCAGTAAAGAAACGCGTTCGAAACTGCATCACATGCAGAAAACAAAACAAGGAGATACGCCCTCAGATCATGGGTGACCTTCCAGAAGCGAGAGTCACCCCCTCACCGCCCTTTTATCACACGGGTGTTGACTACACTGGCTTCATAGATATCAAAGCAAATAAAGGTCGTGGTGTGAAAACTACGAAAGGTTATATAGCTATATTTGTCTGCATGGTGACGAAGGCCGTTCACCTGGAGCTGGTGTCGGACCTTAGCAGCTCAGCATTCCTAGCATGCCTCAAGAGAATGGCGGCTCGAAAGAAGGCCCCGAGGCATTTATACAGTGATCAAGGAAAGAATTTTATTGGCGCCAGTCGAAAAATCAATGAAGAATACGTTGAATTACAGAAAATATTCAACGACAGCTTTTACAAAGAAATCAGCGAGTTAAACATAGAGTGGCACTTCAACGCCCCCTCGTGGCCCACGGCAGGAGGCTTGTGGGAACGAGCAGTGAGGAGCTTGAAATATCACATGAAAAGAGTCATCGGAGATCAAAAGCTGACTTTCGAGGAGCTCAGCACCATCTTAGCACAGCTCGAAGCATGTTTGAATGCCAGGCCTCTGTGTGCTTTGTCAGAAGATGTTGAGGACTTAGACGCCTTAACTCCAGCACACTTTCTGTACGGAGACGCAGGATTGACAGTTATTGAGACAGAGCAGGATGCCAGAACACGGTGGCATTTGATCAGAAAACTACATAATGACATATGGCAGCGTTGGAAAACGGAATATCTGACACAACTCTCAGCAAGAGGAAAATGGCTGAGACCACATGAGAACATAGAGATCGGCAGCCTTGTTCTTATTCAGGACGATATCATACCAGCTGGCAAGTGGCCGCTTGGCAGAGTCATAGATGTGCATCCAGGCGCAGATGGCTATGTCAGAGTTGTAACTCTAAAAACAAAAAACGGCATCTTAAAAAGACCACTTACGAGGTTATCAATTTTACCACTTCAATCAAATCAAAATAACATAAATAAATCAAATGATTCAGCAGAAAACACGGAGCAACCAAGTCAAGATAAAAGACAATTAAGAAAAAGATCACCAACAACATTCGTATCAGTAGCCTTAGCGCTACTGTTCTTCATGTCAATGATATCAAGTTACAACTGTGCCTACAATGTAACTACACTACCGCAAAATCAATCAATCTACTTTGACCCAATAACTCAGATGCAATTAGTACGGGATGACTGGACCCTAATTGTTTATTACGACTTATCATCATACTGGGAAGGAATCACAGCATTCGAAAACATTACAAGATACCTAAATCAAACATGTGCTAAAACAGAGCAAGACAATCACTGTAATATGATAATATCACAACTCATTCATGACTATAAAGAGCTACAATACTATAACCAGATTATGCTTAGTCAGAACTATAGCGCACGCGCCACGCGCCGCAGCCGGCGCGGGTACATTAATGCAGTGGGTTATGTTACAAACAGCCTGTTCGGGATACTCGACGACCATTTCGCAGAACAGTACAAGCGAGACATAGAAGAGATAAGAAACAATGAGAGTCATTTGATACGCTTGTGGAAGAATCAGACATCAGTAATTGAGACAGGCTACAACCTATTAAAGAAAACTAAAGAGATCATGGATAGTCAGCATAAAATCATTTATAAGCATCTGGAAAGCCTAGATAAAATTGCAAATAATGTACAGCTAAAAGTAACATCTTGGGTAATTTTTCAAGAGTTCTCCTTAGCCTCTCTAACAGCTAGCAACCTATTACAAAACTTAAGAAGAATTCAATCAGATCTCCTTAACACAATAACTGACATTTATCATGGCCAAGTCAATATCCACCTACTAAATCCAGATCAGCTGCTCAAGGAGCTTAGCATAATTTCAAGCCAGTTGCCCAAAGACTTAACATTGCCTATAAATACTGTGCAAGCAGATATCCCAAAAATATACAAGTTAATGAAATGTAAAGCAAAAATGTTACAACAATATTTAATTATTGAAATAAAAATTCCCATATTAAGCAGAGACAGCTTTGAACTATACAAGCTGGTACCACTGCCTCATCAAACAAAGGAAACTATGTATCAGATCTCGCCTATATCAGAATACATTGCCATTAATTTTAGAAAAGATACGTACTTGCCGATAAATAATGAAGAACTAAAAGAATGCCAATATCATGATCAGCGCTATTTTTGCAATTTGGACAATCCAATCTATCACCTGAGCTCCACCGAAAAATTCTGTAACTTACAGTCTGAAGCAGGGACATGCAAGATCAGCAAATCAGTTTGTAAGAACCAGTGGATTAAGTTGTATGAGTCATCATCATATTTCTACTTTTGTTGCGATACGTATCATGTAAGAATAATATGTGAAGATGCAGTCACGCCACACCAGTTGAAAGGATCTGGTATCATCAGTCTGGGACAAAGATGCGAGATAAAAGGTGAAGATTTTACTCTATTTGCCCATCAATCACACTCTAGCATGCTAAACTCAGAAGCAAATGTGTATACACCGAAAGTGTTGGAGATAAATCATATCGTTAATATTGCCCTACCGATAGAAGACTCGCCCGTCGATCGTTCGAATGAAACAGACTTAGACTGGAAAGGCAAGTTGCTCCAGTTAGATAAACAAATAGATGATATGAAGCATGGAGCTGAGGCAGCAGACGTGGGGTTGTCCTCACATGACGTCCACCAGTACGCCGTGAGCTACCTGGCGGTGGCGGCAGCGGCGGCGGCGGGCGCGGTGCTGGCGTGGAGGCGCTGCCGACGCCGCACTCCCCGCGCCCCGCGCGCCCCGCTCTCCGATAGTGATAGTGCTAGTGTTAGTGCGCGAAAGTGTTATCAGGCCGAGCAGCCTAGTGTTAGTCCGTTATCAAAAAAGCTTAGTGATAGTGTTAAAGATAGTGTTCGCGTTATAAATAAATCTGAACGTCAGATTCGGCAATTTAGAGACAATAGCGAAAACATTAGTGATAGTTTAAACCGTAGTAAGCAAGTAAACATAGCCACTTCACCAATATTAACTAAAGTTCATTTTCATGTCTCTGAATCATAATAGATTTTTGAATTTTATAAATTGAGTGTTATTTTAATCAATGTTATTTTTGATATCTTTAATTTGATTTTACTTGGTGGCTTCTTTATCATTTTATTATTTTGTACATTTTAATAATTTCTTTATTTTTATGTACTTTCCCCGCCCGGGAGTATGTTCGGGTCAACCGAACACTTACCTCAGCAATTCGTATTTCTTGCGAGTCGCGCACACGCGGCCGACTCAGTGCATCGCGGAACGTATTGCCGGGCGGCAACGGGTGCATTCATAATTATCATAGTTTTAACGTAATTAAGTATCATTGTGGAACTTGAATAAACTTCAATATATCATTTATCAGTGACTTTATCATTTATAAAATTATCATTAGTTATGTACGGACTTACAACCCGCACAACATTTTATGTTATATTACTGATGTTACTTTCAATAAGATTTTGATTTTTAATGGTACCCCGAGATACGGGCAAAGCCTAGTTCGGGGGCCCCTGTTCATTTTGTGATTTTAAATGTAAGATGTGCGCAAGAATACTTTTTGTTTTGTAAAATAAGATTTAAATTTTACTTAGGTATTATGTGTTTTATGTGCAAATAAACATTTTTTACTTTACTTTACTTTTACTTATGTTTATAATTCGTAATCGCCCTTATTTAAGTATATGCATATCATATGAAATACAAAACAACAACGCTGAAATATCATAATTATGCTTTCCAGTGCCCACATACTTTAATGCTTTTGTAATGTCCTCGTTTGGACGAGACTAGACCTCCTACTGCAAGTGTGGCGGGCAGTTAGGCGCGCCACTTTAATTAGGTCTTCATCACAGCCTAGGCGACCTAGATTATAGTGTCATGTACTATTCTACTTACCAACTACAGTTTAGTACACGCCTATTTAGATTAACAACGATATGTCCTATAGAATGAGAACCATTCGAAGTTACATATAGTTAGGTTACATTAGATAACCCAGGGTAAATTGGAAATTAATGACTAGAACCGATGTTAATAAAGATATTAATTACACCGCACAGGGCGGAAGAGTTGTAGGTTATACTTAGTATAATAGTGTGTCCGTAATCTGATCTTATACAGGCGGTCCCATGAGCCCGGCTGGAGGTAGGCAGTAGCCGCGAATATTACGCAAGAGGCCAGTGACCGGTTACATTTACATCACACTGTAAATTGACAGGTGATTGATGGCGTTGGTGTAGATTGTAGGCAATGTTAGTTTTTAGGCTGAAATCGGTAAGTTAAGACGCCTATAACCATAAGTAATCATGTGTAGGTACCGACTTGCTATTAGTTTTTGTAGTCGAAGACGATTTGTAGATGCAGTTCTCCGTGGTCTACAAGTTTCTGACTGGATACTACTAATCTGACTAGCTAATCATTTAAGCAAATTAACAAACTTCCAACTTTTCACGTTAAATATCACGCTAAAATTGACTCTACAATACAATATCTTCTTTATTTCACCTGGTAAGGGTTAACAGATTCATAACACAAGTAAATCAGCGGGTTATTAATAAATCCGCTGTTGAATGTGAAGTGTTCCCTGATCCGGCGCATCGTAAACAAGATCTGACGTCTCAAGGTCCACTCCATCATCCTGCAGCTTCATAACCGGCGCCTGGCGTGCTTCATATTTACATGCCTTCGAGTCAATATAAATATTCAAGCGATCACCTCTCGTATGGTGGGGCAGTGTACAGATTCTTCATCATTCTTCTTTATCAAAAACGATAGAGGCCATAATATAATCTGGTGCAAGCTTGCTTACAGCATTCTCACTTTATTTATTTGTCATTTATCATGTCATCTGAAAATATTCTTAGCTCTCTACATCTACAATAACATTGCTTAAGTATGTATTTAGTACATGGTAGATACTTAATTTACCTGTCGCACATGCGCCCTTGCCGTTTTGCCGATAAGTGCGGAGACATCGCCGTTTTTTTATCTCATCCATTAGATAAGTACTTACTCATATATTTTCATTAAGTACTTCAGGATAGATCAAGAAAATGCTGTAAGTACTTTCGTATTGTTATCTCGCATTATCCATTCAATTCAAATTTTGGAAACATCAATTGATAAAAGTCTTTATGTAACTACCTAATAATAAGTTTATCTTAGATAAAGTCCGTTATCTATTTTAATATTGCAAGTAACTTATCTTTATCTCACTAGAAGTTTGTTATACCTTTCAAATGACCATGACGATCAGATTGCGCAGGGATTAGGGACTAGTGATGTGTAGAGAGTCCCAGTTTCGATCCCCGGCCAGAGCAGTTATTCTCAGGTGTGCCTTGTATTCCCGAAACGGAATGAATGAATTGGTCATAAACTGACGCTCAGTAGTCCACATGCAGCACTTTGTCTAAAGTTAGTAACTGCATTCACTGTTTATCGACACACGTTAGTACGTTACATCTCAATGTTTTGTTTATTGACGGTGTATTGTTCGTGATGTGAGCCGTGGGCTACGACGCATAGAACGTAGGTAATTCCATTTTCTACCAGTGTTTATTTCGATTGTTTTAGTTCTCATCTTATTTAAACCTCCTAGTTCTAGAGTTTGAGATAGTAGGGCGTTATTTATTATTGTAGATTCGATCGCAAACCTAAAGGGATATATATATTGCCGTATATGAGGCCTATTATCTACTACCGGTCCGCCGCTGATGTATGTTTTGTCGCAATTTGTTGGAAAGGTTTGCAGTACAGCTCATACACGTTCAGATATCCAAAGGCAGTCTTCAAACCGTCCATTCAGTCACGAAGTTTTCACAATGTTATGTTACTAAACATTTTCTCACGATCTTATATAGGTATTTTATTTATGTAAGTAAACTCTCGCTTTCATTTATTATTGTTTTCATAAGTATAAGTAAGCACTTGAGTATGAGATGTAGGTACATTGTTGGATACAAAATAGGTAGGTTGGGTTCATCCATAAAGCATCAACTAGGAGGAATCGTGGATCGAACAAGATGAAGTTGGAGGCTACACTTATGGAGAGTCGAGGCTCTTCCTGAAGCAGACGACATGTGACCGAACAACAGCTACCATACCACCACCGACACGGATTGTTAATTACTAATGTTCGGTTGTGGTAACCCCACTGATCGATGTGAGTAGGTTTCCTGGAAAGTGTCTGTCTGTAGCGCGGAGGTGTGAGCTCATGTAGTCCGTCAATTAGTCGCCAGGGGGCGCGGCGCGGTCAGGGCTGCCCGGGGCCGGCGGCGGCGGCGGGGGCGGGGAGGGGCGACCTGGATAGTTGGGACTCCCGTGGACAGCAACTCACGCAACCAGCAGTTAGCCCGTAATTATATAATACTAAACAAAACAAATACAACCCTATTTTTAACTTTTATATGGATACAATACAATATGAACATGGAGGTACATATTATTAGCATACGCCACAAAATAACGGTTAAGTCCAACATAATTGCCTACAATACATATAGGCATAGGCATTAGGTCAACCTTAATTTTACCAGTCGAATAAGTTATAAGTATCCTACCAACAAAGTAAATTAAGTATGTCGTCGTAATCGCGTGACAAATCTGAATATTTCAGACGTAAGTAGGTTCAGCCCGCAATATTCAGGAGTGCCGTTATCCAACAATATTCAGAGATCAAACGCATTCATCAAGTAGATAAGATATAATTATGATAAGTTTCGTTACTAGTTATAAAATACTTATGTACTATGTAGGTATTACCTATTTATGTAGTTAGTGCTTATTTTACCATTACAGTATGTTAGTTTTATGTCAGCGACCTGTGTTACTGTGGTATACCTACCTCACGATAGATATATGCGGGCTACCATACTATGAGCAGTCAATAAACGAGCTTCACTGTGGCCGGTTGTTTTACTAGTTACTACCCGATATCTCAGTGTCGACGAGGTGCTAATTAATTTATCCACGCGTTCAAAATGGCGGCGTTTTTAGGAAATTTATCTGTTTTTGATCACAAAGTGCAAGAATGGGAGATATTTTTCAGCCGTTTAGATCAGTTTATCAAACTTAATAAAATAGACAAAGATCTAAAAAGTGCCGTACTGTTAACGCATTTAAGTGATGAGTCATATCGGTTAGTCAGTAACTTGGTACATCCAAAAAACATTCAAGAAGTGCCATATGATGAGCTAGTTAAGGCTCTGGACGATCATTTTAAACCGATAAGGTCAACGTTCGGTGACAAAGCAAAGTTCTATGACGCAATGAAAGGGCACGAAGAAAGTGTCGAAGAATGGGCGGCGCGACTGCGTGGACTGCCGATCCACTGCGGCTTCGGCACAGCCCTGGACACCGTTCTTCGTGATCGGTTCGTGCTCGGATTCCACACCGGGCCGGAGCGAGACCGATTGTTTGAGCAGAACTCGACCGAATTGACCTTCGCAAGGGCGGTGGAGGTGGCGAAGCAGGCTACGAGCGCGCGCGCAGCGCGGGTGGCGGCCGGGAGCTCCCTGGCAGCAGCACCGTCGGTGAAGGAGGAGCCGCTGTACCGCATGAGCGGGGCCCGCGGCGGCGCAGGCCGGGCCGCCGCCGGGCCCGCCCGCCCCGGGAACGAAGAGCGGTGCAAAGTGTGCGGTCTCCGTAATCACAATGCGGAAAAGTGTCGGTATAAAAATCTAAAGTGTCAAAAGTGTGGAAAGAAAGGCCACCTAAAGAAAGTGTGTGTAAAAAAAGAGTGTAGTGTGCATAACCTAGATGTCGATACGGAATGCGACGAGAGCAACCTTCAGGCAATCTGTAAAGAGTGCGAACTATTTCATTTGAGGTATGTCAACTATGACCCAATTCTAGTAAATGTAGACGACAAACGAATATTTAAAATGGAACTCGATTCCGGTTCAAGCGTTAGTGTTATATCTGAAAGTTTGTACAACAATTATTTTTCAATGGAATGTTTGGAACCATGTAACTTAAAGATGTGTTTTTATAATGGCCACAAAATCACACCCGTTGGATGTCTAAAACTAAACGTATCTTATAATGGTAAATATTGTCAAATTATATTTTATGTTGTAAAGAATGGTGGGCCACCGCTTGTGGGCCGCGATTTTATGGCCAAGTTTAAAATTTCTTTGTCACAAAACCAAATTAATGTGGATACAAATGATGATATAAAACAGCTGATGAGTGAGTTTGATGACCTGTGGAAAAATGAGTTGGGTTGTTTTAATAAATATGACATACAATTACATTTGAAGGAGAACGCAAGGCCTCGATTTTTTAAACCTCGCACTGTACCGTTTGCCCTAAAAGATAAAGTCGAACAGGAATTACAAAGATTAGGGGAATTAGGTATTTTAATACCGGTTGATCATGCTCAATATGCGACTCCTATTGTTCCTGTACTGAAGGAAAATGGCTAAGTCAAAATTGCGGGCGATTTCTCGGTAACATTAAATCAAGATTTACTTGTTGAAAAATATCCTATGCCTAGAATCGAGGAAGTGTTTGTAAAACTAAGGGGGGGAGAGAAATTTTCAAAAATTGATTTATCTAATGCATATAATCAGTTTAGGATCTCTGAGGAATCGCAAGGTTTAACTACAATTAACACTTCAAAAGGACTTTTTAAATATACAAGGTTGGTCTATGGACTAGCCAACGCGCCGGCCATATTCCAGAAAGCTATGGAAACACTACTCGCGGGGATTGAAGGTGTTAGCATTTGGCTAGACGATATCTGTTGCACCGGTCCCGATAAACAAACACATTTAAGTAGGTTGAGAGAAGTTTTTAGTAGGTTAAAGGACGCAGGATTACGTTTACAAAAAGAAAAGTGTGTGTTGTTCCAAGATAGTGTGACGTACCTTGGTTACGTCATAGATAAGAACGGCCTGCATACTAGCCAGGAGAAGGTGGACGCGATCGTCAACGCGCCGGAGCCGACGGACGTCACGGGGGTGAAGCGGTTTCTCGGGATGGTAAATTACTATAGAAATTTCATTCCGAATGCGTCATCCATACTAGGTCCTCTCCATGAGCTGCTACGCGCGGACGCGGCGTGGGAGTGGGGCCCGAGGCAGCGGCGCGCGGTGCAGCTGGTGAGGCGCGAGCTGGCGTCGGAGCGCGTGCTGGCGCACTTCGACCCGGCGGCGCGGCTCGTGCTGGCCGTGGACGCCGGTCCGCACGGCCTGGGCGCCGTGTTGGCGCAGATAGGCGCCGACGGACAAGAAAGGCCATTGGCATTCGCTTCAAGGTCGTTGGGACAAAGTGAAAAAAATTACAGCCAACTTCAAAAGGAAGCGACGGCCATTATATTTGGAATAAAACACTTCCATCAATATTATATTTGTACGGGCGTAGCGAACCTTTTATCCTCAAAACTGACCATAAACCCTTGCTATCTATATTTAGCAATAAAAACGGTATTTCCGTTACATCAGCTGCTCGATTACAAAGGTACGCATTACTACTGTCGGCCTATAACTACGTAGTGCAGTATATACCGAGCGATAAAAATGTTGTTGCCGATTATTTTTCACGCGCCTCATTAAAAGACAGTACAGTCACGTCCGAAAATGATACAGAAAAGCTGTATTTGAACTATGTATGTGCTAACTCTTTGCCAATAACATTTAATGACCTGAAAGCGGCAACTGAAAGTGATGTCACTTTGCAGACAGTAATTAAGTATATGCAGAACGGCTGGCCGCGGAAAATAAGTTGTACTTCGATAGCACCTTATTTCAAATGTAAGACAGACTTACAGTATGAAAATGGGTGTTTATTAAGAGGACATAGGGTTGTAATTCCTTTACAGTACAGGGAAAGAATGTTAGAAGAACTACATTCCGGACATTTGGGTATAACCAAATCAAAACATATGGCTCGAAGCCGAATGTGGTGGCCGGGGCTGGATAGTGACATCGAGCGGTACATAGGTTCGTGCAGTCAGTGCGCGAGCGTCCGCGCCGCGCCGGCCCGCGCCCCCGCGCCCTGGCCGCGCCCCGCCGGGCCCTGGCAACGAATACACCTAGACTACTTGTCTGTAGGGCAAACGGTATATTTGGTGGTCATTGATGCGTTCAGTAAGTGGCTTGAATGTATATGTATGAACAATGGGACATCAACGAGTGCTTTAATATTAAAGTTAAAGAACCTATTTTCTGTTTTCGGGTTGCCAAACTTAATCGTAAGCGATAATGATGTTAAGATTAATTCTGTTGAATTTAGGGACTTTTGTCTTTGTTACGGCATAAAATATTTAACATCACCGGTGTATCACCCTTGTAGTAATGGCCAGGCCGAAAATGCGGTAAGAACATGCAAAAATATGTTAAAGAAAATTATTTTTGATAACTCACAAACTAATAATAATTATAACAATGAGAAATTGACGGATTACCTATTTAGTTATAGAAATTCCATCCATTGTTCAACTGGAGCGACACCTGCTAAATTAATGTTCGGTCGAGATATTAAATGTAAACTGGATTTAATTTTACCTACATGCAGTAGTAATAATACCGGAACCGCCGACCAATTAACAGCAAGTAGATGCTTTACTATCGGCGAGATTGTTTGGGCCCGATGGTTTCATCAAAGAAAGGAACTTTGGTCATTAGGTATAATAAAAAAGAAATTAGGTAATCGACTGTTTGAAGTTTTTATCACTGATTATGGGGTTATGACTAAAAGACATGTTGACCAGTTGATAAAATATACGGGGCAGTCGTTACAAGATATTTTAGTGGGGAATGATTGCACACCAAGTGATCCATGTGAGGTAGATAGTAGACCATTGTCTCCACCTGCACCGCCACCGTTGCCGCCCGCAGAGGAGGCTGACTCCCGCGAGCGCGGGGAGGTCACCGACCCCGCCCCGGAGGAGGAGGACGAGGAACAGTGGGCAGAGGCGGTTGGAGAAAATGAACAAGTCTTGAGTGAGCGAGCGAATGATGCACCATTAGACCAAGCACCAGCTGAAGTTGCATCTTCAGAGGCGTCATTGGGTCGGTCACTCAGACCTAACAGAAAAGTAGATTATAAGAAATATTTTTAAGGATATTAGTTTAAGTTTAGTTATTTTAGGTTATAAATGTTAGTATCTAATTATGTTACATGTATGTTATTTGCAGAGCTTCGAAATAGTGTTGGAGGAGTGTGGTATACCTACCTCACGATAGATATATGCGGGCTACCATACTATGAGCAGTCAATAAACGAGCTTCACTGTGGCCGGTTGTTTTACTAGTTACTACCCGATATCTCAGTTACTCATCACAGCACCGAACAAAGCAAAAGAGGTCCTTTCAATATTTACTGCGCTGTTTAATTACTTGTTTTATTGTTCGAAATTTGCATGATTCTTCCCGTTTAACTTTGTAAAAAATAATTATATTCATGAGCCCTAATTTAAATAACATAATCAAGAAATGGAATACACAGCCCCTAAGGCTTAGGGGCTGTGTATTCCATTCCATTGCTTAGGGCCTAAGCAATCCACTATAGGGTTGAATAAGACTGAAATGCTATAATTCAGACTGAATCTACAATCTCTAAACTTGGTGGGTTGGAGAATACAAAATAGATTATTTATAATAGAATTTTCCGAAGAAAAGCAACAAACATCCATATTTACAAAATTTCGCGTATTTAATATATTAGTAGCATAGGATATGATTGGTGGTATGGTAGTTATATTGTTTAAATATCGAACGGTGGCGTATCAAGACTATCAAGCAACGTACAGTACAAATAAGTTAGTATCCAAATAAAAAGAAATAAAACAAATCATACGTACAATCTCAACACCGACACAGAAGTGGGCCAAGGGAACGAGCCACGTTCACACGTGACGCGGAGAGTGCAGTGTGAAACTGTGAACTCGCCTTTACGTGCATCACGACATCGCATCGAGTCGAAGCACACCTTAAACTTGCACAATAAATAAGCGTGTATAAAAGTTGGCTTTACAAGGCTGCAGCAGTTACTTAATTATACCTCGCTGACGTTGAATCGCTGTTTGAAATTAGGCCGATGCGATCAAATCGAATCGAGCTTTTTATGATATCTCTACGTATATACTATACATTTATGTATGAACACTATTCATATTGATTTCAACTAAGGGAGGCACATTAAATTGTGTTGTGTGTACCTACCTATATAGATCTTTTATTATTATTAGGCATTATTATTAGGCATTATTTAAAGACAATGTTCATAATAATATTATCGTCTCTAGAATGTTGAAAAGATTATCACTATCAAATATCTGTCCAGATGGAAAGTCAAGTCCAAATCTTTCAGCGTCACAAACTAGATACAGGACTGGAACCCTACGAACCGGGTGTCAAAAAAACCAGCTGATTTAATTTATTTTAATATTACTAAATTTTATGTCTAATTACGTTTAAAACTAGTGTTAACTTAAAGAATATAGTGTTATACAGCTGTGCAAATGAAGACAAGCCTTCAAACCCTGAAATAAAACACTTACGGGACTCGGATATTTGAAGCAGCGGCACCTGTCAAAGTTCGAATTTGCCAACGGATATCTATCAGGGGAGTATTGTGAAAATTACATATTTTTACTAGTATTACTCATTTAAAATCATAATCACTAAATTATTTAATCATTATTCATTAGTTTGCTGCAGACGTGAAATGTTTTTCACACTTCCTTAACCCACTTTTAGACTTTGTCATTTTCAAACTCTGTTGTTTTCATTTCTAATTTTCAAACTTTCTATTAGCTTTTGTATCCCTTATTCCCTATTATTACTATACCATAGTCTCCACCTACTTAATTGCTATTAGTATTAGTACTTCATTGAATAATGATCAAGCGATTGTTTTTTTTGGCTTAAAGTTTACATAATTCTAAGTCAATAATACCACTGAGTACCTATTCATTTAAGTAACATATTATGCATATTACTCCCTCCCCACCCATAGTTTGTGTTCATGACTACATTGTATATGATAACTAACAAATAAGTTACCTTTTGATCATTTTTACATAGACTTACAATATATCAAGTTTTGATTGGTTTGATCAAGTTATACCTAAAGAGGGTTATTTTGTATATATCTTGGATAAACATCCTCTCAATTCTACCTATCAACATACTAACGGGTAACCCCGGGTGGTTTCAGACATGTCGAGGATGACGACCCGGAAGGTGCAGAGCCGTGACCTGGAGATCCAGCTGAGGACAGCTTTGGAGGATCTCAAGGCATCTCGTGACCTCTCAAGCCAACTGATGGCAGAGCGGGAGGACAATGAAAAGGAATTTGATTCCCTTTTAAAAAAGAACTCGGACTTAAAGAATGACATAGCTGAAATGGACATCCAATACCAAGACTTGCAAGGCAAATGTGATGAGCTACAGATTGTACTTAGATCATACAAAGAGTGTCAGGATTTACATGAAGCTGCATTGTCTAAGATCTATAGCCTAGAGCAGCAATTGGCTGAAGCACACGCAGAGATCCAGCAAATAAATGAAGCACATGCAAGCGAGGAAACAGATAAGACAATGGCATTGTACGATGAATTAGTCACCCTACACCCCACCCCTATGCCAACAATAGACCTCACAACTCCAAGAAAATCAACCAATATCACAGGTGCAAACAGGCTTAAAAAATATATTAAAATAAAGAAATATATCAGGAAGTCTGAGCGAGCATTGAAAAAGCATAAGACGCACCTTCCATTGACAAAGGATAGAGTGAGACTTCAACTACTGGTGAATAAATATGAACAAGAGATGTCAGACTACAACCAGAAGCTCGCAGACAACAACCAGGAGTGCGAGTTCAACATGGCTATGCTACAGTCTAGGCTGGCCACACTGAAGTCTGCCCTAGAACAGAGAACTCTGGAATACGAAAACCAGCTGCTGGTGCTGAGTAGTGTGGGCTTAGTTCGGGTTGAGATGCTGCCGGAGAAGTCTTCACCTGCTGAAGCCACCACCGCATCTCCGGAGGCCACCACCACCACCTCGGAGGCCACAAATAGCATCCCGTTGGCCACCACTGAACTCACCACTGGTCTCCCGAGGGCCACCACCAGACTCCTGGCGGCCACCACCAGCATCCCGTTGGCCACCACTGGACTCACCACTGGTCTCTCGGGGACCACCACCGGACTCTCGGGGACCACCACCATTCTCCCGAGGGCCACCACCAGACTCCTGGCGGCCACCACCAGCCTCCCGACGGCCGCGCCATCCTCAGAGGTCATCCAGAGCGGATCGGCGGCAGCAGATGTTTTTCAGGCCTCCACTAAGAAATTACATAGGAAACCCACCTATTCTCAGGCAGCTAGTAGAATGTCAGTGCTGTACATTCATTCGAAGCGCACGTTGTATCTGCTAGTGTTCCAGGGGTTCTCAATCTATACGATGTTCACAACGCAGTGTAAGAAGTGTCAGGAATCGGTAGGCAGTGGTGCTTCGTGTTCGTCCTGCGGGTCCACTTTCCACTTCAGTTGTGGTGGTATCACTGAGAGGGGGTTTAGCAGACTAGGCAGAAATAAAGCAAACTGGTCCTGTGTCGCCTGTCGTGAAGCAATTAACACAACGCAGGACTCGTGTCTTGGTGAGTCTTCATCTGCATTGCCTCCAGCTGATGGAACTACCGAAGTGGTCCCAGTGGACGATTTTACTCCAAGGAAGACGGTACCGCTTGCACCTGGCACTCCGAGCTCTTTTTGCGGAAAGATTGAGAAGGGCAAAATTAGCCATGAAGCTCTCCTTCACCAAGTGCTGGAGAAACTTACCGGTATGGAGAATCAATTGGCATCTTTTCATGGGATTAATGATGAAATAAAGGGTCTCAAAAATCACTTTGTGAAGCTAGAATCTACTCTCAATGAAAACATGGAATGTCTCTCACAAAAGATAACTTCTTTAGAGTCCCAAGTGAAACCCCTCCTAAAAATCAAGGATGAGTTCGATGATCTTCGTAAACTCGTTAATGGGGTCATCCTTGACACGGACAAGAAGGACCAATGGGCTCGACGTTCTAATATAGAAATAATCGGAATCCCTGAAAAAAAAGGAGAATACCTAATGGCAATAGTTCGCACACTCGCACAGAAATGTGACTTCAACCTAAAGCCCGAGGTGGACATTGACTTCGTGACCAGGGTAGCTGCTCGAGGAAATATCGATGGCGAAGATAGTCTGAACCGTCGGCCGAAACCAATCCTCATTAAAATGCAGGCTCGTTACAGAAAGGACGATTTTCTGGCTTTATTGCGGAAGGTAAAAAACTTGAAGGCAAGTGAATTGGGATATTCTGGATGTGACAGTACTATTTATGCGAACGATCACTTAACCGCCAAGAATAAACAGCTGCTTCGCCGCACGAAAACGTTAGCCAAAGAAAGAGGCTATGCAATATGCTGGGTTCGTAACTGTGTCATTATGGTTAGGCGATCACCGGATTCGCCTGTCATTCACATTAACTCGGATGATGATTTAAAAAAATTGAAACGTTAGGTACGAATCTATGTCTTAATTATGTTCACTTTAAATTTCGATTTTTTAGGTATCTTGAGTTTAAGTGTAGTATTAATTTGGTGAGTGTTTTCCGTATTATAAATGAATTAACTAACTACGTCATGGTAAAATTATTCACTTTAAAACCAAAAAACAAAATAAAAATGTCAATATTAAGAAAAATGATCTTAGTAATATACCATTTACACATTGCATTTGGCCACGGTAAAATAAGGTTGGACGTCCCTGACTGTCATAGACCGGTTTCTGTTATCGCTACGACTAACTCGATGTTTGTTTTGTGCACAAATTATGGCAAATTGGGTATTGAAGGTATACTTAATACGATGTTTGAATTTTATCACGGTGTACTATTTGGTTGCTTCTTTGGGGTTTTCCCTATAAGATCTTATCACTTAGTTTATTGTTCGCATTGGAATGTTTTTACATGTAATAATAACATTGCTAATAAATTAAATGGCACTATATTTATCTTACGAGTAGTACCTGGACCGATGACGTTCAAATATTATCTATTAAAATGTTATATTTTAATAGTCAATAGTAACAAACAATTAGTGTTTCTTATGCGCGTTATAATTTATTTCCCCAGATAATGAATCTTTCCATTTATTACCAGAATGTCCGTGGCTTGCGAACTAAGACACATATTTTCTATAAGAATGTATTATTAAATGACTATGATATAATTTGTATTACCGAATCTTGGCTTTTACCCGGTATTTTTGATAATGAATTGTTTGACAGTAGGTATACAGTTTATCGTAGGGACAGAGACTACGAGCATCGCCAGGAGGGGCGGGGCGGGGGCGCGCTCATCGCTGTGCGTCGTGGGCTCACCGTGGACACGGGCAGCCGCGCGGCCCGCGCCCCCCCCGGCCCCGTGCCCCCTGCGCACCCGCCGGACTCGCCTGACGCGGAGACGGCATACGTCGTCATTAATACATCTCCAATGGGTAGCAAGTTAAGAATATACTGTAGTTATTTTCCCCACGGTCAGGAACAAGTAGACTCACAGCAAAGATTCTTTGAATATTTATCAGATTTGTCAATAACCTTTCCACTTGACACATTTGTTATAGTTGGTGATTACAATATATCATATGCACAATGGTCCTTAACCACAGATAGTAAGAGATATTTTAGAATAATTAATCCGTCCAGTTCCATATTAATTGAAAATATATTTGCATTTATAAATTTTACAGGTTTTATGCAGTTTAATGGCATTTTAAATGAACATAATCGTTTACTTGACCTTATTATTTCTAATAAGAGTTGCACTGTGCTTCGGTGTGAGAATCCCTTAGTGCCAGAAGACGCTCATCACCCATCTCTTACAATAAATGCAACAATTTCCCAAATGACAAATAACTTAGTTCCTGCTCCCCGATTAGTCCGCCGATTTCACTTTGCAGATTACGATCAAATTAACCTTGAACTAAATATGGTGAACTGGGATGAGGAGCTGGATCACAATGATATCGAAGTTGCAGTCACGAGCTTTTATAAAATCTTAAACTCAATTATAGACAAATGTGTGCCATTAAAACGCGTAAAGTCAAAAATTAATTATCCATCTTGGTATTCCTCTGGATTGGTCAAACTTATCAATCAAAAATTAAGAGTTCATAGGCGTTGGAAGGTTTATGGCAGGGAATCTGACTATGAATTATTTAGTAACCTAAGGAAAGAACAAAAAGACGTTCAAAGGATTTGTTATGATTTATTTCTTTCTCAAGCCGAAGACAATATAAAAATAAATTCTAAACATTTTTGGACATTTATAAAATCAAAAAAAAATTGTACTAATGATTTTCCGGACTCGATGTTCCTATATGATAAAATTGCATCAAATGGTCAGGAAACTGCTGATATTTTTAGTGATTACTTCTTGACGGTATTTGAACCGGGCCGAACTACCCCAATTGATTCTTTGTCCAATGAAACATCCATTAATCAGGTGGTGGATATCGGAACTGTATTAATTGATGAAGCTTTAGTTTTAAAATATCTCAAGAAACTAGACGTTACGAAGGGGATGGGTCCGGATGGTATCCATCCTGTGTTTCTGAGACGCTGCGCGACTCAACTGTCCTGCCCACTGTCACTGCTGTTTCGCTTATCTATTAAAACTGGATCGGTTCCGCTAAGTTGGAAGCAATCATTCGTTGTCCCCATATTTAAAAGTGGAGATAAGCGTAACGTAGCCGATTATCGCGGCATATCTAAACTGTCCGTTATTCCAAAAATGCTAGAGAAAATCGTGTACGACTCGTTGTTTCCTACTGTTAGACCCATTTTATCTTGCGCTCAACACGGCTTTATCAATAAACGTTCAACCGAGACGAATCTGAATGAAATGATAGATAGGGTGCTTTCATCTATGGATGGTGGTGGTGGTGATAAGCAGTTACCTAAGATGTCACCCACTACCTTGACAAGGCTTACTACAAGTAGTAGCAATTCAAGCGAGGATTACAGCACAGTTGTATATTCCGATAGGCTTGGCAAGGATTTCGGGCACATGTTGGGTAATCATGTAAATGGAAAAGTTGTTAATTATTGTTACCCAGAACTTACATTCGGACAAATAGTTGAATTAATTTCAGAGAGGTCACACACTGACAAAACAACTATATTTATTATGGTGGGAAATAGTTTAGGGGTGTCAAAGTCTGACATACATAGAAGTTTTGCTATATTAGAAGGCCTTCCTACAAAACATGTATTTGTTTGTGCATTTCCTTACTCATGCACACTGCCTGACAAATGCAATTATATGACATGTAGCCTAAATAAAACAATGTACAATGCATGTTGTAAATCTGATTGTATCAATTTCTTTGATACTAATTTATACGTAGATAATTTTAAGTTGACTTGGGACAGTTTATTTTTGTCCTCAAATCAGAAACGACGTCTAGCTACAGAAGTAGCTCATCTTATTAACTCAGTTATAAGCATTATAACGAAGAAAACTTGTGTCCCTATTGACATCGTCAGTAGTAATACTGATAATAGTAATAGTACAGTAGATTTAAATTAGATTCTCAGACAACGGGAGAGCATCATAGCGTTGATATAAAGATTGATTCAGTTCACTGCTCTCTCGGCTCAAAACTATTAAAGGACAAGACATTTAAGAATGAATTTAAAGTGGTACATCAGAATATTCAGAGTCTTTCTTCTAAATTGTTAGAAATAGAACTATTTTCGGAAAAATTTAACATTGATTGTTTATGTATCACAGAACATTGGTTAGACGAGAATAAAATGATGTTCCAATTGAAAAATTACAAACTTATAAGCTGTTTTAACAGAAAGTGCAACGAGCATGGCGGGTCACTTATATTTCTTAAAGAAAATTGTAAATGTAAAGAACGAAAGGACATAGTAGCTCTTTCTGTTAAACACCATATAGAAATTTCATGTGCAGAGCTAAACAAGTATATAATAGTATGTACCTACAGGCCACCTACTGGTGATTTCATTACCTTTGAGACTGTCATGGAGGATGTTCTAAGGTTAGCTTCCAATAGTAAAAAGGAAGTAATAGTGTGTGGTGACTTTAATGTTGACCTATTAGGTGACTCTCCTAATATGTCGAAATTACTGTTACTTTTTAAATCATTTAATCTTTTTAATGTCTTTCTGGAACCAACTAGGATTACATCCACGTCGGCCACTTGTCTAGATAACATATTCTGTAACTGTGAGTTTAAAGACAGTAGTGTGATAAATTGTCTGAGGTCAGACCACAGTGGGCAGACCATTACCTTAGTAAACACTGACAAGACAAATAAAACTAAGGTTAGATGCAGACCGATTACTACAAAGAAAATTGACAATTACTTGAAGAAACTAGACGAAAAACTTCCGAGGGTTAAAGTAGATTGCAATTCTAATGAGATGTATACTAACTTATTTAAGATAATAGCTGATGAGTTTGAGAGTAATTTTGAAACGAAGGAAGTTTTGATAGACAATAAAATTAAATTTTGTGACTGGGCTACAGATGGTATTCGCAAAAGCAGGGCGACATTATATGATCTGTATGAGATGAAAACATTCATACTCCGCCCTGACTTTCAATCTTATGTGAAGAAATATAGCAAAATGTACAAATGTGTCTGTCACTGTGCGAAGACAATTTTTATTAATAACAAGATTAAAGACTCGGCTAACAAATCTAAGGCCATTTGGAATATTATTAATAACGAAACGGGGAAGAATCGAACACGCGAGACTAATTTATCTTTAAAGGTAGGCAATGACATAATAACATCAAATGACGAGGTGGCGAGAGTTTTTGAAGAGTTTTTTACGAACATTCCTTTAGAGACTACTTGCAACCTAGATTCTTCAGCTACATTAGCTGAAACCCTGATGAAGGAGAACGCACCTTCAACCGATAAGGAATTTAAATTCAGATATATAAATACATTAACTATTATAAAAACATTTAAGTCCTTAAATATGAAGAAAACTGAAGACTTGTGGGGAATGTCAGTTAAATTTGTTCTTTCTATTATTAATAAAATCGCCCCAATTTTGGCTAACATTTTTAATAAATGTATCGCTGAAGGTGTGTTCCCAGATCTTATGAAATTGAGTAAAATTATACCTCTGTTCAAGAGTGGGGATATGGAGGACCCTGCAAATTTCAGGCCTGTCTCGGTTCTTCCAGTTTTGAGTAAAATATTTGAGAGGATCATACTCAGTCAGATGCTTTTGCATTTCAATGAAGCTCGACTGTTTCATAGCCAGCAGTATGGTTTTACAAAAGGCAAATCAACAACCGATGCCGGTACTGCGTTAATTAAGCACATATTTGACGCCTGGGAAGACCATCACGATGCTATTGGAGTCTTCTGTGATCTGTCGAAGGCGTTTGATTGTGTGGACCATCAGACTTTAATTTCGAAACTGAGATACTATGGAATAGGAGGAAAGGCTTTAGATTTGATAGCTTCATATTTAGACAAGAGGCAACAAAGGGTCGATATTAATAATACTAAATCACAGGGGGCTCATGTAAAGATAGGCGTCCCTCAAGGATCTATTCTAGGACCATTTTTATTCCTCATTTATATTAATGACTTGCCTTTTATGGTTGAAAAATTGACTAATATAGTTTTATTTGCTGACGATACTTCTTTGCTTTTTAAAGTTAAAAGAAGTGAAAATATTTTTTATGAAATTAATTCTATTCTATCTGACATACACGATTGGTTTACCGTAAATAATCTTTTATTGAATTCTAAGAAAACGAAATGTATTAAATTTACACTGCCGAATGTTAGACAATGCGATACTAACATTATTCTAGATGGGAATAAATTGGACCTAGTTAATGATACTGTCTTTCTTGGTATGACTATAGATTCAAAGTTACAATGGGGACCTCACATTGCCAAATTGGCTGGAAGGTTGAGCTCGGCAGCTTTTGCTGTACGGAAAATTAGACAACTGACCGATGTTGAAACCGCCAGATTAGTTTACTTTAGTTATTTCCACAGCTTATTGTCGTATGGCATTTTGCTTTGGGGTAGAGCCGCTGATATTGAGACTATATTTGTATTACAGAAAAGAGCAATCCGCTCTATATACAAACTTGGTTCCAGGGATTCATTGAGAGAACTATTTAAAGAAATTAACATCCTTACAGTTCCATGTCAGTTCATTTTTTCCAATTTAATGTATGTACGAAAGAATATTTCAACTTTTGATACAATTGGCAGTAATCATGACATTAATACTAGGAACAAGTATAAGCTGGCTTTTCCAGCGATGCGTCTGGCGAAAGTTAATAAATCGTTTTGAGGGTACTGTATTAGATTTTATAATAAGCTTCCAGCAGAAGTTGCTCAAATGCCAGAGAATAAGTTTAAGTGTTACATTAAAGAGAAACTCAGTAAAAAAGCTTATTATAGAATTGATGATTACTTAGAGGACGTTAATGCATGGCTGTGATAAGTAGTTAGCTCTGCTCATATTATTATAATAATAATAATTAAGCTTATATGTATTGTATACCAACTAGTTTTAAGTCTTTTTTTGAAAAGATGGCTCAGGAGTTTCTTGCCTCCGTTCTTCTCCTTAGACAGAAAGAGCCCCCCCTTATCCGAACGGAGAGTAATTTGTAAAAATTGACGTTCATCAGAAAATTTTATATTTGTACGATGAATAAAAAATTTTGACTTTGACTTTGACTTTGACTTTGACTTTGGAATACCGCTCTTCTTGAGATTGGCGGGCAGCTCTACATACTCCTCTGTATTCTTCTCCAAGCTCATCAGCTGTTTTACGCTGGCCACCCCCGTCCATTCTCTTATGTTGCGACTTCCTCCTTCTGCCCACACGTCTTTGCCTCTCTACCTTGCCCATTTTAAATGACTACCCAATGTAACATTAGCAGTTCACTAAAGCGCTTGCAGCGAGCAGTGCAGTTTAACTCTTACCAGGTAGGATATGGTGTGGAGTGATGTAAACGACATTTTGTACTTACAGGTTTTTTCTAAGTGCGTTCCTCACAGTACAAGTACATACATACCTCACTACATACGTGCCTAGTTATAGTATTAGCTACACAGACAGACACAGCACACAGACTGCGTATCCCCGAGCAGCTCGCTTCCGGACACTTTCACCACGGCCGCCGCGCCGGTCACGGTCAACCGGTAAAATGTACGGGGAATAACTATCGTTATCGCCATCACGTTGCATTGGCCAGCCAGGATTCACGTACTTAGTGTCAAACTAAAGGGATCCACATAGTACCAAATTGACTACGGATACCTATATTTAAGACACACATTCCGAACTCAATCCAGCTATATTTTAAATGCGTAATTCCTAAATAATATCCTACCTACACCGTTTGACACATTTGTTATAGGTATGATTTATCAATAACAAGCCCCATTAAAATTCCATTACGTAGGAAATTACTTATGTAAGTACAAAAAATATTGATTTATTAAATCCTTTACAAATGTGACTAGTGGCTAGTGGTATATTTACTTTTGTGGGTATAAAGTACGAAGCTAGTTTTTCGTCTTATTGCCCTTCATATGCGAAGCCCTAATGATGTCGGTAGGTACACTTGAACAGCTGCTGGTGCGGTACTACAACCAATAAATAACCTTGACTCTACCTCGTTATGGAAATTTCAAGGTAAAGTTAAATCACGTTAAGGTACACATTATTTGATAATCGATATGTTTTCAAACCAAACATTGGTTGGTAATGTTGGTACGTAGCGCGTATCATTAACACTAACCGTAACCGTGACAGTGTTGTCTCACAATTAATCCCAGGCTCCCAGCATACGTTTTCCTATCTATTCAATGCATTTACGCTAAGAAGCTCAACTGAAATGAATCACAGTTAGTCAGATGATCACTTTGCAATTCCAAACTGTGTGCACTGTACACTCGAATCCCCTCTCTGCCCCACATGGACCTTGCTCATTTGCTGTCCCTGTCTACCCTGGTGTGTCCAGGGTGCCCTGGAGACACTCGTCAGCTCACGAAGCCGCCACCGCCGCCGCCGCTATCGCCGCCGCCGCCACAAGGTCGTCATGGTTCACGGTGCAGGAGACACAACGGGTTTCCTTTTCTCAGCAGTAGGCACTGTTCAGTAATCTGTGTCAGAGCGCCGCACTATTGTACAGTGTGGAACAAAGAAACATGACCAATCTATGAGTGACAATGCTACTAGTACTTACTGCTGTAGGCCCTGGGAATCACTTAGCTTATGTTACTCTTTTCTCAATGGGAATCAATTGAGAAAAGAGTAACATAAGCTCCGTCCCTAGGAGATTCCCGTGGTTCTTTTCGGTTTCGGTAGATTCTAATAGGCCGTTTACAATGTTTTACATCTAGGTCGTGAATAGTATAACCGTAATTAAACCTCAATTTTCTTTTTCCATCTTGTTACTTACACAAATTAATTTTCAATTACCAAAATGTCCGTTTTCCTCTATTTTTCCTAATGATTGCGATTGATGTTATCAATACCTACCTACTTATCCCGGTAGGAAACGATTATGGAAATAGTTTTGTTCGTTCAATAATTATTTATTTTATTTAACATTATGCAATATAAATTACACAAGATAATGACTCCAGGGAATCGTATTACACACCGGAAACTGAGATCGTTTTAAAATAATTTCATACATTTAGTTTTAAATTACCTAAATGTATTTCCATAATGACTAGTCCAGTCCAGACTGATGTGGGGAAACTCGCTTTTAGTTTTGCAGTAACTTTTCCCGGGCGGTTACGATACGCGATACGTCAAGCGTACCTAGAGTACCACATAGTTGAAACTAATCATTACAGAGTAATGTGCACCTCTGACCATTTGCAAAAACTCGCTGTTGAAAGCAGTTTACTAACCTCAAAGCCTACAATGAAATATTTCCTCTTTATATAATAATTATTATTATTATTGGTGTAGATATACCTACGTTGTGACCTATTACCTCTAACATCAAGGAGACCCTCCACATGCCATCCTCCGCAGGGCGTGTGGCAACACTCGGAACTTCACGATTTTCCACCATCGATTGTACTCTCATTACCACAGCGCTAATCACCATTAGCTAATGCTGTCTAAGAGTTACACTGTGCTAATTGTTGGAGGAACCTTCGGCCTGGTGGGTACGGAGGAACAGACGCAGTCAGTAGCCGGGAGCGGTGCTAGAGTGGTGTAAAGTTGAGGAATATGGAGTGAATTGTGAAGTGTGCTGTGACTTTATGGGCTTGCGAGTCATCTTTCGGTTGTGGAAGTGGTGATTACAATGGACGTGATGACGATGACTGTAAACCCAGGTAATCATTTGATTATTAATGGTAAATTCTGGCGAGATTTTACCTTATACTCACGCTCAATTAAATTTCAATCAACATAAAATTTATCGGCAATTAAAAGCACTACAGCCGTACTCGCTATGTGCTATTTAATTTACTTGAGTTTTATGATGACATTTAATGCTGATGCGCGTGTTACATGATGCTATAATTTTCGTACAACATTCCTGAGAGTGGAACAGGTCGGCTGAGTGCTGCAGGGGAAGTCTCCATATATGGAGTATGGAACGAGGTGTGACCACATGCCAGGGCACCCTGTCATCATTCAGAGAAATCACGGGCTCAAAGAAATCGTCAGACAGTTTTAATTATACTTTATGTCTCTAGAATCGTATTTAACATCTCCTAATTTCAACGATCCAAAATGACTTATTATCGTGTTGACATGATACTCATAAATATTCAGGTAGAAGGTGGTAGCTAAGCTCGACATAAGAAAGCTACGACATCCAATGTGAAGTGCTGGCCGAGCAAATATACTAGATAGAGTTGTGACCAACAGATATCCGTCTATTCCCACGCTAGATGAAGGTTACCCTCTAGGACATGTAGGTACCTGCTGTAGGTAGGTGTAGGTACTACGAGTAGGCGACATTCCGCCTGCGCCCACTCTGCACTCGGACACGCAAAAGCGACATTTGCACTGGAAATTATTATGTGGTTTCTTGTACATTTTACTAGATATAAGCGAGAGCTTTTCACCGTAAAAAGTTGTTCCATGGGAATTCCGGGATGAAAATAACCAAGATATTAGCTTCCTGCATACTAAATTTCATCAAAATTTATCCAGGCCTTTTTCCGTGAAATAGTAACAGACTCACTCATAAACTTTCACGTTTATTTATATATGTATTTGAAGTAGGATATTATGTTATGATTACTTTGTTGCTGACGACAAATTTCACAGTTCATGGCGGTCGCGCTGCGCTCTCAAGGCGAACTCGTGTTTATGCAAAAATGTAAGCGGTAAAACTACAGGGAATTTCTTTTGCGTTTTTGTAATGACCATATTAAAATAGAAATTTAATGTAGGTAGGTACCTAAAACCTTAGGTAACCATACCAAGATAAAACGTTCTAAGTGTGTAACTGTGCCAAATGTAGTATTTTCTTTCTAAGTACGCGGAAAACCATTTGATTTTTGGACTATAACTATTAAAGTATCTACATGTTGTCGTAGTACTGTCTAGTGTCAAAGTTATGGACTAACTAAATAAGGTATAAATAAAGTTTTTGGTTGATAAATAAATACCATAGTTAAAATGTACTTTTCAAAAAGCTATTTTATTTTGGCAGTTATTCTTTGGTTTAATTAGAACTTATTACATTACACTTGAGTTTCGTAAAAATATACTTACTTACCTATTTCCTAGGTATTTAGGTAACAATTTTAGGTACGTAGGTACTAATCTGAACAAATAACAATAGAAAGTCTTGTGAAATTTTCAGATAGAGAGTAGACTGTAAACAGTTTGATAACTATTGAAGTATCACTTGAGACTGCGGTTCAACGTACAGAACATAGCGATACGATCAGGCAAACACATTATGTATTTATGAGGATCGCTATCATAATCTACAACATTATCTCGGCATTATTCTTAGCTTTACAGATATCTTTATAAAATGATTTAAGTATCAATAACACCCGACGTCCAAATGTAGAGTATTTCACTTGAGTCTGATACGGTTCATCCACAGTCGATACACCCATTAACTGTTCTCCCTTACAATATTTCGCCCAACAAACTTTTCACCCATAAACTTAAAAAATTGTGGGCAAAACGTTCGTTGGTCGAAAAAATATGCTGGCGAAATGTTGGTTAATTATTTGACCGTGAATAAACCGTTACATCCCAATCTATCCATGCTGGCACTGTGATATTGTTGTCACAAGTGTATGACTCCTTCAAGGACCTCTAGAGGGTGGGGGTGTCTTCAGGCAGCAGGTCCCGGGGTCAGCAGTGCCGCGCGCACCGCCGCCGCCGCGACAGCCGCTCCGGGCACGGCGCTCCGCCGGGGCTCGCCGGCCTCTGTAGACAAAAAAGAACCAAATGTACACACAAACAAATATACACACAGTCTACTGTAGGACAAGAGTAGAGGGCTATTGCCATAATGTCCGGGCTTGGCAGGCGGGCTGGAAATTTTACAAATCCTAGTCCAGCCGTAATGTTAAAACAAAAGATCCAGGACATCGAACTGAAATGTATTGTGCCTTAACAGCAGCCGCGGCACCTTAAAATCATTTGATTAATAGAGCATCCGGAAATGCCACACCTAATCAATATTATCAATAAATGATAAATAACGTTATTTATAACTTATTATTCGATTTATTGATGGCAATCAATTTCAGGTGTATACCTGGTGAGGTCAATGCTAGCGGTGATGGTGTCACACTAGATGTAATAAATTGGCCTTTGAATAAATCAGTGCGGTCCGAACTTGACCCCTCATTGTAGGAATTACTATTAATACACGTGTTTCAGAATACTGATGGAGTGATAAACATTATAAATGCTATGACAAAAGTAATTTCCTTAAGTTCCATAGTTTAACCAAGGTGACAAAACCCTAGTCCACCTCTAGTAGGTGTTTGTCCTAGATACACTAAGAAGCGGAATCATTTTTGCCCATGGATTTATCGAATCGTGCCCTCATCCTCTGACTTGTATTCATACAAAGGCTCATACATGTGAATGTGAATGCTTCATCTCCTTCACATGTGTATGGTAACTAAGTCGTCTTTTTCCTCTTTACAGGTACGTTGTTGTCTAAATCCGTGTGCAGCTAGTCGGTAAGCAGTAAACTTTACAATCGGTGCAGTGAAATGCTCCAAACATGCATCCGTTAATTTGATAAACCAACACGTCGGTGTTCAAAGCAAGCTATAAAACTTTATAGCCAGTTACGGGTGAGCTATTAAACCATGCCTCTATGCCTCTATGTTATGTACTAGTTAGAATCATTTAATTGTAACGCAATGGTCAAGGGAATGCTTCAAAACAGTAGCGGCTTTAATAGGTACTTTTGCGTATGTACATTTGAAACATAATGCAGGTTGGTACATAACATTGTGCACGTTATTATGGCATCTTAGCTGTACATAGAGAAGTCAACGACATCGTCTTCGATTGTTATCATTATCAGATAAAATAAATAAACACAGTCATAATAGCCTGTTATTTTTAAATTCATAATTATACTTATTATTATCTCTTGAAAATTAAAATCAGTCAACAAGAAGTTTCTCGAGAGCCAATCTACCTAAGATCTTGTTGATAAAAGAAGCGAATAAATAAGAAAGGCCGATTATGGCATAATATTCATCAGAATAACGTGCCGTGCTTGGGACGGCAGTCGTTAAGCCTAGTCAGAGGCCTTCGGGCGGCTTGAAAACATCTGACAGTCGGGTTGCCCACTTACCCTCTTAGCACAAGCTTGCTTGTGTTGGAGTCCACCAACCCGCACTAGGCCAGCGTGGTGGACTAGGCCTATACCCTTCCTTCATTGGAAGGAGACCCGTGCCCCAGCAGTGGGGACGTGATGGGTCGTGATGATTCATCAGAAGGCTCTGAAGGTAGAACTCACCAGCACAGCCCTCGTGCGCTCCTGGTAGCCCACGCCGCACGAGACGCTGCAGCGGCCCCACTCGCCCCACGGACCCACCTCGCAGTCGCGCGACGAACCTGGTGCCAGAGGGAGATAGATGTAGACATGTGTTGCTATCACACTCGTGAGGAGCCATAAGGGTTTTGCACCAGAGATGTGATATGTATGTAATGTATGTATATCATGTTATTGTGTCGGTGAAAGGATTGGCCAGTCAGATGCGCTGTATGCAACAGGTGATACGCCACTCAAGGGGGCTCCTTTCGTGCACACCGATATGACATATGGCAATGTATACAGCGGATACGCTATGATTGTTAGCTGACTGGTCTATCGCCAACTTCTACTCTTCACAAGTGATTCATGGCAGTTTCAAAGTATCGCCATAATATTTAGCATCTGCTAAGTGAGATGTTGTGGACTTATGTTAATCATACTTTAAACACCAGACTTTGGGAGAATTCCTTGAATCAATCATGATTCATGAATCATAGCATAGATGGGAATATTCCTCACTGTTGATGATGTCAACAGCGGAATGTAACCTAATCTTGACCACTAAAGCTTAGCCCACATTATATCGGCCGCAGCGCAAACGTTTATATGGCAACGTGGACCACTGGCTTACTCTTTATCACTCACCATTAAGTGTGGGTGGTGGCTGGATGCTGTTGAGGCTGAGCGCGGGGTAGCCGGGGGAGGCCGCGGGGCGCGGGGGCGACGCGGGGCTGGGGGGCGCGGGGGCTGCGCCACCTGATGGGTATTGTTACAGAAGTTAATACTAGTGGATGGTATAAATACAGCCAAGTCATGCCTTGCCTCCAGGAGTAAGACATAGAATAAATAAGATGCGTGGTGGGTTTTATGTGTTGCTGTGACTGTTGTATTTTTCTGAGGCATCGCAAGCTCCTGAAAATGTACTTATTACTGAAGTATTTTTAACATTTACAATTATAAATAAATAAATATAAATATGTGGGGACATCTCACACACGGCCATCCGACCCCAAGCTAGGCAGAACCTGTTTTATGGGTGTCGGACAGCTGATATATCTACACAAATACATAGATAGATAGATACTAAATATAAATATCAACACCCAAGACCCGAGTACAAATATCTGTCTTTAATATCTGCCCCAGCCGGGAATCGAACCCGGGACCATCGGCTCAGTAGTCAGGTCACTAACCACTACGCCATTCGGTCGTCTAATTAATTACGAAGTTGACGTAAACCTTTCATGATTTATTTGTAAACGGTTCAATATTCAATTTAAATAATACATTTATACACAATAATACACATGAATCAGAAACATAAATGTATCCAAATGTAACAGCCGCTGATACAATCTATACATTTGATCCATGATTGCGGAGATCTAATCGCGGCTGCGTTTTGTTGCTTTTTTATTGTTTTTCCGATGAAAACATGGACGTTTGATGGAATTCATAATGAGTGTCGACCTCGCTCAACTTCCGTACAAATTGTCTAGTAAATAAGAATTAGCTCACGGCTGTGACGTCACCTGCGATGGACTCATCACGGTATGTAGACTATCTGCTAAAACCCGAAGAATTGAAGTCAAGTGTTAATCGTTTATACTAAAATCGCTAATACAAAAGCTAATATGCTTACACAGCTTACATCATGCGCCATACCACAGTGTATAATTTTTCAGGTGCTTTTCAGGAATTATCAAAGCAAATGCTTGAGGTCTACGGAACGTCGTAGGCTGCTCGTAGCGTGACTACGAGCGTGCGTAGCAAGTACATAACACGGCTACATACACATTGCTATGTAAATACATTCATTAGGATTCCGTCTATGTAATCATAGTACGTATTCATTCAGCTATATTTGTCCTGCCTAATGATCTAGTTTGGAACGTGCTTGTCATTTCATATTTGAATAGCACCTCCCTAACTAGGCAGTGTTTGTGTTTATTGAGACTTGATGAGGTCGTTACGATCGTCTTTAGTAAAGCAGATTTCTTTCATATTTTATTAAATTTGCGTACTTTTAGTATCATGTATCTAAATTCTAAATTCTCTATATAAAAATAGCAGCTAATACCGTATCATACTTAGTATTTGTTTGCTTCATTAGCATTGACTGCGCGTAGTATCGGCAGGGTCACACACCAGTGACCAGTCATTGTTTAGCGGAATCCCCCCTGGCTCGCTGCCAGGGTTGTCTCATACCTCGCGTCTTGTATGATTTATGTTTACTACTGTAATTCACAGCCACGCTAATTGCATCAGATATATTGCTTTTTGATTTATTGTTATTACTAGCTGTTCCCGCGCGCTTCGCTTCGCATTAAAAAGTTTTCCCGTGGGAATTCCGGGATAAAAAGTAGCCTATGTTCTTTCCCAGGGTCTAGACCTTACTTATACCAAATTTCATTCAAATCCGTTCAGTAGTTTTGGCGTCTAGAGTAACAGACAGACAGACACAGTTACTTTCGCATTTATAATATTAGTTAGGATGATGAGCATTTAGTGAACCATTTAGTTGTCCAAATTATTATACATGCAGAAGATTGATGAAAGACGAAGGTAGGAGGAGGTAGGTTCAGTTGATTCGGAAACTGACAAAACGTGTCACCTGGAAGTCGTGGGTCGTTTGTGTGATGATGGAGAGAGTTGCGGGTATTATGGCTTTTTATGTTTATTAACTAACTTATTATCATCATTACTATGAACATTTCTAGTGTCGCTGAATACAGCTACCGACAGTCAATCTTTTCAATGATTACAAAAAAAAATAAAGTTGATTAACACATTTCCAGAATCACTCTTTTAGCTCAACATGGTGATTATTATTATTATTATTATTATTTATTTATTTTCAAATACATACATAAATTACACAATATAAATCCGCCAAACTATAGACACATAGTTTGTTGGCGGAGAGAGCTCTCTTAAACATAAACATTAAATATCTACATTACCTGCTATATCTACCCATGTTAGTGACTCGACTTTATGGTGATAAATTCGCGACACTACATATAATATATAGTTACTTTAATTTAGTTAAGCTATGCAACATATTAATGACTACATTATATCTAAACAGTTCGAATTCACAATATACCTACATCATTCAGTTCTTTCTTAAACAAATTCAACATAATAGTTTTTAATTTTTGCTTTATGACAAATTTACTTAACTTTTTGGTTTCTTTTAACAATGGTATACTGTTAAATATTTTAGGCACTAAGTATTTTCGAATTCTTTGACCATAGTAGTTCTTATGTTTTGGTTGATAAAGTTTACCTTTTTGTCGGGAAAAATAATTTTGTACAACAAGTGTTTTATAATCATTACAATAATATTGTTCAATAGCTATACAGTAATTTACTTTGCTATGTACTGGTAATATTTTACAAAGAAGAAAGAGTTTTTCATATTCATTATTACAATTATTTTTAGTTCTTTTGTCTACTAAGTATTTTAACAGTCTAATTTGTAGTTCTTTAATTTGATCGAGATAGGTTTTAAATGTTCGGCCGTATGTACTTAATCCATAGTTCAGCAATGAGTCAGCAAGAGCGTAATAAACACTATATAAGGTGCTTCTATTTAATATTTTACTTAAGTGATAAAATTTACCCAATATTGTTCGGAGCCTGTTACAAACATCGTTAACATGTGATTTCCAGCTCATGTGGCTATCGATATATACACCTAGGTACTTATACTTGTCTACAAAATCAATTTTATTGCATTTACAGGTGAGTTTACCGTTATGCAAGCATTCATAAGTATGACCTAGAATGTTTATATCCGATTTATCAATATTTCTGGCTATTTTGTTATATGGAGAATATATATGCACACATTTGGTCTTGCTCAGGTTTATTATTATGCCATTGTCATGGGCCCATTTAGTAATGTTTTCAAAGTCTGATTGTATCTTGTCTATGACAGTTTGCAAATTTTTTGAAGAATATAGTAAGCAAGTATCATCCGCGTACATATATGTTTTGCAGTTTTCTACAACATTGCTGACACTGTTGACGTGCATGATGTATCCAACTGGGCCGTATACGGAACCAGTTGGTACACCTAGCTCGACCTCAGCCTCCGAACCCCTAGTACCATCGATGACTGTGGAAATAGTTCTGTTTGACAGGTAACTTCGAAACCACTGGTTAACTGGCCCTCTAATTCCACACTCATCCATCGCACGTAGCAGCAGGTCATGGTCAAGGGTATCGAATGCCTTTTTGAAGTCAATAAATAAGGCTATGACCTGCATACCACTGTTAAGGCTTTCATTCACATCATCCGCAAACTGTGCCAGCGCTGTGGATGTGCTTCGACCCTTCCTAAAGCCATGTTGCGTATCAGATATTATTTTATTATGCTCTAGAAATTCACTTATTTGCTGCATCATCACTTTCTCCATAATTTTGTTTACTACGGACAGTATAGCGATCGGTCTGTAATTCGAGTAATCGAGATGGCTACCCTGTTTATAAATAGGTCTAATAAGTGACTTTTTGAGTGTATCAGGGTAAACACCTTTTACGGCACACATATTTATGAAGTTAGCTAATATCTGGCTGATTTGACATTTTACATATTTTATATCCTGCACCCTAATTTGGTCGATGCCCGGAGCTTTGTTACATTGTAAATCATCGATTAGTTTTTCTACCTTACATGCACTAACCTTTCTAAACCTAAAAGATACATTACTCTGACTGGTGTATGAGTCACGATTCAAAAATTTACTATTATCTAATCCTTTGTTTACTAAACACAACATCATTCGTGAAGCTTCAAATTCTCGCCGTCATGTTGTGCTAGCGACGTCAAACATCGACTGCGGGGCGGGGGGTGTAGTCGTGACGACGGCCTGTCCGGGCTATATCCGGCGCTTCCGGCCCGGATGGACCGGTAGTTATCGCTCTATCAGGGAAATGCTTGATTTTCCGACTTACGCTATAATTTATCATTATATGGATATGTAGGTATGGAATAAAGCTGTTTAGAACCAGCCTGCTTTTTACACATAAGTAATTAATCGAGAATATGTATTGGACAACAGAGTCGATTAAAGAGACAAAATAAAATGCGGGTTTATAAACTCGAGCGTCATCACATCACAGAAATGCCGCTTCCCTATAGTATTGGAAATGAAACAAAATGGTGTCATTGTGAGCCAGTTAGTTCCGCACGAGCCCCGGAGTGTCCGGTGAGGTCCCCCTTCTGATGACGATGCTGGATATTCATTACATACTTATCATCATCATTATCACCCAGTAGTGCCTAGAGCTCTTCGACGTAAATCATAAAATTTATTATAAATGGTTAAATGTCTACATCCATGTACTTTTATTATAACATATTTTATTAGTAGATACTTAGGTAGGTACTTAGAAAGCTGTTCAAATCACGTCGGCACGACTTCGACGCTTTGTTTGTTACCAGTTTTTTGTCTCGTTAAGCGGTTTATATGACTCAGAAATTGACAAATCGTGTCATCCCGAGTGCGCGGGTCGTTTGATTGGTATTTGATGTGATGATGGAGAGCGGCGTATTTCGGGAGCCCACACCACCGGTTGTTATAAGTGGAATAACCTCCCGAAGCATGATTCACATTGTATGTGAAATATGTGCGCTAAAACTGTAGTAGAGGTGAACGGTTCAGAAATACCTGACGCGAGGTTAAGGGCAAATTAAAATTCTTTACTTTTACGAAACAAGGTAGCGCTCTTTGTAATCTTTCACCGAATCAAAGAATGAAAATATGTATATCGTAAGATATTAAATTAAATTAAATTGTAAGTAAGTACACAGATTTTATTAAATACTCATACATGCTAGCGAATCCGGAGTAATATTATTATTTTGCCTTCGGAGAGTTTCCATGCCATCGCTATGTTTAATGGATTACCTAATACAACGAGAAACGGACTCTCACCTTAGATAGTGACCCCCGAATCAGTTACCTACAGCTACGCAGTAGTGATAGCGATCCGAAACTGCATATTTCTTAAAGCTAGAGTTTCGGAGCTACGACTTAGCTACTTTAAACGACATCAAACTTATCACTATAAACTCCTGGAAGGTCCCACTAAAACCCCTCCACTACCATCACTCACCGAGCACGACCCTGCAGGTGTCCATGCAGTCCTGCTCCGAGATGAAGTTGTTCCGGTTGCCGCGGCAGCCGCCGTACTGGAACGGCACGCACATGCCCTTCTCCGCCGCGAACGCCCAGCGCCGGTACAGCCCGCGGCACGGGCCCTGCGCAGGCGCCTCCATGCAGATCTCTGGGGAGAGGGGGCTTGTCCAGGATACGAGGCACGGGATGCAAGAAGCACACAACTAGACGTGACAAGAGTTTAACGTCGCGCTGCTTCGAGAGCCAGCGCAATGTAAACCTTTTGTCACGTCTTGTCATGACTGTGTGTTTTGATCCCAGTGCTAGGTATGCTGGTGGATACTTCTTCCAATTAGCGTGTCAGTGAATAATACTAATAATAGAGCTAGACTAGGACCAGCAGTTGGTAAATTTCTGAGCCTGTAAAATATATGTAGGTAGATTGTTACATATCGATATATATCTGTAATATTTTCATGATTCATTCTAATTTGTCTAGCCCTGGATCTCAGTCATAAATTGAATAACTTGAGGATTTCTATTGCTTTAATTAAAGCGTCAATCGGAAGTGAACAGATAAATGAACTGCCCACTCACAGGCGAAGCTATTAGGGTAGGTGTGAAAATAAGCTCACATTAAAATTTAATAAACATTTATATTAAAATTACTTAAAAGTATAAATAAAATAATTGGTTGCAATATTATGAAAGTATAACCTTAAATACCTGCCAGAAATCATTATCTCCTTAATTGAAGCAACATTTCCTGCACTTCTTCACATAAACAATAAGTTAACCTCAAAACTAAGAAATGGAGAACATCAAGGAGTCTATTGCTGAAATGATGGGCCAGCTGAACGTGCGAATGGCCAGCTTCGAAGCACAAATGAACAAGGCTCCTGCATCTCCCTCAGCTACTGGACTGGCGACTGAGTTTGCGGCCTTCAGGAGCTTCACGGTGTCTGCATTCAACATGCTCCAGAAGCAGGTCGAAATGCTGGCAAGGGGCATGGATCACTTGGACATGCGCAGCCGCCGGAAGATCTTGCTTGTCCATGGGATTCCGGAGGCCAAGAAGGAGGATGTAGCGAGCACAGCTGTCCGGGTGATTGCACAGCACGTCGCGGGTCCTGAGCTCTTCTGCACAGACGACATTGCTCGCAGCCACAGGATGGGACGCATAGGTGACAAGCCGAGGCCCATTCTTGTAAAATTCAAGGATCTGGCACTGCGAAACAACGTGTGGTTCGCGAAGGCGAAGCTGAAGGGCAGTGGTGTCACGCTATCAGAGTTCCTGACCAAGCCGCGCCACGAAGCCTTCATGCAGGCTCGGCAGCGGGTCGGCGTGAAGCAGTGCTGGACGCGGGACGGCTGCGTGGTGGTGCTGGGCGCTGACGGGAAGCAGCATCGCATCGTGTCGCTCGCCGAGCTGGACCAGGTGTGTCCGCCGGCGAGCCTGAACTCCGGTGTGGTGGCGCCAAAGGCCAGCGGCAACAAAGCGCCGGATGCCTCATCGAGCTCTGGCAGAGCGAAGCGTACGGTCTCGAAAAAGTAGCGTATGTTAGATCCATTTTTCTTTGTCGCCTTGCTGCTCTTCGAAACGATTTGCGTACCCTACATTTCCGTTTTTATTAATTTTTTTTTAATTCAGTAATTGTCAGTTTCGCTTCAATTTGTTTTTCTTAAACGTCACGTCCACAGAGTACGTAATGTCACGTCAGTCAGATAGCACTAGGTATGGGCGTTATTTCACGTCACTATTTACAGTAACTGGCTACGGGACATGTAACCGAATAACCAGTTTCTAGATATACGACAAACTAGTGATTTTTGTAACCTAGTGATTTTTGTAACCTATTGATTTTTGTAAACTAGCTTTATTTCATGTCACTATTTACAATACGACAACCTAGTGACTTTTGTAATCTAGTGATTATCGTAAACACGACAAAACATTTGTAGACTGAATAAAAGAGTGACAGGAAATAGTTAAGTTGAGAGCGTTATTTTGTGTTGATTACACTAATTTAAAAGAGAATTTAATTTTTCACAAAAATATACCTCTGCCCTCATACAAAGACATACTTAAAACAACTCCCCTTAAACAACTCCCCGAAACACCTTACGATTGCCGAGATATTTACAGATTTAAATTTCCACAAAAATATACCTCTGCCCTCATACAAACACATACTTAAAACAACTCCCCCTAAACAACTCCCCTAAACACCTTACGATTGCCGAGATATTTACAGATTTAAATTTCCACAAAAATATACCTCTGCCCTCATACAAAAACATACCTAAAAAAAACTCCCCAAAACACCTTAAGATTGCCGAGATATTTACAGATTTAAATTTCGATTTATCCACCCCATTATTTTGTATGTACCTAACTGCATAGTTACAAAACTACTTCGACGAACACCAGGAATAAGTAACGTAGTCAACGTGTCATTATAGTAATACTTCGGTAAAATAACTTGTATCTAAAATCACGGTTGAAGAAATAGCTAGTTACAAAAATAGCTAGTTACTTAACTAGTGACGGCTTAGACGTCACCGGCTACGTTACGTTTCGTGAAAATCCCGTAACGACCCACACCTAGATAGCACTAAAATTTTTGACAGTTGACGTTACCCGTGATATCTTTGTCTGGGCGTCTGTGATCTGTGTGTATAAACTTTTTTTTTCTTATTGTGTGTTGTTTGTCATTTAGTTGCGTTTGGAAATTGCTTCTATTTATATTTATTTTTTCCTCACAACTGGCAGGTGGAATGATAATTATAAAACAACTTGATTTTGTCTATCTATTTAAACATTATAATTTTATTATAGGTATATATATATATTTATTTAATTTATTTTATAAGCATATTAAATGAGTTCTGATGGTTCTGATCACAACAAAACTTGTAGCAGTGGTAGTGAGATCCTGTTCGATTGTGTGTCCTCTTCTGATGATGAGTTAAACAGTATTGACAGCTTCCATAGTATCCCCTCATTAACTGACAACCTTAACACTTTTTTTTCCGATGTCCCAAAAAATTTCAACGTAGTTCACATAAACGCACAAAGTATCCCGGCACATTACTCTGAATTATTAGCTTCTTTCGATACAAAAAATATTCATGCCATTCTAGTTTCAGAGACATGGTTAAAACCGTGTCTGCCAACAACCTCCTATTCATTGCCAGGTTTCATCCTAGTGCGCAATGATCGTATTGGTAGTCGCGGTGGAGGAGTTGCAATCTACCTACGCTCTCATATACCATACTCCGTGGTTAGTATGTCAGCTCAGCCTCCACCAGACAATGCCGGAGAGCATCTTATTTTAGAAATCACACTATCTCAAAATAAGACATTGCTTGGGGTGTACTATAATCACTCAATGTATAATCATTTCCTGAATTCTTTTGAAAAACTGCTTGAAAATTATTTTCCCGTATACAAGCATATGATTATTATGGGTGATTTTAACACCTGCCTGCTGAAAAACGACGTGCGTTCCTCTTCCTTCATGTCAGTAACACAGGCTAGCAATATGACTGTACTTCCCCTAGGTGCTACCCACCATTTCCCTAATTGTGTCCCTACCCTCCTAGATTTAATACTAGTTTCGTCTCCAAGTCATGTTGCCAAACACGGACAATGTGGGGCTGATGGCTTTTCCTATCATGACCTCATTTATTTATCATACAAAATTCGCCCCCCTAAGGCTAAACCTAGAACTCTCCTTCAACGCAATTTTGGTGGCATGGTTTTGGAAAACCTTCGCAGTGATGCGCGGGCTGCAGCTTGGGACGAGGTTTTTAATGCTGATACGGTGGATGAGAAGGTGTCAGTGTTTAATTCTCTTATCATGCAGCTGTATGACGTCCATGCGCCCGTCAGATCTGTCAGAATGAAGCATTTCCCAGCACCATGGTTGACTGACGAAATCAAGATCATTATTAATCGGAAGGTTGCAGCAAAGTCCAAATTTAAATCTCGACCTACTGACCTTAATAGGGACAAATATACTGCGCTACGTAATCACTGCAATAAGGTGTGTAGGGACGCACAACGACGCCATATTCATGAATCAATTCAAAATGGTGATCCAGCCAAAGTCTGGAATTTCCTCAGGTCACTCGGAGTTGGTAAATCCCGCTCTCAAACTTTTCCAACAGATCTAGACTTAAACCTTCTTAACCAACATTTTACATCGTCAGTAGCCATGGATAGTGCAACTAAACTTAGAACATTGAACAATCTTTCTACTATACCAACTCCTGACTTTTCCGAATTCAACTTTAGCCATTTTACTGATTGTGACATTGAGAGAAGTATACTTGCCATCACTTCTAACGCTGTCGGTAGTGACAGCATAAGTCGGAACATGGTACTCCCTATCCTGGACATAATCCTTCCCGTCATATCCCACATATTAAATTTTTCCATCTCCTCTAATACGTTCCCATCCTCTTGGAAAGACGCTCAAGTAACTCCTTTGCCCAAAAAATCCAACCCATCCTTTTCAGACTATCGCCCTATCTCCATACTTCCTTTCCTTTCCAAAGTCCTCGAACGTCTCGTCCATCACCAGCTGAACAGGTTCTTAGTGCAGAATAATCTCATGAATCCTTACCAATCTGGATTCCGCCCAGGACACAGCACGGTAACGGCATTAGTAAAAATCACGGACGACGTTCGCCAGGGTATGGAGAACGGAGAGCTGACTGTGCTGTCGCTACTTGACTTCAGCAATGCTTTCAACACAGTGGATTTCGATATCCTCTTGGGGGTATTACGTTCTCTTAATGTATCTCCAACGGTAATTGACTGGTTTCATAGTTACTTGCACGGACGCCGGCAGCGAATCCGTATTGAAGAGTCCTACTCTGTTTGGTGTAGTACTACGGCTGGTGTCCCGCAAGGTGGCGTGTTGTCTCCTCTTCTCTTCGCAATATTCATAAATAGTATATCCAACAACATCTCTTCTTCCTACCACCTTTATGCAGATGATCTACAAATTTATAACCATGCTCCAATTTCCGACCTCCCAGTTGCCATACATAAAACCAACACTGACTTGGATTATATACTGGCGTGGAGTCAAAATCACGGTTTGAAAGTCAATCCAACCAAAACACAAGTCATTATATTAGGCAGCCCCAGATTCAGCTCATTTGTTGACTACAATGCCCTCCCTCCAATAGTTTTTGATGGTGTCCACATACCTTGGAGTAAACAGGTGAAAAACTTAGGGGTCTACATGGACAATGCTATGACCTGGAAGACGCAGCTTGATGAGGTCAGTCGTAAGGTGTTCGCTTCTGCAGGATCACTCCGCAGACTGCGAAATTTCTTGCCCACAGCCACCAAAATTGTGCTTTCTCAATCCCTACTTCTTCCTATTCTAGATTATGCCGACTCATGTTATCCCGATCTTACCGAAGAGCAACTTAACAAACTTGAGCGCCTCCAGAATGTCTGTATACGGTTTATATTTGGTTTACGCAAGTATGACCATGTTTCAGAGTATCGCGCTAAGCTCAAGTGGCTCCCCATTCGCCTTCGCCGGAATACTCACATTCTTTCACTTCTTTACTCAATACTGTTTAACCCAGCGTACCCCGATTATCTCAAAGAGCGATTTCACTTTCGACATGAATCCCACAGCCGGGGATTGCGTTCTTCAGAGAACCTACGGCTGAATATTCCACCCCATACCACTAAATTCTTTAGTAACTCTTTCACCATACAAGCAATCACCCTATGGAACGATCTCCCACTTAGTATCCGGAAAGCACCGTCATTGGCCTCATTCAAAAGGATGTTAAAAGACCATTTCCTCGGCTCTTGATTGAAGATCACTATATCCTCTTTAATATGCTTATTATTATATATAAGTAACATGGTATGTAGTTTATTATATATTAATATATATTTTAATATGTTATATATTTTGATGCTAGGTATATGTATAAATTATGTATGTAAATATATTCTAGGTAGTATGTTTTGGTATATTAAATATTTATGGTATATTCTTTATTCCTGCTACACTTTACCCTTTACATCTAAATATCCTTCCACCCAAAGGTTGTCTGGAAGAAATCGCTTTAAGCGATAAGACCGCCATTTGTACATATGTGTTAGATTAAGTTTTGTATTGTTGTCCATATTTTTGTGTGCAAATAAAGAATATCTTATCTTATCTTATCTTATCTATTAATAACACCAACTGACACTATTCTGACATAGTTAACTTATTGCTGCAGTTAAATCTTTTGTACCTATTGTATAATTAAAAACAATAAGTTAGTGCAGTATTTCAATATTTAAAAAACCTTTATATTTATTTACCTAAGATTTTCTATGAAATATATAAAAAGGCGGCTTTTTACCATTGATTGTTTCCAGTAATACGGCTGCATGGTCGTTGGCTATTTGCATGTTAATGGCTAATAATAACACACAGTGAGATTATCAAAGGCTGGGTGACGGGCAACTATCATTGTTTGCAGTCACGTGGACAAGTTACATTCGAGGCAAGTTTAAACGATTATTTGTAATGAATGAGCATTTAACTTTCCACCTCCGACTAGAGACCTGTACTTATCTACACGTGCGCTTAATTAAATTGAAGGGAACTCTCCATCCATGCAAATGTCACTGTCTCGAATCAAATGTAATGTTAGCTTGAATATGTTCATAAAACACGGCTATATTTAGATCGAGTCACTTCGCAAATCAAATCATATTTATTCGTGTTCAACCAGCATATCCACCGAAATTTTTTCTTTTTCATAACGCGTGGTTCACAAACTTACACAACATCTAGAATAATGTCACCGTGGTGAAAAAGATCGGCCAATTAGATAACCGTTAATCGCTGACTGCCATACGTCACTCGAGGGAAGCTCCTTTCATGGAGTCAAGGATTCAATCCCAGTTGTTTCGTTTCCACTCACGTTTAGCGGTGGCCATGTCGATGGAGCAGTCCTCGCGCTCGGAGCAGGGCCGCTGCTGCAGCAGCTCCACCTTGGAGGAGCACTCCTGCTGGCGCTCCGGCGGCACCAGCAGCAGACGGGTGCGGAGCCTGAAACAGTACAGCATACTTTACTTCTCGTGGATTCTAAATGCAGCTTTTTCTATAGAACTAAGTCACTGTCTTGCTATCCTGATTATGTTTCTACATGCTTCCCGCTAAGAACCTCTCGAAAGTCCCTCGGGCCGTTTAGACAGTTAGGCTATAGACAAACCAAATTCGTTGTCTCCAAAACTCCACTCAACTGTAAGTTACTTGTCTTTCTTCTAAACGACCTTTTTCTATGAGCTTCGCTTTGCCCTAAAGATTTTCGCAAAGCTTTCTATTTGCACCACACTGTTCCTAATTCAGAAGCGAAATGGTACTAATCGTATACCTAGATGACATGCTAGTGACTTGCCTGACGCCGCGTCCGCAAGAGGCCGAGCAGGGCGACCAGGCGGCCCACTCCGTGGTGGGGCACGACGGGTCCGAGATGTCCGACTCCTTCTCCACGCACTCGGGCTCCATGCACTTGCGGTTCTCCTCTGTGGGTAGAAGAGAGGGGGGTGAATTGTGGTGCTGGTGGTGAAGAAGACTGACAGAAAGATACTGACATTGAGATCTAGACACGAAGCGATGAAGTCCAAATCTTGGTCAACAATTGGCAGTGGACGTCAAATGGCAGAAATGGATACTAAATTCTAGATGGTGGCACAACCTTAATAGGAGGGTACTTGGATTGGAAGATTGGACTGTCACTTTGTAAGATCAAGGAATGTAAAACATAAATGCAAGGTATTTGAAAGCAATAGTCGAACAAAGCCTAAGAGATAAGTATACACATGCACACACACGACCCATAGCCACCAACTAGCACGGCACACCAGCCCTCTGTCTTCCTAGGAAAAATCGTGAACCCTCACCAGTAGGAACAAGCGGGCACTTCTTCAGCCCCATGTGGTTGAGGAAGCTGCGCCTCCTCGTGTTGAAGCCGATGCCGCAGGTCACGGAGCACTCGCTCCACGGGCCCCAGGCGCTGGTGGCGCACACGCCGGACAGGTCCTCCACGGGGGGCGACTCCAGCGCGGCCGCGGCGGCTGAGTCACCTCTGTAACGACGGGTGGAAAAGTGTCATGGTTACTTGACGATAGCTAAAGAATCAGGCTCTAGCTTCGTGTGGAATGTGTTCTGTATATCCGTATCGTATGCAAAAGCTGTAATACGTTTACTGAATCACCTATGGTATGGGAGCATCCAGGCTTTTTCTTATTTGCTAACTGACAAAGTAGCTATAGTTAAGCTGGTTGAGCTCAAATAAAAAGTTCCATTCGAGAAAGCTGATTATGTATAGGAGGATGGATCCTAACAGAATTGAATCATGGCAATAAGTATGTGCTCTTAGTTGTATCCGACAACAGCTATCAGCTACTCTGTGTACGCTAGGGTCGCTAGATGACTGAAAAAAAACTATATTAAAAATGAAAATAGAATGTGCCTCACTCGCACTCGGGCACGGCGGCGACGCACATCTCCTTGGACACGAGCTGGCGGTCGCACGCGAACATGAGCGCCTTCTGCGGCAGGCGGTACTGGCGCGTGCGCATGCGCAGCCCCTTGCCGCACGACACCGAGCACGCCGACCACGCGCCCCACGCGCTCACCGCACACTCCGCTGTGGAGGGACGTGTGGAATTAGGAATGAAGGTATAAATAGATGTTGGGACTATGGAAGAAACAAGGTCAAAATCCCACCCTGAGACAGCCATATCAAAGGTTCCATTGTTTCGTGGACTTACCTCTGCAACATAATTACCTAATGGATCTCCAGCTCACTATTTTGAATATATTCCCCCAATCCTGCTTCCTTACCAACATTAGCAATTCACAATCCTAAAGCATTATTGCATATCTATCAAAACTGACATAATTAATTTGTATGGATCTGGCATTCTTATTCAGATCCGCGATTGTTGATTGCTAATTTATCGGTGACAAAACAGTTAAAATCGTCCAGTCCACAAACTCACGTCGGTCTGCGGTCTGCGTGTTCTCCTGCTCCTCGGCCACCATCATCTGCAGCACCTCCTCATCACAGGAGCGCGAGATCAGCTTCTCCCTGGTCAGGTACAGGCGCGCCATGGGCGGGATCTCCGTGGCTTGTGGGTTGTAGAACGGGGCGCGGGGGTCTTCGGGGTACATCGGCGTTATGCGGTACATGCGCTCGCGAGGTACTGTTTCTGAGTTTGCTGACTAGAATGAAAGAATTGCAGTTGAAGAGTTCATATAGCTGAAGAAAATTATGGAATCCTTCATCGTCTGTCGTGTTAGTTATGTGAGAAAAAAATCATTCTGATTATTATTCACTCATTCTACAAATCTACGGATACGGTAGTTCGTGACAATATTTAGACCAGGCAAGAATAATTGTGACAGTTACCATGTAAGACAGGCCGCTATCAGTTCCAGCGTCGTAAGGGAAGAGATCGATGACCTTCGACTCCACCCACGAGCAATCCTTCAGGCAGAGGTCCAGGCCACTGACACCCACCACCCAGTCGGGAGATGGACCTGCAGAAACACATTATATGATTCAACAGGAAAGGTAGCCAATGGCAATAAAGTTTCAATAAAGTATTCCTTACCAAACATAGAAGCCAGAGACAGATAAGGTCTCTTCCTGTCGACAGTGAACACGGCCGAGGTGTTTGAGTTGACGCGCGGGTGCCAGAGCCCCTGCGCCTTCACGATGGACCGCAGCAGGCCGCCCTGCTGCCGCAGCTCCGCTTCTACAGCGCCCACTGAACCCCACTCGGCCAGGGATCTGTAGGACGATGAACATTTACAGAAGAATTATTATGTCTTACGATCTTATAAAATATTCAAGCATTTATAATTATAAAATCACATTTTCCCTGATTATAATTAATCCAATAAACCCATCCTTACGAGGGCTTTCATTTCAATTTGTACTTCTAAATAATATTTGCTTGTATGACTTGTCAAGAGGAGAGGATAATTTTGAAAAACAAGATGACTAGACATTTGGTTTACCTGAAGCCATCAGTAGCGATGACGCCCTCGCCCCAGAAGGTGAAGTTCTTGGGGTGCGTGGCGCCGATGACGTCGGAGAAGTGCGTGAGCCACAGCGCCTGCTTCGGGAAGTCCTTGGGGTGCGTCTGCGGCGACCACAGACCCTCGAATACCATCTGGAAAGAGGATAGCGTTCTAGATCGCGCTCGCGATAGGATCCTCATAGGTCGTGGAAGATGTAGTTAGTTGTATTTGTGTGGTGAGAATCTACATTTGGTATTTGGGTATCAGGACTTTAAGGGACTGCAGAAGTATCAAGGTCTTCGTTATCTACAAACCTTGTACTTGGCGTCGTCACAGGCGCAGCAGTCAGGCATGGAGACGGAGGTGTCCTCACAGACTCTCCTCGTGAGCTGACCGTCTTCAGCAAACCAGCGCCTCCCATTCTCGTACACCATGGCCCTGATGGTGAATAAAATATGGCGTAAATTATAAGGTTCACTTAGCAGAGAGGCAATGAGTCGTGAAGTCATTCCACTACAGAGCGTAAAAGATGATGAATTACGAGAAGACTCACTTAAGCAGCACGCATCCGGAGCCAGCCGGTGGCGCTTTCCACATGACTGCCACCTCAGTCTTCGGCAGGTCATCGGCTTCGACCACAGCATTGGTACAATCCTCATCGAACTTGGTGAGAGTGTCAGCGAACAGCTGGAACTGCCCCTGCTTGCTGGGCAGCCGCGGCGCCGCCGGGTCCAGCGGGTCCACTATCAGCTTGAAACGCGTGAACTGCTGCACCACGCTGTGGGTGCGCGCGCCCACCAGCGTCACTGGAATACGGGGAGAGATGGTGGATAGTTCTAGGCTCTAGAAGAAGTCTAATGACGTTCAGAGTTCAGAGCATCAAATCAAAACTGCTAGAGATCTCCTAAGAGGTGTTCCACAATATTTATGTAGGTACATACTATACGAGTATATCGGCCTTCCTCCCTATTCAATGGATAGATACATTACTTACCGTTAAAAGTGGTCCATTCCACATAAATTGACTCATTGAAATGTAGGAAATGGATGGTTGAGGCAGTCGTTCGTTTTTATCAAGGAAATGCCGTTTTTAACAAGCGTTTTTGTTGGGAGTTCTAGAAAACTACTGAACCGCGACGAATGGTCTCGTTGATTGTTGTCGTGAGTCTAATATAGGTCAGCAGAGTAGATAAAGACATGAAGTGACCCCATTATGCGTTATGCGGGGCATATTTTTCTGATCTGATAGATTGGTAAATACATATTTTATGGCTTAAGTGACCTGAATTGGAACCTGAAAGTACTGTTTGTCCCTGAAAATTGGACTTCAGTAAATCGAAACACAAATTAAGGACCTATAGCTACACAAAGTCGTACCGTTACTCTTAGAGTCCAGAATCTCTTACGAGTACTTCATCCATCGAAATCCAAACTGGACTCACCAACATATCTCTGCCCCGGCGCGTACCGCTCCAGGTCCCCATTGAGGATGAGCCGGTAGAAGTTGTCCCCTGGAGACTTGGGCGCCGCGGAGTCGCCGGGCCGCAGGGCGCAGTCCTGCGCAGCCGCCGCCGCCGCCGCCGCTAGCACCATACACAGCTGCCACATCTGGGAAGAACCGGAAAGCACATGAGGCTCTTACTTTTATCGTGTCGGTGACTAACAAAGGGTTGGACTAAGATTTGGTCAGATTAGCGTCAGTAGCTGACTGGCCAGGGTGCGCAGGGTAATTAAGGAGTTGATGATACGTCACTCGGGACTCTCAGGAGGCCTCTCATCTATGGTAATTGGGACACGGCTTTGCTGACCACAGCTGGTTAGTTTCACAGGAAGTTAGGATTCAGAAGGCTATGGAAGGCCTTATTACGATTCGGTTATAAAGGATGGATGCAAATAAAATAAATAAAAAGTACTTATTATCTTCTCTGTACAGTGTGAAAATTATTAATTGGTACTTACTAAAAATATGAATGCGTAGAAGTTGATATGGTTTTGGTGATTTCCAACAGAGGTATAACAGAACTCATTAATTTAACATTGTAGAATAATCTCGTAGATATTGTAACAATGAATAAAGAATAGTCGAGAACATGTCACAGACTTACCTCTAGGACGCGAGCTGGTCGACTGCGCTATCGCCTCCCAGATAAAGGGTCACGGGTTCTGTGACGGGATCACCGCGGGGGCTATACTCGGACTCACACGCCTTCTTCTTCTTATCATGTGTCGGTGACAAACGCTACTGACAAGCCGATAAACTAATATCTAGTCATAGTAGGTACAATTAACAGCCCTTTTGCATACTTACCTACTTAGAGCCTAGCCTACATGATATTATAGATAACTAGTTGTTCCCGCGCGCTTCGCTTCGCCTTAAAAAGTTTTCCCGTGGGAATTCCGGGATAAAAGGTAGCCTATGTTGTTTCCCAAAGTCTAGACCGTATGTATACCAAATGACCATGGGCGTTTTGGAACCTATGTCCAATAAAGTTGTCCATTTTGAAATATATTCGTCGGAAGGAAGTATTTTTCTATGGCATTGCACTCTCTCTTCTGATGACAGTTAGGGCGTAATACACGTAAACACGTATTATTGAAATTGGAATAATTTCTTTCAACTGGTTTTATTTACTGAGATAATAAACAAATATAATATTATATGAAATATGATCATTTTGTTATAAAAAATAAAAATGAATGTGAAAAACTAACAAAAACATTCAAAATACAGAAATAAAATATAAAAACTTTCAAGGTACGATTATTCTAATTGGATAGTAAATCAAGACTAGCGCTTCCGTTATTCATATTCTGCTAAAAAATACCTTTTCAACGACGTATCACTCATTTCTATTGGTGCTGGTCCCAGCTTCCATATATTTGTGCCCATCATCATTTCATTCAAATCCGTTCAGTAGTTTTGGCGTGAAAGAGTAACAGACAGACAGACAGACACAGTTACTTTCGCATTTATAATATTAGTTAGGATTATTATGTTAATCTAACTAGTTAGGTAGGTATGTAAGTAGTAAGTACGTATATTTTTCTTAATTTTATGTTGCAACCAAAAAAAGGAAAATATTAAGTAGGTACTTACTTAGGAAAGGAATGAAAGTGAATGTTAATAAGACGAAAGTTATGGTGTTTGAAAGAGAGGAAGAGGTAACTGAATGTAAGATCACGATCGAGAACGAAAAAGTGGAGCAAGTGAATGAGTTTGTTTATTTGGGTAGTCTGTTTACGAGAGATGGGAAATGTGAGGGGGATATTGAAAGAAGAGTGAAAGCGGGAAATAAAGTAAATGGGGCCTTGCACTCTTTCATGAGGAGTCAAAACGTGTCTCAAAAGGCTCGTTTGGCTGTTCATGGGGGAGTGTTGGTCCCTACGCTAATGTATGGAAGTGAAAGCTGGGTCTGGCAGAAGAAGAATGAAAGTAGGGTAAATGCTGTTGAGATGTGCTCTCTAAGAAGTATGTGTGGACTGAAACTGAATGATAGGATAAGGAATAGTGTTATAAGAGATCGAGTTGGAGTAAAAGAAGACGTAGTGACCAAAATTGAAAAGGGAATGTTGAGATGGTTTGGTCACATTGAAAGGATGGATGAAAGAAGACTGACGAAAGAAATTTATTGTGCGGAGATGTATGGTTGTGTCGGTAGAGGACGTCCTAGGCGAAAGTATGTCGACCAGATAGGCGACATACTCAAGAAGAGCCAAATTAGGAGTTTCCGAAACCGACGTGCGTGTATGAGGAGACTTATGAATGTGGAGGAAGCGAAAGAAGTATGTCAGGATCGTGGCACGTGGAGATCCATAGTCTCTGCCTACCCCTCTGGGAGACAGGCGTGAGCATATGTATGTATGTACTTACTTACTTACTATTTGCAATACTTTAAGTTTAATGATAAGAATTTTCCATTTATAACTGAAAAATCCATCTATTCACTTATTATTATAAGAGAGTATAAAATAAAGAATCGAATGGGTTCAAAGATAGTACCCCAGAAAAACAATATAATGATGTCAAGCGACCGTAATTTAATAACGAGAAACGAGCATCAAAACACTGAGACGTTGCGAAAATAATAATAATTGATAAGATAATTCGAGCGTGTGAGAGAGGCGGCCACATTACATTTGTTTGTCTTATCTTAGTCGTTACTTATTTGTTTATTAGTAGAGAAGCACTTAAAGAACCATTAATAATAAGGATACCTTCTAGAAGGCCCCCTTAACTTGGAGCATTCACACTACGGGTTGGTGGGTCACACATCCAGGTTTTCAAAACGTAGTTTCGCCTGAGTGTGGTATAATTTGAATTCAGATTAAAATTCGAAATATGTAATTAAATTGGTAAGTACTGGATTCGAAATAGAAGTTTCTTGTCTGTTGTTGGTAACTACCAAGCAACGCTAAAGGGTAAGTACCTACCTATAGCATGGTAATTGGTTTACTCTGCTATCTATAGCGATATAAGTATTTTTTTTGTTGCCGTCATAATCATAACGTATTGTTCTATAATTATCCATTTAAAAGCTCATTAGCAGAGGCGTTCCCGCTTGTCATCTAATCCTCAGACATGGCCATTACACGGTTTAGATGTGAGATGACCCGCTTGCCCACAGCATTAGGTAACTAAACTAACGTTACCTGACAGACAGGTAATTGAAGCAACGAATTTTAAATTAAGTGCTGTCAAAAGCTTGTTTTAATTTTGACAGCTAGGTATAGGCTAATTAAAATTGATCACTCCCAACAATAGGTTACCAATTATAGCATAAATAATATTCCACTTAACTGTAAAACCTCACTATATGCAATGCAGGACTAGGTACCTACACTTACTAGGACTAGGTTTACTACATTATAAAACTGGTCGTAGGTACTTGAAAAGCCCTAAACAACCTCTGCATCGCCAGTCGCCTAGCGACAAAAATACCCAATTATCTCCAAAAACTCAGACCAAATACACAATTGGATGACGGAATGTTCGCTCGCATGGCACCAGATTCACTTCACAACGATTTGTCTGTCTGGTGACGTCACACTGACGTCATCCACCCCGCGGTCAAGGACTCTCCAGTTAGGGTTTTAGTGTTCCTGAATCTCGATGGCCTAGATCTAAGTATACGTCAGCATTTTGCGTAACAGAGCGGTAGGTAGGTAGTAGGTAAAAGCTACAGTTCTAAAGACTAGGCTTTATTAACACTTCATTTCATTTATGAAAATACATTATGAATTGTATTACCTCCCCCGACTGGATAGCACTCAGCACCACATCAACTGTCTAATGAACAAAATGATCACAAAAGCTTTAATTAAAATCTAGGAACTTACGTTTTCACAAGACACAATCCAGAAAAGTGCACACAAGATTTTTTCCAGTAAAAAAAAACCCGGTCACTTCCAACACACCAAGTTTTTCCGCACCTGTGTCGGCGACAGGACTGCCGCGCTGCGCCAGGAGCCAGTTGCCCAACACTTGATGAGCAGCAATCAGCCGCTTCCGGCTGAGCAATCCGCATTGTTCCACCGCCTACTTGGATTAGCTGAGCCACGCTCGCGGGCGAATTGAGGTGATGGAGGTAATTCCGGGAATTGCGGACTTACTTCCAGTGTGGAAGGACTTGGGTTTCGTGAAGAGTGTGTTGGTTTTTGCCTCCACTGTACCTTATTGGTAGGAAGGTACACACTCTACATATTCATCCATGCTGACAGTAGATAGCTATAATATTTTCAGTGATCTAAGAAATCTTAAAACAGCATGTAAAGCGATTGTACATTGTAAATCTTTCATGTACTAAATGAAACCTATACCTATCTGTTCAAGTTCACTGTTGCTGGGCGTGTCTGCTCATCCATCATTGTCCCTAAACAAAACTAGGTACTAAAATATTAAATGAATCATCCGCAAGCGTTTTGTTGAGCGGAGAGTAAGATGAAGATGAGTTTAATGGCATGGCGTAGACAGGAACCACTCATTGAACAATTTGACCAGCGAACATAACTCGTGCCCACTTCAAGACAAAAGGACGAAGGAACCAGCTATTCAATTTGAATATCGTCGAGGAAACAATCAATACGACTGATGGTATAGAATCTAAAATATAATAGATAGATAGATAGAGTACTCTTTATTTGTACACCAAGAAATGATTAACAATTTTACATAGACACTTAACTAGGGTACAAAAGGCGGTCTTATCGCTTATAGCGATCTCTTCCAGATAACCTTTGGATGGATGGACTAGAGATATAAAAGGGGTACAGTGTACTTACTCAAGGAATATAGTATAATCTCTAATCTTAAGCACATAGGTATATGTAGGTCTATATAAAGTATGTACAAGGCTAGGTATTTACTAATAGATCATCCTAAAAGTGTTAAGCATGGCTAAAAGTCTTGTCGGGATTATAAATATTTAGGTATAATATATTCTTGTATATTGTTTCAGGTAATGACCAGCGCACTTCGGATGCACTGAGCCTCCTAAGCTCTCCACTCTGGCATAATAATTCAAGGATCCTATAGAAAGGTAATCATTTAATTGACTTGAAAATATATGTATTAATAAAAAAGCGTTTAAAATTTGCATTCGTTATTTATTATTCAGTCAAATAATACAAAACTTATTCAAACTATTATACACTTTGGTATCGCGATTTGACTAGATACAGTACAATCATACATGTTACATGTAGGTTAAGTAAATATTTTTCACCGTGATGAATGAAGAGAAGAGAATGTGATTAATATCACCAATCCTAGTTTATATCAGTATGTATATTCTATATTCACTCTTCCAACTACGTATGAACAATTAACAAAATATTTTATAAAAATAATGGAGATACATCTCGCTGTAGTTATATTGGAAAACTTGGTAATAAGTGTAGTCAATATTTCACTTCTGAGAATTCGCAACGAAATTACATATAACATTGAAATCGCAAATAATTTATGACTCATTGAAAAGAACATTCTACCGATTAATAGCTGCTATAAATATATAAGTACCATTAAAATTATGAAGGTGCCAACCATATCGAAGGTATGAATTTGATTTCCTTACATTATGATCACGACAAAACACTAAACATAGGCATACTCGTTGATCAATATACCAATTAGTATGTTAGCTCTTAATCCAAAAAATCTAGCATTGATAGCTTATTTTTTACTGTAATATTTTATTATAATTCTATAAAAAGAACTTGAAGGCAGTAGGAATGCAATAGTAAATAGGATATTAGGCCTTACATGATATGACTAGACCAGGAATGTCAGTATACTGTAGGCTACACTACCTGAGAGCCACGAGACGAGTGGTCCATGCTAATAAAATTGTTGCACTTGTTGATAGGAACTTAACCAATAAGATACAAATAAGAATTATGGATTACGTAACTGAGAGTAAAAATACTAACTCGCACTAGCAATTTTGACAAAGCCGCAAAGGTAGATATTATAGTAATACAGCGACACAAACAAACCTGATACAATTTTGGCATACATATTTTACTCATTTTGAATAAAGCCAAGATTCGGAAGAGATATCCATTTAATTATATCAGATTTGCAGTAGGTATAGAAATATAAAGCTAGATATTCAAATAATTAAATGTCTAATCAACCAATCACACATAAATTTAAGGCAAGTAGTGATCCGTTTCTCTTACTTATCGACAAGATATTTTTAGTTTAAATTCAATATATTTAGTATCTCATGTATATTAATATCAATAGATTGTAAGATATATAATTAATAAATATATTATCAGGAATGTAGTAAAAATCAGCTAACCTTATCGATAGGTAAGTGAGAGTCGTAACACTACAGTTTGTAGTATATTTCTCGTCTTATAGTTATTCGTTTCAGCTGCGTCGTCGGTTAGAAAGTTAAGATCGGCTCCTCACGAATATCCAGGATATCTGAAAAACAGTAATTTTATATTATTAGGTGTAGTTCTATAACTGCAAATATAAGTCTGTATTATATTTTAATGCCTAAAGGTCTGTAATATTGTCATCGAGTTTATGCATAGCTAAGCAAGTACGTAGTGGTAAACGAAAAACTAGAATTTCCTGCCAGTATTTGAACACTTGGCCTCTCGAATGAGTTATATCCATGACGCCACCATGGCATATTATTCACAATGAAGCTTTTTATACTAGTGTAAGAAGAGCAAACACCCTGTATACACTGGGTACCTTTGGCGATGCTCCACCAGGGCAGCGTCACGTACGTGAGCGAGGCGTGCAGCGGCGTGCACTGCGCGCGCCGGCCCTCCTTCCACAGGTGGAAGGTCTGCGTGAACCCGCGCATCGCCCAGAGAGGGTTGTACGCGCCGTCGTCCAGCTCTGCGGGGGTTGTGGGAGGAGGCAGATTAATAACATGGTTATCTTACTTACATAATAATATGCTACAGAGGAAAGATTTGATTGTTTGTAATATGCTTCGATAATAATGGATCAATTAATTTATCCTTTCGGTTTCTGTCGCGTCGTGTCATGAATATCGGTAAATAAATGTGTTCCTGTTCTGTCCCGGCTGCACGAGTCCATTATAGACGTAGATAAACGTCACTATATCGCGATTCATCATATACCGATTGGCGGATCGGGTATAGGACGAGTTTATCAACGTCGATAATGCTCCCGTGCCGCGGGACCTGATATTGTATGCAGAGCAACGTAGATGCATCTTATTGTAGTTCAAATATTTGGCTAAAGCGAAAAGAGTTTGTTGCTTCCTGGTTTGATTTTACCTATATCACTGGCACAAGTGATATAGTTGAACTTAATTAATTTTACCTATATCACTTGTGCCAGTGATATAGGTAAAATTAATTAAGTTCAACAATAAAAGTGATGGAAATTGAACAGGTGTAAGGCACACGGCTCACGGCAATTAATATTCATCATGCGGCGGCTACTACACGAATATAAAACCTTCACCCACCGCTCATTATACTCCATGCATTATTAATTCACTATTTGAACTAAACAATTATATTTTAGCTTCCTGAACCTGGATAAACAGCTAAAATATAGCCTTTAACTAGACATATTATTACGTAAGGTTAAACAGTTTTTAATCCTACAGTGGTGTTATGCAAGATTAATAAGCAATAATTAAGGGTCAATGATGAGGCGTCTTGTTCTGAAGTCACGCCACGGGCTGCCGTGATGGAAGGCATTACGAGTTCACGCCATTCTGTACGTAATGTATTATCTAGTAATTACCACCACAGCCAGCCAATTAGAGCTAAGTGAGGAATGCGAGTGCGCCGATACTTGCATTAGCTAGAAGGTATAAATATCTACATTTTTAAATACGTGAATTTTTATGGCACATCGGTATTAGAAAAAGGTTTTAAAGCCGAAAGACGGCCACTATTGTCCTCAAATTTTCAAGCTGTCACCTTCGACACCACCCTGCATCACACCATTATGTTTCTAAATACTTAATTATTACGAGTTGATAGACGATGGACACATAGATGACCAACAGACATGCATCCATTCATAAACTGTATCGATGCCTACAATTTTTTACCGCCGTAAAACGCTAAGAAGACATCCCTCTGCGCAAAACCACTCAGCAAGCCGCAAGCAAGCACATACCGCTCCACTTCCGCTTGGGCACGTCGCACCAGTAGTAGATGTCGGTCCCGTCGGGGGTCGTGCGGCGCGGGGGCAGGCGCGCGCGGCGGGGCAGCCCCGCCCCCTCGCCCCCCGCCCCCGGGCCCCTCTCCTCACCCCCCTCGTCGTCCGCCTCGTTACCGTTTGTGTCTTCAAACGTCTTCCGCATCGCATTGTAGACATGCAGCTCGCGGTAGCACGGCAGCTCCTCTTTGCCCCGCACGATTGTGCTTTCTGAGTTGGAGTGTATAGTTTTGTTTTGCGTTCGACTGAAGTCTTTCTCGTCGAGCGAGCCGGCGTCGTCGGCCACCTCGCATTCGCCGTCGTCTTGTTTGGGTTTGGTTTGTTTGAGTCTGTGTTTCTTTGTGGGTGTGGGCGTGTTGTCGAGCGGGCACGGCCGCGGCGGCGCGGCGGCGGCGGGCGCGGGGGGCGCGGCGCAGGGGCCGGGGGGCGCGGCGCAGGGGCCGGGGGGCGCGACGGCGGGCGCGGGGGGCGCGACGCGGGGGCCGGGGGGCGCGGGGCGGCGCAGGCACGCGGCGGAGGAAGCCTGCGAGCGACGCTCGACTACGGACAAACAACCCCACTTTAGTAACTTCGCCGTGACTAGGCGCGTCTGTTCACCCGACTGCTAGGTTACCTCGCACTCATTTATAGCACATGCGATTATTTTGCTTTAAGAAAACTAAGATGGCGACTGACAGCGGCCATTTTGTCCGTCAATTTTAAATTTCAAATAAATTTGACGGTTTTTAAGTTACAGAAAACGCAGTCGGGTGTGGAATTTTGGTGGTTATTTGTCTTTTTCAGAGCCAATTGTGCGCTTCAGTGACACCTGCAAGGCAACAGTTGGAGCGGCTACTGGCACAACTACTCAACCGGCTCTGAGCTCTATTACGGCGTGCGTAAGGTCGAATATCGCATGTCGCTGGCTTCCTCCGCGCTACAAACGCTACGCTACATGCATAGAAGCGACAACATCAATCGCAGATAATATTCTTAAGCGAAATATATAAATAAATATAAAATGAACATGCAATGAAGAGCTGGATAAAATTTGATAATGATAGTGGGGATGCACACTCGTGGGCTAGCGACATGCACAGACAATAGTATAGTAGACTAATCAAATCTCGGAAATGGTCAATGTCAAGTCAAGTCTGCGTCCCCATATATATCAAGTAAAGGTCTCCCTTTACTCAAGCCAATGAAGGAGGAAAACATCAACAAAGCCGAACTTAGAGCCGGTTTACATTATGAGCTAATGATATCTGCCATTATCTGCTAAGCGCATACAAATGTTGGGTTTTCTGAAATATACTGCGTCTCAAGGAAAAATACATGACCATAATGTGTCAACAAAAAACCCAACAAATGTATTATTTTTTAGTTTTAAAAAGGTAAGGCCACTGGCGCTTTCGAACCGAACTCCAATCAACGGAAGGTAATTTTTTTATGATACAGATAATTAGCTAGTACATACACGGATTCAAACTGCAAAGCAATGCAAGTGCCTACTTTTCTATTATTTCGTGGCCTAGTTCGGTAGGTAGTAGTTTGTTTGTTGTTGCTTGTTGGTAAACCAAGCGTTTCACCTAGCTTTTCTGTCAGTTTAAAACCGTGTACACCACAATAGCTGCACGTACCGTCTCTCAGGTCGCCGGCCTCCACCTCCGCTATCCCGGACACCAGGGAGTCGAGCCCGGCGTCCTCGGAACGGCTGGTGGCCTCGCGGGCGCGGAGGCCGCCGCGGGCGAAGTTGTTCAGGTTCGCGCTGGGGTCGCTCAGGCGACGCTGGAATTGGACGGGCAGAGGGTTAGAGGTTATAGGATTTTTACATCACGACCCATCACGTCCCCACTTCTGGGGCACGGGTGTCCTTCCAATAAAGAAAGGGTTTTTAGGCTTAGGCTTTGTAGGGCATAAATGTTATCTGGGGAGTGGTTCTGCATTTACAACAGTGATGGAGCAAGCCCCTATGAGGAAAACAGCAAAGCGGTATGACAGGGTAAAGCTAATGAATATAATTCTACCACTGCTAGTTTCATATGACATACCTAGTGCATAGTATGAAATTTACGTATACAGTAGGAACCTAGGAACTACTTGCAAAGATAGTGAAACTGAATTCGCTGTTCTTCAATTTACAGAATTTAAATTGATTTGGCGCAATGACAAGAAGTACTGCTTGTTAAATATAGACAGACATCTTTAAAATATCATAATGATGCGTGTCTATAAAGTAATTATTTACAATATGCAGTGTCTGTTGGGTAATCAAAGCATAACATATTTTATTTTTATGCTCGCACCTAAACATAATTGGAAGTAATCAGATGTGTAAGTGCAAGATTTTTTATTCGCGTTTCTATTTAGGAATATTGTAACTAACTAGGTATACTAATACTAACATTCTCCCACCAAGTTATCTGCCCCAGTGACAACAACAGACGTAAAATTGCAATTTCGCATCACTTGTTCGTATCACCATGCAGTCAAAAGAGGCTTTTTATAGTAACTATTTTATCTTGGCCCAAGATTAGTCTAATATCCTCATCGATCCGTGTCTCTTGTTTATCTTGAAGTGAAATATAAAGTGACATTGACATTGCAGGATCAAATCATTTATTAGCAGCATACAAACTGATGACGATGTTGCTGTTTGTGTGTGTGAATAAATTTAATAGCTGCGCCGACTTGTTCAATTTAAATTCACATTCTTGGGTCGTTCAACATCATATTAATTGATACAGAGTTAATTCAATGAATACATCTATTTTATGCATGCACCATTGCATTTTAAACATCGGATATCTCGTAAGAATAGCAACTGCATAATACAATGATCACGATCTATGTCGTTTATTATTGTTATTTATAGAAATATCTAAATAATTTAGTTTTGATTCATAAGACTTGCAGGAATGATAAACTTATAACATAACTTGTACCTATGCAATAAGTGCGGATATACATATACATGTATATATATGTACTTAGATGATATAGATATGAAATGATTATTATCAGTTTGATAATTTCATAATTATAATTCTAGAACTTTATGTTTAATAAGAAGTGAATAGTCATCATATTATTTTGTTTATATCATACATATACATATTATTATTCTCTATACTTTTTATAAAACGATAGATTGATTATGTGCTCGTAAGGAATGTAATAGCAGGCTTCTTCCTATAAAACACCTATTTATCTGTAAAAGGTGTCCACTTTACAGACACCACAAGGACACGAGGCCTGTATTTAATGAAGCTGACAATTGTTCACGGTCTGGGGGAGATCAATTACAGTTTTTAAAATAAAAGCGACAGTCATCGGTACTCAATGTGCTGCCCAATTAGCCTCGCTTTGAACATTATTGTCGGTTAGGTTAGGTAAGTACTAGTAAACGTGTCATAAGTGATATGATTAGGATAGCGGATGTTTCAGATTTCTATAGATAATTCATGATAGCGGTAGATCATTGATAATATTACATACTGGTTACAGCACGTCATTTATAGTATATCAATGCTTTAGATTCACCAATTATGATAACATTGATAACACTTGCATTTGTAGATATACCCTTACCCAGCCAGTGATTCATATCTACTTCAACAATCACTTAGATGTTATTATAAATACGAATGGTTATTGAAAGGGTATTCTCTCGGCGTGTAAATGGAACAACATGTGCGTTGCGCAGGTCAGGTCTATAAGCCTCTTATTGTCGGTGCCACCGGCGATATAATCCCGCTCGGAACTACAATAAGGTCACTGCGTTGTCAGTTTAAAATAGAATCAACAAAATACCTCCTCTGTCATTGTCTGTAACTTTTATAAATAGGTAGACTGAAAACGACATAAAACTAAAAAAAACAGACAGTATAGCCCAGCTACTGCGCTAGCAAATGAATGAGGAAATTATAGTTGTGTGACGAGAGACTATTTCTTCTCTCTTCGTCCTTGCCTTTTCCTTATTTAGGGTCGGATTTGTACATCATGTATCGCCATGACAAGAGCATCACACAAGGATTAGCTGATTTCCTATCGTTCACTTATGTTGGCTGACGGCGATGATGAGTCACGCACCTAAGGTCCTTCTGATGTTTGACATAAGCGACACTGTCCTATTGTTGTGACGATGGGGTGCGTAACACTAATACACCATTAACCAGCATAAGCAAATGATCTTCTCAGTGTCTTTTACTTTCCTCATTAATTTTTTCATTCGCGCGTCAGATCTCGACCAGTCCGGAAGTTCTACTGTGCTTTCTTCATTGTAATCATGTCAAGTAAATGTGATAGCTGTAATAAAAACCTCACCAAGACCAAACCTGGGATTGAATGCCACCGGTGCGAGAAAACAGTGCACCTGACGACCGTTTGTGCCGGGTTAACGAACAAACAAATAACGGCTCTGCGAGCCACAGACAATCTGGAATGGACATGCCAGGACTGTCAAGAACAATCACCCAAACGCCGATCGATTATAATACCCGATAATGATGAAGATGAAGATGATAGAAATGAGTCCCAACATGTGAATATAGATATAAAACAACTACTGCGTGATATATCTAAGGAAATGGAAAAAGCCATAAAAAAGGAGATGAAAGATGTTACTCAATCCCTTCAATTTCACTCTGATAAAATGGATGAGCTGATTAAAAACACCGAAACAATGCAAAGAACCATCACTGGTCTCCAGAAGAAAAATACAGAACTAACCAACAGGAACAATAATCTCGAAGTGAGGGTAGGAGCGCTGGAACAGCTTATACAAGAAACGGAACAGCGAAAACTGTCTAAATGCATCGAGATACACAACTTGCCGTCCCTTGAAGGTGAGAATATAGATGAGCTAGTCGGCAAAATAGCAAAAAAAACCAACCTAGCAACTGGAGACATACAGCTGGCAAAACGACTCCCTGGCAAAAATGACCGTCCAGGTCCAGTCCATGTTGAGCTGAAAACGGAACAACTGCAAACCTCTTGGCTAGTCGCCGCCAAATCGAACACCTCTAGAATCACAGTTTTGGATATATTACCTGAAGCTCCTGTCTCCAAGACTAGCGCAAACATATTTATCTGTGAAGCCCTAACTCCTTTTAATAAACACCTACTCTGGTACGCAAAACAAGAGCTAAAGAACGTCTATAGGTACATATGGGTCAAAAAGGAGTACTACGTGTTCGTAAAGATGGGGAAAATCAAAAAGCAATCATCATCCGTGCCGCTGAAGATGTACAAAAACTTAAAATGAATACCTACAAAACCACCCATTAATGTGTAAGTCTCGATCACTAACACCCATACCTATCATTAGTATTAGTACCTACCTAATCACCTAAAAACTCTGAAATGGACATAGTATTAGACGATATTTTGGAACTATCAGACTGTATTAACCTAAACTCATTCCTTACTCATGTACCTAAAAACATACAACTCCTATGTATTCATATGAATATAAGATCCACCATAAAAAACTTTGCATCTCTCGAACAATGCATTAATTCCTCATCACGTACTATAGATGTCATAATGTTGTCCGAAGCCAATATCTCCAACGATCTCAGCACATTGTACCAATTACAGGGCTATAATATGCACACTGAACTGCGAAATGAATTATCTACATAAATAAAATCCATAAATTCCGCATAAACAGCTACAAAACACAACACTTTGAAAACCTTTTCGGAACTATAACCACGCCTTCGAACTACCGCGCGGTCCTGTGCTGCATATATCGCCCACCTCGTAACAGTAAACACTTGTTTATTAGAGAATTAGACACACTGCTTAGTAAAATAAAACGCCAGCAAGATACTTATGTGCTCGGAGACATCAACATAGACCTAAAAATTAACAGCCCTGTAAAACATTTTTATAACACTACTATGTATAACCATAGCCTAGCTTGCGGGATCACTGAGTATACACGTATTGAATTATATAATAACAAAATAACTTAATCTTGTATAGATCACATCTACGCAAGATCCCGCTCACTAAACTTATACACAGCGGCGCTCGGAACCAAACTGGCGGACCACCGAGCAACGGCCCTCGCTTGCTGCGGAGCGGGTCTGGACACACGGGTGGGTTCTCAATACATCACTAAATTTAATTATAAAATGCTAGCTGATTCCTTAAAACAAATAGACTGGAAACCTACCAAACAAGTTATCTGCCCTTTAAAGCTATATAATATAATTATAGAAAATATACAAAAATGCTATGAAAAATCTATGTATACAATAAAAAGACCTACGAATATAAAACGTATGACCAACAACTGGATTAATAACAAAATCATAAAAGCTTGTGAACATAGGGATAAATTATTCTTAAAATGGATCTCGGATCCCACTAATAAAATTATAAAGCAACAGTACAATTCATCAAGAAATTTTTCTAATAAATTAATAAATAAATGTAAAAATAAAAGTATACGGGATGAAATAATTTCGAACAAAAACAACCCAAGAGCGCTCTGGCAATTATTAAATAGTATTACAGGTAGGGCAAGAACAATAGCAGATGCTGTCATTCAGGATGCAATGTTGAATAACAACAACACAACTAGTAGCATTGCAAATAACTTCGCTGAAAACTTTGCCAATAGTGTTAAGAACATAGTACCTAATTGTGATAGAAAACTGCTAGATAAAAATCTGTATATCTCTCCAGTGAATGCAAGCTGTAGATTTCAACCAACGTCGGCCAAGTCAATTCTCACTGAAATACGATCCCTGAGCAACCGTAAAGCACCAGGATCCGACAAAATACGCGCTAAAGACCTAAAATCAATTGAGATCGACATAGCAGAAATACTATCAAAGTTTATTAATGCATCGGTCAAGGAAGGTAAATATCCGAAAGAGCTCAAAACAGGCATAGTTAAACCTATTCATAAAAAAGGCTGCCATAAAAACTATGACAACTACCGCCAAATCACTATATTAAATACCATAAACAAAATTGTAGAAAAAGCATTAGCTAAACAAATAAATTCATTTTATAATAAACATAATATAATAACTGACACACAATATGGGTTTCAGGCAGGTAAGAGCACAACACAACTACTAACAAAATTCACAGACGATATTTACAGGCACTTGAATGATAAAGAACATATCCTAGTCGCATTTATTGACTACAGCAAGGCATTCGATACCCTGAAACATAATATCCTGGGTGAAAAACTAAGCGACTGCGGCATTCGGGGACCTCTTGGCGAATGGTGTAAAAACTATCTCAAAGAAAGATCTTTCACAGTTAAAGTCGGTGACTCACTGAGCAAAAAAATAGCAGTATCTGAAGGTACAGCACAGGGATCTGTCTTGGGTCCCCTGCACTACATAACATATGTAAATGACGTGGTCAAACTTATAAAATACTGTGAAATCTACCAATTTGCCGATGATACATGCCTCATTGCAGCCAGTAAAGACATAGAAACGGCTTTAAAACAACTGCAGAGTGACTTCACCCTACTAACCAAGTGGTCCCATGATGCAGGTTTGGTCCTCAATGCGAAGAAGACAACCTTGATGTATATTAGCTCTATTCAAAATAGAATAACCACAGAACCTAAACTAATTGTACACAACCACCGCTGCCTCCACATGCAGGACAACCAACATTGTTGTTGCCCACCAGTCGAAGTCGTCAGCAAACAAAAATATCTTGGGCTGATATTCGACGACAGGCTCAAATGGACAGAACACATCAACCACGTATGTGATAAACTGCGAGCAATACTAGCAAAAATAAAAATTATCAAACAAAAAATCCCATACAATATACTGCTGCAGCTATATAAAGCACTGGGTGAAACTACCATATACTATGGGCTTAGTTCTTATGGCAGAACTTGTAAAACAAACCTAGACTCCATATACGCACTACAACTAAGAATTATTAAAGCGATTGTCCCATTTAAAACTAAAATTAAGCACCAAGACAACTACCACCAACTATTCCACCACTGCAAAATAATACCTATACATAACCAAGTTAAATATAGCCTTTTGATCGATAACTTCTTTAATCATAAATATCAAAACGTAATACATAATCCAAAAAATACCCGAAGCGGTCTAAATAATAAACTACAAGTCCCCCAGTATCGTAATTTATATGGAAAACAGCTACTGCAATACCAAATACCTACCTTAATAAACCAACTCCCGCTAAATATAAGACAACAAATAACAACCAGTAATATTAAAAACAAACTTACACTTTTCTTCTTACAATCATAAATATGTAAAATAATCACCTAGTGTGTCTACACAAACAACTACTCTTGCATGTTATTCATCATAGAACATCACGGACTCGATGTTATTTATAATGTGTTAGAATGTAAGCCTTATCTTTAAGTATTTTAAGACCAATGTACAATGTAATATAATGAGTGAAGCCGTGCGAATGTCGGTGTGCGGTCAAACCTAAACTGGTTTTTGTCACACTGTAACTGTCTTTTTATATAAAATGTAACTTTGTGTAATTTATAATAAATAAATAAATAAAAATAATAATTTACAAACGCAAGAGCTCCGCTAAAGTTACTGTTTATTCGTTAAAAGTACAACATTTAGTACATAGTAACAGGCCAGCGTGGTGGACTAGACCTAAACCCTTCCTTCATTGGAAGGAGACCCGTACCCAACAGCGGGGACGTGATGGGTTGGCGGAAACACAATGTAGTTGTTCGTACCTGATGCCGGTAGATGAACATCTCCTCGGGGTCGTCCTCCCAGTCGCTGTCCCACATGTCGGTGGCGCACAGGCCGGGCTCGGAGCTGGGCGTGTCCACGCCGGCGCCATGCGGCTTCGACACCGCCATCTCCGCGTGGCCCTTGCCGCAGGGACCCTGGGAGAGGATATACCGAATGCTTTATATATAAATAACTCAAAGACAAATACAGTATACTGGAAACCATGTCACTCAACCAAAATGGTGAGCATTAATGTAGGAATTATGGATAATTTGGAGCGTCTCCTTGTCGCGTAGAAAAATAGTGGCCGAGCGACATAGTAGCCAATGGAATCGCACGGTTGCGACACATTCCACCTGTACCTCCAAGTAGACGTAAAAAGTTTCTGCTCTTTTGATACATGGTTTGTACTGTAGACTATAATGATCACCATATGTAATATGACTATGTAATATAACCATATCTTCAAATAAAGTAAAACTTACCTTCATCCGTACGAACTCGCAGCGCGCCGCCGCCTTGGAGCCGAGCAGCCCGAACGACATGCGCTGCGCCACCTTCGTGGAGAGGGACGATTGCTGGAACACCACAAGCAAAGCCAGTTGACACGTGAAAGGGAAACACACATGACATTGGGGAATTCACGTAAAATTCTCGACCACGTCTGCCATAAAGCCACGAGTTCACGTTGCTGCTAGATATTTCCACGTGGTGTCATTAATAGATTGCATTTGTTTGTTCTATAGTGAGATAAAAACAATAGTTTATTTTGGGCAGAACAGTGTCACGCGCGCGCCACGTGGCGCCGCCGCAGCTGGGCGCAGCATATTGCCATCACCGCATTAATAAAACATACAAGGGTCGCTTCGTTTGTATTCACGACGCCGCTCCGACCTTGCTCTAGCTGCATAAATAAACACACAGGATTCAATACGCATCCTCCAATGTTAGAACTAAAATGTTTCCTACATCACACCACCAGAGATAAGAGAACAACAGCAGAGCTTGAGGCGGAATCGGGGGCAAAGATAAGAGGAATGGCCTAGAAAGCGGCTTATTCCGATATGTTGTACGCTGCAAGTGGGCTGTAGTGTGTGTAGGCTGTGTCAAGGATGCAGCTCGATGCAGATCGCCGCCGGGCCCGCTCGCCACTAACAGGGTTAATCGATACTGGAGGGTGACGGCCCTTAATCAGACCGAAGCGCCCGCAGCGGGTACACTCAATTATTCGTGAAAAAGCCCTCAATTTGTACGGGGTCAATTGCCAAGCAATAGAAGAATTTGTTGAGTCATAAGTTCATAAACACATGTTCATATCATCTCTTCGGCATGTTTAGAGTTCGTGGCGTGATCGATTGGATAAAAAACTACTACTGAATTCTATTGTTGTGCCTTATTTACTACCACTAGTCGACTTTCCTGAACTAGCATAAATTATTCATTGGCAACAACTTAACTGCCCTAAAGAAATGGTTGGCTATTATTAGGTACCCCAACTGTCTTATTTTAAGAATAAGTGAGGCTTCTTAAGAAATAAGGGTGAGGGGAGACCGCGGAAATGGTATTGCGTCATCATTTCGCGATGGTTGTGACATTTACTCGCTTCGTGCCACAGGACGGAGGAGTGACCTGAAGGCCATCAGCAACAACGTTTAGGACATTTTAAATGCAGTTGAAAATGTCAACAGTTCAAATCGATACGGTTGTAATTACGGTACAAAGTTACACGACTAACACGACTAAGCATTAAATTCCGTGAATTTATCGGTCGATAACACACTATGAAACGAACCCCTCTCAAAACATGAACACACGAAACTTTCCCCAAGTGCCAGGAAGCAATGTCTAGACACGACGCCACGGCAAACACGGTCTAGACCTGATTACAATTCACCCCTCGTTCATCGCAAGATGGATAATTCCACAGTTTCCATCGTGAAGCGAACCGTCCCTGGCCGCCCCCTCGCGTCGCTCACTCAAGGCCACTTAGCCACTTAAATACGATTCGGCAGCTGGTGATTTATAAGGTAACAATTACCGATCAATAAACAAGACATTCCGGCCCCGAGCCACATCGCCCGCATCGTATACTCGTACGAAAACAAACCAATGGAAAGAATCCTTTGCAAAGCTTTCTGATTCTTCAACATAAATCATGTGGTTGTGACCGCGTCGCGCCGCGCAGACGAACCATTGTCATAAATGTAGCGGTTTATAGACAACAATAAACTTTATTACTATTTGTACGAAATTCCTCACTAATGTGCGTCGCTTGTATTCCCCTGATGATCCAAGATTAAGATCAGTCGAGCAGTAACGTACATAATATTCAAAGTATGCTTGTTTCCGTCCAGATTATAATTGTGAAGATCTTTGCAAAGTTCATAATTCCTGTATCTTCATGCCTTCTTTATTGATCATAGCAAACAAAACCCATTTTAGTTACAGAGATGAACGAAGCAATAACCGAAAACACTTGAAGCTATATACTTAGCCAATAATTGTGTCTGTGTTCACTCGTATGTCCTAAAGCTCAGTCTACACTACCCCTACGGTTCCCCCCCTGCCTGGTCGCTCTTGGCTCCAAGAAGGTGACCCACTTCCTGTCCCCAGCTCGAGCCCTGCGGCACGCGCCGACACCTCGTTACCGTAATGATCACCACCTCAGGGAACTTCAGACAAATTGCCTAGCGCGATGTATCGAATATATCACCAAAACAAATATATGTGTACTCTCTAGATATTTATTCTTGTAAATAAGTATAAAATTGGTTGTAAAGTCTCTGCTATAAAACCAGATCGCTAATATTTTAAGCCCTATGTTTCATATCGTCGACTCTGTATATTACTTATGAATCTTGTGAGACTTATGACTTGTTAGCCAGCGGGAGGGGATCTATCACGAACGTCCCAGACTCGGGGCGAGTGACCTGCGAGCACTCCGCGCACTCAACCAATGTTTCACAAACAACTATTCTTCTTCACAATATTTACGATAATACCGCATATCACGTGAAAAGAATGTATAAACCAAAAAATTCATAACAATACCTTACTGACAAAGAATTACTCAGTCAAATAACCGTGGATATGTAGATTGTTGTAATTCTGTAAGCGATAGGTGTAGGCGGCGCGTGGGTACAGTCTATGATATGGATAATGAGGCAGTTCAGCCACGACCGCGGGTGACGTCACGACACCCCGACCCAGGGGGTGAGCTGGAATGCCGCTCGCTTTCACCACCGAGAAATGAATGGAATGCCGGAGAAAAATGAAATGTCACCAGCATACATATTCAATGAGCAGAAAGAACGTAATAAAAATGCATCTCGATTAAAATTCAGCCTTGCGAACGAAAATAGCGACAATCTCCATTCCGCTTTTGAGCAGAAATAAGTTGTTTATCACCGGCCATGCCATTTGTCCGAGTGCAAGAAGTAATCTCGTTGAGTAAACAGCGCCCCCCGTCCCCCTTGCCTCCCCTCCCCTCCCCGGCGACAGATCCAGACGAATGACGTGATATGAACAGATAGAAGCACCCCGCGCCCCATTACCCGCTCTCACCCCGCTGACGACTGCAAAAGGCAGCACTATTGGTGTTTCAGAATTTTGCCAATGTAAAATGTGATGAAATGCATTTAGAAAAATCTATGCAAATACAAATATGGACTTTGTACAGTTATCTACTATATTTTTACTGAAAAAATGCTTTGCTATCTGAAAAGGTCAGACAAAAATAAACATGTTGTAAATGGATGCGTAGTGCTATTTCTGCCCTCATGGGGCCTAATGGGAAGTCAATAATCAAGGTTCATTATTTATTGAAGGAGGCCGTATATTTTTGTTTGTAACATAAATCTATTCTCGGTACCTTCCTTACAATTAAATTACGTATAACATCTTACATATCAGACAAAAAGTTACGGTCTTATTCATAAAAAAACCTTAAAGTAGGTTTACTGAGCTCAATAGCTACGGAACACTTTAAGCCTATTTGAGGTTTCATAAAAATCTCTATTCATAATCGTTCCGTAAACGTTCATTAACTAAAGTGACGCTAATAGATTTCACAGACCAAACATTTTGACATTTACCCTATTAAGTTGCCGGTCTGACGTAACCATAAACAAAAATAGCGAAAACTTTCATTCATTTATCAATCTCTATTATCTATGTTAGCCACGGCGCGGCACTTAAAAAAGTTTACGTTGGCTTAAAGGCGCAGTGGCCAAGCCAAAACCCACAAAAAAAAAAAATTTTTTTACGTTACCATGGCAACTTATTTTCAGCAAATATTAACTCACAACAAATGTCAAATCGTCAATAAAGCAGAACAGCTGTTGACAGCGTTGCCAGAATGCTACAAAAGTAACATTTTACGTTACTTTTGACCCTCTTGTGTTACCTCCATGTTACACGACTCAATATGTTATATTTGTGTTACTTTTTAGATTTTCCAGGGAATAAAAAAAATTTGAAGGAAACGCCTCCATGAATGATACATATTTTGTTTTGTTGTATTTGTGCTTGTACTTGATTTTGTGAATTGACTAACGGTGTGAAAATCTTTCAACTTCGTCGTGCCGCATATTCACTCACTCGCGTGAGTCGAGTCTATTTCGCAATCTTCCATTCCGGTTTCTTGGCGTGCGAACAAGTGAGTCAAGTGAGCTTAACTCTAAGTTCTGTCTGACTAGCAGCGAACCGATCAGTCGGTACTTTTTTCAAAGTACCTACCTATGTGTCGTTGTTTTTTTTTGTAATTTGCGTTGTGATTTGTTAAGTAAATGTTGTATTCATTATTTTAATCCAATAAATGAGTACGTTTTTATGGAATCAGTCAACAAGTCGTGTTAGTATGTTTTTTGCTTTTTTAAATTTTACCGAATAGGACAGGAAAATTATTTTACATTTTGTATAATAAACTGCCATAATAAGTCAATACTTATTATGGCAGTACGACACAATTGTCGGTTTCCATATTTAAAAAGGTCATGTTACTTTTCTCGAGAAAATGTTACTTTTTGATCTGATTCGTGTTATATTTGACTATCTGCCACTGGCAACACTGTGTTGACCGGCCGCCATGTTTTTGTACAATAGGAGGTTTACGGAAGGTGTATAGTAGGGTCCAGACAACTTTAGCATATCAAGGTTTTACGAATCAGTTGGAGAGTTCTTTAGCGCTATTGATCGTTTATGAATAAAGTATTTTTGACATTTGCTTATAGCAGGCCTATAGGTCTCCCGTAACTTTTTATGAATAAGACCGTAAGTCTTTAACTTTTTGGATTAGGTGTTAATGCTATAAAATAGATATCGAATAAGTGCACTGGAACCACCTGGGTGGATTTCTTTTAAACACTTCATTAATTATTCAAATCTGAAAGTTAGCATTCGGTGTTAATAAACCTAAATAATTTAAATGTGGCCGTATTATAATATCGATATCGACTACCTACCTATTATATTAGCATAAGGATAGCTACCATTAAAAACCGATTACTGCATGGAATATGTGAACTGTTACCTATAGGCACACACATAACCCATACTTTTATAATAATCTCCTTTACTTCGGTTGTAATTTAAGTTTATTTTATGTTGAATTTATTTAAATCGCTATAATACATACTACAAGTTGAAACTGAAACTGTGCTGGTGAGTCGGTGACGTTGACTTTTCAGTTCGCAAGAGCCGATAAGGGCTTATCCTGATGTCAAATGTACTTAACCCTTAATCAAATATAGGGAAATTATTTCCCACTTGGTCTGAATCGAAAAAAATATTTTTATTTTTGTACTGGTTACTCTGATCAATATCAACATTAGAAACAAAAAAATCTTGATTAAGTTTTAAATTTTATTAATGCCATCACTTTAAAAAAAACCGCAAGCTGTCAACGTACGTCAATGTCAAAATCACGATTTCAATTTTTCTGTGTCAAAAACCGGTTCTCGTGACGATATTTCAAAATTTTTGGAGAAAAAAATCTGCTAAGTACCTAACCACAATACTATTGTAAACTTAACTTGTTTTACAAATGGATTTTATGGTTACTGGCACGGTAAAACTGGTGTTTCTTGCTTTTTCGTAGGTTCAAATAAGTGGGAAATTATTTCCCACTGTTTGTTCCTGCAGTAAAAATATACTAAATTTATCTATACATAAAATATAATGTTACTTTATTGAACGAACTAATATGTATGGTTTTTGATAAGTATAAGCGGTTTACTACTCCAGATTCTTCTTATTTATTTACAGCATTTTGAAACAATTATTAAAAAGAAACGTAATATTGCTTACTACGAAGAATTTAGAAGAGACTGTCGAAAACATAGCTGACATTTCTGTTTTATCAAACACAGATTCGGAAGACGACTCATGCTATGTCAACAGTCTTAATTCTCCTTCCGATAGTTACCTCAAACAACTTAACGACTGCATATTTCCTTATTAAAATATTGTTCTTAATACTATTGTATCATTTTATAGTTTTTTTTCTAAAACAAAAAAATATTTATAAAAAAACAAGCAAAGTAGCGGCAACTAGCTTGTATAGAAACTGTAGTAAATATTAATTAAAATTTGTGATCTGTACCGGATAGTGGGAAATAGTTTCCCACTTGATATTATTTTGCTTAGCAATCACGAATAGTGGGAAATTATTTCCCATAGCAAAACCCCCCTTTCCCCCCACTAAAAAAAATTAAAAACATTTTTTTCGTAGTCTACGGACCCAACTTACCTAAAAACCATACATGGTTTACATTTTTATCAAAAAAAATCATCCATTTGATTAAGGGTTAAAAGAATGATGATTGAGTACCTTCATAAATATACTAGATCTACTTTCATATTGGCAGTTATTTTATAACGAATCTGTAACAATAAGATAAGTTAGATAAGCTTTAGCTTTGTCATGGAACGGGATTAGGAAAAGTACTTAATGTCCATAAATATAGATAATTTTACTTATGTAAAAGATATAAAGTTGTGAAGTCATAGTTACCATGTGTTTTTTACGCCTAAGCACAAACGGTATAATTAAAAAAACATATAATTAATAATCAAGTTCAAAAAAAAATAACACAAGAACTAAGCGATATAGCGATTTAGATCACCAGCCTGTGTCTCCGCATGCCGCTCGCTGGACACGGAAAATCACTCCGAAACGATATGCTAATTGGGTCGAGATTCCTAAACCGGTGGTTATTACGCAACACGTGGTCAGTAATCCGACAGTACACGAGGCGAGGTCAGGGACCGGGGGGGAGGTCACGCGGACATGCCACCACTTTTTTGACAGTTTTTGGGACCATACCTTGAGCAAGCACTACGTTTATATGTGACCTTAGGCAAAAACCTTGCTATTTCATCAAACAGTATACTTATCTCGTCATGATTACTCATGAGCGTACATAGGGTCATATACCTAATTTAATATTGTACGTAGGTATGTATCGTAAACGTACGTTTAAGACAAATAAATATCACATGATCATACCAAACAAACCTTTTATTTGTAGGCATAGATATCACAACCACACTAAAGTATTCGTCATTCTAATTATAAGTAAACTCATTTGGCTACTCACAATACAGAATAGCTGACATAGTTATTGAATATTTACACATAACATAGCGCACGCACCCACCGCATATGAATGGCGGTGGATCCGTTAGCAATCGTACGCGAAACGCGACCGTATCCGTTATCCTGTAATTAGCCGCTTCGCACGTAGAATTACAAGTTCCAGAATATTCTACATGTAGCTAGCTATACGTGTGGAAGAACGTGGATTTGAATATTATGGATCGTGTCGTGATTGTAGCTATGACCTTATTCGCTAGAATATCATTAGTGGCGCCGAGCCCACGCCTGCTGGCGACTATTGCTCACACTTTGTTAACTTACTTTGATAAAGTTATCGTATGAACCACCGATATAGCCGATAATATATTTTTGCGAAAAAGAGCGCAAATTCCACGAATCCCTATCATATCTAGATAGCAACGCTCTTTACGTTTTCGTATCAAGAAGATTAGATTACTAATCTGTTATGACATTTTAATATTTAGATACCGTATCTTATCCGGCTTTAATGGCTATCTGTTCAATTGAATGACATATTGTAAAATTATCTACGATTTAACATTCGATACTTACTGGTTGCACAACCGATACATTTTTAGCGATCTCAAAGTGACGCTATTCGTCACTAAGGGAGCAAATACGATCTTCTTTTTTAAAATTGCTTAGAGAACTAATAACTAAGGGAGCAAATACTATCTTATTTTTTAACATTGCTTAGAGAACTAATAAAGCGAACTATAAGGTATGCTCACCCTGGAGTCGTAGACCCTGGTGAGCGCGTCGTACCGGATGGAGCCGAGGAAGATGACGGCCTGCGCGCCCCCGCCCCCCGCGCCCCCGGCCCCGCCCCCGCGGCCCCGCGCCACCAGCTCCACGCACACCATCTCCCCGTCGCGGACCACGATGTCGCAGAACACCTGCCGGCAACAGATATTGAGTCATTCACCAAGGCACTAACTAGATGCTTCTTAGAGATATTACGACATTTCGTTTTTTCCACAGGGATGCATGCGTGAAACATAGCCGGTAGTAGTTAGACGAAGTAGGCAGAGGACAGAATTTTCTAGCCTTCATTGGATGATACCTATTTCCAGCAGTTGACCGTTATAGGCAGTGGCAGTTAGTTCATTATATTTACTACCGTCTCATTACTCAGCACACCACGCCAGGGGAGGGGGTTATCAGTACCTGAACCCTGGGAGATAAGCCAGGAATGTGCGACACTGGCTATAAGTAATGAATGCTGACCATCATCTTACTTTTGGTCCTTAGGGTGAATCGTCAACTGAGACTAATATGTAAAAGGCTATTATACTTATTTGTACCTTAACAAAAGTATAAGTTTTATTTGTTCAATAATTACATCACCATTTACTATCGAATTCCAAGTATCAGATGAAACCCTAGACAATACCGGAATCCATACAAGTGATCTAGCTTGCAGTAATTACTTTCTAGAATAATGTGAGCTAATAATAGCACGTGATAAAGTGAAGCTCTTCGGAAAGTGTATGAAGTTATCTTTTATATTTTAAAATAAATAATTTAAATTCTAACTCAGCAGCAAAACATGCTTTAATTACTTTAGTTATTTTTAGAATTTTTCCTAACGAGTAAAGAGGTCCACTTGTGAAGGAAAAGATAGAAAATATGTATTCAGTTCCAAGTACCTGTGTATCCCTAAATAAAACTATCATTATAGCATAACATACACATTACACAGCCTCAGCATGCGTGGGTTTCTGTGCAATATTTGGTCGCTGTGATAAGCAAACCTCAATATATTCGTACAAAGAACCATCTAGCAACAGGATAGCGTCAATCGTCTTTGATTTGAGAGACGCGGCCATTTGTGCTTCCTTTGCAATTGTTGTGGAATTGACCACCTCTTCAGTAACATCATCATAAAATATTCATAGGATGTTATAAGTATTTTGCACACTGTGGTTTAAAAACTTCGTTTTACATTATCGCAGTTAGAACAAAATACGACGCGGTACATGACTGTGACTCAATGTTCGCAGCCACAGGTCCATAGGTCGAGGTGACTCGACAAGTCAACATTCGACATACAATCGCTGCTTATTGTACAGCATACTAAGAAAATCTAGAAACAACCTGTGTTGTATTGTGTATTTACAAAACACGATTGCATCAAAGATGGTATGCGAGTTTTCGGAGATAAGTGGAAACATAAAGAGTTACTTTCTGTTAACAAAGAGTCGTGTTTATGAAGGGCTGAGCTAAGATAAGCCGGCAGCTTGTGTCGCCAGCTAAAAGCTATTTTCAGACTGTTGTTACTTGTGTCGTTACAGAGCGACCCACGACACCGCGGCTCCGTGTGATGTCACGCTTGAATCATGCGGGAAACTGTAGATCAGTCTCATTGGATACACAATACTTGTTAATCTTGGCAAGCCGGTAATCAGTGTAACTTGTGACTCACTCTAGTATCGATATAAGCCGGAAACCACATTCTTATTTAAAAAAACTAATGATGTAAACACGTGTAATATATTATTACAGTAAATATATTTCTTGCGAGCCAAGGCAGGAACTGCATGGCTCAGTTTACGTACACTTCTGAATCACGGATGTTTTAAAACTATGAATCAACATTAATTTCCTCGCTATTTCCCCACAGTGTGTATTTTGGAAGAGCTACGAGTACATACGTAAATAGGTACGAGGAGTAAGTATAGTACGCACACACATCGGCTAAGAACTCATGAACTATTAGGAATTCGAACAAACGTCTGGCCTATATCGACGTTCCACACGTTAAGTGGACATTATGGAAGCATTCCAAGCTGTGTTCAATCTAAGATAAACTGGAACAATAGTCGTAGGTATACATAGATTAGTATTCTCATGTGTATTGTGCAAGGTAAATCATTTGAATCTGCATGCAAATCTCTTGAGAAATACTTGTTGTTTAAAGTTATTATTTACTGCCGGATGACTGATTACTTTTAAAAGCTAATCTATTCAATAACGAAAACAAAAACAGATGAGTCAGTGACTGATATGTGTATCCAAAACAAAACTCTCTCAACTGAAGCAAGCCAAGACCTTAAATAAACAGACGTTTGATTTCGTTGCGCGGGCGCATCGCAAGGTCTCGGTCACCACGGCCGCCGCGTGCACCAATCACAGCCAGCCGCAGCTTTCCAAACAAAACAGAATATAACCGGAATTTTACGAATTAAATAACTTCAATGTCGAATGAGTTAACAACCCGTGAAATTGTATTGTAAGTAGATATGCTGAGAGTACTGTGAATGTTGCAGTATCTAGGTTTCACACTGTTCATTTTAGATCCGTTGATGGCTTATTTACGTATATTTATACAGAATGTTAAATATTGACAGACCTAGAAGATACGCCCACATCGTTCTCATATCATCAACTACGCAATAAAACAAAACTGCAACAATACGAATGCTTCGTCATGAGTTTATCAGTGTTTGCTTGAAACGAACATATAAAAAACAGTGATTAACAAATTATCTCCTTGATACCAAAACAATGGACGAATGTCTAGAAAATACGAAAAAAGGTTTTTTACTTAGAAATCGTGACTTGGTGGCTTGATGCTCTTTGTTTAGCAACAACGAGGCCATAATGTGCTGAAAAGAAACTTAAACACAATATGATTGGGGCTATTGTATGTTAATTGCCAATGGCTGAAGATCCGCTGATGTTAATGGTTATTGATTTTTTTACTAATGTACCGCAGCGATATTATGGCCTAAAATACCACATCAACAACCAATTGTATTATCGTCATAAGATAATTTTAAGCTCGCGAATTCGTGTTAATAGTGTTTGGACACGGTCCAAGATGTGAAGAGGCGGCCTGCATCAGACGCAGCGGTTCATGGCAAAGGCTGACCTCATCGAAGTTGTCCACCATGAAGCAGATGTGCGGGTAGGTCATCTCCTCGCCATCGCCCTTCGTGTCCATCTTGCGTCTGCTCGGGGAGGCGTACACCTGCACACAAACATATCATTATGTAGGGTGTGTTGTGTAGTGTCTATGTTTGAGATCTCTAGAATTTTATTTGCGTCACACCAGGGCGCAGGGTTAAAACATTAACAACAATACAAATAATTACCATTGATAGAAGTCGAGGCGCCACTAACCTGATACTGATGCATTTTTATTGCATGTGTAGAAGGCCCCTCGAAGCGATCTTTGACAAATGTTGAACTTAGCTTTGACCAACCATTTTAGAGTCACAAATTGCGGTCCAAGTAATATAATGTTATCCTTACCTTGGTGATTGGAGATTGCGTGCTCAGAATATGTGTGAATGTCCCGCGTATAAACAGAATATCGGCGGGATTCAGGTCAATACAATACAGTACCTGGCAACAAATCCTCCAGATCAAACAAATTCCTATGCCTTTGAGGGATCGTAAATCTTTAAGCATCGCTTTGTGGAGCATCAACATAAAATATGTACAACTACTGGAACGAATTTTATCGCTAGGTTTTTGTAAATAAACTGTAACTGTAACCAAACCATGATTGTTAACCTTAATGAGAATTCGAAATTGAAAACAAAATATTTCAAAGTTTTTTACCATTGCAACGTGACGAATTGTGGGAATTTCGTAACGTAATATTCACACGTTCCTTTCATTGTCACGGAGGCATAATGGGTACCACACAATACCTTTGTCGATACCAAAGAGTAGGGGATTCCATTTTACATCCGATTTATTTCCTATTATAAGTAAAACCTACGGTAGATTACCAAAAAATATATTAGACTTAGGCAGATCTATATTTATGTCAAAACAGGCATTAGTGGGAGGTAACCACTGCGCTGGGAGGCTAGACGAGGTGATTGTTGAAACCGCCTTGACCTCATTGTGAACTGTCCCGTACAGATAAACTGCAGGAGACCTGACTGCAGGCAAACATTACACTTGTTATCTAAACAACAAAGAATATTTTCCTCCGATTCTACAATTTTGCTTTTAAGGAAGTGAATAGAACTTGTATTGTATCCAAGTTGTACCTGTATCAGTGGTACCAATGTATAATAGCCACTTTAAGTCACTAGATGTATATCATATCCGCAATAAAGGAAAGTTTTTGCAGAGTCATCGACTAATCATCAGAAATGTACGCCCTTCATTGTCAATATTCCTTTCTTTACAATCAAAAGGTCATTCGCACCAATCGCACTACTATTGACTATTTTTAGTTATGACTTTACTTCGTGCTTTGTCACAGGTCACAGGCACGACATCATTTCACACACTCATTAAAAACAGATTGCAGGCCACAAAATCAAGTTTATTCGGACGGCAAACATTCCTGAAAAGAGTAGGAGAACCCGAGGCCAGTGACATTAAATATTAGACATGTGCGTGAACCAAGTAGCCAACAGGTATTGAATAAGCGTTTATGAATGAGTTCTGGAGGTGAATGGGTTTTGCAGCACACGGTTTAGTCCCAATTTGTTGAGTGCTTCATGAACAATCAGGGTCACAGCAATCGATAGCATCTTGCTGCGGAGCCGGGTCGGGAAGCCCCACCGCTCCGCTAATAATGTCCTATCTAATTATGGCAAAGCTAACTAACAACACAGAAAGTGGACTATGAGGGAATTCAATACTTCAGCACTGGGAACAAGGATTCATTTGCTTTGATTTGATACAGTTGTCAAGACTTTGTTGCGGATGGTGCAGTATCATACTTTACATTGTATTAATATTTTCTTTACCTTGTGTTTTATACTACATCTAGTGTGTAACATTACAAAAAAAATATCTACAGTAAAGCTGAAAGGGAAGTTACGATCACAATAATTATGTTCTATTGTAACAAGGAATCGAAGTCCAACTAATGAATCATGAGTTCACGAGGCAGACTGAACCACAATTCAATGTGGCTTTGCCAGCCCTTTTGTAGCATATCGATATTTCCAGATTGTAACAATCTGACATGTAATTCATTGAAATTGGATTGAATTTTAATGTATCACCCATTGGCGGATGACGTTATTGAGAGTATTTGATGAGAGCAAATTTAGCTTTTCCTCCCCTCTTTGAATCCCGAATTAATTCTCGAAATTTGAGACTTTTTACGTTTCGTTCATTATTTTTATTCCATTTAGGTAAAAGTATATATTGTGGTACGAGAATTTAGAAGATAAAATAATTAACCTCCTAAAAGCCACCAACATAAATATTGGCACCGGAAGCATTGATGAAATCCAGCGTATTGGTAATATTAACAAACAGAAACGTCCAATACTAGTAAAACTCGTCAGCATGCAAACAAAAAAAGAAATATTGAAACGAAATAGGATATCAAAAAAGTTGCACATCACAGAAAACTACCCCAAGGATGTGCTGGAGTTGAGGAAATCTCTGAAAGCTCAAATGCTAGAAGAAAGACAAAAAGGGAAATATGCATACCTGAGCTATGATAAACTGGTAATCAAGGAGAGTAACAAAGAACAGTCCAACAAAAGACCGTTGCCTATATCTCCCATACAAAATAACCAACCTATCAACCAAGAGGTCCGCGACCCCGTCGCTAAGGTATCAAAAACAGATGCTTTTGCTGTCATGCGCTCAAAATCCTACATGAACTCAAAAAACTAAGAGCAACAAGCAATCATAGTGAAGAACTAAAGACAGAAAATTACACTGAGACAAACATTAATTTCCCCAATCCGGCTGGTCCCCGTGGGGAGAACGACCAATACCCCCTAGAACCATACTTGAATAAAAGCCCCAACTTGAAAGAGGACAGTAGACACCACATTTGCATTGCAACTTTAAATGTAAGAACATTAAGAACAGATGAATCACTGAAAGAATTAGAACAAGCTCTAGGAACAATTAAATGGAATATACTAGGACTCAGTGAAATTAGAAGACAAGGAGAAATAATAGAACAACATGACAATTATATACTATACCACATTGGAAAAACACAAGGAATGTATGGTGTCGGGTTCCTGATAGAAAGGGGTCTCTCTGAGTACATTGACGAATTTATTGGAATTTCAGAAAGAATTGCTCAAGTAAACATGAAATTACCCGGATACGATCCAATTTCAATACTGCAAGTTTATTCTCCAACCGAATTAGCATCAAGTGAGGAAAAAGATATGTTTTACAGAGATCTGGAGCAGACACTGGAAAAAGCACACAAAATTATAATTGTCATGGGCGATTTCAATGGCCAAATAGGTAACAAACGCAAAAACGAAGATAGAACCATAGGTTCCTTTTCCACAGGAAAAAGAAACAATAATGGCCAGAGATGCATCAATTTAGCACTGTCACACAATTTAAGTATTATGAACACCTTTTATAAGAAAAAGAAAAATAGAAAATGGACATGGGAATCTCCTGACGGAAAAGTCCACAATGAAATTGATTTTATACTTACCAACAAACCAGAATACTTCAAAGATATAGATACAGTTAATCAGTTAAACTTTAATACAAACCACCGTATGGTCCGTGGTAAAATTCACCTCAAAACACCACACAAATCAAGAAAACATATTCATCAAATAAATAGACCAGTGCCTCTGCCTCTTCCAAAGAATATACTAAGTATTCTAAAAGATAAGTTAGCCAATATAGATCCTGATTATTCTATACAAGAGAAATATAACACATTAGAGAAACAACTAAAAGAGACAGCCAACCTAATCTCCTGTAGCACAAAAAAGAAAGATAACATTGGCCAAACTGCCAGAGAACTTATCAACGCCAGGAAAATCTTACTAAAAGATAGAAGACAGAACAGGGTAAGAATATCGGAAATAAGTAAAAGTATCAACGTAAACATAAAGAAACACAGGAAACTTGTCAGAAAACAAATGATACAGTACCATATTAGCAGAACAGGCGGCATAAAAAAGGCTCTTAAAGAACTAGCTGAATTTTCTAATTGGATTCCAAACTTAAAAGAACTAAAATCAAGTAAAAAACAAACTCAAAGAAGTGCCATAACAAACACTGCGACAGAATTTTTTAAGAAACTATACGATGATGACGATGAAATGATTCTGCCTCAGGGTGACGATTTTGATGAAGACAGCACAGACGATATCCCGGAAATAATGGAGAGTGAAGTGATTGCGGCAATCATGTCACTTAAAAGTGATAAAGCGCCAGGAGAAGACAAAATATCAAATGAAATTATTAAAGGATGTGCAGAGAGTGTAATAGGAACAATCACTGATCTGTTCAACGAAATACTGAGAAAAGAAAGAATACCAATGCAATGGTCCAAATCAACTATCATACTTCTGCATAAAAAGGGCGACAAGGATAACATTAACAATTACAGACCAATTAGTCTCATACTGAATCTTTACAAAGTATTCTCCAAAATTATTTTGAACCGCATAACTAAAATTCTCGACGAAAACCAGCCAATTGAACAAGCTGGATTCAGAAGCGACTTCTCCACCATTGATCATATTCACACCATCAAACAGATTATTGAAAAATGCTCAGAATTTAACTTAAACATCTACCTATCATTCATTGACTACAATAAGGCTTTTGATTCAATTAAGCATACACAACTTTGGAATGCCCTAAGAACACAAGGATTACAGGATAAGTACATAAGACTAGTAAAAGAAATTTACAAACATTCAACAGCCAAGGTCAAAACAGAACGGGAAGGTGAAGAATTTCAGGTCAAGAAAGGTGTAAGACAGGGCGACCCACTCTCCCCAAAACTATTTTCAGCTGTTCTGGAGCACATATTTAGAAAACTACAGTGGGATACTTATGGGCTCAACATCAATGGGGAAAAATTAAACCACCTTAGATTCGCTGATGACCTAATCTTACTAAGCGACAATCCCAAAGATCTACAAACAATGATGCAGGAATTAACAGTTGAAAGTAAAAAAGTTGGCCTAACCATGAACACCGCTAAGACAAAAATTATGAGCAACCATGAAAAAACTGATATAATAGTGAACAACTGCAAAATTGAATATGTGGATGAATACTCATATCTGGGTCAAATTATATCTCCAGTAGATCAAATGCAAAAAGAGATAGAAAATAGAATAAATAGTGGATGGAAACGCTTTTGGTCATTAAAAGAAGTAATGAAAAATCCTGAAATTGGTATAAAAGAAAAACGAAAAGTTTTTGACTCATGTATATTGCCATGCCTGACATATGGCTGCCAAACATGGGCTCTGACCAACAACCACGTCAGACAACTAAAGGTATGCCAGAGTAAAATGGAGCGGAGTATGCTGAGTGTAAAACTAGCTGACAAAATGAGACTGGAGACTATAAGGAAAACAACAAAAGTAAAAGACATAATACACACAGTCAGGAAACTGAAATGGAAATGGGTCGGTCACATGCTAAGAAGTCCAATAGAGAAATGGTCCAGAAAACTTACAATGTGGTATCCCAGAGAAGGAAAAAGAAGTAGAGGCAGACCACGGAAAAGATGGGAAGATGACATAAAAGAAGTTGCTGGACCATTGTGGAGGAGAACTGCAATGGATAGAAGAAAATGGAGGGCTCTAGGGGAGGCCTATGCCGAGAGGCAAGCTGATGACATAACATAATAAATAATAATGTCTTTATTAAATAATTAATTAAATCAAATTGAACAATAAACAATGTCATTAATAAGAATGTACCTACACAAATTAAATCAATTGTATAATTAAAGTGCAAAATAAAACAAATTGTTATTTAAGTGCATGTAATATTTATTTATACTGATGTTATTAAATTGTTATTTCATTTTGTATTATATAATTATAATTAATTAATTGCATGAAATAATGATTGTTAAATTCTCAATGCAACTGAAATTTATATTGTAAAACTAATTGCATGAAACAATTAATGTTCACGTACTAATGTAAATATAATTGTTATCAGATTAATAAAAGGCTTATAATAATATATTGTGGTGGCTAGCACAAATATATTTCCAAATTAAGTAACGTGATTCAGAACAAGTTTTCAATAAATGGAATTCAAATGATGATTAGTTTGTTCATTATCATTAGAACATTCAACAACACTATCATTTGTATCCTGCTGTTGTTTCATGTGATCTTCGTCATTACATTATTCAGCTCTAATCGTTCCTGGGTTATCTAACTTTATGCCTGTTTTAGTTCTGGTTTTAAACAATGCTCACTTGATTAAATCCGTTTCATGGCAGTTATGCTTATGTATAGCGTTTTTATTTGAATTTACTAGGTTGTAATATTATGTAATAGTGTGTCACGTCGCGGTTTGTTTGTGCCGATGCCTGGCCTGTGACACCCGAGCCGCGGCAACTGGATCGAGCTCCACACAATAACGGCATTGTGTTGTGCAAATTGTGAAATCAGATCCAGTGCTATCTGGAATCTCGACATCTGTTACATTTGTATCGAGTCCAATTCAGTTGCTTGCTCTTTAATTTCTAAATAGCACCTAATGGTATTAGGCACGCAACACAACTGATTTATTTAACCGGTTAATCGGCAGCGCATGAATCGACCGTGAGAATCGATAACCGTAACTTTCCCCTATCCTCGCGCCGCGGCCGATCCAAGACGGTGACTCCAAGTTCCCAAACGATTGAGAGAATCAACAGTAGGGACCGGGTTCGACTGTGGTCCGGGGGGCGCGGGGCGCGGGCGCGGGGGGACGCCGAGTGCTCGTGCACCGGGCGGGGACGCGGGGGCGGCGCGGCGCGCGGGGGGGCTGCGCCGTCTCGTCGCGGCGTGACGTCATCGCGAGTAGTCGCCTCCATTGAGCCGAGCGCGCGCGAGCCCCGCCGACGCCGCCCGAGCGCGCCCGACCGGCCCCGAGCTAGGGATGTCGAAAGTGCAAAAAAATATCGATATTTCGATATATCGATATTTTCTTTTATATCGTTACTGAAATCGATATATCGAAAAAAAAATATCGATATATCGATATATCGGTAGCTTTATAGGAATAAATTTTTGTGAAATCAAATAATATGGAATTTATAAAAAAACACTTTTTTTAACTGTCACTTTGTGCCAATGTTGTGTATTTACACTCTCGCTCGGTACACGGTTGCGAGCTAGTATCGCCGCATTGCGTTGTGACGCCAACAAAAGGGTATTGTTAATGAAAAAATATCGATTTTGATATTTTTTCGATACTTGATTATTTATATCGATGTATCGATATATCGGTTTACAATATATCGTCGGAAAATATCGATATATTTATAAAAATATATCGATATATCGATACATCGATATTATTTCGCCATCCCTACCCCGAGCCAGAGCCAGAGCCCCGACCGCTCAGTTCAGTGCTACTTGTTTTCTAGTACGCGGCCATCACTGCGAGCTCGAGAGGGCTTTTATTATAAAATTCAAATAGTTTTCGAGATCCGCCGCGGTGGTTCGTGAATTTGGTGGTCGAGTGTGCATGAGGTGTCACCTAGTGTAGCGAGAGTGCCGTTACAGTGTGTGTGGCGCAGCGGAGAGCTCGACCTCGATACGGCGTGCAGCGAGCGCGGCGGAGCGCCCTGATCCGGTGAGTTCGCTTTCTACCGCGACCCGTTGTCCGTTGTTCCGCCACTCGGCAACAATGGCCCGCCGCTATGTGGGTCCTGCGGGACATCTAGTCGGCCACGCCGCCAGGAGCCGCGAGGAGCCCGGCGCCGCCCGCCCGGTCCTTGAACCTGCTCCCGGGCGCCGCCGGGCGGGACTGCAATTAGCGCGCTCGTCGGCAATCAGATTTCCCGTCCTCGCGTGTGCTTGCCGTGCACTTCTCAACGTGCATTTATTTATATTTGAGTGCGATATTAGTTAGTCGTGAGTCCAAAGTTTATTTGCCACAACACCAACTTGGTGGAATTTTATGGCAATAAATGGATCATTTTATTACGACGACGGCGACGGTTGTTTAGTGATAAGCGAGATGAAACCGGTGATGAATCGTTTTCACTTTCAGACGGTTTATTTGTAAAGCTTAGGGGGAATTAACATAAATAAATCGTCATTTACTACGCCGCCGGAGCTGTGAGCCGACGATGCCAGATAACAAATGGAAACTGGATATGTTTCAGAATCTGGCCGCGCTAGCTATTTAAACTCGCCAAACTGGTTAATTGGACTCTTCATAGAAAAGAATGCTCAAAATTAGGCTCATTTATAATTAGGTACCAATGCAGTCACCAATTAATGATTATATAGATACACTTACAAAATAAAATTTTACCCCATTACTTGATGCATTACCGTTTAATTTTTTTTTATCATAACGTACGAAATAAGAGTATCAACGCCTTTGAACATAATTAATTAAATTCTCCTACGAAATTATGAGATCAAGAAACAAGTCAATTAGATGATTACTTCGCATTGCAAGTATCCAATGTGTACTTACGCTATTGAATTAACAATGACACTTTGTTTACCTTCATTCATCAAGCAGCTGTCCCACTTGTCACAACAAAGTATGGTTTCCATTTCCTTTGATTAACATGAGGATGTCTGCATCAAGTTGGCTATAACTGTGTGTCTGTGCATTCCAGGAGCGGCAGCGTCGCCCCCGCCCGATGGTGATTGGATGACGGTCTCCGCGCGCGGCGACAGCTCGCCCCCGCCCCCCGCGCCCCTCGCCGAGCCCCTCGTGCAGTCCGTGCGGCAGTACCTGGCGCAGGAGCCCGCCGCCAAGCCGCCCCCCGCGCCCCCAGCCGCGCCCCCCGCCGCCGCCCCCACCGATGCTGACATCGCCGCGCACACCGCGCGCGACGACATCCGCGGCATCAACTTCGAGGCGCGCCTGAAGCGCCATGACCTGAACAACAACCCGCCGCGCCCGCCCGCCCCCGCCCCCGCTGCCCCCGCCGCCCCCGCCATGCCCTCGCAGGCCGAGCTGCTGCAGCGGCAGCCGCTGCTGGCCGCGCGCAAGGCGGAGCCCCCGGCGGGCACGGACGAGTCCGACCCCGACCCCGAGGGCTCCCCGCGCCACCCCGACTTCGTGCTGGAGCTGGGCGGCGCCGCGCGCGACGAGCGCTACCCCAAGGAGGTGCTCAAGACGCTGGTCTCCTTCGTGTTCCTGTTCGGCTGCGTGTGCGTCAACATGGCGTCGCTGTCGCTGGTGCACGAGCGGCTGCCGGACCGCAACTCCACGCCGCCGCTGGGCGACATCGTGCTGGACAACGTGGCGGCGCGCGACTGGGGGCTCGCCGCCAGCGAGTACCTCATCATGGTGTCCAGCACCACCGCCGCGCTGGTGGTGGTGTTCCACAAGCACCGCTTCATCGTGGCGCGCCGCCTGTTCCTCATCGTGGGGCTGCTGTACCTGTACCGCTCCGTCACCATGTTCGTGACGGTGCTGCCCGTGTCCTCCGCCACGTACTACTGCTCCCCGCAGAGCGCGCACCCCACGCCGCTGCTCATCCTGCGCCACACCTTCTACCTCATCTCGGGCTTCGGGCTCAGCATCAACGGCAAGCACACGTACTGCGGCGACTACATCTACTCGGGGCACAGCATGGTGCTGGTGCTGAGCTACCTGGTGGTGGCGGAGTACTCGCCGCGGCGGCTGTGGCCGCTGCACTGGGCGCTGGCGGCGGCGGCGGCGGCGGGCGTGGCGCTGGTGCTGCTGGCGCACGGCCACTACACGGTGGACGTGGTGGTGGCCTACTACGTGACCACGCGGCTGTTCTGGTCGGTGCACGCGCTGCTGGCGGCGCGGGCGGCGGGGCGCGGCGGCGCGCGGGGCGGGGCGCAGTGGCTGGCGCGCGAGTGGTGGTTCTTCCTGTTCTCGTACCTGGAGCGCAACGTGCGCGGGCCGGTGCCGCGGCGCTACGACTGGCCGCTGCCGTGGCCGCGCGGCAAGCTGTTCTCGCGCCTGAGCTAGCCGCCCCCGCCCGCGCCCCCCGCGGCCGCCGCGCGCCCCGCGCCACCGCCCCCGCCCCCGCTCACCTGCAGCGAGTGCCGGCGCAGCACCTGCAGCTCCTTGGGGCTGGTGCGCGTGCACACGGCCAGCGTCAGCGTGTAGTCGAACTGGTGCACCACCAGGTTGAGGTACACCGTCTCCTCCCAGTCCACCTCGGGGTCGCCGATCGGCAGCTTCTTGGAGTCCTTGCGGAACACCTCCACGTCCGTCTGCGGACAACACAGTGCGGCCCAGCCTTTACCCGCGCGTCGCTACACAGACCTACAGTTGTTGTTTCTAGTGCGATGTGGACTAGTGGACAATTATTTGCAAACGAAACAGACTCTACGGTCGGGACGCTTTCAGGAGCGCAACTGTGGTAAACCTACTATAAGAAGAAATATTTTTATATTGTTTAAAAATAAAGTACATAACTGTTGATAAAATGATACTGCTTTTATATTAAACACGAATCATCGGATAAGTAGGATTTTTGTAATCTCATCCAAATGGTGCTAAACTAGGAATTAGGCCGAGTATCTCATTTGGTATCTAGCGACGCTCGTCTGAACTGTCACAAACTAAACTGTATTTAGATATGTTGTATTATAATATCTAGTGCAGCGTCGCGCCGGCGGGGCTGAGCTGGTGGCATCCAAGTTTGAGAGAAATTTACATGCCAATAGGCCTGCATTCAATGAGAACAATTTTGAAATTAGTGAGTGGAATAGTCAACAACAGTTGCACCCACACGCGCATACCTCGTACTTGGGCAGGTATCTGGAGGACCCCTTGACGTGTCTCTTGCGCACGAAGAACAGCAGATCATCGCAGTCGATGCTCCGCTCCTCCTGGAACAGGAAGTGTCGCACGAACAGGTCCGTCCAGTACGTGGTCCCTTGCAGCACCACGAACCCAGAGTCTGCAACAAACGGACCATTGTTATTGGCTGCCAACCGGAGCTCTCGTTTCTCGCGATTGTGATTGGTTAAACCGCTGTCAGATGAGGCAGCTGTTGCCCCCAGACTGGCACCGGCCCGCGCGACGTCTCTGCATGTCACCGGCTTTATGTGTATTCTAGTGTCTACTGTAACTGTAACGCATTCAACAGAGGAATATTCTGATATTTGTATGTATTGTACCAAATGTTGTAACTTTAAAATTCTAATTCTGTGTATCGAAGGGTTGCATTATTACCTAATATTATATTATTGTACTGTACAGTCCAAAATTTATTAAGTAATCCACTTGAAAGTGCCTTCACAGAGATAACGAGGGATATCTTAATCCCGTGTGTAGTTTAGCCGTTAGTACCAGAGAGGAGCCTCTAGAGGCGGCGACTCGCATCATTCGAGTTGGACGAAGCATGTTCTAGATTGTCAAGTCATGCTGCAAACAAAGATTAGTGACAGAATCAAATCAACTTTATCAGCGTGTAATACCGGGCTTTTTGTATTATGTTTATCTAGTTTGATAACTGCTACACGCCAAATTGTGCGCCATCTATTCAGTTGTATCTTTTAATATGTTGTTGTATGTTTCTCTGCTGTTTCCTGCTGAAGCAGCCCTTCTGTCTCGACGCTAAGAATCTCAGTATAGTTTCAGCTGTACATTGCTTCTGTACTTATTGCCTTATCATGTAAGATGTTGCCTAATCATTGATTTTGTATGTCCATACATCCTAGAAGGCATAATTTAAATGTTTTGTACATAGGTATTTGATAGGACCCAAAAATATTTTGGAATATTGTATATCGATATTATGCTGTAATATAAAGTTAGCAAGTACTTTGTTTTCTATCGGAGGCAAGTGACTGTCGCTTGCAACTCTGTCTGTCCCTTAAGGGATTAGATGAGTAAATGTTTTTTTCGTAGTTATTATTTCGTTGAAATGCCACATTGAAAATTTGATCTTCGAAAGACTATACCTAGATAGATATAGTTTAAGAATTTATGTTTCACCTCATCTGAAAGTTATTCAGAAGGCAACAATTAATTAAAGAAATCCTATATGTTTTTAAATGGATGTTGCTCAAAGTTGACACAAGTTATGTTCTTGATAATATTAATGAGTTTGTTTACAAGTTCTAATTTCTTTCAAGTTATATTTTTGTGGCTCTGTTGATGTGTCAAATACAGGAAGTTAATATTCGTTTGTAATTCGCGCCGTGACCGGCACAGAGCCGCCCGCGTCGCGACATCTTCACATTCCGAGTTTGATACACATTTATTAACAAATTATTGTATCTTTCAGTAGCTATTAAGTATCTACTGCAAAAGAGTAATTGTTTTAACCTAAGCTGTTGTAAAAATGAAAGTACATCATACATTAAATGTTTTTACAAATAATTGCCTTACTTTGTTACCCTGCGTTGTATCATATAAAGTGGGAGATAGACGTTCGAGTAAGTACGCGTACTTATAGCTCAACGAACTTTTTATTTGTGAAGTACGCGAATTTAAGGTGACAAGCGAGCGAAAAAGGTCGTCTAGTCACAAGTATGGTGTACTTTCTCGTACATCTATCTTCCACTTAAGACGTAGCCAAAGTAGAAGACAACAAAAGGAGATCACAATGAGACACCTTAGACAAGGTGGTTGACATATCTCTGTGAGACACCTACTGGAAACGAGACTGAAACTATTGTAACTGTGTTTGTCTTTGTGGTTTTTGACACCGATGCCGACACCTACTACGACTACCATGTACCTACGGGCTGTAAGAACCTCACTCTTGTGTGGGGTAAGTAATACGAGGTATAAAAACGCATGGTATAACATTCACAAGGTATACGCCCATATGATATAAATTTATTAAGTATAACGATCACTGTGCATAACAAACGAAAGGCATAATTACTAAATACATAATTTTGTAAAGAATAACGTTCAAAAAGTATAATTTCAATTGATATATCGATTAAAATATATAACGTTTATAACATATATTGTTCACCGTATACATATAATAACATTATGTATAATGAACAAAAAAATATATTATTATTGGAGCTATGTTGGGAGACGCTCCGCTCCGCTTCGCTGCGCTCCGCTTTGCTTTTAACGAACATGTGCACCTAACACGCTCCTCCTCGCTTTGCTCGTCGTCGCACCTATCTTTAGGTTTTGGTACTAGGGGTTTTCACAGCATTATTATTATTGAAGCTATGTTGGGAGACGCTCCGCTCCGCTTCGCTGCGCTCCGCTTTGGTTTCGACGAACATGTGCACCTAACACGCTCCTCCTCGCTATGCTCGTCGTCGCACCTATCTTTAGGTTTTGGTGCTAGGGGGTTTGACGGCGTTGGGTAATTAAACACAGATTATGCGATATGAGAAGAACTTTATACAAAATTATAGTATATATTTTAATTGATATACGTAATGTATGTTATACGAATCGATATTAGTCCTCGTGAGTGTTAGTTATTTTGATATTATATGAAATGTACGATATACCAATTGAATCTTATACCTTATGAAAATATAGATTTTGTTGTTATACGTAACGTTCATTATATGTTGTGAACGTTATTAATGTGAAATTATACATTTCGTTTTTATACGTCGCAATACGCACCCCTTGTGTGAGTCTGGGTTCGAGTCCCATCCGAATAGACATTGGAGGTCAAGTTTTTGAATGCCATTTTTATTAATTTAATTCTTGAAAGATATAATACCCATCTAATATTATTTACTTCTGATATACTTTCGGCGCACCCTTGGATGTCAGCGACTGACGCAAATCTGACTGGTCAATCCTTTGGTATGTAAAATGTAATGTACATAACAAGCGTTGAAGTAAATAAAACAATGTACTACAGAAGAAGGGTGTTCCATTGGAGCCCTGTCCAAATTCAGTAGACTACATACAATACAATACAATATAACTTTATTGAACAAAACACACAACATACATTAAATAACAAAAGGAGTAAGCACAATAGACGGCCTTATCGCTAAAAGCGATCTCTTCCAGGCAACTTTTGGGTGAATGAGAGACTTATAGAGTAGAAGAGGAAGGTGTACACGTATTGCATTTAAATACTAGTGATATTTTTTATGTTTTAATAATAAATACTTAGATACATACATACCAATATAATAGATACTTATATACATACCATATACTTATATAAAGATTTATACGTAGGTAGGTACTATTAAATGATGGACATATAATATTCCTTTACACAGAGGAAACTTCACCACAACACACTCGACAATGTGACCTATTTACATCGCGACGGCAGGAGCTGGTGGAATTTGACGTCGAGCTATGCTCCATATTGGATATTGGAGCACGACACAGACCCGGCTTCAAATACCAACCATATTTATTTTACATCGCTCTTACCAACATTGAGAGGAAACCAGCAAATCTCCACATACTGCCAGTTTCTATAACTCTATCTATCCATAACTGGTAGTTACTTTCATACGATTTTGACAGATTGTTACTTTTGATTATGTCAAAATCGTATGAAAGTATCTACCAGTTATAGATAGATTATAGAAACTGGCAGTTAGTGTGAACCTACTCACTAGCAGCGTAGCAGCATCAGCGGACCAGCGGCAGCGTGGTGAGATATACTATGTCTATGTATAGTCCTTAACTTGCTGTCAAAATATGTCATGCAAATATTATTCTTCTGCACAAAAAGGGTGATAAGTCTGATATTGGAAATTATCGTCCCATTAGTTTAATTTCATATATTTATAAAATATTTATTAAAATAATTGAAAACCGTATTTCTGCTAAACTTGACTCCCATCAACCACCTGAACAAGCCGGATTTCGACCTGGATTCTCTACGACCGACCATCTTCACACCCTAAATCAGATAATAGAAAAACATAGTGAGTTCAACAAACCTCTTTACAGTTCTCCCATATTAATAATGCGCATGCAAATCTTCGCAAACTGTCGTATTCCCGGAAACACCCGAATCAGTGCCTTAAACAAAGCACTTGCATTTTGATCCTTGTTCGAAAGAAATAGTAGTCAATATCATGTGACACATAATCGAAAACAATTTGGGCGGTCGGTGGCTGTCACCGATCAGTCAAGGGTCTCAAGGTCAAGATCAATATTACTTTTGTGGAATTATAAAGAGCTGCAATTACACATCGTTCTTGTTATTTTTTTCAAATGTGAATTTAATTTCAACTTTAATTATTTTTGACGATGCCATATTATGAGGCACATTTAAGAATAAAATATGCGTCACATTGATAGACTTCACTTTGCCAATAAAGCCACACCCAAAAGACCAAGTTTGTAATTGTAATATTATTGTGAATGATCAGCGCTGTAAATACTTTTGAACTGAGATTTTAATGTAAACATTTTTATTAATGTGAAATAATCAGTGCTGTAAATACTTTTGAACTGAGATTTCAATTTTTTTATATAAACCTGTGTTTGAAATCCATTTCTCCTTATAATATAAACCTTGTGTTATTCAAACCTTCTTTCATCCATCTTTACATCAGCTTCAGTAAGACACTTGAAAAGTACCTACTGTAACATTTTCGAAGTAAATTTTAATATTATGGAATATTATGAATTATCGAATCAAATTTCGTTACTGATAAATCAATTATCTCTTTTAGCACCAATAACATAATTCTACTAAAATTTCATGAAGAAAATGCACTTAACCACTCTAAATACATAATAGTTTTCTAACGCTCGGGAATACGACCGTTGCCGAACAATGACGAAGATTTCTATGTGCATTATCAATTTTGGGGAACTGTACCTTGGTTTTGTGGACTACAGCAAGGCCTTTGATAGCATCACACACAACTCCATATTCACAGCATTACAGAACCAAGACGTGGACCCTACCTATATACAGATACTAAGAAAGATTTATAATAATAGCACTGCAAATATCAAACTTCAGAATCCAGGTCCACTATTCAAAATAGAGAAGGGTGTGAAGCAGGGCGACCCGCTGTCTCCGAAGCTGTTTACTGCCACACTGGAAGAAGTCTACAAAAAGCTAGCGGCCTCGTGGGAGCGGAAGGGTATAGACGTTGGTGGCAGAATGCTAACCAACCTACGCTTCGCCGACGATATAGTCTTGTTTGCTCCGTCCGCATCAGAATTGACACAAATGCTACAAGACCTTAGCACGGCGAGCCTTGAGGTGGGACTGAAGATGAATAGGTCTAAGACTCAAGTCATGACCAATAGCGCTAAAAGTAGGGTCGAGGTAGACGGGCAGGAAATAGGATATGTCGATGAGTATATCTACTTGGGCCAGATAGCATCCTTCGAAAACAGGCAAGATAAAGAAGTCGAAAGACGCATTAACAACGCCTGGAAGAGCTTCTGGTCCATGAAAGATCTAATGAAGGGCACTCTCCCTCTATCACTCAAACGCCAACTCATCGACATGTGTATACTGCCTGTCCTAACCTACGGTGCACAGACTTGGTCTCTGACCGAACATCAGAAGTCCAAACTCAAGGTTTGCCAAAGAGCGATGGAGCGTACTATACTTGGTGTACGAAGGATTGACCGAATCCGGAACACCACGCTACGCTCCTCGACTCGTATAACTGATGTGGGCGCACAGACTGCGAAGCTGAAGTGGGCCTGGGCAGGCCACGTCTGTCGCATGCACCCGGACCGGTGGGCCAGAATTGTCACCGAGTGGGTGCCCAGTGATGGACGTCGGCGTCGCGGAAGACCCAGACGGAGATGGCGGGATGACCTCGACAGGTTTTTGCCTCAATGGCCGAAGGAAGCACATGATCGGGAACGGTGGTCAATTCATAAGGAGGCCTTTGCCCAGCAGTGGGAAACTATACAGGCTGCATAAAAAAAAAAAAAAATATATATATATAGTCCAAGTTGTCATAAATAATATAGATAGAAAGGTCTCATTCAAGTGAGCCAGGTGGATCTAACACGCCACAAATAATCCTACTTAATAAAGGCGAAAGATGCGAGTATGTGTGTGTGTTTGTTACCTCTTCACAACATAAAGGATAAACCGATTTTAATTAAATTTGGTATGGAGTCAGCTGACACTCTGGATTAACACATAGGCTATTTTTTATCGCCGAATTCGCGGGAACAGCTGTAATAGAATATATTCACCAGATGGGCCTTGAAACTTCTTATTCCCAAACATCACGTAACCATCCAACACCCCAGTTTTGGAGTTTTAATAAATAAACAAATAGATAAACCCCTTCAAACATTTGTATCTTATATTGGGCATGGAATATAGTCACATATTTTCAAGATAAGATAAGCACAGTCATTAAATATGTATTTCTCCAATCTTATCTGAGGACTACTCGTAAAATCTTTTCATGCACGATAATGATGAGTGGTGAGCAGTGATTTATTGATTCTTGATGACATTTATAGGGTTCCGTAGTCTAATAGGAAACCGATTCTCTAGCCCGTTTCGATAGTCTACTAGGAAGTTTCGTCATGTCTGTCCGTCCTGGCTCGTTCTCCGCCGTTTCTGCAACGATAATTGGGGTAGAGATAGATAATCCAAAAATAGATTTTTAACATTATCGAAAAATAAATATTTTTACCCCCCCTCCCGTACAGCAAAAAGTTGATTAGGTTAAAAAGGTATCTTTAAATACAACAAAAATTGCCTTGAAGCCATGTGGATCAAAACCCCCAGTCTCAAGACATGCTAATACAAAGTTAAAATTAGAGCGTAACCCTGCTCTTTACTTTTGAAATACTGTGTTTACAATATTTACAATAAATCTGAAAAAAATTGTATCTCCAAGTAATACTTTCAACGAAAGCTACAGCGGACTCTGTATCATACATAGTTATTTTTATACAACTCGACCAACTTATGACGTGCAGTTGCCCTAACTAAATGGTCATGTATGGATATTTTTTGGTGTCACTCGGTCAGCACATCTTGTGGCAACGGAACCCTTTCATGTGCGTGTCTGACACGCTCTTGGCCGGTTTTTTGTTATAACTGATAAGATAAAACATTGTCTGTATTGGAAATTGGAACCAGTACTAGGTGAACTTGGTGAAGCCCTCAGGAGAGCGTCAGCTGATATTATCATTTGATTGAGGCGGGTACAGATGCCGTATGAAACAGCGCCAGTTTGTTTACAGTGTGGACTGACTGCTGCCACTGCCTGCGACAACTCAGTGTAGTGACATTATGCACATGCAGTTGCAGGTGAGCCTGCAGGATGCACTCACTGCAGATTAGTAAGTATTTATCAGGTTTTCATTAGCAACTAGAAAAATATAAAAGTAGAATCTTGAGGAAATATTATACCTAATAATTAATAACATACAAGCTGCCTTGACCAAGACTTGAATATTTTTACAAGATTTGATTAGAATATATTTTTACTTAAATAGTAAAAGAATTTAATTTAAGAATAGATTACTTAAATAGTAAATACCATAATCAAATCTTGTAAAAATATTCAAGTCTTGGTCAAGTCAGCTTGTATGTTATTAATTATTATAATAGACTACACCTGAAAAAGTTCCACCCGCAAAATGCGGACACCAAATGACCCCCATTTTTTTAAACATATGAAAGAAAGTTTTACAATTTAAGTTTCTAATACTCATAATGTACTTTAATGTAGCAAACGACGTCATAAAGCTAGCCTTTTCCGTTTAGGAGTAATTTGGTGTCACAGGAACTTTTTCATTGGTCGTGAGCATATTATATTACCTACTTCATTTAATAAATACGCTTGCACCACAGCTACTACTTCTTCTAATTATTTTCAACTCTCTCTATCTTCCATTCAAAGGATGTCTGGTAGAAAAAACTCTAAGCAATCTGAGATTTTCCGTCAGAGACAACAACCATAGACAAAAACCGATTATAGATGGCGCTAGTAAAACTTCATACTCAACAGCACTGCATTTTTTTATTATAGACGGCATGGATTCTAGTCCTTTCAGCCAAAACAAAAACTAAATTTATGTGACTTCATCCATATATGCAATATCAATAACTAATACATGGTTGTTATATGGTTTTGTGGTAGGTCTGTGACTTTGTATGATTTATGATATCTTCTGTTCCCTCATAAAAAACGACAGGCCGGTGGCCATCTATCGGACGATTTTGGAACTTTTAAACTGTCAAGGAAAAGTCCTCATTTTTGTACTGTTTTTCCTTTTTCTTTGTTTTTCAATGTTTTTGGAGCAAAGTCAATTTGTCAATAGTCATAATAATATTAGTCTATGAAATGCAAATAAAGAGTATTTTGATCTGTGGTGTTTAATACCCTATAATTTAAACTCTTAGGGCCACTTGCAGAAACATATTAAATCTAGATTTAGTGTTAAATCTCGTTTTTGTGTCAAATTTTATAAGGATTGACGTTTATTAAATCGAGATTTGACACTTAATCTAGATTTAATATGTTTGTGCAAGTGGGGCTTAGTATTTTATTATAACCTACTCATCACACCCTTTCGAAATCACACCTTAATGTTTGGTAGTACTTCATTTTAAGCTAACAGTACCTTTTTAAAAAAATCTCTAAATATTAATAACAAAAAATATGGATAGTCTGTAAAGACATTTTTGTTGAAGCAATAATGGTGGTGGTGCCTACATGTTTGCCCGGTCTATCTTTTACATCTAGTATGATGGTTATTTTTTTCCTTCAGGCACATGGTACCATATATATGGAAAAAAATATTACTTTCCTATCTATCTTTCTATCGACACATTAACATGGTCAAACTTGTTTTTAACAAAATTATTTATTTATGTATTTATTTAATGTAACTATGATTTTTATAGGCAAGTAAAATGAGTTTATGACTATTCTTGGAATATGTAATATCCACTACCATGCTCTGCGATAAGAAACAAGGCTACTTGCATTGTATAAATACTCCAACCGGAGCCCCTGCTATCACTCTCATCCTACTCTGTACCGACAAGTTATGTTTTGTACTTGAATAAACATTTCACCAATTCTGTGAGTTTAACCCCATACTGGCCAACTCCCCAACATTGATCAAAATCTGTTACTTTGAATTGCCTGCACTCTTCTAGATTAAAGACCAATTGGCAACCAGGTATTTCGTAATTAAACCATATTCACACTCACACTGGCACATTTAGAGCTTGAAAATATGATTACTATGCAATTGTAACTACTGCAGTATATTTTCCAATAATATATTTTGCAGTGGTAGTGTAATGCATAAGAGGCTTGACTTTCATTCCTGAGGTTGTGGGTTCGAATCCGGCCATCTACCTATAATTTCTTTAAAAATAAGGAATTTAAGCACAATTATACTGCATGATTTTATGGTGAAGGAAAACATTGTGAGGAAACCTGCACATCTAGATTTCTAGCCTTGTATACTTTCACAAGAACCACTATTTATTTATTTAATCCTTTATTGCACAAATATAAAATTAAGTGCACAAAGGGTGGACTTCATACTTTAAGCAATTTCTTCCAGTCAACCAACAGGAAGTGCACGAAAATTTAATTATAAGGAGTGCAAAAAGGACTAACACCAGTACTTAATTAATTTTGTCTCTCCAAAGTTTGTATATCAGTTCCACACTGACATTTAATTATTTTCAAATAGGAATCACTTATTACTATAAAATCCTTTTCAAACATAGGTTGTAACCTTCTATTCTATTCTATTCTATTCTATTCTCTGTGGGGGTGTAAGTACCTGCACCTGGCTCTCTCGAGTGGAACCTTTGTGCATATCCCCAAGGTCTAAACTGCCTTCCTAAGCTTGGACCATTTCCCACCACGCTGGTCCACTGCGGGTTGGTGGGTTCACATATCTAGATGTGCTAAATCTAGATATGCAGGTTTCCTCACGATGTTTTCCTTCACCGTAAGAGCGATGGTATACATTGTACTTAAGTTAAAAGAACTCATTGGTACATGTCAGCGCCGGGATTCGAACCCGCATCTCTTGCGTGAGAAGCGGACGCTCACCCGACTGAGCTACCACCGCTGTTGTAACCTTCTAGTTTCCAAGTTTTTTAAATGTACCTCCATTTTATAGCTGAATAATATTTCAATGGGTGATGGTTAGAACATCCATCATGAAAAGACCCAAGTGTTGTTTCAGGTAGGTAAACTAAATTATTATACTGTATGTATGAATAAAAACTGTACCCTGCTGCCCCACTAGGTGGCCATAGCATACCAAGAAGAAGAGTGTATGAATGAACTCTAACAAGATAACAACATGTTAAGAAGCATGGATGGATAACTCAATTATGATAACAATGGGCATGGAAATCCTCAGCTTTCATACATTTATTATTTATTTATTTATTTATTTATTTATTTATTTACAGTAATCCACAGCTCAACATTATTACTTATAAACCAACATAATTTAACTTAACATAGGCCATTTAAGGATTATTATTACGTTTTTTTAACATTTAACGACAACATATTATATTACTAAGCAAGTATTACATAATAACATGTTATAAATTATCCTGTCTTCGTCCTTCGAGATTTAATTCTTCACTATGTAGTAGCCCTGCTACGCGCTAAGCCTATCGCACAAGTTTAAGAGGTAGAAAGAAAAAATAAAACTAGGTACTTTTTCGATTAGTTAGTCTGGCCACACTAACAACAGTCTACCTGCCAAACCGCCACCCGTTTAAATCCATTCTTGTCCGTGCGCGCGCGGCGTTCGCACAGGTTCCTACAATATTTAAACATGTCAAAGCGAAGTCATGAAAGTGCTACGCAAGGTGAATCTCGTGAAGAGAGATGGCTAAGGAAGTTGAAGTTATATGAAGAAAAATTGAGTGCGAAAAGAAGTCGGCTTGCTGAAAATCAGCAGATATTACCTCCAGTTGAAGGAGAAGTACAAATTGAAGGTACCTACCTATAAAATTTTTTACTAAATTTCCGTTGCATTCATCGGAAATGTTAATGTGATATTTATTTTTTTTGAATCCATTGAATTCTTTGGATAATCATTTGATAGTTATAACATCACCTAATGCATTCATGGGTGATGCCATTTTAATATTTCTAAATTCCCGTTGCATTCATCGGGTCATCATATTTGGGGGTATTTTTACCTTAAATCGTGTGGACAGATTTTCAAAATTCTTAATTATTTTGTTGTGCCTGTTGTATTCATCGGGCGGTAACGGTAACAAGTTATTTGAACCTACCCACCAATATTTTTTATTTGGGTTTTTATGGAAAAAAATATCTATTCGAGTTTTTTTTTTTTTCGTATTCCAGAACATCCCGAATATAATGAGGGTATATTGGCCGGATCTCAACAGCCCACCCATATAGAAGTTGTGTTACCAGCAGACACCGAAAGAACGGCGCCTATAGATACTGAGGCTGCTGAGTTTAGCGAAATGACGGAAACGACAGCATGTACGAGCCCTAACTGCACTACGTGCTACGTTATTGAGGAAAATATGGACGTCAGCGATTATGATCCCGATCTGTTACGAGAATTAGGAGATGAAGAAGCAGATCCCGCTGAATTCGGAGACGACTTGCAAGCGGATGTTGCCGCAAGATTCCAACGAATATTACAAGATGGTCTTAATAAAGAGGAAAAGGATGGCCTTATTAAGAAATACCCTTATCCTAAAAATGTCCCATTAGCCAAAAGTCCAACTCTAAACCCGGAAATAAGCGTTAACTTAGCGGAGGCGTGTAAGTTAAGAGACAAGAGACTACTTTCAAAGCAAGATCAGCTTGGTAAAACACTTTCAGCTTTGGGAAAGGCATTAACAAATCTGTTAAAAAAAACACCAGATATTCCAGACGTCATACGTACTCTGAATGACGCTGGTAAATTACTGGCAGACTCACATTATGCCGAGACTGATACTCGGCGATCGGTCTTAATACCTTTGATTGACAAATCTCTGGCAGATCCATTTAAAGACAGAAAAAGAGATACTTTTCTTTTCGGAGAAAAACTTGGGGATTTAGTAAAAGACTCACAGGGCATAAAAAAGACAGGCCAGTTCATTCACCCCGCTCCATCAACGAGTTCAAATTTAAATGCAAGAGGCCCATTGTCCCGAGGAAACCGACAGCAGCGCGGCGGCCAGTCGTACCATCCACGAGCCGGTGGGCCGAGAAATGTGCCGATGGGCCCGCCATATCAGAACCGACGGCGAGCAGCTCAGTACACAGCGCAGCAGCAGCCGCCCGCACGGCGCCATGTCGCGCCGCCGCCAGGCCCACCGGCGCCGGCGCGCCGTGCCCCTCCTCCACCGTACCGCCCCTCGACGAGTCGTCGAGCTTAGTGGCTCAACCTCCGCAGGTACAGGTACATTCCGGACGTTTGAAATATTTTCTTCAACAGTGGCAATCTATTACAAATGATGCATTTATATTGAAAACTGTGACTGGTTATATAATCCCCTTTAGTGAAGTACCTCATCAAAATCCAATGGATTGTCCGCGACGATCTTTTGGTAGTAATGATTTGTCAGAAGTAAAAAATGAGATTAATCATTTATTAGACATTAAAGCCATAAGGAGATGTAAAGAAACATCTGGTCAATTTGTTTCAGATATTTTCTTAATACCGAAAAGCGATGGTAGTAAACGATTTATCTTGAATTTAAAAAAACTTAATAAGTATATTTACACTGAACATTTTAAGATGGAGGATGTGAGGACTGCTACCAAGCTTATGTGTAAGGACTGCTATATGATTAATATTGATATTAAAGAGGCATATTTTTTATTGCCTATACATAAGTCTCATACAAAATTTTTACGGTTTTATTTTGAAGGGAATCTATATGAGTTTCTTGCACTACCATTTGGTTTATGTTCTGCACCATATATTTTCACGAAAATTTTACAACCGGTCTTTGCCCACCTACGATCTAACGGTCTTTTATCCGTTCGTTTCTTAGATGATTTTTTGTGCTTAGGAAAGACTGCTGAAGATTGTCTTAAAAATGCTAATATTACTATACAGCTTTTGACTAGCTTAGGTTTTGTCATAAACTTTGAGAAAAGTAATTTAACTCCTCAAACTACCTGTAAATTTCTTGGTTTTTTGTTAAATTCTAACAAAATGATAATAGAATTACCAGCGTCAAAAAGACAAAAAATCTTGCAACTAATTATTACATTGACCGAGTCAACCAGAATTCGAATTCGTGATTTTGCTCGTATCCTAGGTTCTCTTACCGCAGCATGCCCCGCGATAGTTTATGGTTGGGCTCATACAAAGTCTTTAGAAAGAGCCAAATATATAGCTTTGCTGAAGAATCATGATAATTATGACGCTTTTATGACAGTTACAGATAATTTACGTGATGACCTCCATTGGTGGAAAAACAATATTTTAATTGCTGTCAATTCGATAAGAAATCAAAATTATGACATTGAAATTTATACAGACGCCTCCACAACTGGTTGGGGAGCAGCCTGTGATAAAGAGAAAACGGGTGGCCTCTGGACGACCACTGAAAGCACCAATCACATAAATTATCTGGAACTGCTTGCAGCTTATTTTGGGCTTAAATCTTTTGCGGGTCAGTACCGAAATTGTAATATTCTTTTACGAGTGGATAATACGACGGCTATTTCGTATATAAACCGAATGGGTGGTGTGCAATATCCTCACTTAAATCAAATATCAAGAAAAATTTGGGATTGGTGCGAAGAACGCAGAATTTTTGTATTTGCATCATATATTCCTTCTTCGTTAAATACCGAGGCCGATGGCGAATCTAGAAAAATTAATGTTGACACAGAGTGGGAGTTAAGTTCTCAGGCATTTGCAAAAATTGTTCTACTATTCGGGGAACCATGTATTGATTTATTTGCTTCACGAATAAATACAAAATGTCCCTTATATGTATCTTGGAAAAAAGACCCGTTTGCATATAATATTGACGCCTTTACGGTCGATTGGTCGCAATATTACTTCTATGCTTTTCCACCTTTTGCTTTGATTTTAAAGACGTTAAATAAAATTGTTTCTGATAAAGCAACAGGGATTGTAGTTGTCCCTCTATGGCCATCTCAGCCATGGTATCCGTTTTACATGTCTTTGTGCATCAAAACAATTGAGGTATTTTCTCCTAGTAAGAATCTGTTATCATCTCCTTTCAGGTCAACACACCCGCTATCACGCCACCTTTCCCTGGTAGCGTGTGTGTTATCCGGGAAGGGTTCCGTAAACAAAACGTTCCAGAAGAAGCTTTAGAAATAATGCTTTCTTCGATATCGGATAATACTCGATCTCAATATACTACAAGTCTTAAATTATGGTGGATATATTGTCATAAAAATAACGTAGATTTTTTTAATTTTGATTTATCATTTTTATTGAAATTTCTTTCGGATTGTTTTGAAAACGGTTCATCATATGGAACTTTAAATAACCATCGCTCTGCGATATCTTTAATATCGACTACTAGTATAAGTGATGAACCGAGACTAAAGCGATTCTTTAAGGGAATATTTAGGCGAAAACCGATATTTCCACGTTATGATTACACATGGAACCCTAGCATTGTCTTAGATTATTTGGATACTTTGAATAATGATTCAATCAGTTTAGAAAAGTTAACAAGAAAACTAGTTATGTTATTAGCATTGTCAACAGGACAGAGGATGCAAACTTTATCTTATATAAAAATATCGAATATGAAAACTTTTGAAGATCGCATTATCATTACGATTAAAGACATGATTAAGACTTCCAGAGTTGGGAAAGCTCAACCAGTTTTGAATTTGCCTTTCTTCCATCCTCGCCCGGGTATTTGTCCAGCCTCTACGCTGCAGAAGTATTGCTCGGTTACTGCCTCCATACGCTCAAGCTCTGAGGATCACCTAATCCTAACATATAAGAAACCTTACAGACCAGCTACTTCGCAAAGCATGGGGCGCTGGATAAAGCAGACCTTAAGCGATAGTGGTATAGATACCTCAATTTTTAAAGCTCATAGCACAAGGCACGCATCAACATCTGCTGCTTCTAGAGCTGGCTTAAGTATTGACGTGATTAGAAAGACAGCTGGTTGGTCTGCGCAGTCAGCTGTCTTTGCTAATTTTTATAATAGACCGATTATTGATTCAAATACCAGTATACTTGATTGTTGTACCATTAATGATAATATGTGATGATTTTGTAAATAAATCTAGATTAAGATTAACCTTTTGGTTTTTTTTTTTTTTTTTTTTTTTTTTCTTTATCTTTTTTGCAACATTGATTATGACTTCTCTGAACATCTACATAGTGAAGAATTAAATCTCGAAGGACGAAGACAGGATAATTGAATGATCAAACGAACTTACCTAAGTGAAGTTCGATCTTAATTATCCTGTCTTCGTCGGAGAGATTTAAAGTCCCACCCTAACCCAAGGTTCAGTGGTAACCCACTTTTATTCCCTTATATAATCAATGTTGTTATATGATACTCCGCCTACTTAGCTTACTCTGAAATAATGAATTTAAACGGGTGGCGGTTTGGCAGGTAGACTGTTGTTAGTGTGGCCAGACTAACTAATCGAAAAAGTACCTAGTTTTATTTTTTCTTTCTACCTCTTAAACTTGTGCGATAGGCTTAGCGCGTAGCAGGGCTACTACATAGTGAAGAATTAAATCTCTCCGACGAAGACAGGATAATTAAGATCGAACTTCACTTAGGTAAGTTCGTTTGATCATTCAAGTAGGTTGTAAGTAAGTATATAAGCAAAGAAACAAATACTCGGGTAATTACTGAGTTCAAAAAATAACAATATTAATAAAATAATAGCAATTAAACTTTATACTGGAACATTATGAAAATGGAGTGGAAAATGGAAAAGGCTTATGTATCTATTTTTATGTATGCTGTGTGGTGTATTAGTATGTAAGTGGTACGTATGTGTTTGGGTGTGTCTGTGTGTGTGTCTGTATGAGTGTGTGTGTTTGAGCGTGTCTTTGGGAGTTTTATTTATTTAGGAACGAAGACAGGACATTATAGATTTCTTAAACGATGGCTTAGATGAATGAAATATGTCGAGTTCACGGAAATTATTATTAAACATTCTGGGCAAACGACAGCTGATAGAATTTTGTGCATAATTTGTATGAACTGACGCAGTGTAAAACAGGGGAGTATGGCGAGTGCGAGTGGTAGGAGTACGCAAGGCTAGAGTTTTGGTTATAAGAGTCGGACAGTCTATACTCCCATGACAAATATCGAAGAGCAGAAGCATGTCCAACAGCTGACGGCGTTTCTCCAGGGTCGTCATTTCTAAAGGAGTGAAGAGGCTTGCCCGGAATCTATAATTCATATGGTGGAGGAACTTACGCTGAAGGCGTTCTAGCATGTTTTTATATATGAGGTAAGAGGGATTCCATATTGAACTGCAGTATTCCAAAATACTCCTAACATAAGCGCAATAAAGACTGATAACACACTTACGGCTTTGAAAAGGTTTGCTCACTCTCAACACAAACCCTAGGTTTTTAAAAGCTTTGGATGTTATTGTTTCAATATGATTGCTGAAAGTAAGTTTATGGTCTAGGATAACGCCTAAATCCCTTACTACATCAGTATTTACAATTTGGTAGTTATTTATGCTGTATGTGTGTAAAATTCTTTTGTTACTTCTAGAAAAACTTATCTTGTTACATTTTGGCACATTAACGTTTATTCTATTTCTAACGTAGTAATCGGCAAGGCGATCCAGATCTTCCTGCAAGAGAAAACAATCATTCAGGGACCTTATTTTCATGTAAATCTTTTTATCGTCGGCATACAGGAGAAACTGCGCATGTTGAAAACAAGACCCAATGTCGTAAAGGTATGCCACATAAAGTAAAGGGCCCAAAATAGAGCCCTGTGGGACGCCGGAAGGAATTGTTACAAAGTCCGACTTATGCCCACCAATAACCACGGCTTGACTCCTCATAGAAATATATGAACGCACCCAACGCAGTAAGTCACCACGTATTCCCAGTTTTTCCAATTTAAGCATTAAGATTACATGATCTACCCTGTCAAATGCCTTTTCAAAATCGGTGTATATTACATCCACTTGAATTCGGTCGTCCATTGCCCTAAGAATGTCATCAATGAAAATGGCCAAGTTAGTCGTAGTTGATTTACCCTTGATGAAACCGTGCTGCTCACTGGGGATGTTTGAGGATATATTGTGATAAATGTGACTGTGGCATATTTTTTCTATAACTTTACCAAATACGTTAAGCATTGATATAGGCCTATAATATTCTACTACGGCTTTTGAGCCTTTTTTGTGTACCGGGACAATATGTGCTACTTTCCATGCAGTAGGAAACACTCCTTCACGAAAAGATTTGTTAAAAATTATAAGAAGAGGCTTTACTAGTTCGTGTGCACAATTCACGATAAACACGGGTGGTATGCCATCACTACCTGCTCCTTTATTTTTATCTAAGTTAAGTAAGATTTTAAGTATTTCGTCCTCGGTTACCAATATTCCTTTGGTTATAATGTTTATGTTAGGATCGGGAAAATTCATTGCAGGGTAACTTTGTGGAGGAACACTGAACATGTTATGAAAGAAAGAGCTGAATGCTTGACAAATGTCTTTTTCACTGTTCAACTGTGTAGCGTTATATGTCATTACGTTAGGGTAGCCGGTTTTACCTTTCCGTTTAGATTTGATATAAGTCCAAATAAGTTTAGGGTTAGCTATAATGTTATCTTCCGAGTTTTTAATGTAGTTTTTGAAACATTCTCTTTGAATTCTCTTATGTCTAGATCGTAATAATGAAAAAGTGTTGTAGTCGATTGGATTTTTATATTTCTTCCACCTAGCGTGATATTTTGACTTTTCAGCTATTATTTTTACTAAAGCACGACTGTACCAAATCGGATATTGGTGTGAACCACCCACCATCACTTTAGGAACGTGTTTTTCAATGGTTTCGTTAATCTGAGTGTATAGTTGATTAACGCCGTCGTCTACCGTGCCGCTATTTAAAATACTATTCCAATCTGTTTTATTTAAAAAGGATTTAATAGACGCATAATCAGCTTTACGAAATTGATATTTCCATTGCTTAGTCATTGGAATATTTTCCATGTCAAAGGCGGTGGAAGAACCATCGATGGCAGGGTGAAAACGGTCCTCTGCGACAACAGGCAGACATGCATTGTGACAGTCCATTGTGAAGTTACTTAAGATAAGATCTAAAACATTATTACAGCAGTTCTTAAGTGTATTTGATTGTTCAAGTCCAATGAAGTTAATTATATTAAGGAATTCAGTTGCCGAATTTTGTAGTTCTAGGGAACCTTTTTTTAACACAATAGCCGAGTCTGAATCCCAGCAAATACACGGCAAGTTGAAATCACCAGTGACAAGGAATAAGTCTTCGGCATTATTAGACAACACCTCTTCTAGGAGTTCCATAAAATATTGTAGGCGAGTTGATAGTTTACGATCTGGTGGTATGTATACAACAGCTACATGAAGGTTTTTAGGCGAGCAAATAGCCTTGGCAGGAACAGTAAACCATATACATTCTAAGTCGGGGCGCTCCCAGTTTAGACGCGGGATAATGTTAAGGCGTCCGGCACAAAGCGCCAGCACTCCTCCACCGGTGGTGTCTGTGGAGCGGTCGCGTCTTACAACGTCATAGCGGTCCAGGTTTACGAGTTCGGAGTTCAAAATGCCTTCACAAAGAGAGGTTTCCGTTATGAGTATCAGATCGTGTTTAAACTCGATAGTGTTGTTGTAGAATGTAGTTGTTTTAGTGCGTAGTCCATTAACATTTTGGTAAAATATTGATAGTTTTTTAGGATCGAATTATAAGACGGTGTGAGTTAAACTTATCTAATATGTTTATACAGCTAACTATTTTTAAAGTGTTAAAGAACAGTGTTTTTAATAATGTAATTGGAATGGAATAAGTGTTACTTATAATATTAATTGATTGTACATTGTAGCAGGTAAGTAGGTATTTAGTGTCTTCTATTGTATAATCAGTGAGCGTGTTAGGGGATGTGTGGATGTGTGAGTGTGACAGTGAGTGTGTATGTGAGTTTGTGTAAAAATATTTAATTAAACTTAATAATACAGATGAAAATAAGCCTTTTACATTTAGAAAAATAATAAAAGATTTGTTTTTAACTCGGAGCAAAATAAATATCAGGACGCCATTTTCTTTATGTCGGCTTCTGACGAAATCAACAAATGCGGTGACTTTTCGTTCTTCCGAACATAAATTCTGCAGTTTTTTGTCCAGACGAAGTCATAAGAAGTTTCTTTAGCCTTTTCTTTACATTTCATCAGTAGCTGTTTAGAATGCAGCGTTAAATGCTCATTTACGTATATTTTTTGCTTTTCTCCACCTGTTCCAATGCACTCTGATGTCAGGGTTTTACGTGATTTACGCGCAGCAGCTATGAGCGTGTCTTTGACAATGCGACGACGCAGACGAACCACTATGGTGCGTGGACGGCGCGCCGGCGCAGTGCGCTTCGGCTGCACGCGATGCGCAAACTCAACGTCATCGGCCTGAAGTTCTACATTGAGATGGGTCGCTAGCTTTTTTATTACGTCTGGTAAGCATTCATTTTTGTCTTCCGGCACACCGACAATTTCTATGTTCTGCAGCCTTGCCCACTGTTGTTGTTGTAGTGTTTCCCGTTCAAGGCCGGTAATTCCCGTTCGGAGTTAAGATCTTTACAGGTCTGCGATAGAAGTGTGTTTTCGTGTTTTAATTTCTTGAGATCTTCTTCACTCTTGATAATTTGTTTTTTGAGATCGGCACGTTCGAGGTCCGCAAAATTCATCGCCTCTTCAAGACTGTGAACTTTATCCTGAAGTAGTTTTAGTTCAGTCGATAGTACTTCTCGCACTAATTTTGAAATATCGGATCGTATGCCGTTCAGTATGCCATCTCGCATCTTCGTGTCGAGAGTAAAACTGCTAGGTTCGCGAGTAATTGCTTCAGGGCGCAGAACGTTTGCTTTAGAGGACGCTGATACTTGATCATCGCCTGCTACCATCTTCGAGTCTGATTGTGTATCGATAAATGAGATCGATGCACCAGTTAAAGATTCGTCGCAGGACATGTGGGTCTCATCCAGCAGTGTGTCGAGCCGAGCCCGGACCGGAGTGCTGTCTCTCTCCTTGTAGGTGCGTCGGGTTATATTGGAACATGGCGGGCAGCGCCACCCACTCTTAAGCTCGTCGATGCGGCTTGTATATTCCGCATCAGTTATGTTAAGACACCTGTAGTGGAATGCCTTTCTGCACGCATAGCATTTTAGCAGCTCCTTTATGCTTACGCTAGTCCTACATGCTTCGCAGTTCATGTTGATGTTCGCAGTTCAGGTATTAACGACGAGTTACCAACAGAGTTGTAGGTCTGATGCGGAATGTCTGACGTCACAAAGCCGCGTCCCGAAGCATTCGTCAGTGTATTTGGTGTGATATCGGCGCGCGGGCGGGCGATGGGCGATGACTCAAATCTACCCGCAGTGCGCGTCCCGCAGCATTCGGTACAATAACGGCCGGTCAGTAGCGGCAGGTCTCGGAGGGGCGAGTGCGGGTGGCGGGGCGTATGAAGAACTAGTTTCTGTTCAGTTTTCTCGATATTGTAGTTAAAATAAGTGACTTACAGGAATCACCGAGGCACAATTAAGTGGCTCTAAGTTGTTTCTTCAAATTTACCACCAACACAACTGATAAGGATAACTTTAAACTGTATTAAATTAATTATCAATGGACAGTGAATAATACGTGTCGCAGCAAGAGCGTAAGTGAAACGTACATACAACAGCAACATAATTAAATATATGTTTTCTATATATAATGTGTAGGTAGGTATTAAGATGTAAACAGACGTACCATCCTTCATGAGCTGGCGCATCTCCTTGGTGCGCTGGAAGTTGATCTCCTCGAGGAGCTGGTCCAGCACGGAGGCGCCGCCCGCCCGCGCGCCGCCCAGAGCCATGCTGCAGCCGCCAGCAGCCGCATCACACGGCGCGCCCGCCCGCCGCGGCGCGTGTCACTGCACCACTCATTACCGGCACCAGACACACTCCAACACAAAAACTACACAACTCCAATAGCAATGCCAATTCTGAGTTAGACCCAAGAGTTTTACACCAAGTTCATCGCACTCGCGAATTTGACGATTCCATGAGTCACTGCCACCTCGCGCCTCGCCGCCGGGACAGGGAAATCAAAAGTGAGGGTGCGGGACAAGGTTCCCTGACCTCGAGCGTGTGCCAATCATGAAAATCGATCGCATTTCTCCCTTTCGTTTGTTGACTGCAATTTTTTTCAACAAATGGGCGGCGACAGCTGTCAGATATTTTCACTTTTGACAGTTTTGACACTGACATTTTTACTTTTCACATCTATGGAACAGAATAGAGAAGTCAATGCTCTGAATAATTTATTTATTTATTTATTCAAAAAGAAACACCAGCAGCTTAAACAACTTACATTAATAAATCATTTCTTAAAATTATAATAATAATAACGGTGATTGTAGTCATGGTAGCGATCTATTGCGATCAAGAGCGCCGCCTTTCCTTGATATCGTAAGATCGTAGGGCGTGATCTATTTACCGGATTTTTGGGAAAGCCGTGTAATCTAAAGGATAACACGGACTTATTCAAAAAGCATGCAATCTAAATCTGAAGCGTCCGTAGTCGAGCGGGCCTCAGTGATCGTAACTGATCGCTGAGGTTAAGCAACAACTGACATGGTCAGCCATTGGATGGGTGACCAATTTCAAGTGGTGCTTTTCTGGACGCTTCCGTGTTTCGGACGGCACGTTAAGCCGTGGGACCCAGTTCCTGCTTCGGCAGCAGTCGTTAAGCCTAGTCAGAGGCCTTCGGGCGGCTTGAAAACATCTGACAGTAGGGTTGCCCACTTACCCGACAACTCTCTCAGCACAAGCGTGCTTGTGTTGGGGTCCACCAACCCGCACTTGGCCAGCGTGGTGGACTAGGCCTAAACCCTTCCTTCACTGGAAGGAGACCCGTGCCCCAGCAGTGGGGACGTAATGGGTCGTGATGTATGATGATGCAATCTAATGGTCACCTCACCACCGTCACGTCACCGGAGTGTGTCATTGCGGTTTTTATTCGACATCGAATGGTGGGCATCGTGTGAACCCTGCTTGGAACAATGGACTGGAGGAGCAGCATGTACTATTCTGACAAAAGCGAGCTATTGATGGCTGATGCCTGCAAAAAAATGATCCTTTGGGTGGGGTGGTCCTGACTTATTTTTGGGATAGTACATCGTCTTTACATAACTCTCAGTAGAGCATTCCTTCATTGGTACAGTCGGGGACAGAGAAACCGGCCCGACAATATTGTCTAGTGGAAACGGGGGGTTACCAAGCCGACACATGACACACGAATATTCCGTTAGAATACAAACCATACAAGCATGTTACCTACTAGTTACCTATGAAAATTTAAACAAAAAAATTCGAGATATAATATTTATTAGTTCAAATGCATTTTGGTTTCAATTTATAATAGGTACATTTACTAACTACATACAGAAAAAACATGTCGTACAAATTATTAAAAAAATAATAATCAAAAGCTTAATAATTATAGCCATTACCTTTAGGTAGGTAGGTAGTTAGTTCATAAATTTAGGAAACCTTACATAAGTCAAAACGAAAATATACATTTTAAAAGGAACCTACCTACCACAGTAGTAAGATATAATACTTTTTCATTGTTAGTATAGTAACTAGTTACTACAAATAATTTAATCGAATTTAAAGTTCATATTGATGTCTATTCTGAAAGGCACCAAATTCTAATTTTAGTGCTGTCAAACATCAACATTATTTCCCCTTATCTTAGAAAAAATTATAGGTATTTTGACTATTAAATTGTTTTGTTCCTCTCTATCAAGAGAGATCTGTTCTCTGTCAGAGAGTGACAAAACAGTTAAATAAGCTAAAACGTGCTATAACTTTGCTATGAATAAGGGGGTTAGTTTACAATTCGCCTCTGTAAGTCATTCCGTAAATCTCATTTTCCTCTGGCCAAATGTATAGTTTGACAATGCTAAAATTAAAGTCTGTGCCTTCAGAATTGACATTATTGTATCCTTCCTTCTCTGTGCAAATAAAGATATACCAACGGTAAAGAATCGTTTTGCTGAAGACCTTTTTAGTTCCCCGTATAGTAGGTGTGGGGAGAGACGCGGCTAGAAGGAAAGCTTGCGCCATAATTATATGTTGTAAACACCACATAATCAGCTCATTTAATTAATTTAGAAGAAAAACGTGGAAGATCTTAGAAATGGATCACCAAGGGTCTATCATTATTGTTTTCAGTTCACCAATTCGTAGTTCTTTGACAAATCAAATCAAATATTTTATTGCCATAAAAAGCCTTTTATCGAATCTAATCAAAACTTAAATCACATTGGTCTTATTTTTACCAATCTCCAAAACTTAGAGCAGTCAGGCACTCATTTTCTACCCACATAAAAACTAACAAAAATATAAAAAATCTGAAGATAGATAATTTATTGCTTCGTTAGTTTAGTTACCTATTTATTAAATTTGTTTGTGTAACAACAGCAAGAACATTGATATGAAGGTTTACAAATAGAAGCTTATTTTTTAATTTTTTAAGCCACACATAATGCCGTTATTTATTTACGTTGCAAGTTACGTACTAAGGCGTTCCTACGAGACACGTGACGACACAGAGTGCGCGGTCTGTACTACGTGCCAGGAATAGGTGCAGTCAGCTGCATTAGTAGCTTATACACTTTTGTACTTTGTCAATCTTAAACCGCATATCAATCAATGACAAAGGAATAAAGAGAGGACATGCCATATCAACGAAAAAAATGCGCTTACCTAAACTTTGGTGTCAATTAAAATGGCGGCAGTTTTCTTGAAAAATGTAAACAAACAAATTGTTTGACAGCTGAAGTACCTTGTGTTTGGATGTCAATCAACATGGCGACCGGTCGCAATGTTGTAATTTTAGGCAAAGACAAAACTACTGTTGTCCTTTTTTACGTACGATAACACTAATAAGTTAAAAAGAGACGACGATATATTTTTAAATACCGATTTTTATGCCAGGTCCTCTCTTTATTCTTTTGTCATTGATATCAATTCATTGAAACATTGACGGTTCGTCAGTTTGACAAGGTACAGAAGTGTATAGCTACTTATGCAGCTGACCGTACACTCAAATTATTTACAATCGTGATTCGCAACGTCGTTCCTCAAATAACATGACATTCTAACAACACTATAATATTATACATATATTTAGTTTACAATATTATGTAATTTAGAATATATTTGATTTAGAATTTATTTCTTGTGCAACATAAAAAATTGGTGTTATATTTTGCTGATGGCAGTACTTATAAAACTCTATTATTATTTAAAGTTAATTGATAAGTATAAAAATATCGACAAAGATTTTGATCGGAGGTTATTACTATTAATAATAAACAATCTACCTAAGGAAATTAAATAAAGACATAATATTACCTAGGCAAAGTATGTACAAAATAAAGCGGTATATGGGTAAGTAAGTAGACGGTGGCTCGCGACGCGACGCCCGGATGTAGTCGCATAAGGGATGATTTATATTAGACCGGGCCGTGTCCGGGCCGGGGCACTTTTGTATGAAGTTTCATGCGTGACGTGGCTCGTCCGTGCCAAACTTCATACAAAAGTGCTCGGCCGGACACAGCCCGGTCTATTATAAATCATACCTAATTCAAGGAGCAGCCACGGCTCCGGCCGTCTGCATGCCGTCAAACTATTTACACACACCACCCACCATCACCCTCATCTAGTGATATTTACAATGACATCTAGATTATTTTAGTTTGCTTGATACATAGTCGTTGCTTGTTAACATTTTTTTATATCAATAACGTATAATTTTTACCTATTGTAAAAATATATGTAATGATTTGCACTATAACAACAACGGTTGTTAGGCGGCGCGTCTCGCGACAGGAGTACATTGATTTTATAAACTGCAAACCAATTGAAAATTTTGTACTATCGAAAAGCCGATATAAACGACAAAAAAATACTTATGCTAACTTATGATTATGTAAGATTTAAGAAAAATCACATTGCATTGTAACACCGATAAGTAGCAACAACAATATTTGCCTCAAAAATTCACACTCACTCCACCACCGCACCTGTACCACACTTGTACACAATATGGCCGTAATGACACTATCACCATCCCGTATTCAAAATAAATCCATGAAGGGCCTCTACCTATTCCACTTTGTATTAGCATTTCCTCTAAAAAGACACTGTTAGAAACTAACAAAAACAGTTCATCTACGAAAAGAATGTTCGTTTGACACCGACTAGTGATGGCTCCTCGCTCGCCGTGAATCTGAAAGACTGATTTTTAACTAATTCTTTTAACTTCTTCACCCTGAACTATTTTAACATCTTTTGATATGATTTCAAAAATTTAATATGAAGTTTATGTTGGTATAATTTAAGATGAAGTAGTTACTGAAACAGTTTTGTTGAAGTCACGTTCGATGTTATTCACGGATGTCAGTCGACATTTAGCAAAGCAAATAAATATGAAATGTTATTGTGAAATTGAGCAAAACTAAACAACTAAAATGATGAGTATTTTATGAAGACTAAACAATAATCCTAATACAGTGCGGTGCTCGGCCGACGATAAAAAAATACTCTACAACAGTGCATCGAGCTTGTGCAAGTGTCTTTTAATATCCCGCTGGATTCAACGTCAGATTATAATGCCGAGATGCACAAAGGAACTAAGCAAATGTCGGCTTTAAATCTATTTCTGTCCTTATACTGCTATAACAAGGCAGCAATACTAAGGTCGACCTTAGCTTAAAGTCCCTTTGTGCACTTCAGCGCAAGTCAACTAAAAAAATGGAATGTGAGTCGAGCGCGGAACGTCACACCCGCGTGCGTGCGATGACGGTGCAATGCGAAACTAGCAAACGTCCAACCGAACTCTCAACACTAGCTTGTCGACTGACAGTGAGCTGTCGCCTAGACGAACTCGCCATCACCAGCGGCGGGCGTGGCTCAGACGTACTGGCTGGGCAGCATGGGCTCGCAGTCGCCGCCGCCGCCGCCGTCCAGCCCGGCCCAGTCCCGCGGCGCCGGCGGCCCGCACAGCCGCAGATGGAAGAAGTCGGCGCAGTTCAGCAGCGGCCCGCGCGAGAAGGGCGAGCGGCCGCCGCGCGCCTGGAAGTGCCGGTAGCGCCCGCGGTTCAGCTGCTCGTTCGTCGTCATGCCGAGGCAGATCACCTGGAAGGTAAGAGGGGTCTAGTTAGAGCGTGGCTATTGGAATATTTAGAAGCTATAAGTTGATTACGGCCCACAAATTGAATTGGTGTCGAATCATAAATTATTGCATCGGGTCAGACACAACTAGGAACGTCTGTAATATTTGTGTTGCTCTATCTCACTTTTAAACATTTTACACAATCATGACCAAACACTTCCAATCATAGCTGAAATCAAACAGTAAGTACACTGAAAAAAGCATCGACATTTCATATCGCATTTATCGTATCAATCATCTATGTATAGTGGAGATATACAGAGCCCAAGTACGGTCATCTTCATAAGTAGCTACACACTTATGCAGACGTTACTACGCTGTGTTAGTTTGACAAGGTCAAAAGCTACTGACCAGGTACAGCTGACAGCACGTGAGCACGGTGACCCAGAACAGATGGAAGACGGCGTTGAGCAGCACCCACGTGAGCCACGGGTTGCAGGCGGCGGCGGCCCCCGCGGCCCCCAGCGCCCCCGCCCCCGCGCCCGCCCCCGGGCACGCCGCCGCGTAGTACTGCAGCGAGCCCCACACCAGCCAGCCGCAGCTCACCAGCAGGCACGCCAGGAAGCCGATGAAGTACTGGTGGTTCTTCTCACCTGGAATTAAATGAGGAAATTGTTAATAGCTTTTAGGCTGCCTGTCCACTAGTGCGGAGCGAGGGAGCGGAGCGGAGAAATTGACCTATGAGATTGCATAAAGACTCCACTCATGTCGCTGATTGGATGATTTTTACCTCGCACACCGATCTGCTACCCCGCTCCGTACTGGTGGACAGGCCGCCCTAGAAACGGGACGAAGCCTAGTCTACCTCTTGGTGTTTGTCCGAAGGAGACTTGCTAGCTCTAAAGCGGACATTTTAGGATTCATAATATAATGACTTCAAGACACTGATGCACTGGTAAGATCTTCTGCCGGTCACCACTAAACAGGCATTTGGCCTAGTGTGGAGACCGCTGCAACTGATTCTGTAATATCTTTCTAATCCTAACTATCCTAACTAATATTATAAATGCGAAAGTAACTGTTTCTGTCTGTTACTCTTTCACGCCAAAACTACTGAACGGATTTTAATGAAAATTCGGATACATATGGTCTAGACCCTGGGAAAGAACATAGGCTTTTTACTTTTTATCCCGGAGTTCCCACGGGAAACCTTTTAAAGGCGAAGCGAAGCGCGCGGGAACAGCTAGTTAATAAATAAATTCCGATTCAGAACAAGTGTTTCATACCTATACAGTTCCCGACCCAGGGGCAGTGGTGGTCGAACCGCGCGACACAGCGGTCGCACACGCTGCAGTGCTTGCTGCGCAGCGGCCGCCGCACCAGGCACGCCGAGCAGAACCGCGCCGGCTCGAACCCGCCGCGCACCTTCTCCGAGAGCTCGATTATTGTCTGGAAGGGGAGGGGGGGGTGGATTAGTGGTGAGAGGATCAGGAGTAGGAGCGCGTGTTTGAGGCGCACTAATGGATTTGCGACATTCCATCCACGCCACGATAATTTCCCTTGTGAATGCTATTGTTATTATTATGTTTTCAAGACACACGTATATTGCTATTTTTATTTCCTCTTATTTCAGATCCGTACGCTGGGCCAACTATTTTAGAAAGATGTGAGCCAGTGTGTCAGTTCTAACCATGGCTTACCAATGCATGGCTCATTCAATGCAGCTAATAACTAATACTGCAAAGATTTTATGTCAATATTTTTTAAATAAATCCCTGCTGTTCGTATCAGATTGGAGTGATTGTGTATTCAGTATTCAGTATTGTATATGATTGAAATGTCCTTGTTAAATGCATAATCAGTTGATTTCATTGATAAAGAGATAACTTATATTTCATAAATAAGTATTTTACTCACCTGCTAAATAAAATAATTTAAAATACCAACCTCACCTTAATTCATCATTCCTCTGCACACCCCGTTAGTGTGTCAGATTATCACAACTGATAAGCTTATACACTTCACAGAACATTGTGAATAGTCGTTGTTACTATCAATTACTCATACTATGATGTGGTTCTTAGTATTCATAGTCATAGCAATACTAGAATAATGCCTGCCATTGTTGGGTTTCCTGATGATATAAGGATATGCAGATTTCCTGGCAAGTATACTGAAAGAACCACACAATATGAATGCACAAACAGAATACTCACTCTGAACTTGTCAGTCTTACTGGCGGTGATGACTCCGGGGTCGGAGCGCCAGGACTTGAGGAAGGTGTACCAGAGGCCGAGCGAGCACAGCAGGAAGCCCGCCGTGGGCCCCGGACCCACCACCGGCGCGATGAACGCTAGCCACGTGATGTAGAACCACGCCTGTGAAGCAAACACATGGGGGTTGCTTGGATACTCAGTATTGATCTATTTCATTTCTACTGATACAATCTTTAGCTTTTAAGTCCTTAAAGGGTCATGACTACTCCAATTATTTCAATGGTAAAACAAAACAAGGTGGGATCCATATTATGCTATTGCCAAATAGGGGTTAAGTATGTACTCTTTATTGATGAATAACTTGATTACCTTAGTTGCTAAATAGACACTGAGCGGCAGTAGATTCTTCAGTTCCTCGTCAAACAGGGCCTGGCCTACAAAGTGCAGGAGCGCGTAGAAACACGAGATGAGGAAGAACTTAATAAGATACAGCGCATCCATCTCAAATATCAGTCCGGTTATGTAGAAGGCTATGAACGGCATCACCACCACCACCCACCATCTGAATTTCTGCAAATTTGAATAAAGTTTGATTAAAACAATGCTTCACTAAATATTTATCAAATATCACACAAACAGTTGAGTCCTGTTATACCTTGTCATACATGAGACGTCTAAATATATTCTTCCTAGTGGTGGCGAGCATGTGCTCTTTGATCTTCTCGGCCACCTTGGAGCCGACCCACAGGGAGTCTGCGTTGGTCTGCAGCATGGTGAGTGGAGTCACACCTCGCTGGTTAGGCACATCCAAACTTGCATTGCCCTGCAAATGAGTTAGGTGTAAACAGTTGTGTTGTTACAGTAAGTTTACTAATAAGTGAAAAGTTGTAGCCATGGAGTGAATAAAGGTTTGAGTTAAGTTCAGATACACAACACTGGTTAACATTTGTAACTCACATAGAGTAAAAGAGTAGATATAGCGGTGGTGTTCCGTGCGAGTATGGCCCAGTGCAGCGCGGTGTTCCCGTGCGAGCGGTCGGCGGGGCGCGTGGAGGCGCCCAGCGTGAGCAGCAGGCGCGTGGGGTCCACGGCCGACACCTTCCAGCACGCCCACATGAGCGGGGTCATGCCGCCCGCGTCGGGCGCGTCGGGCGACACGCCGCGCGCCACCAGGTACGCCACCACGGCCGTGTGCCCGAACTGCGCGGCGAGGTGCAGGCTGGCGCAGCCCTCCGCGTCGCGCAGCGCGGGGTCGGCGCCGGCGCGCGCCAGCAGCACCACGGCCTCCAGGTGCCCCTGCCGCGCCGCCCACTGCAGCGGCGTGGCCTGCAGCTCGCCGCCCACCGCGTCCACCGCCGCGCCCTTGCTCAGCAGGTACTGGATGATCTCGCGCCGGTTGTTGATGGCGGCCCAGTGCAGCAGCGTCACCGTCTCGTGGTCCGGCTGGTTCACGTCCCAGCCCGCCTCCACCAGCTCCTTCACGCGGGAGAAGGCGCCGTACTGCGTCGCCTTCACGATGTCGAAGCCGCTGTAGTCGCGCTCCAGCGGCGCCGGCGGAGGCTCGCGCGCCGGGGGCCCGTCGCTCTCCGGCTGCATCTTGCCGCACTGCCCGCTGGCCGCGGCCCCGCACGTGCTGTCGTACATTGTTACTTCAGGCTGCACCGGGGGAGGAAGGCATCGTCATTCGGTAGTCGTAAAAGCGAGGGTTCTGATTTCAAAACAATAATCACTTCAAAATTCAAAACGATTGACGACGAAAATTCATTTTTATTGACATTTCCTTTCATCGGATAGTTTTTTTTACAGTGTTGACATAAATTAAATTATTGTTCTGAGTTCTTGGTATGTTTTTTTGTATGGTATCATTGGCTGCGTTCATAAAATATTGAAAAAGTTACAGTATACCTTAGAATAAGTATTAAATTTAGATTTTTTGACTTTTTGTCGATGTTGTTGAGCAAGCAAATCATAAGCAAATGACATTTTTTTCAACAAACAGTTTCTTCGTACAAAAATATAATAAAGAAAATGACCCAATCGCCTAAGAAATATGTCTCACATTATACTAGTTCAACTAAAAATAGGGGCGTTCAGGCAAAAGAGATTGAACTGGCCAGTACTCACCTAATCGGTAATTTTAAAAGGGCATTTTCTTTCCTATTCTACCTACAAGCATAATGCCATACTGCCTAGCAGCATCAAAGTAACATATCCTGATAGCTTTCTGCTCTTTAGATTTTACACTGCCTAGATACAGACCCCTTAGCATGAATTTTCATCGTGAACGTGACGTGAAATTACTCAATGAATTTTGTGGGGAAATTTTAGTTCTGCTACCGACCGCCAGGGGTGTTGTTCATGTTTTCATACAAAATTACTCGATGAACTCTACTTCACGTTCACGATGAAAATTCATTCTAAGGGGTCAGGTACCTACAGTCAGTACTGAGTACAGAGCATTAACTAGTACTTAGTTTAGCTCTGTTTAGTAGGTAGGTAGGTAACACAGGTAGGTTACTTAGGTGGTAATTCTGGTAATAGTAGTTGTGGTTTTCGCCATAGTCCTGTAGGAAGGTACTACTAATGTAATTTGTTCAATCTAGGTATTTTGTAAGTATTCGTCTAACTACTTTCTCATTATCAATACCATGTCCTAACTCAATACGTTGCAGACATGAACTCTACACAGCGGACTGAAAGTTTCACAGCTTCAATGGGAGATCACGCGCCTTTGGAGAGAGCCGTTGTACCTGACGTAGAAAATCCATCTCCGACAGATACTGCGCGCGGCACTGACGAGTCTGGGTCATTTATTCAAGTAAGTTTTATCTCAGATAACCTGATGTGGCTAAGGGTGGATTCGACTGTGGAGGCGACTACCTCTGTAGACCTCCGTAATGAAGATACTTACAATGTTAGCGAGGACGCCAATATACCTTGTTTATATTTTTATATATTGAATTTTTATAAGTACTTACTGCTCACCCTACAGGTAGTTGTCCACAAGCATCATCAGAAGAAGGAGTCGCAGCCCGCGGCCGCGCAGACCTCGCCGCGGCTACCCGCAGCCTCCAGCCCCATCACTAAGATGGAGCATCCTTCCAAGGATCCGGTTAATACTTCCTAGCATCTACATACCTAACCTACCTACACAAGTGTCTGGTATCTAAGATAAACGTTCATGTAGTTGATGTAGTGCACATGAAATTTGGTAATCCCATCTTCAGGTGATTATGTTGATAGGTTTTTTTAACTCTGTGTCCAGCAGGTGCTAGCGGGATGCGGCGATGGGCCGGCGCCAGGGCCGCCCCCCGCCCCCGGTGTGTACATGTTGCCGCCCCCTCTGCTCCTCACCTACCCTGGCATGGCCCAGCAGCTGGACGGGCGTGATGGCTACTCGTGAGTACTCCTGGTCTACCTATCCTAAAACGAGAAGGTAGTCCGAAAACTTTGGATTTTACGCAAGTAATGCAAACTAACACAAGTTGCAAGTTGGTAGGTAACTTTATAATTAATTGTATTCTCCAAAGGGAAAGAATGTGTTTTAAATTTTACGTAGATAGTAGTTCGAGGAACTTTATACATATATTTTATTTAACACACACACACACGCACTCACGCCTTGTACTAATGTAGTGGTTAGTGACCTGACTCCTGAGCCGATGGTCCCGGGTTCGATTCCCGGCTGGGGCAGATATTTGTTTAAACACAGATATTTGTTCTCGGGTCTTGGATGTGCCCGTAAAATGGCAATAGGCCCGCCCCCTATTACATTGGGACTAACATAACACTCTGGCGAAAAGTGGGTGCAGCAATGCACCTCTGCCTACCCCGCAAGGAGTACATTTTATTTAACCTAACGATATTTTTGTAATAAGTATTTGTACAGTTGGTATCCCGGGCGGCGCACGCTGGTGGAGGTGTCCACGAGTGCACAGAGCTCGACCTCGTTCAAGAAGCATGTCCGGGCGGCGCGCCCTGTCGCCCCCACCCGCAAGGCGAAGGTGCCGCCCCCTACCGGACGCGCCGCGGGGGGCGCTGGCGGTGACATGGAGGATGACGGCCCTGTGGTGATTTTTTATTTCATATCGAATACCGCTTACTTTATAATTCCTTATATTCGGTTTGATTAAATATCTTTGTTTCATGCAGGGGAATAAAAAATCCTTTTGGGATAAATTTAATCTGAATGATGAGAAAATCGACATTGATGAAGACATGGGTATGATTAATTATCTCTTTGTTTTATACAGAAGTAGGTAAGTCGATATAAATTATATGTTAAATAGAATGCTTTAACAACAATAATATGGAAGTAATCATCTAGGAATAACTACACAGAGCTCGTAGTACATAGGGCTTGTACACAAAACTGCGTTGCGACGTCGCATCGCAAAAATCTGCGACTGTTTTGACAGATTTTCAGGTCAAATGCTTCATTACTGTCGCATGTTTTTGCGATGCGACGTCGCAACGCAGTTTTGTGTACAAGCCCATAGACCGGTGATAGTTTTAGTGACAAAACTCATTCACCAGAATGTACCTGTAGATAATCATCCTAACAGCTTATCGATTGTCTTGCCTCTTCAGAACCTAACGACCTCTAGTTCTAATGACTCAATTCCAGGGCCGGAGCGAGTAGAAGTGTTCTACTTCGATCAGGGCGGGTCGGAGTACCTGTGCTCGCGCGGGGGCGGCGGCGGCGCGCTGGCGCAGTGGGCGCGCCGGGCGCTGCGCCGCGCCGACCGCTGCTTCGCGGAGCTGCTGGCCGTGCCCACCTGCCTCGCGCTGCTGCCTGTTAGCTTCGCGCTGCATGTGTTCAGGTTACTATCTTTTTTATCACTTAAGCCATGAAGATAGATAGATAAATCGTTTATTTTCCTTCGGGTAACTTGCTAACTAACATTGGATATATTATTTCAAATCGCTTAAGTTGGGGCTGATGATTAAAAAACAGTGGTAAAGTTCATAAGGCTTTTCATTTTATTAGTTAAACAAATATCACTTTTATTTACAACCAAAGCAATCACAAATAATAGTTAAAAACTAATCGTAATCACCTAAAACTACTTAACAGATTGAAATATTTACAATAGAGTTAACAATTTATTAAATTACAGAACGTTTACACGTGTCAACTATCGAGGCGTTAAGTACCTACGTGTCGCTTTGTGGCGTGCATCAACTCGTTAACTAGCTACATGTCTGTCGCAGGGCGGCGCTGCGCGTGGCGGCGGCGGCGGCGCTGGGCGCGGCGGAGGCAGCGGGCGACGCGCTGAAGCCGGCGCTGGTGGTGCTGTTCAACGCGGGCGTGCGCGGGCCGTGCGCGGCGGCGGGCGCGGCGGCGGCGGCGGCGCGGGGCGCGGCGCGGCCGGCCGTGGCGCTGCTGGGCGACGTGGGCGCCGTGCTGGCGCGCGTGCTGGCGGCGCCGCGGCTGGTCACCGTGGCGCGCTAGGGGGGCGCGCCGCCGCCGCCGCCGGGTCACGCGCTCGCCAGCGGCTGCGTCACCACGGGCGAGCGCCGCGCCTCGTCCCCCGCGCTCTCCGCCGCGCCCCCCGCGCCCGCCGCCGCCGCCGTCGCGGGGGCAGAGCCCTCCGTCAGCCGGAGAGCCACTTCGAGATCACGGAGAACCTGCAATTAGAGAATATTTTGTGTTAGATCCTTAGTTATATTTTTAGCTTAAATACATACATTATTTTAAATCTAAATTAACTGTATTTTTTAAATATGTACATATATAGAACTGAATCGTAATCTACTTTCGTCGGTCTCGTAACTAAATATCTCGGAAGATCTTAAATGCGTTCGTGTAAATCATGCTACATACATAATTATAACACGAGCATAAATGTTTCAGGCCTTATTTGACGACAGTGACAGATTAGCCAGATTAGGCTTTGTAGAAAGTCTGATCGTGGAGCAAACACTTTGATGGATGGATCTAATATCCAGATAAATCATACGATCTCGTTAGAACAAGAACAACCACTATAAAACACCGGCATAGCCGTGTCTGACTAGCTGAAGGCAAGAAAGTAACAGATATAATATAACACCTAAAGTATATTAGTACGGGTCTTAGAAATGTTTGTCAGGCATGGAAAGATATCTCTCCGATGATAAATAGCGCCTATATTACTTGAGCTCCACTGCGTATCTAACGGTGGATCTGTGTGCACTTATCAGGTCAGGTCAGAGATAGTGAGGTTACTGTTACACCTAGCTTTGAATTGAGAGTGCAGCGGTCTGGTCACTACTATCTAACAACTCCGAACTCCGAGTCCGACCGTAGGGTTCATTAGGACATTCTCGAATGTAGTCCACGATTCCAGCCCTTTGGATCGACGTCCTTCAACTAGTAAACTAGATTAGGAAGGCCGAGAGTGGACGATTACTGGTCAATCTACTTAGTTTCTTTTTTAGCTAAACTAGGGTTTGTCACCGTGGTGAAAAGATTGGCCTCTCAAATAAGCCTCTGTCTCTGACTGCACAGAGTACGCCGAACGTAAATTAGCATCAGGGCCCTAAGCCGGTAAGCAATAACGGCACAGTTGTGTGTCGGCAGCATGGGTGTAGGTATTCATTATCCGCGTTTTAGGAAATATTGATTGCATCTTTTTTAAAGAACTAACGTTAATAAACCGTAATAATTGTTTCATATTGCACTGCTGGGACTCACTAACCCTAAAACGGATACCTAAAGTCGGAAAACCATTCAGACGACACAGAATTGAGCTGCCATTGCTTAGTAGACTTGAGGCCCAAGTGTTTCGAGGGGCTTCCATTGGCTGGTGACGAAGCTCGGTACTCACGTCAGTCTCCTTGGCGTCGAGCAGCTGGAAGCGGCGGTCGAGCGCGGTGAGGTGCGCGAAGGTGAGGTGCAGGTGCGCGTGCAGCCGCAGCAGCGCCAGCTGGCGGAAGTGCGCCGCGTAGAGATGAGCCACCACGTGGAACAGAAGACGCACCACGCGCCGCACCGTCGCGCCGAACACTGATGGGAACTCGTTCGCTGGGGGAGAAGAGAGGACAGGTTGAGTCGAGAGGTTGAGGAAGGACATGATGAGATTCTGGCTTTAGCTGATTCGGTGGGGATGGTATAACAAGCAAGTATTAAAATGATATGAAAATGACTGCCGTTACAAAAGTGAAAGCTGGAACTTGAGTCCGCGAGCAATCTTCATATTGCTCTTTATTGGCGTTAAATACAGTTGCTTAATATATTTTAAATTTTAAGTTTTCTGTGGTATTGAGCTGGGACTCAGGGTAGACGGTGAAAACTAATAACAGTACCCAATAACCCAACGAATTATGTATCCGCAAGTTATTCAGTAGTCACCCTTGGCCAGCAGTAAAAGACCGACCTGATGCCGCCACCTCGTGCCAAGACAAGCCGACACAGTTTAAACTTGCATGCGCACATTCAAGGCCAAGTGTAGGCGGGTACGGTCTACGTAAATAGCTGTGTTTATAGCTATTGATTGTCCGACCCTCAGTACAATATAGTCGTTGTTGGAAATAGAATAAATATTACGCATAATAAACATTATTATTATTATATAAATTCAATGACACAGCATTTGATCGTGTCGTGCATCGAACATTTATTATACTTATAGGTTCCTTAGGTACCTTCTAGCATAATATGTAACAAGTAAAAGTATTTACACATCTACACAACGGTTATAAGTTTACAACATTTATATTATATCATTTTCCTATTGGAAATTGTAAGTAATTCTGTTCTGACTGGCCCATTATCGATATACAATTCCCGGAATCAAATGCAATATTTTTATCGAAAAGGCGAGATATGAAATCGATCCGAAGATAAAATAAGCGGACACTCAATATTATAATAGTCATCATCGAATCAAATTGGAAATATTGAACCATTTAAAGTACTTTATCGTGTATCGCGACAAAGGCTGGTTAGAATGCTACTCTAGTAAGCTGCGATGCAAGGAATTGCAAATATAACCCAATATGGTTGTGGTGTTTGGGTACTAAGTAAGGATGACTCAAACAACGCTAACTTGGCGACAGAAACAAGGGCCAACATCAAAAAAAGTATTCAGGTGACTATTTGTATTTTTTGGCTCTGACATGATAACTACGACTAAACACTTCTTCGTTCATATAGGGCTGGCAGTTATAGAAAAAACTTAATAAAATCTGCGTTATCGCACTCTAGACCACAACTCACCGTATTTAGTAGGGAACACGGTCTCGTCATTGACCGTGTTCTGCGTGTAGGTCATGACGTAGTCCACGTACTGCGGCGCGGCCACGCGGCACTTCTTGCCGCGCTCGTCGTACCACGCGTACGTGCGCGCGCCCGGCCCCGTCATGTCCGGGCAGGACGCCGCCGTGCAGAACTCCGACACCGTGCCGTAGAGGAGGTTCACGTGGTCGAATAGCGCCAGAGCTGGAAATAGTGGAAGGTACATGGTTAAAGCATTGTCTTGTGAAGGGAATGGGTGGGGTGAGTACAGAAGTCACCTGGCAAACAGCACTTGAATGAAGCGCGGAAGGAGTTAGACAGATAGTTTTGTTTTGGTTAATTTTTGACCATTATGAGGTCAAGTGCACTCTCTGTTAAAAAAGTGTTATCAGTCCAGAATAATAATAAATCCTCCCACACAGTAGATTTTCCCTGTTCCTCCCTGCTAATTAGCGCGCAGCCCACGCGGCCAGTAAATAAGATAATACCGTTGTACCTAAAACAGCTATATTCTAATTACACGTGATGGATGTCAACAGTTATGTTGAAATGTGAGTAGGCAATAAAGTGATTAAAGCGCAGCCATGGAGCCGTGGTTCGGCTAATTAAAACAATATAAGTACGTGAGGTCGGAGGGTAATTAGCGATGTCAAATAGGTTTTATGAGTACATGACCTCGCAGCACGAGACAATCGAGACACATGCAGCAGCCTCGCTCGCGACCTCACTACACTCGTAAACTGTGAGATCGTGAACAATGGCTATTAACTTTTATCTGCTCCAAAAACATTACTGTTGCAAGACATGCAAAGTATTGGTTAAAAATGCAAAATCACACATAAACTGTTTTGCCGTAACGATAGTTAACTTATTTACTTTCATGGCGCTGGCTGGACGGCAGCCAGCGGACTACATAAACATAAACACTCATAAAACTGTTTCAGAGTAAGCTTCTGTCTCGTTAACGTGTCGCATAAAAAGTTGACTCTGTAAATGTCCTGGCATTAAGAGTGATTGCATGTGTAACGGTGGCAGCGTGGTGGTCAACCGGTCACAAAGGTCGCGGCGTCGGTTGCTGACACGCGCGGGTCAGTGACAGTCGCCACGTCACGTTGCGTCACGGGAGCCCGGAGCGCCCGGATGCACCCGCGTCCAGGTGCACGCACACGTGCCGCCGCCCCCGGATCCTACACGGGGATTTTTTACCACCACCGTGCTCATTGCACAACTTATACAAGGCGAAACCCTCTAACTTGTAATGCCTGACACCTTTAATGTATATGAGTCATTTAACCACAAAACATCGAGGAATTTAGTTTTTATGCAGCGGAGAAAATACTGGGTTTGTCCGGTACCGGTGTGTAAATCCCAAATATTTGATTATTCATTTATTGATTTTGGAAATGGTGACCGTTAAATGATGGTGTCCGAGATGCTGATGTCACGTCCGCAGCGCTAGTAGGTTGCCTCGAGCAAATCTCCGCAGAGATTACAGAGCTGATGGCTGCGACCAAAATTGCTGGAAAGTAGATTAGTTTCACTCGACCTCGGCGGTGATGATCGAGTCACGCACCGTGAGGCGATCAGCGATAACAATGAGATACGAGTGTGGTGTGGCAACAAGCAATAACTTGGGCGGCGGCGGCGTGCTGGCGATCCGTCGCGCTCGCACCAACCCCAGGGTCGTGCCTCCTCCCGACGACGTCTTTGTCAGCGGTCGCCGCCATTGTCAACGCAAGTCTTACATTTCCGCAAGCAGCTTCCGCCTCCGCGTTAATCCAGCAAAAAATATCACGACAAATCAATTGTTGACTTTTTCGATAAAAAAACGATTAAATTCGTGATGTTTTCTCGTTTCTGTCTTGTTTACACGTTTAGAAAAAGCTTCGAACAATCTACAATATCAGCTGACGTCATCGAACGATCGTTTCAATATTTACCCAAACAGATAGTGTTTGTATACCAATTTAGCCACCTCCCGCCAGCTCAGTAAGGAAACATGTATCAGTAAAAAACCAAGTGGCTAGGATGTCGAGATTGAAGTAAGTGTATTTGCTTAGGAAACCAGTTATTTTCTTATGGGAGGTATAATGAACTTTGATTATCTCATGTTCGTTAAACAAGCATTGCGTCAATCCGGCCCGATGGAGTCACTGAGAGCTTCCTTGATGTGCGACCGGCGTGACCCCCCGACACTTGATGAAGATTCTCATAGTCAAATGTGATGATCGGTGGAACTCGTGACGTCACCGAGAGTTCGAGGTCCTCGGTGCTCCACTCTGAGGGTCCGCCCACGGATCGCTTACACAAACAACAGCCACTAACAAACACTTCAAGTTACCACTGTATGACAGCCTCTTTAGTTACTTTAGTTTGGTATTTATCGTGGTAAAGCATCTTTACAAAACTAAATTATTCGTACCTGTACACTTGTACAGGTAAGTTCGAGTTTCTTCTTGGTTGGTAAGTAAGATTAACACTATAAAGTTTTTCGAAGAGAATTCCTGGATAACAGCAGCTTGAAAAGGACAATCATAAATAGCTTTCATCAGTATTATAACTTCAGCAGCTCCTTATATACAATCTCACTTTACCAAATATATAATTTTTTAAGGAATACGACATAATTTATATAGAAAGTTGATGTTGTTTGTATACTAAGCTGAGTGCCGCTACGATCGATGCCGTAGACAAAAGGGCCATCGGATCTAACAAGAATCACACTGTCCCAACACCTCCATAAAAATATTAATGCGACAACACAAGTTTACGAGCTCTGCATGAAGAGTATGAACACCGTGAGTGGGCCGATCTCCGGAATAGAAATAAAATTGCCAATAAACCGAGTATCTGTGCGAGCATCGACACGAATCGATAGTTAAACGTGATGGTGATCGCAGCCGCATCTGATGGACGTGGAGCGGCCGATGAACCGCGGCGGGACACAGCTCGGGGACGGCTCATTAATAATGCAGTCACGGACCAAGGCCTGGCCACAGGGCACTAGGCACATCATTGTCCCTCAACTTGCATATTCCGCACACTTGGCAACGCGCCTCCCACTGCCGGGGAAATACGAAACCACAATAATATACAATAAAACACTAAAACAACAATTTTATTATGTGCAATCAGAAAAGAAAAGACGCAGTGGCAGCGCCAACGCGACGTAATAAATACGAGGTGAATTTTCCGGATTCTTGAAATGTGAAGGTGAATTACGATTTATTATAAGTTCTTGTAAACGTGAAGACTGGAAATAAACTTTAATAAAGTCATGCGACGACTGCGTTGAGCAATTTCTGGACTGTGGCTAACGCAGATGGAGCACAACAATGTGTGCCTTATGCGGAACGAATTACGGCCCACACAAGAAACTAAGTAACAACAAGAGCAATGTCGATCATACCACGGCTGAGCGTGGCTTTACATCAGCGCCGTGAAGGAGTTTGCACGTAATGCGAGTGCGGCGTGAGGCAAGGCGCTCGGATTGTTTTAATGCTTCACACTTTGCGCAATGTTGTTGCTTGTTGCAACGCGTAAAATTATAAGTACACACTTAATTCTTTACGATTGAGACATACATTTAAACCGCAACGTAATTACAACAATAAAAATTTGATTGGATGACCAAAACTACCCAAAACCTTATTTCATTTAACAATAACGTCGACACACAAAATTGCTTCAATCAAAGCGAGACCCTCATTCACGGAAGGAACTCCAGTGATCGATGCCCTTGTACATCAAATCTAGTCTCCACGGGCGAGGCCACTCGTCTATGTCCGCGGCCATGTAGAAGCAGTCGACAACCAAACTGCAATTAAGCAATAAGTGGTGATCGGCGCCGGTAACGAACGCGGAACAATCGCAGCAGGATGGCCGCATCCTCCCGCGCCGCCGCCGCCGGTAGAGACAAGTTCAATGGCAATCAACTGCAGCCAATCACGGACATTGCACGTGATTGTGCAATTAAGGCCGGTAAAGTGGCTCCATTATCGGTCGTCTTGTAAGAGGATCATTTGTTTTGCGCTAATGTTCTCACGGCGTGCAGCGAGCGCGGCCCGTCAGCGGCGACACGACACGTGAAAATCCGGATTCTTCGGCGACGTGTCTCCAGTAAGACCCTGAAGACTGACGACATCCGCAGCGCAAACACGACTAACTTAATCCATTTCCATATTGCATCAAGTATTTTGAACTCTATAGAACGGCTGTGGAGACTGCATTACCTTTAAATATCCGCTATGCGAAACTGTCTTCATAAACTATGTGTACACCTTCCTCATCTATTCTTCAAGTAATGCCTACGCCCAAAGGTTTTCGTGGTGCTTTTAGCGATAGACAACAACACAATTCCAATTTTGATAAAGCCAAACCAAGCCGGAATCAAAGTGTGTTTCACTTTGTCGATAATGGATTCGTAAATACGACTGATTTGATCCGATTTGAATAGAAAGTGCAGCGTGGCGCGTCACGGCCGCTGCTTTACCGTTAGTAATTGGTGAAAAGAGCATCGATTAATCCGACTAAACTAAAGCCATTTCCATTGTATGAAATGAATCGCGCAATGCATACAACGGCGACGGTGCCACTCATAATGGTGATACCCACGATTCAGTGAAACTTGTGTGACCTACATACTGTGTCCAATATTTATCTTTCCAATGAAGAACCTCTGCTCTTGAGCTTGAACCGGATGAGATCAATGCCCGATTACATTTAGAATATACAATACAAATTTTCACTTTCAAATCCCAATTGGGCGGTGGTAAATGATATAATGGCGTTTTCGGAGCTCAGTGAAAGTGATTTGCATCTGAGCGAACCCACACGTGGCGCGAGGCGCGGGCCATTAGCATAAACACAATGAGCGGCGCCGTCGCAGCCGACCTCTGCACTCCGGCTTTCTATAGGCTCTAGTGTAGCTGCAGCGTGAAGCGGCGAGCAGCGCGCTGCAGCGGGGCGGCGGCGGCGCGTGCGCAGTGAAAGTGCCAGCCCCAAGTTCTGGTTATTCAAATCAGCATGAGAGTTGTGACTTGTGACCCGTTTCGTGACGAGGACGTAATTCTAGAGATATCGCTTGTCTTAGATACGGATATTAAAATAGCTAATGATATGTGGCGAAGTAGAGGAACCGGTTCAACTAGTTCCTGGTCACGTAAATAGCGGAGCCGCGGCACTTGCCAGTGCGACGCTGTTGCCATGCTGCGGCTTTGACAACACTAACTTATTGACAAACATCATATTAATTCTGAACACTAGTCATTTACCATGTAGTTTTCGCAAGCACGACACGACGTAACTGACATTGACTTGACAGATAACGGAGCATAATTTAATATTATTAAAATTGCAATTGCTATAATTTATAAATAATTGTAATACATGTATGACCAACAATAAATACAATCGAAGGTTGTGCAACACGAGCCCGCCGCGTCCAACCCGGCGCCGGCGACGCTAATACAATGGTACAGTTCTCGGGGCACGTACTGAATCGTTGTAGAAAGTTCGAGAAAATAATGTCAAAACCACAGAATGAATTTGTGTAAATAATGCGGGAAGTGGGTGAGCGAGTGCCGGAAGCCGGAGGTGAGGTTCCCATGGCGGCGCGGGGGAGGCCCCGCGATAGGAAACTAACTCCGTAATACACTGGTGTGCGGGTCGCTACTCTACTTTGATGTGATTGATAAAATGATAGTCCGGTAAAAGTTTAACACTATTTATTTATACCGAAAATACTATGCTATGATAATTCTAATGATTTGATGTGAATGCACCCGATTTGTATGATTGCTAAAAGTACACTGATTTGTGCCGCGCGTGTAAGTAGGCACCGCTACGTCACAGTGACGCCGACAGAGGGTGTTCGGTGACACACAGTGGCCCGAACATGCTCCGGGGGGCCAAAAATCCAAATTCAATACTAAAGATTATATAATGCTAAATGATTTTGTTATATGATTACAAGATGAACCAATTTTTACCTTACTGCTAAATATTTGTTAGTACATACCTACTTAACTAAATGATAATAAAATTTATAAAGATAGACTTTTTGAAATAACAATGTTCAAACGACAGAATCACCTTCGAGGTACCGTCTTTTATAAATTACCGGGGAAGTTGCTTTATCTACTTTACTGAATCTTATGCTCGATAATCGACTGAAAACGTTATAATTTGATCTGTCATTATTTTCACTACTCTCATTCACTTCACTCACTCTCGGCTGACGGTCAGCCGTGCTCTGCTTTCGCGAATTCACTTCACTAACACTAACACTGGAGCCTGATCTGCCGGCGGCGGCGCCCTTTAGGGACGCACGGCTCGGCTGCTGCGGCTGCGGCGCCGGCGGCAGGCACCACCAGCCCGACGCCCGTCGTCTTCGGATCACCAACACCACGATGATAGTTGCTAGTATGGCCAATGTTCCGTAGCCAACTGAATACTGATGCACATCGTGAAAGGACATCGTACTCATATCTAATGATTTTGCATCTGATTTCAAACCTTTTATCCTTTCTCCTATCTCTGCTAAGGTTTGGTTGATTGAACTTCCTTCATCTTTCTCCGGGACTTCATGGGATGTCACGCTAATATTGATGAGATGATTGATCTGATCTATTCTAGGATTGTTTATACTGGCGGAAATATGTACCGTATTGTAATGGTGTTGTATGCTATGCAATGTGAACTCTTTTCCTCTTGCAATACAGTTCTGATTTAATGATAGAATGCCTGCTCCGGTCAGCTGTTGCGTAGTTATTTGATCGCCACATATTATTTTTACTGAGTAGCTGTCGCAGCAAAAATAAAAGTATTGTGATGGTGTATTTAGCTCCACCCATTGATTTTTGCAGATGTTTTTCTCAATGATACATTGATCTGTATTTTTATCGCTGCTTAGACAAAGGTCTTTATCATTTTGTAGTCGCCGTACAGGTTTTTGCAGTTGGCAAACATACGTGTCTTTCAGGAGGATGCATGATTGTAACTCGTTCATATTTAATATGATATAGGAGTCTCGTAGCAGATTGATTGCTAAGTGCTTTGATATAGGGGTTATACTGAGCATGCTGTTGAGTTGCTGACGTGGTATGGCTATGGTTTGATACAATTGGTATGTATCTCTAGATACGAGAGGAAAGGTTATTTCGAAGATGATGTATTCTTCAGTAACTCTAGTTTTTAGTCTGAGTAATTTATATATTTCTTGTAGGTTTTGTAGTAGGTCAGTTACAGGTAACGTGAGCTCTTTCGCCATCTGACTGCTGATTATTTGTAGTTCGGTTCTAAGTTGCGTGGGAGTTAAAAGATGTAGACTTATTTGTCCGTGATAAATATCGGTGATTGTGTCTAACAATACATTTTGTAGCTCCTTCAGGGTTAGCAGGAGATGATTTCCGGCCAATGCTGTTAATGTGAAGTCTTGTATCATGATTAAATCTTGAATTCTGGTCTGTAGTGCATTTGCCGAGGATTCTAAAGCTGTAAGTTGTTTGTGTATATATTTATGTTGCTTTTCCATAGTGCTTTCTATGCGTTTTAATGAGTTGAACTCTGCTTCTACTACTGAAGTCTGATTTTGCCATAATTTTGCTTGATATTGTTGGTTGGCTCTTATGAGTTTGATATCCTCGGCGTACTTTTCTGCGAATTGGCTGTCGAGTACTCCGAACAGGGCATTTGCTAGGTAGCCGACTCCGTTGATAAGGCCTCGGCGCCGACGCTGTCTAGCGTACTCGTTGTAATGCTGATTCAAAAGTAGTTCGTTACAATAGCTTATCTCTTGATACGTATGCTGTAATTGTAGTAAGATCATTTGACAATTAGTGTCTCGGTCAATTTTATGGCACGTGCTGTTGAGGTATGCTGATAATTTATGAAAGGCTTCGACTCCAGTCCAATACGGCGCCATGTCGTAGTAAACTACGAGGGTCCACTTATCTCGTATTAGCTCAATTTTTGAAATAGGGTCGAAGAATATGCTTTGATTTTTGGGAAGCGGTGATATATTGATTTGTGCCGTGGATGATGAAACCAGCGTCATAAAAAATAATAACGCTGTGACAATAGCATGGAGCCCCATGCGTCTTGGCCGTTTTTGATGTCGATGCTCTGATGTGTTTTCCGCTGATTGACTTGATATTTGCTCTTGATTTTGCTGTTTTCCCAGCGGTAAAACTGATAACTTTACTACTGGACGTTTGATATAACCATTCTTGGTCTTCAGAGTGACGACTCTGACCAGGTCATCCTTCCCAGGATGTAACTGCGTCACTCTGCCCATTGGCCACTTACCCGGGGGTAAGTTGTCATCTTGTATAGTGACCAGATCTCCAATGCTGATGTTGGGTTTGGGCTTCAACCACTTGCTTCTAGAAGACATCTGCGTCAGATATTCTGCCTTCCATCGTTTCCAGAGTTCCTGGAACATCTTCGACGTGAGGTGCCAACGCGTTCTCGCATCTTGCTCTGTTTGAATGATGGCTGACCCGGCGCGCCCAGTTAGAAAGTGGGCAGGCGTAAGGAAATCGAGGTCCTCTGGGTCTTCTGATAATGCACATAGAGGCCGTGAGTTTAAGCAGCTTTCTATCTCACTGAGCAGTGTGGCATACTCTTCAAACGTCAGCTTTTGATCTCCCACAACACGTTTGAGATGAAACTTTAGACTCCGCACAGCCCTCTCCCAAAGGCCTCCAGCGCTTGGCCAAGATGGAGCATTAAAATGCCACTCGATCCCCATTTCTGTGACTTCTGCAAGAAAACTATCACTGAATACTTGCTGAAGCTCATGATATTGCTCTTGTATTGCTCGATTCACACCAATAAAATTAGTGCCGCAGTCTGAATAAACGTGCTTGGGCACATTCCTCCTTGCTGCTAGGCGACGGATGGCAGCTAAACATGCTGAACTGGTCATGTCCGACACCAGCTCCAGGTGTACCGCCTTGGTGACGAGACAGACGAAAATTGCTATGTAGCCCTTGTTTGTTTTGACCCCGCGTCCTTTGCTTGCCTTGACCTCCACATGACCCGTATAATCTACGCCTGTATGATAAAAGGGGTACTCAGGGTTGCTTCTGGCATCTGGAAGGTCACCCATTAGTTGATGTGACATCTCAGGATTCTGCTTCCTGCACGTGATGCATTTTCTGATTTGCTTTTTCACTGCTCTATTACCGCCCATTACCCAGTATTGCTGTCTTAAGTTGGCGAGTGTCAGTCGGGGGCCACCGTGGAAGGTATGTTGATGTGCTTCATCAATGATGAGAGTTGTGAATCTGCTGTCATGTGGCACAATGATTGGATGTTTCATATTATCATGTATGTTTGCGTTTGCTAACCTTCCACCCACGCGCAATATGCCTTGTTCGTCCAAAAAAGGATTCAAATTTAGTAAATTACTCTTGCTTGATAAATGTTTGTTTTGCTTCAGCTGATCTATTTCTGTCTCAAAGTACTCGCTTTGAATATTTTTGATGACAACTAATTTCGCACGGCGCAGCTCATGTAATGTGATATAAGCCGGCCTCGTCGTGTTTTGCTGTTTATGCATACGTAGTATCCATGCTACAATATGTACTACTTTGCTTAGCTTACTATGATCGTTTAATAAATCATTTATAATGCTCTGATTATTTTCCGATTTTTGGACCACATTTGATTGTTTTATCTTCAATTCTTGATCAGTTGTGTATTTATGCTCGTCTCGCTTGTCTTCCTTGTGAAATGTCGCCAGCCACGAAGGGCCATTCCACCATAAATCGTGCTTTTTCATTTGCTTGACGGAGAGGCCACGACTTGCTGCGTCAGCGGGGTTATCGCCCGTGCTTACGTAATCCCAGCTGTTCTTCGGTATGATTTCGCTGATGCTCTTGACTCGGTTAGCTACGAAAGGCTTCCATCTTGACGGGTTTCCGTTCAGCCAACCAAGCACCACCATTGAGTCGCACCAACAATGCAATTCGATAGTAGTATTTTGACCTTCGAAACTTTGATAGATTTTTTGCATAAATTTTGATAATAGATGCGCCCCGCTTAGTTCCAGTTTAGGTAATGATAGTGATTTCTTTTTCGGGACTAGTCTTGTTTTGGAACCGAATAGTACTGTGTATGATTGCTCTCCCTTCCGTGCTCGTGCATATACCACACAACTATATGCCTTAATAGAAGCGTCTGAAAATCCATGTAGTTCAATGATGTCATTTTCATGTGAACCTATCCATCTTGGAATTTCAAATTGATTGATTTGATGCAACTGTGCTCTGATTTTTTGCCACTCAGCGTTTATTTCAGTGGGTACTAAGTCGTCCCAATTCAGCTTGTCTAGCCAAACTTGCTGAAATAGTATTTTGAGTTTTGTTGTGATAGGCGCCAGGAAACCTAATGGATCGAATAGTTTTGATATCTCTCCCAGTAGGATTCTCTTGGTCAGTTTTACAGGTGGTTGATCTGGGATGCTGCATGTAAATGTGAACACGTCTTTTTCGGGTATCCACTGCAGTCCGAGTGTTTTTGATATGCTGTCTGTTTTGAACGTAAAATGATTGCTGTCGTTGCTTTCTTGTACTTGGAGGCTTTTTAATAGTTTCGGCTCGTTTGATGACCATTTTCTCAATAAAAACCCACCAGATTTTAGAAGAGAATTCAATTCCATGATTAACTGCTGTCCGTGTTCGATTGAATGGGATCCATGGCAAACGTCATCCATGTAAAATGATTCCTCCAACACTTTTGCTGCTGCTGGGTATCTATGACGTTCATCTGATGCTAACTTTCTCAGTGTCATCATTGCTAAATATGGTGATGAACGGCAGCCATAACTCACGGTCGACAAATGATAGATTCTGATTGCTTGATTGGGTGAGTCCCGCCATAAGATTTTTTGATAACATTGATCTTGTTCGTTGACCTTGATTTGCCGAAACATCTTTTCGATATCGGCGGTCCACGCGTATTGATATGTGCGCCATTTCATGATGATTGATTGCAAATCTTGCTGTAAATTTGGCCCGGTGTACATGAGATCGTTCAAACTCACTCCTGTAGAGGTTGGTGCTGATGCATTGAATACAACTCGCAATTTAGATGTGAGCGCCTCGCTCCGCTGGACAGCATGATGCGGTAGAAAGCATTCAAAGATTGATGTTTGTTTGCAGGGCTCCATGTGGTTCAATGCAATATATTCGTCCATGAAGGCCTTGTAGTCCTCAGCGAGTTTCGGGTTTTTTGCTAATTTTCTTTCCATGTTTCGTAATTGAGCTGTAGCTATGTGTTTTGATTGACCCAGTTTAGAATTGATGTCCTCTTTCAATGGCAAACGAACTATGTACCGACCGTCTGATTCCCTTGTAGTCGTGTCGTTAAAATACTGAATGCACTCTTGATCTTCCATTGATAAGTCTGATTCATCCTTTATATCTTCTATCTCCCAAAATTTGTGGATATCTTGCATGTTATTTAACACGACGTTGCATTGATAAGTTTTTAAGTTACCACATAGTAACCACCCTAAGTACGTTTGCTGTGCTATGGGTTGGGTACCGTTTTCTCCTTTTAGTATCCCACCCATCATGATAGTTGAATATATGTCGGCCCCCAGAAGTAGGTCCACGGGGCGGCTGACGTTGTATTCTGGATCTGCTAATTTCAAGTTTTCTATGAAAGGCCACGATTGCTTTGGAAATGATTGATTTGGCAAGTTTTTGATTAGTGAGTTCATGATGATAACGTCAGCATTAAATGTGAAGTTGCTGTGCATTGACTGACAGGAAATTGATATCATCCCCTTGCTGTTGTTTTGTTTTTCACCTACTCCGAAAACTACACCTTTGCAGGCTTTTCTTTTTAGGCCTAATTGCTGCGCGGCGCTTTCTCTTATGATTGATATCTGGGATCCTTGATCCACTAATGCTCTTATGACATGCAGGGTGCCGTCGGCCCCGGACACCTTCACTAACGCCGTCGACAACAAGATTTCCGTAAAGTTTTCCTTGGAAACATGCGACACGTTTTCATTCCTTTTCTGAGAATTATGATAACTATTTTTGTTCCGCGGCGGCATCGGCGGCTTTGCATTGATCACGGCAAAGGCATCGTGTAACAGTGTATTGTGATTCCCTGAACACTGTCGGCATCGCTTGGTAGAATAACACGGCTTTCCAAAGTGATCGTATAAGCAGTTTACGCAATAATTGTGTTTATTCACTGCCCTTAGTTTTTGCTCGCTGGGCATTTCGTTGAATAATGTGCAACAAAACAGCGCATGGCTCACATTACAAAGAGGACATTTGTCACGTTGTTGCTCGGAACTTGATAGGTAAAATGATTTCGGTGGAATGCTTTGCCTATTATTATTTGGTGATTGATAGTTAGATTTTTTCTGATAGAATGATTGATTTGCTTGCTGTTGTGGGTTTGATTTAGGTACATGTTGATCTTGCTTCCTACGGGATGACTCTAGGACGGTAAATTTTCCTTCTAGAAAGTTCATAAACTCCTGCAAATTGGGCAGTTCCCTGGGTTGCTTGAGTGACTCGATGTACTCGCTGTAAGAGTCATTGTCCAGCTTCTGTGATAATATGTGGACCAACATAGGGTCCCACGTTGATATGTCCACACCGAGGTTTTGAATGGCGTGTAGGCATTCCTTGCTTACGTCATGAAGTTTTTTGATATGACCCAATGATTGCTGCTGCATAGTAGGGAGATTTAGAAGGTTATTGATGTGTGAAGTGAAGATAAGCCGTTTGTGATTATATCTGTGATTAAGAATCTCCCAGCATACTATGTAATTATCCGAGCTTATCTGAAGATGGTGAATCAAACGCTCAGCTTCGCCGTTGATCTTACTTTTCAGAAACTGCATTTTCTGAGCGTTCGATAATGATGGATTGTTGTGGATTGCCTCGTTGAAAAGGTCCTTAAACGAAACCCATTGTTGATAACTTCCACTAAAAGACGGAATGTCCATCTGTGGGATTGCCTTGTCCCTGTGGGACACGGACCACATTTTGGTGTTGATTTTCTTTTTGATCTCATTGAACTTCATCTCGTATTGATTGTACTGATTTTCGTATCTAGGTTCTTCTTCTTCGACTTCCCCAGCTATTTCCCAGTGAAGGTTGTCGATCGCTGTCCATCTGCTCTGGATAATTTTCAAAGCATCATCATATTCCCACTTGTTTTCAAGGGTATCTACATTGATGTTATCGAGACATCGCTGAAATGCTTTGAAGTTGATGCCCTGCTTCTTGAACATGTCATCTAGCTTGCTGAAGGTTCCTCTAGATGACTTGAAGTTACTGGCGTCTTCCCTGCTTGATAGTTGACTGCCACTCGCTATTGGTTGATGATTGCCCTGTTGATCAGCTGCTTCTTCAAACTGCTCTTCTATGCCTTTCCCAGATGACTGCTCCTCACGCAACTTGCTTCCCTTCTCCTTCTTCATGAGCTCATCGTATTTTGTTTGAATTAAATCCGACAAAGTTTGATATAAAACCCTAGTCCTCTCGCACTCGCCGTCTTTAAAATACGCATCGTCAGACGATCCGTACCTTTCTAATTTTTGATGATTAGCCATATAACTACCCCATAATGACTCAAGTTGATTAAAACGCTGTTTACAGTATTCAATGCTCTTACGATCTGCTGGATCTTTCTTAAAATTAGTTAGAAGCTTCTTGATTGATTCAGAAATTTCTGCTTGCTTGGTATAGAGTACGACCTCCATGATTGATTGATTTATAGTTGATTGATATGATGATGATGTAGGTATGTAAGAAAAAGGAAAGATCTTACTTTATGCTGCTGCTTTGATAATGATATGGGCCCCCAGCACTTTTAGAGGTGCTAAGAGTCTGCTCCTGCTCCGATAGCACTGCAATCCAAGTCACGGAACTGCTCACTATAGTCACTGATAAAACGTCCTCACACTCCGTTACGACACTTACGACGAATGTCCAAAAACGCGCGCGAGGTCCAAGATCGAAGGACCAATGTGCGGGTCGCTACTCTACTTTGATGTGATTGATAAAATGATAGTCCGGTAAAAGTTTAACACTATTTATTTATACCGAAAATACTATGCTATGATAATTCTAATGATTTGATGTGAATGCACCCGATTTGTATGATTGCTAAAAGTACACTGATTTGTGCCGCGCGTGTAAGTAGGCACCGCTACGTCACAGTGACGCCGACAGAGGGTGTTCGGTGACACACAGTGGCCCGAACACTGGTATTATACGAATCTTCTTTATAACCGGTATTCCAGTAATATGGGAAAATCACTAATAGTTCTGTGTTCGATTTCCTCAACAGTTTATAAAATGAGGAATACCCAAGCGTATTATACGAGTAGGGTAGACAGGGAAATTGCCTATTTCTTTCTAATTTAGTATGTGCCTTCTTCTTTTACAAATTATTGTGAAAATTTCATAAACGTTAAGCTTACTGAGAAGAAAGTGGGATGGTGGTTAGGTAGCTGCACTGGGACTAGTCACCTTTATGAAAAAATTTGCCACTCAGACTAGCCAGCTACCGCATAATGGTACAGCTTGTGACGACAGGATAGAAGAGACACTCACTGTGCGAGGCGAGCCACTCGTTGTAGTCGAGCCCCTGCGGCAGGTCGACCAGCTGGCGCAGGTCCAGCTCGGGCAGCTTGCGCTCCAGCAGCGCCTCCTGCAGGTACAGCTTGGGGTCCCCGGGCGCGTCGCCGTCGCGCTCCTTGCGCCGCGCCTTCCTGCAACCAACACAGGGAACTGTTAGCGGATGCGTCGGAATCTGGTTGCGGTGCCGCACCAAACAGCTCTGTCAGTGGAGATGGGTATAGGGGTCGTAGATTGTACCAACCATGTGTAATAAGCTGTGGTCGGTGACAGGAAGTAGGGGCGGTAAAATTGTATTTACAGTAGTGGATAAGATATTATAATTGACAAAAGTATAATCGCAAAAACAAAGATACCAATTCGATGCTACCGGGTGGTTCTGTAAGAAATTCGATGTGAGCTCATCGTGGAACCATTGCTCATTGACATCGGCATCGTCGATGAGACTAGATAATTTGTTTTTTTATAGAATCACCTAACAAACACAACGAAGCCACATAGAAGTGCCTTTATATTTAGGTAATAAATAATAATAAAGAAAATATCAAACGACTATAAAAACTAGTAAGCAAGTCCTTAAGGGCATTTTTTAAACTCATATGTAATACAATTAACGTTAATGCGCTTTTTAAGTTTAGCACAAACTAGTTTTTCCTGTAAGTCATGATCTTTATTGATTGAATACATAAAATTAATGGATTTGTTTTTCCTTAGTTTATTTAATGCGTTCTCAACGTTAATAATACAATAGGCATATTACAAAACGATTTACTGTACAGAAGCGGGCCATTATCGATATGTTTTGCGACGGTCATATGTAAACAACCAATCAATTCTCCGCGAGATATTGTGAAACTATATGGCGTGATGGATGATAAGCTTTAAGCAACATTACTGGAAAGATAACAAATAATGAAACATTGTGTGTTTGTACGGACCGGCTTTCCGATACAAAGACTCAACATCACAAAGCAATATAGATCAGTGAAGCGGACTTGAAGAGAAGGGCGATCCGATAGTCACAGACGAGGCCGCGGTCTGCCGGCCCACTGCCTCAAGGAATAACTAGTAACTATATAACTATAGGTATTATTGCACCATCCTTCCCTACAGTTGCAGACAGGCCGGTAGGACTCAGTAAAGATCATGCCACCACAGTTACGACTGTTTCGGGTAAGTACCTACCAATAAACCAGCGATAGCGTCATACACGTTTATGCGTTTCGCACAACGCACATTCGCACTTGCCATGACATCACGGAGTAAACAAAATATTCTAACGTGCCTGACGTGTGTTAATGTGGTCCTATTATTTAACGACTTAATTGCAATGAAGTGACAAGTTTCATGATCATTATAAAACTAGATCTCTGCTATTGTTCATCAGGGATTAATCTAAAAACCCAAGGCTATAAAAGAAACAGTTAAATAGATAGATTTTAAAGAAGGTCACCGTGGTTTGCGGCGGAGCTGGCTGCGAGTGTCGGGGACGTGTATGAGGTCGCCATTGTGTGCTGCCCCGGGGACTCTTGCACACTCTATGCTCCAACACATACACGCCACAGACCACAGTTAGGATTAACTTGTCAATTTCGTAAGATGTCCTTCATAATTTCTCAAATATGAGGGTAATTATTGATCTTTCTACCCACCGATGTCGCATGCAGCCGGCACTGGCATTCAAAATGGAAAGTTTTAAGAATTCTCGAGAATTCACGTTCGGACTTTAACCTCATTTTTTGTCGACCGAACAAATCACAGGGCCGTGCGACATTTGTCGAGATGGAGTCGCTATTCAATTGAAAATTTGAAAAGAAAAACTTCGACGAAGGCGAAGTGTTAAAGCTTTGAGTGTATTGATGGAGTACTAACTTCCCGAGGACCGTGTCGACGAAGACCGAGAGCCACAGCATGAGGAGCTCCAGGCAACTGTCCATCCCCCCGGAGCAGGCGCGCGGGGGCGAGGCGGGGGCGGGGGCGGGGCGGAGGGGTCTACGCGGGGATCAGCTCGCGGCGGTCGGAGGCTCGGCGCCGAGTGAGTCCGTCACGACGCGAGAGCTCGTGACCATACTGCCTAATGGCATCGCTCGTGGACATTTCACAAATGATTCACTGGACGACCATTAAGGTAAAGCGAAAGCTAATCCTGCATGAGTAATCTGCGGTTCCAGAGGGTTGAGCACCGAATCATTTTGCAATTAAATAATTACACACATTATCCTTGCTTCGCGTTATTTGAATCACAAGTTTAAGTTATAATTAGTTAATTGTCGATGTGAATCGTAGAAAAATGATAATGAGGGGTAACAGACACAGAGGCAACAAGCATGGGACGACACAAGACACTGGCGAGGCGGCTCACCTGAAGGGCACGACCGAGTAAATGTAGGAGGGCAGAGAGAACAGCACGCCGAGCACCACCGCGTGACACATCGCGCCGCCGACTGAGCGCGCGCCCCCCGCGCCGCGCCCGCCGCCCCCCTACCACCACAACAACTTGCGGCGAAAACCGACAGCCACTCGCCCACTCCGATTTCTTTCAAAACAACTCCGGTCTTCTGTCACGACATGGAGGCGACCGACCCACTTCCACCTCGAAGAAAGTAATACCAAGTGTAAGTGATGCAACGTTTGTTTGGTCGCGGAGTGCAGCGAGTGTCGGAGGTCAAGGACTCGCTCGGCCATCCATCGCCGCTGACATCCTCGCGGCGAGGACTGCACTCATCAGTTTGCGCGGTATCCTGGTTGTTTGTTTAGAGAAGCGTGGAGTGCAGAGAGCCCGCACACAGCTGCGTCACGCTGGCTCGTGGTGTCGCTCGGGCGAGTGCGGATTGAGGCCACATAATTTTAGCGACGGAATGCAATAGGATGCGATTTGGCACGAGCGGACAGGGAAGAGTAAAAGTGACGAGATCGTTAACCCTCGTGGCGGCCTGCCAGCGCGCGCGCCTCCGGAGCTTTCCTTCGCTACGGAGGAGCGTGTTGAGCCGAGGCTTGTCCGCCTACCGACATGCCGAAATAGATTTGGTCTCATTTTTGTCTCATTATCGTAGAATATTATTATTCTTGACTTTCACGTGCATGCCGACATCGAATGCTGTCATTAAAGCTCTGATGGACGTCGCACAACACGCGCGGCGCCATTACCCTAGAGTGGATCCGCTGCCGCTGGACACAGGAGATGAGGCGACGTGTCGCTCGGATGATTGATTCGATACACATCATACGGAGGGTCCAGTGACAGTCACTAGAAACAAACGCATAAAAACTGGTTCCCGGTCAGTTACCTCTTCTATCGACAAACCTTATTTATATGTGTAATTTAATAGGTAAGTGATAATTACGTTATGTTATATGAAGAAACAGTAGTGAGCAGTATTAAAGAAAATATTGCGCATTTATCATAATAATAATCGGCTCGACACCACACCCAGCTGCTGATAATGACAACTCGTCACCGACGGCCATGGGCGCGGGTCAGCACCACTATCAGCGACCAGAAATGCTTATCAGTGAGTGGCGTCATGCGCATTATCGTGATGAAATCGAGGAGGGACAAGTTAATAATTTGTAGATCCTTTGTTTGGCTCAACGAGGATGCGTCCAGGATCGTGCACATCAATCACCGGGACTACTCGATAACCCTTATTTAAGTTTCCCAAACCCTTTCTTTACGAGCGGATTATAGAGGATGGTTTTATGAGACTTCGCCGCAGAAATATGACCTGTAATGATACGGCTATGAGTTATTGCTTTCTATGCTCGAGAGCAAATTGGAAACATTTTCTCCAAATTGTGATTGTGTGCCACGGAAATTAACTATGGTAATTCAAATCTCCTGCGGGCGTCTTGTGATGAACTCACTTAAAATGATAATTTATTTTTATCGAGCATTATGCACGTACCCGAGGTGTGAGCGGATCAAATCAATTCCGTGACATAACTTGATCCATCTGATTGTGAACTAGCTGCCACCGCGCTGCACAATACATCTTATGTAACTGTTTATTTATCACATTCGGCAATTTCATCAAGTGCTCTTATTTAGTCAATATGTTTTTTAAATTGGTTTACAGCTCGTTAACTAAGAGGCGTGGAGTGGAGTGCATGTTACGAGAATATGGAGCGGAGGTGATGGCAGTGGGGCGCGAGGAATGTAACAATAGTGCGCACGCGCGGCGGCGGCGGCGGCGGCGGCGGCTGCGCCACTTTCCACGCGGAACTCCACAACAGATCTCAATCGGCTCTGCGCTACTGCCACACACTAGGCCTACCTGTACCCATACGCGATTCCATTATATTCAAGAGCAGCGATCTAACCTGATACACTTTATAAATATGTAACATTGACGTCACGGGTTTCAATTGTCAGGATCAAAGGTGTGAAAAACAAGACATTACCGGCTGTTTTGTTTGATACATTGTTGCCTTGAGATAGTCAAGGCCTCAGTCAGTTGACCTTGTCGCGAGTATGTCTGGGTAGCTGGTGGTAAACACTAAACAATAATTTAGTTTACAAACAGTAATTGTGATCCCGGCTGGGAGCTCGGGCCGGCGGCGCTTCGTAAACAACGGGGCACTATTGATCTCCATTGACGCAGCATGACGCTGCTCTAGTACAGTTTAGCACCCATTAATGGCAAAGACGAAACCGTTTATGTCTTTTTCCATATTATAGCTCTAACTCAGATGAGTCTGATGCCGTTTCCTGGTCGGGGATAATAACTATATTTGTTAAATGTTTATGTCACTTCAGGCTACCAAGATGGACAATTTAGGTACATATAGGTTATGTGTATACATGTGTAGACCTTGATTAAAGGGGTAAATAGTTTATACGAGCGCGAAACTCTGCGGGGGTTAAGAAAGTTGACCATCGCTACAGCCCCGGCCCGTTCCACTGACGTCACAATGTGGCCTTCAATGGATTTAGAACGTGGCAAGAAAGCAATCTCGTTACGCTCTACGGGCGATGGCGTTGGAACATAATCACCGGCTCGTGTCATTAAGATTTAGAGCACAATTGAGCGGCCTTCACCCGCGGGAACTGAACCTCGTGTCGCCAGAGTTCACTTTAACGTGTTTCCAATAACTCGGATCGTTTGGGAAACGGCACATTGCGTGGTGACGTCACGAGGCCGCCCGGCGGAGCGCCTCCGCACCAGCGCGTCGCAGAACCGGTCGCGATCAACATTGTAGTGGGCCGGAGCTGCGAGCACAATGCAACGGGAGGCGACGCTCGTTTGTCATGTAGCGACACCTTGAAACTTGGTCACTGAGAACCAGAAGTGCTGTTTCATGGACTTCACGGGGATTAGCGTCAGTTGGCTCCGGCCGAGGGCGGCTGCCAACTGGACCGCTCTCGCGTCGCTACCAACACTTCTGTTCAATCAAGTCGTCGTTCGACTAATGTCGATAAGCTATTATCTTGATCGTCACTCTGGCTGCATTTCTGTGTCTCAACATCCATTTAATGTATCCGTTGATGTGTGTACATGTATGGTTGGAAGTTCTGGCTGATATGTTTGTCTATTGTTCTTTTATTGATGTCATTATGCACAGGAAGAGGTCCATCACTGGCTGATGCAATTAGATCTAGTAATAGAATCGAGTTCACCAAATCTGTTTTGGTGGGCGTTGCAACAATGACAACTATTTGAGATGGGTACTCCATCGATTACAACGCCATGACAGCGCTCCATTTGAGAGACGGAGCTGATCAATCAACCGACTGTCTTGTGAAATAATTAACTCAAGTGACGGTCGATTCTGCAGGCACATAAGATTAGATGTGAAGAAAGTATAACTGAACAAACCAATCCCAAAGAATCTCAGGCAATATATTTTTTAAAGTTAGTAATGACATATTTCAAGTTGTCATTAGCTGGGAACATGACAAGTCTGTGAAGAAGCAACAAAAACGGATCTACAGCGTCGGCGCTGCGTGTGCGCTTGTGCGTAAAAACTGCACTTTCACCACCACGCAGCCCCCCTCCCCGCCTCCGCGATAGACGATGTCTACACAATGACATCTGGGAAATTATACACTACTGAATTTACTTTTCTTTGTCAACTCATGCTGTGACAACAAGTGGCAGACAGATCCAATAGCAAAAGTAAATCGATTGTGAAACAGTTTGGGAAGCTGCTGAAACCGGCGGAAAGTGGTTTATTAAACATAATGGGTGGTCGCTATCGGGGTATCGGCGGCGGACGCGGCCGCTCGGAACAGCCCGACACACCTCGCTGAACCCACTACTTTTCAAAGCATTCAAACTCTTTCACGAAGTACCGTAACACTCTGCTCACAAAACAACAGTAATTCTTAATGCCGTGACGTGAACTTGGAAGCTGGCATAAAGGCAAGCTATAAAGAAGTCAAGATCTGTTTTTCACATAAGTTCCAAACATTCAATATGTTTTACCAGATAGCGTAATTCCAGGGCAGCAATCAGCGAGGATATAGTGGCTGCGTGCGTGCGGCGCCGCGACCATCGCTTAGCACTAAATGTTTATAGGTGGCCATAGAGTGGAGGGTAGCACGTGGAGCGGGGGCCCGCTGCGGCCGTGAAACTGAAGCTTCAGGAGGCGGGGCCGTGACCCACCGGACACCAAGCCTCGCTCACGCTATATTATTACCGCACTCTCATTTAAGTTAACCGCTTATCTAAAAAGCCTTTTTTCCATCAACTTCATCTGGCAAAATAAAAAAGTAAAAGCAGTACATTGTGAAGTTTTTTTCACTTTACAAAGCGCTTTCCGTGGTCGCAGGATTAATTGCGGCCATTCCTCAAGTTAGAGATTTATTTAACCTTTATGAGAGCCCGGCCTTTGTGCCGAGGCCAGCGCCACCCCGCCGGAAGGTCAAGGGCGGCGGGGATGCCCCGAGGAAACTAAACTAATTAGTCGACCAGCGGCGTCTGTGAGGAATACTGTAGGTACTTGTGAACACAGCCCTCGCCGGGCAAGACTGATGGAACTCGGCACAATGCACTGTTGACATCATTAGCAATGTACAACCCGCGTGTAGATGACGCCGCGACCGCCCCCGAGGCAATTCAACTTCACTAACTACTTTTAAAGGTCTCTTAATAATAAACGAGCACGCGGCGACTTGAGGCTGAAATAAGATGTCACAAGTCAAATTATGGCCCTCACAGACCGAGTACTCCGAGTTTTATGAGTCCTCTACAATATACATTATTATTGCCGAGGTAAGTAATTAACGACTGCGACACAAACAATCGGCTATTTGTGAAACGTCCATTCAGGCTGTATAATTAATTACACAATTGTTTATTCTTAAGTGTAGAAAAAGCCTTCGGCGAATGTGGCCTCAAGGCTGGTGCGTGCCGCCGCCGGGACCAGGCACCGACAGACGCGTCACGGTGCTGGGCCATTAGAGCGGCTCCACGAGTCGACCCTCGCCCCTGTCCCTGGCGGTCGCCGCCGGATATCCACCGCATCACCGAGTTATTCGCATGTTTATCGCACGCGTGTTTCTCTGCGTAGATTGGTGATCATCATATTGCGCACCGAAGCAGCTTCGCCGGGAGCAGAACTGCGCCTCGGTAAGAGTATGTTCAAAACAACAACAAGGTCACTCCCTCCATCTTTTTTTTATAAAATTTAAGCATCCTCAATTCGTATCGTAAACAACACCAAAATTAGATCGTGTCTGCTCGCGGAACAAGTACATAAACTACATCATAACTATCACCTGGGAGCGGATGAAGTCCGATTTGTACCTGAATATTTTTTTACTTGTTGTTTCATCAGTGCTCAACTTCACCATAAAGCTATTAAATACTATATTATTAAAAACGCCGGTTTGAGCACCGCACCTGTCCGCACACATGCTCTCCTCTCGAACCAGTCCGAGCATCAATAAATCCATTCGTAATACCGTATACCGACCATCAAAGTGAGTTTAATTCTGCTATTATTAAATCTTTTATCTTGATTTAAAGCGGCTAATCCGCAAGATTCTGCGTTTTAATCCGTCTTTGATTAATTTTATCTTTTATATTTAGAATATAGGTCGGAGTTTCATTACAAGGGGTCGGTCGGTATAAAGAAGGAGTGGCCGGCGCTGGACGCAGCTGGAGGTAATTAGAGGCCGCAGCGGCGCCGGCAGCACCACGCCGCGCCGGCTCGTCTCTAGCGCTAGCAATATTACAATTTAACAACTCCAGTCAAAAGGCAAATCTCTTCCAAATGACATTCCTCTCAGTCAGAAGGCAACGCAATGGGGCGTCTGTAGATAAAATTTTACTAAGATAACCTGCAATGTTCCCCCATGGCTGGGAAGTGGACGTTACAAAGAGATATTCACAAGCGATAGTGATTATAATTAATAACATGAATGTGACAGGAACAGCTACGGACATCCCCGTCGAGACTCGGACCGCGGACCGGTCCCCGCCAGCCCCGGGGCGTTTGTCGACGGCCTGACTTGCGACTCGAGAGGGGAAAGTGAGGACATGGGCCCGGCAGACCCCGGGCTGCGCTGGATGCTTACTAATATCTAGACACTAAGGTAAACATAACTTGCTGCTAGAATCATGACTTGTCGAATGCATCGTCTTGACTGTATTATTAACATGAGTGTATACAAGGAGGGTATAGATAATGGTAAGGATATTAGAGGCATATAAAATGTTCTGCAAAAAATGCTGCCTCCTTATGGCTTATTATGACTAAGGTGCGAGTTTAAGAACTTGGTTCCACATGCGATCTGACAACTTTTAGACAGTGCAAGCCATTGGGTAAGCTTCGTTTCGCCTTGACTACATTTTACATGATTATGTTGGGATTCTAGTTTACTTGTGGCACATTACTTCGTTGAGCACGTTAATGAGACGGATTAACCAACGCGGAAATAAGAAGCGAGCTCAGTTTTTCCTCAAAAGGACTTAGTCCGACGGCTCAGAAGTATTTTGTGGATCACCTCAAAGTATCTTTACCGCATCTATATGCGGCTGTATGTATTTGTATGTAGTATTGCGTCTTGGGCGGCCACAGAAGGCGCCATCAGTTACAGTTTACGTACAGTTGGCGCAGAATGTTATCCCCGGACAAGGCTGAAGGCGACATAATTCAATAGACGACTCCCACGCGGCGTTAGCTAACCCGCGGCGCGGAGTTACGCAACTCGCTCGCAAGTCGCACAACTAGCGCCAACTTCGTTCCCAACTTTAGAGGAACGTAAACACTTAGGCACCCGTTCGACATGACTATGTTACAGAGACAAACTATTCACACTATCTATCTACGAGTAAGTTCACGAGATTATTTTGGAAGAAAGCAGCTCCAATTACGTACACAAGATAATCTTAATTTAAGACTTGGAATTGAACAAATACTTAACTAAGTGGAATTAATTTAAGATTAAAGAGACTGTAAATGATACCTAAATAAGAATTAATAAACGAGATATAACGCAAACTGATCTATATTACTTTACATATGCAGAGATGGTCGAACTAAATGGGTCGATTTGCCAGGGAGGGACAGTTGAAAGGGATGATGCGGCTGTGCCTGTGGTCGGCGGCGGCGGCGGCGGCGAGCGGGGGACGTCCTGAGGGTTCGGGAGGCACCTGTTGCAGCGGCCAGGTACCCGATCGGGACATATCGTGATGGGATGGAACAATGCGGTAGGAGCGCGGGGCGCGGGGCGGGGGCGGGGGAATGTCGCAGCGCCTACCCCGCGGCCTCGATCTGCGACACGCAAAGGAAATTTACCTCCACATCACTAACTGGCGATTACATCACATTCTTCGTAACGTGCCTGCTGTTATATTGCTCCTACAAATATTGTTAGTAGTCCCTTTTATCGAGTGATTCCGCACCAAATTCTTAACAAAGTTAATATTGTGCTGCAAACTTGAAAGGAGGTTGTTTGAATTTAGATTGTTGATAAACACACAAATTGAAAATGCTTCAGCGAAGTTTTCAGACACAGGTGCGGGCGGATCTGTCGCGCCACAAAGTTTAGTCTCGTCAGAGTTGCTGATCCCGAGTTCCCGCGAGACACCTGGCGCCGCACAAACAACAGAAGCAGCTACTACACAGTAATCCAGTTCAATTATCCGCTACTGCGAGTGTAATGACGAGTGGATTTCACTGCAGCAACTAAAGCTGTGTACAATGGCCAGTCATGACCCAATTACGAGTTAAAGTCTCTATCATTAGTGCTTTTGTAGTTAGTGAGTGCGGTGAGCGTGGTTCCCACGCGCGAGGTAAGGAGCAAGGATCGCGCGACCTCCGGCGGCGGCGGTGGCGGCGCGGCGCTGCCGTCTACGTGGGAACTGTCCAAAACAAACGTTTCTCAAGGAGGTTCTACTTTCGGTCACTGGCATTAAGATCGTTGTCGCAGCGTACCTACTTGCGGGCTGACACACATCGCTCAGACAATGGCCACTTAATTCGACGTCGCGTCGAAAACAACGCGAAGGATGCTAATAAGGGCCGCGCGTGATCCAGATACGAATGATGCCGCTGCGACAGTCGCCGGCTCACGGCTCACGGTACTAATTAATGCAGAAAAACCAAGTATGTATTCAATCGAGTTTGGTTGATCTGGTTCAGTTTCTACGAGTTTCGGATAAGTATAAAGCTGTGTAGTATGTCATACTTGTATATCAAATTAGCGCATAGCGACAGCGGTATATAAAACAAGTTTGTCATCACAGCTGCGCTTCATGCCAACAAATTCCTGGAACTAGTTCTAGCCGCACTAAATCTATTACATATATTATTATTGTTATATTAAGTTTATACCTCGGTTACTGATAACCTAGCTGATGCCTTTCTTCGACGGAGACTCGCGTGGTGCCTCGCGGCCGCCGCGTCCTCCGCACTCTCCGAGTGACAGGACGCACGCATTATGTTTATTCGAGGCCACCGCACCATCAGCGACTCGTCGTGGTCGTTAAATGAAATGAACATACAACGTCGTGGAAATGTCCGCCGGAGCAGTGATTCAGGTCAATAGCTGTTGCAATAACGCCACCGCGACCCGAATTAGAAACTGGAATATAGAACGCGAATCCCGCTGCGCCGGCGCAATAACGTATGATGGATGTTCCTACTATCGGCCGACAAACGTTATTGCTATAGTTGTAAGTCAGCTATTGACAGTTGGGAGCATAGCTTTCGGCGACTAGTGACTTTTAATAGCCAATTAGAACAAGATTTAGAGAGCATTTGTACTTGTAGAGATCCTCGGGCCACCGAGCTGCGCAGGGCGCACGTTGCGCAAAAAGGGTCAATTAGGTCGGCACGGATTGAGAAACTAAACTAATAAAAGATTTATCCAATTGAGATATATTACCGCTCTTGCGCCGCATGTGGCTTTTATTTTCTATTTGTTCTAGTTATCAGAAGCTTGCATAAGAAACCGTACAACATCCGTCATTTATTATTATTATCGAGAAAGTTACATCTAATCGGTGATATGGAATTGTAATTGGCCTTTTAAACGGTCAGCTATTGAATATCAAAAGAAATTACGATGTCTGTATTTAGTGAATTATGCTATTTAGATTGAACGTAAGTGATGGGTTCTGTTATGGCCTGTACAATAATAGCGTAATCTTATAATGTTGAATGAGTCATCATGTTATTGCTGTTGCAGGTGATCCACAGCTGTAGCCTCGTTAGTCTGTGTCCACGAGCAGGAACAGTTCAGAGGTGACATCGCATGCAAGACGCAACCGCCGCAGTATAAAAAGATCAATGTAGGACTGTAGGTACTGCTGTACGACTACAAGCACGACAAGATTCCACCACCGCGGGATGAATATTACCAGTTTGTATTGTTATTGGATTAGTATACATTTGTGGAAGCCTTCGAAGAAACAAAAGGCTTATCTGTAACAAAAATACGAACGTTTGCGATGGACGCACCTAAGCCAACAATGTGAGGTCACGACCCCTTTGTCTCAGCAGGTAAACAACGTGACAAGGTACCACGTCGCGGGCGCTATTGTGCGGCGTGGAACCTTGTCGCTTCAACGTGCCCCCTCGTATAGAAAACCTTTATCACAAGCACTCTTCAGCAGATTGCAAATCTGAACGAGGATGGCTCTTTCACGTATGCGAGTTTGTGCCCGGGACCGTACAAAGGGAATGTTTCAGCACTGATCTACGGCAGACAGCCGGCGACAGGAAAATAGGATCGGGCCCCCGCACGAGGGAGGATAAGGACATTACACATTAGTGTCTGTGAGGAGTGAGAACATTAATAATGTATCTGGGTCCTCAGTCACTACATGAGGCGACCATCGCTCCGCATTAGCATACAGCGCTCGGCTCATGTTCCTTCACTCGCTGAGGCAGCAAGTTAGACCACTGTATTAAGGACACCGGCTATAATTAATACCATTCGCCTTGATCTGCAGCCTCGACTCGTGTTTATATTGTTTTTTTAGTCAAATGCGCTGTTCAATATTGAAAAACCTAGATAAGCTCCACGTAATACCTGCCTCAATACGCAAATTCCAGCTTTCTCATGTAGATTTATTCAATTGTGGTATAATTTACGTTTACTTCCTCAGATACAAATACAATAGCATCAGCTCTGACGTCACAAGACGGACGAATGTTTGTTTATTAACGGTTTGGGCAGCATCACTCACACAACTCTAGTAGCCCATTGATACACAAAGCAACTTTCAAGAGCGGAGCAGTTTCTATCCGAGCATACGTCATTAGTGTGTGGAGAAAACGTATTATAGTCATTCTATAATCGGTGTTATTATTACTGATATGCAGTAGGAGGGGGGGAGGGAGGAGGGGATTGTTTACACGCGAGAGTTGCGCAACGAGCGACCTCCGCCACAGTTGTGCAACTGCGCGACGTCGCACTAGCCAGCGCCGACGTCGACAGACCCTCATTGCCAGCAGTATGAATCCACAACACAGCAAGCACTCATCAACCTGGTATCCGTTACGACTTTCATCCAAGTCTATGATGATGATAATGACCAATATAATCATGTTTTGCATTTAATGTCGCATCAGCGCAATCGCTAAGCCCATCTCGTTATATTGCATAATATAAACAAGCCTAAGTGAAATTGTTAACGACGAAGTGGCCACGTGATCAATCTCCATCAGCGGCCACCGGCTGCAGGTTAACAAGTTGGTATCTACTATTCATTACGGGGCAAAGGTGAGCAATATGAAATGGGGAAGGACAGAATAATCGATTTAGAAAGGGCACCGACAAATTGTTGTTCGTCAACAGTTCAACACTGGGTGAGCCTGATTCTGATAATGGCCCTTTCGTGGGCGCTGTATCATCGAGACAAATCTGCACAGGTTCGTGTAATTGAATTACGCATCTAGATTTACATCTGCTATAGAGCTTAACTAGAACTCATCCTGGTCGACCCAGCCATAACAATAACGTAGAAGTTTAATTGATATAATACACGTTCTTGCTAATGCGAAATAAAGCGAAGTTGTTTAGTAAATTAATTAGCGGTTTTCAAATAAATATTTACGGACCCAGATTGGAAAGTGCGAAGTGATTTTGCAATCTAAGCAAGTTATTCAATTTAACAATTGGCCACGCCGCGACTATTCAGTAGCAGCCGCAAGAGACCAATTCAATTTCTCTCGAATCTATTCATCCACATAATTGTGTTTGTCTATTTAACTCAAAGTTATGACGTAAATCAGCTTAAAGATTTTTTTAACGAGGTTTTACATAAGTTTTTAACGAGCGGTGTTTAAGTTCAGAGTGGTTGTTCAAAATGAGTAGCTGAGAACGGAGATGCATCCACATGACGCGTCCCGCAGCGCGTGGGCCGGCGGGCGGCGGCGGCGGCGGCGGCGGGACCGGTTCACAGGAGAGCAAACAATAACAGAGCCGAGTGACCGCCGCGGATCACTCGCCATCGCCACGACGCCACCGGGCGCACTATCCGGACCAAACGCTTTCTTTCACTCTTTCACTTACGCAACCTCCCGGCGACATTGTGCCACTCTTCAACGATGACAACTTACCTGAAAAGAACACAATATTTTGATTAACTGACATGTCAAGTAATATCCAGTATCAAATCAAAGGCTTTCATCTGCACGCGAGCAGGAAGGAGTGGAGCCGAATGAACTGATACGTGACGCGTGTTACGCGATGTTACATCCGCGTTTAATTGATACTTGCTGTGTTACACAAAATAAGTGCAATTATGTGTGTGATTATATTACGTGTAAGCGTCGAAATATGAATCAGGGATCGTGTGGCCGGCGAGCGGCGCGTGGGAACCGCTCGCCGTGACTGCCTCGCCCGGCCGCGGCGGGGTCCTCGCCGGGATTGACAAGCTCCAGGAGCTACTAGATGCTGCTGGGATTCGAATCATGTCTCACAAGATGGTGTATTCATAAAAATGTAATTCAGATATAACTGTAGTCAAAACTAAGTATTTCTTAAACGAATGAAAACTTAGGCTGGCAATACCAATACCACACCTGCCGAGAAGCGACTGTATGATACATCTTCATATTCATGTTTATATTATATAGACATCTACATGTCGTGGATCGATGCAAAGTAAATAGAGCAGACCCGTGTCTTAACGAACTTACAGGTGGTTTAATTAGTGAGTCCTCCAGCCTCCAACACGATCAAACAGAGTCCTGCTTGTGTCAGATACTCAGATCAGAGCACACAGCTAATATACCCACCTAGGTTATTTTAATCCATTTTATGGTACATCCATTAAGCTATCCTATCTAGTTTCAGTCTAGAAACATTATTTTGAATTTATTTAAATTTTTGCTACGTAAAAATTTAAATACTATAGTGTCCCACGGCTGAGCAAAGGCCTCCCTTAGTTGAGTCCACGATATTTTAACACCCAAAAAAGTTTTTACGCACCATCAAACGAATGAAATAAGGTCTTGGAAATATGTACTTAACGGAAGAATCAGTGTGAAAATTGCTACAAAGTTTTGTTTCATAAGAATCATAAGTCACGCACGACGAGTAATCGAAGTTGCCGTCGTCGCTGCGAATCGTGCCATCTGTCACGAGCCCCGGTCACGGCCTGCCCCCCCTCCCTGGTCCCGCGCACCCCCCCGGAACCCCCTGGACGCACGACGGTGCACTACCCGGCCTGGCCACAACGAACCGATATACCAATGTGCACCAAATAACCAATTTCGCATTCACACAGTAAGTACTATTACAAAGTAAGATATGTGGAATACGAGTTTCGTCTGGATCCATCCCAATCCTAGATCACGGTCCTCTCCAGTTATTTACAATATAAATCCTAATAAGATGTTGTATAAGTCGGTTTATAGTAGTTAGAAGCGGGCTCGGGCCAGCTCGCCTGGACAGCGGCTCCGGCTGACGTCACGCCGGTCCCTCCAAGGCCGGCGCTTATCTGACGAGGTGCCACAACACTCGGCACAACTCACACAATGAGCTCCTCCATCGACGCGGAACTGGCTGACAGCATCTCCACGCTGAGATAACAGTGTTGTGCTGTTGATTGATGCTCCAATGTTTACTATTATGCAAACAACACTCTCATGGCAACAACTTGTTTCAAATTTTGAAAACACTTCGCATTAGCCTTGAGTGTCGCAGTCAAGGCGTTTGATAGAAATCAATATTTATAAATACGTTTACATTGGGTAAGTTAAATATCTATCTACAATAATATTTCATTGGCTCGAGTTAATTTGGGGCCATGACTGTTCACGATGCCCTTTTCTGAGTTTGATTAATGATGAAAATTGCGAAAGGTACGATACGTTTATAAAGTTACGATTAAATCAGCGGTTTATAACGAATTGTTTCTTGATGATATGATGGTCGTATTACTTGCTATCAAGTTGACCATCATGAACAAATGACCGTACATAGTGCAGTGTCAGCAACCAGCAGCGACCGGGGAGGCGGCCCTTCGCGGAATCATTTCACTATCACAATTCGGGTTCACCGCCGCTACAGTACTGGTGCGAACAATAGGTACTTTTATTTATCTTAACAGCATTTCAATAGAGCTCATGACTCAGGCCCAGCTGTGGCCTGCAGTGCGAGTTATTATTAAAAGATTAGGTGGGTCTCGAACGCGACGCCACACAATCATCCGAGAGCTCCTTTACTTATACATGTCTGTTAGATGACTGTGCAATAATGAAATGATGGAATATCAATTTGCAAACAGTAGCCGTAGATTGCAGTAATTGTTGCGTGTCTGTGGATGTGTTCATACAAGAACAATGTTATTGAAACAATAGGAGAATGTTTTTCTTAGCGTCATTAGCGGCCTTTGCGAAAAAACTGTTTGTTCAAGTGTGACAATGTGAAAGAGGCGCGTAGCAAGTGATGCCATTTTCTAGATTTAAGAATTCGATAACTATTTTGTCTTTCTCATATTCTCTTGATGGCCTACCAAAAGCGTGAGCGGAACAAAACCAGTTAATTGTGTACAGAGTCTTCCCACAATTATAAAGTATGCCACACACAAAGTGTGGAGCGCAAGGTCTCACGTAGAGTAGGCCTCGGCGGGTAACTGCTCGCGCCCGTTTCCACGACGACGACGCCATCAGGATACACTGCACCATGCTGCACCACGCCATTGTACACTGCGTTACGCCATTTAGTTTGCATACCTCAATTACCTACTGTTTCATTACAGAGAAATCGTTTACTTCACATTACATTTGTTGTTGGACATATCTTCCTGAATTACTTTGTCATGTTGTGCTTGTGCGTGTCTATATCTAAGCTAGGAATTGTTGGCTTCTTGAAGGTAAACTACGCAATTATCGAGTGGAGCACGAAGACACGACACGTATATGAAGAATAAAAAACATTGGAAGAAACTTCCTAAGAACATCACACCTACGAGATTAAGAAACTGATACCACCAACGATAAGGAGGCTAGAAATGAAAACCAAGTGAAAAATAAATACCAAAGACATAGTTGAGCGGGACATTTTAGATAGTGCGTGCGTGCCGCGGGAGCCCTACTTTCTAGCAGAACGTGCGTGTCATATCGCACCATCGCGCGGCCGCGAGCGAGCGCGACCAACTCTGCCCTGCGCCACCGCGATAACGAATTCTATTACACCTCTCTACATTTCACAAGCTACAGCCACGGACGCGGCGGCGGCGAGCGTGCAGCAACGCCTTATCTTACAGCACTTCATTACCACAGAGTTAGTGCTCAATCGAGGAGCAGCGGCTCGTTGAGAAATGTGTTCATTTAACGTGTGCAGTGCGGATAGCGACGAGGCCGTTGAGAAACACGGCCGGGGAATGCGGGCGAGCAAACCCACCCGCATGGCGCTGCACTACTGTGAGCAGTCTCCTTACCTCATTACAGCTGATAAACTCATTAAACATGACACGAGCAGTGAACAACTGGGATAGAGATAACACGGATGCGCCGATAGTAGCCGCGGAGCCGCGCTGCTGAACCTGCCCGCATTGCACATGCATCAAGCAATAACTTCTACCCGTGATAACGCTGAGCCCTTAAATAGAAAATTACAAGACTATTTAGAGCAGATATTGATCGATAGCCTGAAAAGTTTTACATAAAACGTATCGAATCGTATGATGCGACGCATTGAACCGAAGGTAACCTGGCTCCAAGCAGACCCGGCTGATCGCACGGCGCTCGCTCATCACAACATTTAGAACATTTAAAATTGGTTTTTTAGTTGCCGTAACTCCTGAAATAGTCCGAGAAATCGATCGACTGATTCGTTAATCATTCGAATTGAATGGCCCAAAACCCGTTACGAACCGTTTTGGCCTTTAATTTAACGGGCCTCAGTGTTCGTGCCGGTGGGTAATTCGGGTTTCGGTTGCGGTTGCAGCACCGAGCAGTGACTGTCATGACCTGGCAGGACCCGGCGCTGGCGGGGGCTTTCACTCCGCCGTCCCGCGCCCTGCTCGCGCCGACTCACGCCTAATTCAAATGCGAAACTCGTCAACATTACCCACTTCCAAAATCAATGTCAACTTTCCAATGAATACAGAAAACACACAGCGCTTGTCATTTTTATGCTGCCTCTCGTAACATTTTCTAAGACTAGAAAATTAGTAAATATTTTTAAAAAAATTCAAAAACACTGTGCTCATTCCATAAACAGTTTCGGTGCGTGCTGTACAAAGGATTACGTGTTGTGTATCGGCGAATGCCCAACAATAGTCCGCCGTAGTGCAGGTGTTGAGTAACCGAATCGAGGTCAATTTGTGACAATTAGCGGCTCACATATGCATCTCCAGCGACCTTCGCCGGCGCGGCGCGGCAGGACTTGTGGCCGATTGTGCTCGCTCAGATCAAAACCTAGTTAACGTGTGTATCGAAGCAATTTCACGCTTTTGCCCGATACTACCCGACGGTTGCGGGATGGGAGCGGATGCACGTCTTGGGACTTCTCAGTTATGAACTGTCAGTGACTTTAGGTAGTGCATTTTGACCCTTTCCTTGAATGAAGCCACACAAGGTGCACGTACTGTTTTGAATTTTTAAAACAAGGTACTGAGGCAGATTGTATGGTTGGTCGGCAACGGCGGCGTCGAGAGGACAATGCAGGCCGCGTGTAACCACTGTTACATAATTCAGGAGCGTTGTCGCGTTTCAGCACTGATCTACGGCAGACAGCCGGCGACAGGAAAATAGGATCGGGCCCCCGCACGAGGGAGGATAAGGACATTACACATTAGTGTCTGTGAGGAGTGAGAACATTAATAATGTATCTGGGTCCTCAGTCACTACATGAGGCGACCATCGCTCCGCATTAGCATACAGCGCTCGGCTCATGTTCCTTCACTCGCTGAGGCAGCAAGTTAGACCACTGTATTAAGGACACCGGCTATAATTAATACCATTCGCCTTGATCTGCAGCCTCGACTCGTGTTTATATTGTTTTTTTAGTCAAATGCGCTGTTCAATATTGAAAAACCTAGATAAGCTCCACGTAATACCTGCCTCAATACGCAAATTCCAGCTTTCTCATGTAGATTTATTCAATTGTGGTATAATTTACGTTTACTTCCTCAGATACAAATACAATAGCATCAGCTCTGACGTCACAAGACGGACGAATGTTTGTTTATTAACGGTTTGGGCAGCATCACTCACACAACTCTAGTAGCCCATTGATACACAAAGCAACTTTCAAGAGCGGAGCAGTTTCTATCCGAGCATACGTCATTAGTGTGTGGAGAAAACGTATTATAGTCATTCTATAATCGGTGTTATTATTACTGATATGCAGTAGGAGGGGGGGAGGGAGGAGGGGATTGTTTACACGCGAGAGTTGCGCAACGAGCGACCTCCGCCACAGTTGTGCAACTGCGCGACGTCGCACTAGCCAGCGCCGACGTCGACAGACCCTCATTGCCAGCAGTATGAATCCACAACACAGCAAGCACTCATCAACCTGGTATCCGTTACGACTTTCATCCAAGTCTATGATGATGATAATGACCAATATAATCATGTTTTGCATTTAATGTCGCATCAGCGCAATCGCTAAGCCCATCTCGTTATATTGCATAATATAAACAAGCCTAAGTGAAATTGTTAACGACGAAGTGGCCACGTGATCAATCTCCATCAGCGGCCACCGGCTGCAGGTTAACAAGTTGGTATCTACTATTCATTACGGGGCAAAGGTGAGCAATATGAAATGGGGAAGGACAGAATAATCGATTTAGAAAGGGCACCGACAAATTGTTGTTCGTCAACAGTTCAACACTGGGTGAGCCTGATTCTGATAATGGCCCTTTCGTGGGCGCTGTATCATCGAGACAAATCTGCACAGGTTCGTGTAATTGAATTACGCATCTAGATTTACATCTGCTATAGAGCTTAACTAGAACTCATCCTGGTCGACCCAGCCATAACAATAACGTAGAAGTTTAATTGATATAATACACGTTCTTGCTAATGCGAAATAAAGCGAAGTTGTTTAGTAAATTAATTAGCGGTTTTCAAATAAATATTTACGGACCCAGATTGGAAAGTGCGAAGTGATTTTGCAATCTAAGCAAGTTATTCAATTTAACAATTGGCCACGCCGCGACTATTCAGTAGCAGCCGCAAGAGACCAATTCAATTTCTCTCGAATCTATTCATCCACATAATTGTGTTTGTCTATTTAACTCAAAGTTATGACGTAAATCAGCTTAAAGATTTTTTTAACGAGGTTTTACATAAGTTTTTAACGAGCGGTGTTTAAGTTCAGAGTGGTTGTTCAAAATGAGTAGCTGAGAACGGAGATGCATCCACATGACGCGTCCCGCAGCGCGTGGGCCGGCGGGCGGCGGCGGCGGCGGCGGCGGGACCGGTTCACAGGAGAGCAAACAATAACAGAGCCGAGTGACCGCCGCGGATCACTCGCCATCGCCACGACGCCACCGGGCGCACTATCCGGACCAAACGCTTTCTTTCACTCTTTCACTTACGCAACCTCCCGGCGACATTGTGCCACTCTTCAACGATGACAACTTACCTGAAAAGAACACAATATTTTGATTAACTGACATGTCAAGTAATATCCAGTATCAAATCAAAGGCTTTCATCTGCACGCGAGCAGGAAGGAGTGGAGCCGAATGAACTGATACGTGACGCGTGTTACGCGATGTTACATCCGCGTTTAATTGATACTTGCTGTGTTACACAAAATAAGTGCAATTATGTGTGTGATTATATTACGTGTAAGCGTCGAAATATGAATCAGGGATCGTGTGGCCGGCGAGCGGCGCGTGGGAACCGCTCGCCGTGACTGCCTCGCCCGGCCGCGGCGGGGTCCTCGCCGGGATTGACAAGCTCCAGGAGCTACTAGATGCTGCTGGGATTCGAATCATGTCTCACAAGATGGTGTATTCATAAAAATGTAATTCAGATATAACTGTAGTCAAAACTAAGTATTTCTTAAACGAATGAAAACTTAGGCTGGCAATACCAATACCACACCTGCCGAGAAGCGACTGTATGATACATCTTCATATTCATGTTTATATTATATAGACATCTACATGTCGTGGATCGATGCAAAGTAAATAGAGCAGACCCGTGTCTTAACGAACTTACAGGTGGTTTAATTAGTGAGTCCTCCAGCCTCCAACACGATCAAACAGAGTCCTGCTTGTGTCAGATACTCAGATCAGAGCACACAGCTAATATACCCACCTAGGTTATTTTAATCCATTTTATGGTACATCCATTAAGCTATCCTATCTAGTTTCAGTCTAGAAACATTATTTTGAATTTATTTAAATTTTTGCTACGTAAAAATTTAAATACTATAGTGTCCCACGGCTGAGCAAAGGCCTCCCTTAGTTGAGTCCACGATATTTTAACACCCAAAAAAGTTTTTACGCACCATCAAACGAATGAAATAAGGTCTTGGAAATATGTACTTAACGGAAGAATCAGTGTGAAAATTGCTACAAAGTTTTGTTTCATAAGAATCATAAGTCACGCACGACGAGTAATCGAAGTTGCCGTCGTCGCTGCGAATCGTGCCATCTGTCACGAGCCCCGGTCACGGCCTGCCCCCCCTCCCTGGTCCCGCGCACCCCCCCGGAACCCCCTGGACGCACGACGGTGCACTACCCGGCCTGGCCACAACGAACCGATATACCAATGTGCACCAAATAACCAATTTCGCATTCACACAGTAAGTACTATTACAAAGTAAGATATGTGGAATACGAGTTTCGTCTGGATCCATCCCAATCCTAGATCACGGTCCTCTCCAGTTATTTACAATATAAATCCTAATAAGATGTTGTATAAGTCGGTTTATAGTAGTTAGAAGCGGGCTCGGGCCAGCTCGCCTGGACAGCGGCTCCGGCTGACGTCACGCCGGTCCCTCCAAGGCCGGCGCTTATCTGACGAGGTGCCACAACACTCGGCACAACTCACACAATGAGCTCCTCCATCGACGCGGAACTGGCTGACAGCATCTCCACGCTGAGATAACAGTGTTGTGCTGTTGATTGATGCTCCAATGTTTACTATTATGCAAACAACACTCTCATGGCAACAACTTGTTTCAAATTTTGAAAACACTTCGCATTAGCCTTGAGTGTCGCAGTCAAGGCGTTTGATAGAAATCAATATTTATAAATACGTTTACATTGGGTAAGTTAAATATCTATCTACAATAATATTTCATTGGCTCGAGTTAATTTGGGGCCATGACTGTTCACGATGCCCTTTTCTGAGTTTGATTAATGATGAAAATTGCGAAAGGTACGATACGTTTATAAAGTTACGATTAAATCAGCGGTTTATAACGAATTGTTTCTTGATGATATGATGGTCGTATTACTTGCTATCAAGTTGACCATCATGAACAAATGACCGTACATAGTGCAGTGTCAGCAACCAGCAGCGACCGGGGAGGCGGCCCTTCGCGGAATCATTTCACTATCACAATTCGGGTTCACCGCCGCTACAGTACTGGTGCGAACAATAGGTACTTTTATTTATCTTAACAGCATTTCAATAGAGCTCATGACTCAGGCCCAGCTGTGGCCTGCAGTGCGAGTTATTATTAAAAGATTAGGTGGGTCTCGAACGCGACGCCACACAATCATCCGAGAGCTCCTTTACTTATACATGTCTGTTAGATGACTGTGCAATAATGAAATGATGGAATATCAATTTGCAAACAGTAGCCGTAGATTGCAGTAATTGTTGCGTGTCTGTGGATGTGTTCATACAAGAACAATGTTATTGAAACAATAGGAGAATGTTTTTCTTAGCGTCATTAGCGGCCTTTGCGAAAAAACTGTTTGTTCAAGTGTGACAATGTGAAAGAGGCGCGTAGCAAGTGATGCCATTTTCTAGATTTAAGAATTCGATAACTATTTTGTCTTTCTCATATTCTCTTGATGGCCTACCAAAAGCGTGAGCGGAACAAAACCAGTTAATTGTGTACAGAGTCTTCCCACAATTATAAAGTATGCCACACACAAAGTGTGGAGCGCAAGGTCTCACGTAGAGTAGGCCTCGGCGGGTAACTGCTCGCGCCCGTTTCCACGACGACGACGCCATCAGGATACACTGCACCATGCTGCACCACGCCATTGTACACTGCGTTACGCCATTTAGTTTGCATACCTCAATTACCTACTGTTTCATTACAGAGAAATCGTTTACTTCACATTACATTTGTTGTTGGACATATCTTCCTGAATTACTTTGTCATGTTGTGCTTGTGCGTGTCTATATCTAAGCTAGGAATTGTTGGCTTCTTGAAGGTAAACTACGCAATTATCGAGTGGAGCACGAAGACACGACACGTATATGAAGAATAAAAAACATTGGAAGAAACTTCCTAAGAACATCACACCTACGAGATTAAGAAACTGATACCACCAACGATAAGGAGGCTAGAAATGAAAACCAAGTGAAAAATAAATACCAAAGACATAGTTGAGCGGGACATTTTAGATAGTGCGTGCGTGCCGCGGGAGCCCTACTTTCTAGCAGAACGTGCGTGTCATATCGCACCATCGCGCGGCCGCGAGCGAGCGCGACCAACTCTGCCCTGCGCCACCGCGATAACGAATTCTATTACACCTCTCTACATTTCACAAGCTACAGCCACGGACGCGGCGGCGGCGAGCGTGCAGCAACGCCTTATCTTACAGCACTTCATTACCACAGAGTTAGTGCTCAATCGAGGAGCAGCGGCTCGTTGAGAAATGTGTTCATTTAACGTGTGCAGTGCGGATAGCGACGAGGCCGTTGAGAAACACGGCCGGGGAATGCGGGCGAGCAAACCCACCCGCATGGCGCTGCACTACTGTGAGCAGTCTCCTTACCTCATTACAGCTGATAAACTCATTAAACATGACACGAGCAGTGAACAACTGGGATAGAGATAACACGGATGCGCCGATAGTAGCCGCGGAGCCGCGCTGCTGAACCTGCCCGCATTGCACATGCATCAAGCAATAACTTCTACCCGTGATAACGCTGAGCCCTTAAATAGAAAATTACAAGACTATTTAGAGCAGATATTGATCGATAGCCTGAAAAGTTTTACATAAAACGTATCGAATCGTATGATGCGACGCATTGAACCGAAGGTAACCTGGCTCCAAGCAGACCCGGCTGATCGCACGGCGCTCGCTCATCACAACATTTAGAACATTTAAAATTGGTTTTTTAGTTGCCGTAACTCCTGAAATAGTCCGAGAAATCGATCGACTGATTCGTTAATCATTCGAATTGAATGGCCCAAAACCCGTTACGAACCGTTTTGGCCTTTAATTTAACGGGCCTCAGTGTTCGTGCCGGTGGGTAATTCGGGTTTCGGTTGCGGTTGCAGCACCGAGCAGTGACTGTCATGACCTGGCAGGACCCGGCGCTGGCGGGGGCTTTCACTCCGCCGTCCCGCGCCCTGCTCGCGCCGACTCACGCCTAATTCAAATGCGAAACTCGTCAACATTACCCACTTCCAAAATCAATGTCAACTTTCCAATGAATACAGAAAACACACAGCGCTTGTCATTTTTATGCTGCCTCTCGTAACATTTTCTAAGACTAGAAAATTAGTAAATATTTTTAAAAAAATTCAAAAACACTGTGCTCATTCCATAAACAGTTTCGGTGCGTGCTGTACAAAGGATTACGTGTTGTGTATCGGCGAATGCCCAACAATAGTCCGCCGTAGTGCAGGTGTTGAGTAACCGAATCGAGGTCAATTTGTGACAATTAGCGGCTCACATATGCATCTCCAGCGACCTTCGCCGGCGCGGCGCGGCAGGACTTGTGGCCGATTGTGCTCGCTCAGATCAAAACCTAGTTAACGTGTGTATCGAAGCAATTTCACGCTTTTGCCCGATACTACCCGACGGTTGCGGGATGGGAGCGGATGCACGTCTTGGGACTTCTCAGTTATGAACTGTCAGTGACTTTAGGTAGTGCATTTTGACCCTTTCCTTGAATGAAGCCACACAAGGTGCACGTACTGTTTTGAATTTTTAAAACAAGGTACTGAGGCAGATTGTATGGTTGGTCGGCAACGGCGGCGTCGAGAGGACAATGCAGGCCGCGTGTAACCACTGTTACATAATTCAGGAGCGTTGTCTCGTCGTGCGGAACTGTGAACAATACTCGCGACTGCACCGCCACAATCGAGGGATGCTGTCCGACAACCAATTGTTGATCTAGATATTTCGGATCATGGTAGTCACTGGGCCAAAACTTGGTTACTTAACACAAAGGCGTCAGAATTAAGTAAAAACAGAGTAAAGTGAAGAAACAGCCTGGTAATGAAGGTTGCGACAGCTCTCAGTGGGGCGGCCGGTTTGTAGAGCGAGGCAAATGGCCCGGCGGCCATTATCTCTTCAATTTGTTTGATAGACCATTGTTTTTTTCTAAACAAACATATACTATTCATTTCATTTGCATGTTTTTGTTACTAATATCAAAGATTTCCAAATTTTATGTTAGTTACAGTACCTAAACGAACAAGGATTGACTACTTCAATTTTTCTTATTATTTTAGCAATAACGTGTTAAGCGATGTGTGTATGTATTATATGTATTATTTGAAGTAGTAAAGGAAAGAATGTAGCTGGCTGGGGCCGGGAATGCCGCTCTCGCTCGCGTGCGCGCTGCACGCTCCGCCGCCGCCACGCGCCGCCACCCACTTATGCAAATAACCATCAGATCCGTCTACACGGCCCGCCTCGCCACTACCCGACTGTCTTCAGATAACAACTACGAAACTTACCGACCATTTCAAATGATCCACTTTGTTTCTCATGTCCGGAAATGCATCCTGTCCTGCATCATCATCAATAAGTTCACATAGTACATAGAGTTACATAGTACTTCACTTAGCAATCATTTTGGGATTTGGAACTAGGAAGATGTCCGAATATAGCAGGAGCATAAATCTGCGAATAGTGAGCGACGGCGTAGATGTGGGCCGCCGTCCCGTTACAACTGTACCGCGCGCCGCCGCCGCCGACCAACAGTAATGCTTGTTCAATCCACTGATTAATCATTGCACTGCATTTTCATGCCTAGTGTTTTACTACGCCTGAAGACATACGTACAAACATAAACAACGGTCACATTGACGCTGAACGTGCTCCTTTCAATAATATACAACTAGAGAACTAAGCCGATGGATTATACCACTAAGCATCCATCCCACGCTTTCTTCAAACTCACAATGACAATAATGGACAAAATTCCTTACAATTCCACGACCATTTAAGTTGATGAGTTAACATTTTTCTCTTATAGAAATTCTAACGTTTAAAAATCTATAGCAATTATGACAAGCAAATAATTTCAAACTTAAACGTCCATTGAAATTAACGGCAGTGCAAAATAAATATCTTTCCAGAATTAGGTTCACGACCTCGTGTAGCAACTTGAGATATTACAAAAATGCACGACATATTGTGTGGAACAAATACCGGGGTAATAGGTTCCTGAAACTGGCGGCGGCAAGTTTGAGAGAACTTCCTCGGAACAGGTAAAATTACCTAATTGCTTGCGGCGTTTTTAACAACTGTCGGGCGACAAATTGATACGGCGGAAATTCTGCGTTCGGATAGTGCTGGGCTGGGAGCTGGGGACATGAGGATAGAAGAGCAGGCTGGCACACCGATGCGAATCTATTCAAAGCTTCAGCCTCATAACATAACACGTGCTGGTAGTTTACTGACTGTGTGTATTTCTGCATGTGTTTGGTTACGGCTCGTGTGTATGCGAGTGAGTTTAGGTCAATTGCCTGTTATACTAATTAGTTTGGAGTCGACACTACACATCGATAACTCAACGATCATTTCAAGCTACCAGTATTTTTTATTAGTATCCATCACTAGTGCAATAATTTTAATTTTAGGAGCAATTGAACATACATGTGCAACTTTCTATTTTAGACATGACCAGTCTTTTTGAAGTTATAAAACGTTCTTCGATGGTTTCAGAATTGAATAATGCTCCTAAATAACGGAATAAAACCAGAACAGTTAGCCAAAGCACTGGCATGAAACTAACAGACGCTTCAAAACACATAAAAGCAACAACTAAATGAGTTTCTCTCACGTGTCGGCCGCTGAAGTAGGCATGAAGACAATACAGGTATATATCGTTTCAGAAAAAGCTTAAACCGCGATGCTAGATAGGTTATATACTGGATATCGAAGGTTTGAGGCATATACTATCTCGAATTTTATATCATAGATTCATATTATGAGACCTGGATATGTGTAGGATTTGTATAGCTTCTAGGAAACGGATTCCATGTAACGCTGTGACCGAAATTATTTAAACAGATTTCTTTGTTATTTAGGGTGAATTTACAGTGGCACTGCGGTATGGAATTAAGTGGCGTTATAGCGGGTCAACGGGTCATCGGTCGGTGCATGCGATATCGCATTAGGTTGCAGGTAGCGGTGATCGATCAGCCGCCCCACTTGCCGGCTGCAGCGCCACCAGCACGCCACCATGCAGACCCCGCCGCTATCCGGGGCTGTATTTCACTCCGCCTGTCGGCACTGCAATAACAACTTCGCCGGTTTCATGGATACTTGAGCTTTTGAGTGAGCCTGCTCTCGAGTGCTACGAATGGAATTATAGGATAAAAACTTTGTATGTTAAAGTTCCAAACATTTGTGTGTCGTATATGACCTACAAAGTAATGAATCCATCACCACTAACCGTGTTTGTTTTTGTCAGAATTTTACTTATAAGGATAGATCTTAATTGCTTATTAGTCTTATTACATTACGGAATAAAACCTAGGTAAGTAAATGTATTTTTGTCTCACAACACTACTGTCAACCTTGGTTACACTAAATCAGGCTAGATTGAGGAAGTCTCTTTTAGAAACCTGTTAAATAGCAAGCCCATAAGTGTCAGCTTTGATTAACCAAATAAAGCAGGTCTAAATTCCGTACAATTGTACTTATTACACAATTACAAATACTTTTTCGGTTTTTAACTTTAGGTACCGATGCTGATGGATGGAGCTAGTCGAATGCATTTTCGGTAGCCAGAGATGAGTTGATAATTGGTTTTCCGCTGCATATTATTATTAGATTTACATAACATATTTCACCTGTTTCAAAGTTATCCACTATAGTGGTGTTCGTTTTATTTCATCTTCCAAATGTCTTTTCTATTCAAACATTATCTTTTCTTTATGTCTCTTTTTGAAGATTTAAGTTTACCGAGAAATAATCTTTTTAGATTGCGAGCTATTGAATTCTAAAAAGAGGGTCTTTTCTTATCAGTTTCAAAGGACACATGTTTGGGTTCGTGATGTCTGGTGGATGTCGGCGCCTCCAGAACCTGGCACTCCGCACATGCACACCACTAGAACTCTATTCATCGACGAAACACACGCAAAACACAGGTAAGTTTCCCGTAGCTAAACCTCATACTTTTTTCCCACGCTTTAATACATTTGAGTTCTGTTCTATGTTCCATATCCACTTAGGCAGGTCTGTACAAGATATCTTAATTTAGCAACATAGTGCACAACGGTTTATTACTGTAAGTATATTTCTAATATGCAGGTGTGCTTGTTGCAAGTCGAAAAACTTAATTAGATTCTACTAATGGCCACTTCAGCAGCAGATATAACTATTGCTAATTATGTTGCAAACATTGTGAAAGTAAGAACATCTTTATTATAGCTGCGAGTACTAGTGGCCAGTACGATAACCTGGTTCGTTTTAGCTGTGTTGTACAGACTATAGCAAAGAACATGGTGTGCATTTGTGCATGTGCACGCGTGTTGAGTTGAGACTTATGAGTAGTGTGTGCTTCTCGGACGTGTGTGTGTGTGTTGCTGAGCTACCTGCTAGTCCCACAGGCTACACGCGCGCTTCTATTGTCAAAGTAACTACTGATAACACATAATTTATTATTCCAGAATCTGGGATGTTGTGCCAGTTGCAACCGGCGACAGCTATTGTTTCCATTTATTCCACGAGCTCCACTATTCACGATCATAATATTTTTTTACCGAACAATTAATCGACTCCGTAGATTAAATAAATAAGTGGCACTTCCTCGGGCTATAAAAAATAAAGACCATTGTGCGAAAGATTTTCAAGTTGTGAGAAAAAAAATATTTCATTATTAGTGTTCTCGTGCTTTGAGAATAACAGTGGCAAGGGGAGCAAATGGCATGAGAAACCACAAACGGTATTCACATGGAGTTTGCGGTGTTCTGGAAACGTCCCGGAAGCCGGTCTGTGGCGTACCGGCCGCATTGTCCGCGGAGGCACCATTCATTAACTGCACAGACCGCAGCTGTTCTACCGCAATCCATCCATACAAAGCGTGGCAATTTGTCTGTCCCACTTCACAAGACACCGTAACTCCGAAATGTTCGTTGTTTATTTCCATAACCAAGTGTCATCATCAGAGCTGCAGTCGGCAAGAACTTACGCGACTAGTCCTCCGAGGAAAGCGACGGGCCCTCCACCGATGAGCCTGATCTTGCGGTGGCAGGAGTCGAAGAGCGAGAGCCTCGCGTGCGGCGGCGGCGGCAGGCCCACCATGCCGCCCGAGGGAGCTGAGCGCAGCATCGCCGGCACATGGACACTCACAGCACTGGGGCACTAGCCGGGCGCGGGGTCGCTGGCGCTGCGTGTGGAGAGGCGCGGGGAGCTGCAGGGCATCGCAGCACGTGCGTCGCGGGCCGCGGGCAGCGCGAGACTGTGTCGCCGCCGCCGCGCGCCCCGCGCCGCCCCCGCCACCCCCGCCGCCCGCGCGCTCCAGGATCTGCTGACGTGACTTTGAAAAAGCGTCCTATTGATTCCAGTATTTTTAAACTTGGATAGGTCATGTATTTATAATCCTTAGTGGAGACAAACTGGGAACGATAATCCTTATGATCAAGCTGGAGGTTTAGGATGGAAAATTATGTCGAAACGAACTAATAACTTCATCGACACTTTTTTATCATACCTATTAAGTACCTTTCAGGTAAGATGTATCAAATAAAGAACCAGAACAAATACTTCTAAAACAAATTCACCATTTGAGCAAAAAAAAGTCAGAGGAAGTTGATCCACACAGAGGAGTGGTGGGGGTCGGGTGAGCATCAGCTGATCGAGCGGCGGGGAGAGACACACACACAGAGGCGACGCTATACATATACACGCCACCCGTCTGGGAATCACAATTCACAACACAACAGGAAATTATATTTTCTTTGCACTTTTAGCGTTCAAATGGTATCGGATCACACAACACATTCTCATTCCTACATAAATAATACAATATCAAATAAACAATTCTGCTTTAAAAACATCATTTGAAATCTAGGGCAAGAAAAGAATATGATATCAAAGCGATGAATGAACAAACGAAATCGTGCAGTGAAGCACAATTATTCATCTCTCTTATTTGACGCTATGAGAATCAGCACTGTATCGGTCATTATCCTCAATTCGGGCTGCATCTTTATTTCATTCGGAGTTTCTTTTTGCTTTCATTACAGGTATGTTTTATTCCTTTGATCCAATGTAATTATTGTATTTTGAATTTTGAGTAATGAGGATGGTGTTCATCGTATTATTCCTATTTCTAATTCATTGTATCTTTTTAGAATTTATGAAGTGGTTGAAGTCATGTAGGGCCACTAGAGGGTCTGGTGCATGGTGGTGGCGGCGGTCGCGGTGGCTGGCCGCGGTGCGATGTGCGATAGTCTGCGGGCTCGTTAGCTGGCTTGACGAGCCGACGCGCCAGTAACGACGCTGCGGTGTCGCCGACCCTGATCCGCAGATAGCCGACACACGCCAGAACCAATCCGCGCGAGTCAATCCGTCAGCCACGCTGAGGTGTACACTATCCTAGATCAGGTTTAAGCTCGACCGAGATGTTAGAAAACAAAAGATCTACGTGTTCACTGTTCAGCCATAGTGAACATCGCGAAATCGGACACTTTGATGGACGAACAATGGCGGTGGAAAGCGGGTAGTGTTTCCGTGGCGCGAGCGCGACGCTCGGAGCTAACGGTGCGCCGCGCGGCGGAGCCTGACGACCCGGAGGCGACCTCCGAGCGACACTGCACCGGAGCCGGCGGCAGCGGTGTCCTCATTGACGATCCACATCGAGGTAACAATATCTGGCATGTGCGAGACAACCATAATCTCATGTTGCAGCACAACAACATTGCCTAACTCGTAAAAGTAAACCCAAGCCAAACAAGATGTGCAGCGAAACAAATTGCAACATAGGGGGGTATCCTCTTTCTGTGCTCGGATCCGCAATAAAAGATGCGCTCGCTCGGCGCGCGGCGCACACAATCGGTGATGGATGTCCTCGGGCTGATCAATGAACCCTGTGGGTACCTGTCCGCGCTATTCGCATTCGCCGCGAGTGCCCCATTCCGATACTTCTCGGAAGAACCTCAATGCAACGGGCTTCGATAATCAACAATACACAGACAATTCAAATATAGATCGCAAGTTGCGCGGCGGCTCTTTATAGGGACACAGCTGTTCGCTTTTTTGTTAAATTCCAGTGTTATACACGTAAATATCTCTGTTCCAGAATGTTCGAGGCAAATGTAATAAGATGTGAGCAGCAGCGCAGTGTGGGTTGGCTAATGCAGCAAACCAGACACTGCGACTTGATACAATCTTCTTGGGCAGTAATTTACTTGACTGCACACATTACTATCATAATGATTATCTTATAATAATCTATTCATAATGTCTAATGGTATAACCTCTATATATTTATTTACAGTCTATTATGTAATATATTCAATGTGTCTGTATTTTATTTATTCTTATTATTATTGAGTGACATTAAAATTTCGTACTTCAATTTTTTGTAGACCTTATAACATACATAGTTTTTCCTGTATACTTCGTAGACAATAAATACGAAACATTATATTGTATGACTTTAGGACGTATGAATGAACAATAATAATGTTGGCTTCCATAAATAACTAAAACCAAGTTACATCGATGACGAGGACGTGACAACATCATCTCGAGGTGAGATATTGACTCGCCATCACCTCCGCGGCCATCGCGGTAACTACGGGCTACAGGTTACTCGGCCCTGCGATGTTCCATCTACACCACTCGACTCGCCTAGACAAATAACAAACACAATTTGCGAATTGTCTATTAATACTCATTTGAAATTGCCTAATCGATGATCTGTGTTCAAGGTTAACGACTGACTCTCGTGGTTTACCTACTAACGATCAACTAAATGTTGCTAAAATTGGAAACTATCAAGGTTGACTATTTAAAGTCAAACAACCTATACTTTTAAACATCACAACAATAATGATCAAGCTCTAAGCGTGGATGCATCTTACTTGTACTGTAGCTAGCCTAACACGAACATTAAAACTTCGTAAAGATAGCCTTGACTAGGTATGTTTTAGTTGACATTTTACGTAAACGTACAGCTTTTCTTTTCATTAACACTGATATAGATTTGGTTGAAAGTTATCAACAAAGTTAGCAATAAAGATTTAGACTCTTATTTGTAATGAATGAATAACGGATGCTCTAAGCTAAGAGATCCTTTTTTCATAACCACTTCCTTCCCCGCATTGACTTATTTTGAATTGAGAAACAAAGTCAGTTCCAAAAGCAGATAATAAATAATTCTACAAATAGAGAAGATTTTACCTGTGCCATCGGCAAAAAACTGGGACTCTTAAAGATAACAATAACGAAATTGTAAGAACAATTGAACGAGGTCAAGTTAAATCTCAACGGGGGAGCAAAATACACTGACGTTCCTGCAACACGCGTTTACTGACAGGAAATTACAGTAATCGCCGGCTTAAACCAACACCAATAGAATTTAGCAAAATGGTAGATAGGTAGTATGAAAAGGATTAGCCTAAGCCTCCACCAGTATATTCGGGCATCGAGGGACTTACCACAGGCAGTCCAGCATGGCGCGGGCATGCGCCTGCCAGAGGCCACTCACCTGCAACAACGACACATCATCAGCCTGCGTCACGCGTCACATTCGAGTAACAGCGGATCTGTCTCCGATTCTCCGCAAACCCGCTACATTTACAACTAAACAAAGAATAACAAAATAAAGGAGACAGTCGAGTTAGATTTAAAGAGAAAAAAAAAAATTAGGATTGAAGCAAATAACGGCAGATTCAATAATGGCATAATCTCAACATTGGGTCTCAAATTACGTTAACTATTTGCCGCTTTCCTAAAAAACTGCTTAATAATTTATTTGGCTTTTAAATGAATTGCTTTTATATGGCTATGGGCACGTATAATAATGAAAACAGCTTTAATTTTGTAAGTAATATACGGAAATTATTAAAATAGATTTTAATTATTTACAGTTATGGTGGTGGGTTTGACTCTGGGTTAAGTGGTGAGTCACAAGAGGCACCTGCACGCTGCGGAAGGAAGCCGCGGGGGAGGGTCGCGAGGGGAGGGGGGGAGGGGCTCCGGCTCCGGGACACTTCACAAACTGCTCTCGTCAAGTTTCCGGCCACCGACAAAACAGCTTTATGGAACAATTCAATAAATTCCCGCGACAATTTTATTTTATACAAGCGGCATCGGCATGCGGCAAGACTTGGTTATTCTATTCAGATATTGCACTGTTTGATTTGTTTTGCAGTACACTCAAGTATTCTTCGTTCTCGAAATAATAAGAGACGGGGGTTCGACTACGCAAAATATGTACGTTTTATTAAGCAATACAATTCCTACTTTAGTACAAACATTTTGTGTTAAATCCACGATTTTGTAGCTAAGACAGTAAATTGAGTCTGCTTTAAAATGTAGGGTAGCTTAGGCCTAAGTATATTTTTTTGTGATGTTTGAGTAGGAAGTGGATTTAGATAGATTGAGACTCAGAAGGATTTATCACAGCCCCCAAACCTTCGATCTGAGCCCGACCCGCTCTGAACTTTATCGCGATATTGCGCTATAAATCCACGCTTAACCTACACGCGCTCGTAAACTGAGCGGAAATTGACGAATCGCTCCACGCGGCTTGAACCGGAGCTCGCTCCACGTTGCCAATACGAATTGAAAATTTATTGCCTGAATCGAGGGAACTGTCGTCAACTCGTCACCCGCTCGGCCTGTCCACAGTCAACAAGCATACATAAAACAGCACACTCCGGGAAAGGTTACACAAACTTCAAGTGAATGATCGCCACGGACGGGAGCAATAACTAACGACTCAGCTGCGTCGTGAAGCGGCAATCAACTCTGCGGAAGATGCATTCACTGCAGAACTCCTCACAACAACATCGTAATTACAGTAATGAGGGCGTAATTACTGCTAACTATCAACCCACTTAACATACTGCGCATTTTCAGCAGGGCTGCCCTTGAAAATGCTGGAAAGAAAACAAACTCTGCGTCTTTCATGTATGTCACCTCTCGTTACAAGGTAAATAACTTGTTATAACTAGTATTGATGATTGAAGTATGTATTGAGGAGCAGCATGGAGCGTGGGCGGGCTCGTCCTGCTGCAGAGTGGCGCAGAGAGCGCGGCGCACTGCGGGCCGCACTTGGCACCCAACGTGGGCCTGATACACGCTCATTTATCAGCTTTTGTCGGTATATTTGGTTTAATCATAAGTATAAATTTACCTCCTCATAAACCTATTAAATTACAAATGCAAATTAAACATACAAAGCAATACCGAACCGGAATATAACTTCCCGGTGAATTTTGAGAAACAAACAATGGATTTATTGTATCTCTACAGCAGCATTTCGCAATAACTTTGGTGAAGTACGAGACCCGTACTTGTGACTCATTAAAATAAACGTGGAAGTTTATCGCATTATGTGGCGAGACGGCGGCGGCGGCGGCGGGTGTGAGCACCATTGTGTGTCCAGCAGGATACTGCACGCACCAGCATCGGCCTCCATGAAGTCGTTAAGATATTTACTTTTACTCAATCAATCAAAAAATATAGAATTTACTAAAACTCTATCGAAAATAAAACATGTTAGGTGCATGTTTAAGTAACTGGAGCATCGTTTCGTTGGTGGCAGTAGTTGGGACTCCAGGCTCTCCACACAAAGAGTGGGACTGGGCTGGTTGCTACGTAAATATGAGTCACATTTACATTTACTGGTCTCGTAATACTTGGGTCTTATGTGTGTGGGGTTAGAGCTCAGGATGGCTCGGCAGCGGCCGTCAGCTGTGTAAGCGAATACCCGACACAATGCCACTGAAGTTTCGTGGACGCGTCGAGTTACTATTGTTTTGAAACTGAACAGAAAAATGAACTTTTTGTCGCGAGGCCGTCGCAGTGCGTGTTTAAATATCCAATATCATATTACGAGTTCACTAACTAACCTTGGCAAAACAATAAAATATAAGTAACTTATCCCGTCATCAAATATTGTTTTATGAAGTACTTCTTAACAGACCAACACATATTAAGTGGTTATAGATGGTAAAAATATTAAGATTAATCTATGTATAATTTTAACAAATGATGATGAATTTCTGAAAGAAAGGGTAGATTTAAAAAAAACTTATTTTTCTGACTGTGGCCTGTGTCTAATCTTCAAAGGTAACAACGGGTAATATGGTTTTATTTAAGTACCTACTTCATATTTTATTGAACTTTTCGTAATTAAGTACAGAAATATTTATTTAAATGATCGAATTATAGATAATACTTAATAGATTTGTTAAGGTACCTACTCAACAAAATCGAAATGGATTCACAGCACTGACAGCTAGCGCCACCTAGCGTATTCGTGCCAAACTACGCTGTATCTCACTCAGCTAACTCAGCACGATCAATCACAGACATGAAAATAATAGTGATAATGTTATGATAATAGTGATTATTGTACTTTCTAATCGTGACTACTTACTTACTTTGCCGTACTCGTAATCGATCGTATCACAACCAGTAGGTAGTAGATTCCTAGCAGATAATTGGAACCACTGATTACAATACATATTTTAATGGAAAATTTCATAACATGACGAGGCCGAGGTGACGAGCGTTTAAATTTACTTAAACAAACTTATGTATGATGGAAGTCGTGGCGGTATTGTCGGTCATTTCTAAAGTTATGGTTTGCTGGACTGACGTCAACGTGCCATGTTACAAGGTTATTTGTTTTGTTAGACTTATTTTTTGTTGAATAATTGTAGCTTAAAATGCTTGTGTATTTACCATTAGCAGTAAGCCCACGTTAAGAAACAAGTTAATTAACCGCAAGCTTTGAAATCACGAAATGTCTATCTAATTTTAAATATTTGACGCAAATAAAAAAGGGGATCGTTACTGTATTTTCCTGGAGCCTCCCCCCTTTAAGGGGAGGCGCTGACTCAATGAAAGCCTGCCGCCCCCGCCGGCGCAAAGTGAGTCAAGGTCGCAGGGAATGCGCGCCGCATACAGAGCACGGTGTCTGCCCGTGTACACCCTGTACATGGGTACATCTGTAGTTCTGTAGCTGCGCCGCCGGTGTAGGTACATCTCTACACCGCACAGACAGCGCCGCCGCCCGCGGCTGCCAGAGACATTACCGACGGAAGCCATCATTAGCTGTTGTATTTGCTCGAGCGACATGTTCCAGCAGAAAACATATTCTGACTGGATATCAGTAAAAAATGAATTTCATATCATAGTAGTTCGTACTACATGAAATCTCCCACGTATATAGATGAGTACGTGAAACAAGTTTCCATGTGTTTAAGTATTGAACAAAGAAAATTACATGAATTATACAAACAATAATATCCACATATTTGGAGGGAGACGACATCAGTGTTATGCTGCGTCATGTAATCTATTCAGAGTGTTTGCGCAAAGGCAAAACGTTTTAATGTATTCACAATAAGATAGGTAAATCTGCCGAGTAATTTCGCGCACCGGTTCACATCGCGGACGCAAGGGTGCGTAAAGCATATTCTATTCTGTCTGAAAAAGGCTAGCGTTTCAAAACTCTACAAGTGTATTTTGTCGTGAGGAAAATATTTGCAGTAAATGCCATGAATGTAAAACAGGAGTACATCGGATAAGTTGTCTGTAAAAATGATGTCAGGAGAGCGAAAATCGGGGGCCTGGATTTGGTAAAGTGAATAGTTTGGCACTGTCAAGTGTCGCGACTATGAACATGTCGTTTCTGCCACTTTTCTACATCATTCAGTGATATTAACACAAACAACGCCGCGGCTTCCTTTCACAAATTGAATAGTTGGAAGTAGGTATTGTCTGACGAGGACACCCGTACCCGTGTGATTGGCGGTGTCGTCTGAGGCGTGTACAAATTAATTAAGAGACGATTGTTTCGAAACTTAATTCAAATGTCAAAACTACATTGGATTGTGATTGCCGTAAAATTAGATTCTGACCTACCAAAAAAATAGGGGCTTGCGACAACCTTGCACGCAGCAAAGTGATATTCATAAAATATTCATGTTTTTTATTAAAGGTTTTACATCACCTCCTCCGATGGATTCATCTCAATCAAACATATTTACAGATGACGCGATCCGCCATTATCCACAACTCGTAAACTTGGTATCGACTAGACAAGACGGCCAGTGTCTATGTTCCGTGACAAATGGACAAAGACGACATGTTACTTAAAACAGCTTGCAATAGAATGTGATGGAATAATGACCTCATCGTACAATCGACCATAACTTAGTTTGGTTCGTGGCGACATCGACACACCACACGACTCGCTGTTTATTAGCAGATCCTTGTCGATTGTGCTAATACAGTCAGTAGACAAGACATACATACGAAACCACTTAGGTACGCAAAATAGTTAAACGAAAGATAAACATCCAGTAATACCGAGACAGTTCAGAGCCGTGGTGGCGTAACGGATAAGACCTCGTGAGGTTTGAGAAGCCGTGGTGTCAATTCCTTGTATGTACCAATTGTAGTAGGAACAATTATATCGATAGATAGACCACGTGCTTCAAATGTAAAGTGAAATATAATGTTGAAATTTGAACAGTGCACATAATCATAGATGTGTGAACTAACAACCCACCAACTACCAGTGGACAACCGTGGTGAACGCACTTTAAACCCTAAGGGCAATATGCTCAAAGATTCCATTCGAGTAAGCCAGGTGCGGGCACTAACACCTCCGCAGAAAATATAATAGAATAAACGGAATGCATCGATTGGATTTTGGCAATATTGGGCCACTACCAAAAACGAATATCTGCAAGTGTCTGCAATATGATAAAAGTCAATGTCTAACAATTCGGTAGCAGCAGTAAAATATGCATCGTTAGTCGAGAGGGGGTGGAGTGTGGATCTACCGGAGAGGCATTATTTAAGGCCGGCTGGCTGCGGGGCCAAGGTCGCGCCAGTGCATCTGGGATATAGTTAGGTGCAATCTCAACAACTTATTTATAGAACTTCGTATAAACACAATACCGAATACGAATGTAAAACTATTGGCATGGCAACAAAATGAACATCATGTATGTGTATGTAGTATGTATGTAAGCTCTAGAAAAATAGGACTATGAAGGTGTTTGGCATATAGAGATTCCTCACAGTAGCATGATATTGAGGCTTGTCGGCACTCGAGCTTACTTCGAGGTGTCTGGTGACATGTCCCAGCGCTGGGAGGCTCCGATAAGTGCAGGCGTGAGCGGCGGCGCTCACTTCACACCTGCTCGACAAAACGCTGACGACAAGTGTGCGCCGCGCCGCCCGCTCACTAAACATAAGGGGGATTTTGCAACATGCTCTACTTGAAGATCAAACGAACTTACCAAGTGAAGTTCGATCATAATTATGTGAGCAGCTTCATTCGATGCGATTTATGTTTACGTATTGTAGTAGCGCCATCTACTGTAGGCCTTGCACGATAGTTTAAAGTTTCTTTTTTTTTTTTTTTTTTTTAAGTTGGCATCTCTGACTGTGTCGTGTTGGTGACAGGAGGTTATATAAGCCCCTGCTCTAGGAATTTCTCGTCATTTTGTTTAAAGGTATAGCAATTGTAGGGAAATATATTTATTTTATAATCGTCAAAATATACAGGGTCGGGATGGTTAATTATAAAATAATTAACTTTTCAGTTTTATTTAGGGTGGGTGATTATAAATCGCATCGAATGAAGCTGCTCACATAATTATGATCGAACTTCACTTGGTAAGTTCGTTTGATCTTCAATTATGTTTCGCAGCTTCATTCTTAGCGATTTATGTTTACGTATTGTAGGATGTTTATAGCTTCGATTATAGAATAAATATATTGGTATATTAATCAATGTACCGAAGGTATGTTGGGTAAGTAATACAATAAGTACTTATTTTTATGTAATCAACATTTATTACAGTAATCATCTTAGTAGGTAAGTACATCATATTATTATTACAATCATTCTACAGAATTAAGAAGTGATTCAGCGAACTGATCATCATTAGTTACAATATCTTTGTTATAGAAGCGAGCAAAGGCGGAGGATGAACTAGACCAACCAGCCGTCCGTTTGATGACTTCTATGCTTACTCCTAATCGGTTTGCTTTCGATGTGGCTGCATGTCGTGTACTATGTGCACTAAATATTGAAGTGTCTACACCACTCTGTTGTAGCATATCTTTAATCCAATGACTAATGGTCTGGCTAGTAACACTAGAATGAGGCTTTTTTGTACTTAGAAATAAGGTTGTCTTGTTATTATTACGTAAAGGTTTTGTCTTATTTAAATACACTTGTAAACAACGAGCTGGGCAGATTTCTGGACGTGGATTATAGAATGGAAGCCTTAAAACGGGTTGCAGTGAATTTAATTTTGTTGTTTTAATTGTATCCGGAATTTTTATTAAAATTTCGTTTTGATTAATTACTATGTTATTTATTTTGATTAAAGATAGCGTCTGTGCACGATGTGCAGTCACAAGAGCAAGTAAAGTGAGCGTCTTCTTGGAGAGGGTTCTCAAATCAAGACTTTCATTGGGATATTTTTGTCCAAGAAAGTTAAGGACGATATTGGGGTCCCATGTTACATTGTATTTGGGATTAGTTGGTCTTAATTTGAATACTCCCTTCATGAAGCGCTTTAGTCTTTCATCTTCTAAATTATTTCCTAATAATAGAGCTAGCGCAGATTTATAAGAGTTTATTGTTCCATATTTAGCACCCTTGTCAAATACCTCTGTTAGGAAATGGATAATCACAGGTATAGATGCCTTAGTGTATTCGTAATTATGTATATTACAATAATTTATCCAGGCTTTTATTGAGCCGTCATACTGTTTGTAAGTGTTATTTGACAAGGACGCTAGCATAATTTCGACCGACCTAGGTGATAAAAATTTTTTCAGTAAAGTCTGCCGGATAATCTCGCGGCAGCCAATGTTAGACTGCGATGAAGCGTGTGGGTTGATCTGTAAGGTGATTTTAGGAGGTTAACATCCGGTGGGAATTGTATGATTTCAGATTTACATATTCTTTGGAATAATGGAAACCAAGGTTGCGTTGGCCATAAGGGAACAACAACTATTCCTTCTGCTTTATCAGTAATTATCTTTTGAATCATTTTTAAAATCATTGAAAATGGTGGAAAAGCATAAAAATTTAATCCACTCCATAGTACAGTAAATGCATCGATAGCCCATGCATCAGGCTCATTTCTCCAGGTTACGTAAGTATCACATTTAGCATTACAACGGCTGGCAAATAAATCAATATCTGGAATACCTAACTTTTCTTTTATTTTATCATATGCGTAATCACCTAATTCCCACTCTGTTTCTTGAAATTTTTTCCTAGATAAAAAATCAGCCTCTCTATTATCTTTAGTGTTAATGTATGATGCAAAAGGTATAATTCTACGCTGTTCACACCATTTCCAAATGTCGCGGGCCTCATCATTAAGATGGGGATATTGCACACTGCCCATCCTGTTAATGCACGATATGGCAGTAACATTATCTATTCTTAGTAACAATTCACAATCAGAACAATCACTAGCAAAAACTTTTATTCCAAAAAAGGCTGCTTTGAGCTCCAATTGATTAATATGCAACTTTGATTCGTTTTCCTTCCAATGACCAAATGATTCCTGGCCATTGCAATATATCCCCCATCCTGATGATGAAGCATCGCTATAAATTTCTTTTATGTAATTATTAGTTTTTATATTAGAATGGCCATTATCTATATTATTTAACCACCAATTTAGATCTTCCCTTATGAAATTAGGTAGTTTAATTGTTTGATTATAACTGTTATTTTGCAATAAAGATTGAAATTTAACTTGCTCGAATAGTTTTGTATGATACCACGAAAACTGCATCGCTGGACATGCAGATACTAAAAGACCGATCATTTGGGCGAAATCTCGCAATTTACAATTACGAATATGTAAAAATCTTTGAACATAAGTTTTTATTTTTAATCTTTTGTCCGTGGGTAATTCCATAATCATTTTGTTCGAATCAAAGATGAATCCAAGAAATTTACATCTCTTATTTGGTATTAAGCTACTTTTTCTTCTGTTTATCATAAATCCAATTTCTTCTAATATCTTACACGTTTGTTTAACATTTTTCATACAATCATAATAAGTTTTACCTACACAAAAATAATCATCTAAGTAAATTACAGAGATCATGTTCCTTGAGCGTAAATATTCCATTACAGGTTTAAGTAATTTTGTAAAAACGTAAGGAGCTGTGCATAAACCAAACGGTAAACAGTTAAATTCATAAAGGGTTCCGTTATAATTAAAACGTAAGAATTTTCTATGTAAACTGCAGATATTTATAAAAAAATATGCATCCATTAAATCTATGGATGCCATGTAACTGTCTTTTGTTATTAACTTAATAGCTGTTCTATAGTCTTCCATTTTAAAATGGTTTGTTGATACAAATTTATTTAACAATTTTAAATTTAGAATAAAACGTTTTTCACCGTTTGGTTTAGGCACAAGGAAAACGCTCGAAATAAATTCTCCTTCCTCATGTGAACATCGAGAAATAGCATGTATAGAGGTTAGCTTATTGATTGCCAAAACAAACTCATCATGCTCCTGATCAGATTTTGGTCTAGTTACAGGACAAACATCTTGTATTGGAGTAGATATGAAAGGGATTTTATATCCCGTTATCCATGACAGTAACGTTGAATCATCGGTTAATTTCATCCATTCTTTATGAAAATATTTTAATCGACCAGCGTACTGCGTTACCTGAGTATCTACCGGCGGTAGGGCCTCCTCGTCGGCGACGGCGCTTTGGGCGGAGGTGGAGGCGGACGCGCGTACGGTGTGGCGCGTTGTTGGCGCGCCGGTGGTCGTCCTCTCGATGACTCGCCCTGTCTGTTCGGTGGTCTCTTCTGAGTCTGACCCCTGTAGTTTAAATTCCGGTTTCTTGGTAAGGCCAAGTTTTTATAGTTTGAATTTTTGCTTGAAGTAGCTACTGGGTTGGGTTTGAGCAGTGATTCCCCGGTTCTTTGAACAGATTTAGCGGCTTTTAGTTTTTCTGTTAGATCTTCGCCAAATAAATACTTGTCACGGCTGCTGTTAGTGAGAGTTTCACGTAAGCTAGTATTTATGGTGCTCATCACAATGCTTCGCCTTGTCTTGGTCTCCATGTTGTGGCTGTCACACAACAAGCGGCAAGCATCACTTAATGGCTGCAGAAGTAGCTGTGTAGCAGTTTCTTTCTTAACAATCATTTCTATAACTTGAGAGAGCGCAGCTAAAGCCACACCGATCTGATTTTGTTTTTGCAATAAAGTGCAGTCTCTCTTTGCTAATATATCAGGAACCGCAGCTTTAGCTTCGGGATTTAAAATCGGTGCAACCAGGTAGTGACAATTGGCGGGAATGAGATACTTTTTAAAAAGTTGTTCCTTTGACTCTTTGGTCATACCTTTTAATAAAATATCTTGCCAGCGAGATGCAATATCTCTATGAATGTTTCTGCCTAAAACAATATCCGGCTGAGGTGCTTCGCCAAGTATCTGCAAGATATCTTCCTCTAGCTGAGTTTCAGACTCCTCGTTGGGAGCGCCAGTTGTGGTGGAGGGCCCAGGATCTGACGGCAGGCCTGGCTCATGTACTGTCACATCCGCTGTGGTAGGCTCCGGGTTAGGCTGTTCAGAAGGCGATGTATTCTGCATAGGAGACAACAAGCTTGGCATGTCTAAGCTCATTCTAATATTACTTCGTGGCGAAGTTCCCGGTGAACTGGACGGCGTCAGATCGGGCAAAACTTGCTCCTCACCGTGTGAGTCTGTGTGACAAATAAAAATAAAACATGTTATTTTTATAAATTCAACGTAAAACTACCCGTTAACAACGGTAACTATATAATTTAACAAAAAACTTTTGTTATAACAACCATAAATAGGTTATGTCTCCAGAGAAAATAATAAACGTCAACGACGTATTTTCAGTTTTTGGCCGTCAACGACAGTCGTTTTTTATTGGTTTAGTATAAAAATAACTAAACGCCAACGGCGGTAGCTACGATTTTTTCGCCAACGGCGACAAAAAACATTATAAATTCTTCACTTACCGCTATCATCCGATGAAATTATTCGCCTCTCTCGTCGTAATTTATTTTCCAGTAGTTTTATCTTTTTAGCAATCCTGTCGTTTTCAGCGTCTCGAATTTTCCTTTTCTTTCCCATCTTGTTAATTGCTTGGAGGGTATTTGAAAAATATCGCAGAGTGCCAAATACGTGCGAAGGCTACAGCACGATAACACAGAATGACGAGAAATTCCTAGAGCAGGGGCTTATATAACCTCCTGTCACCAACACGACACAGTCAGAGATGCCAACTTAAAAAAAAAAAAAAAAAAAAGAAACTTTAAACTATCGTGCAAGGCCTACAGTAGATGGCGCTACTACAATACGTAAACATAAATCGCTAAGAATGAAGCTGCGAAACATAATTTACCATACAATTGAATTTTCATTAAAAACGTTGAAAAGACGGAAAACAGGCTGAACAAACAATAGTTCGTTGTGCAGCTTTGTTAGTGTGCTTTTATAGTTTGCCTCACTGATTAATAAACAATGTAAGCTAATGCGAAAGCAAGATTGTGTTGGTTACAATGTGGGTTTAAAGTAGTGTTGCCACGAATAGTGAATTGGCCGAATACCGAATACCGAATATTCGGCGACGCTGCCGGCCGAAGCGCCGAATATTCGGCCGCCGAATATTCGGCGCTACAACCTGTTTTTTTTTGTTCCTGGATCTGCTTTGAAGAAGTCGCTACAGATTATATAAGAAATGCTAATTATTAGGAGGCAGAATGCTGTGGCAAACGAGTTGAATTTTTATTTGATAATAGTTCGCCTAGATCGGATGGCCGATCCTTACAAGTGGTGGTCAGCAAACAAAAAAACAATACCCGAACCTTTTGAAATTTGCAAAAACTTATCTTTCTTCAACTGGAAGTAGCGTGAGAGGTTATTTTCTGAGAATGGTTACAATGAAAAGCGTAATCGTGGGCTACCAAAAAATGCTGAAATGCTCGTTTTTATCCACCACAACTTACTACTGATTAATTTTAAGTACTAAAATGTTGTGATTTGGAAATAAATACACAATTTTGATTAAAATAACAAGTAATTTTTTACATGATTTACTATTCGGTATTCGGCCCGAATAGTACGCACTATTCGGCCGAATACCGAATACTGAAAAAACTGGCCGAATAGGCCGAATACCGAATAGTGGCCGAATATTCGTGGCATCTCTAGTTTAAAGCGTGTTAGCGACGGAAGCTGTTAGTGCATGCTCATAGGGCCAGGGTCGGGACAGCAAGGAGGGGGAGGGGGCACTCACGTGACTCGCAAGCGAGCGCCGGGCACAAAACCGCACTCACCTGAAACAAAAATTCTTACATTAACTACACAATCACGTGACGCATTGTCATGAATGTCGTAATATAAGTATTTTGCTTGATTTCTAACAATTACTACCTTATTGTCCGAGTACTTGCATGCATGTATTTACTGACACCCGGGTGAGGTAATGTATCATTTCTATTGCATTCCGGCGGCAACTAGCCTGAACGGACCAATCAACTAAGTAAGTTACGGGGATAGGTAGAGACGGTTGCGATGACTTACATTTTCCATTCGAATAAAATGCATGGAAGATCCTTTATTAGTCATATTTAGGGGGTGTAGTGATATTAGGTATTTTTATGGAACTTGCTTATTTCGTGTACGATCAGCGATACGGCATCACGGCAGGCAACAGTGAGTGAGTGGAGTGACAATGCATTATTCGATCAGTATTTAATTTTTTAACCCGGTCAGCTGGATCGGGCGCTTTTCGTTAACAGAATACACGTTACACATCGTATTTTTTCCAAGATATTTATTATTAGAAAGGCAACCTTTGCTCAATTAATACAGCAAATAAGTACGTACGTAAGCATAAAAGAGCAGAGAGGCTATTCTAGGATGTAGTGTGACTCATCTCCTGACGGAGGCGGGGGGTGGGGGTGGGGGGTGCACCTCCGCGGTGCGTCATCGCCTCTTCTAATGAAATAAGTGCTTTACTTTATCATCCACTCCCTACAACACTTGTTAGCGTCAGACAACTTTGCCAATGTAATACTGTTATAATGGTTCAAGCCGTATTTCACGCTAACTTATTGCTTCAATCTGGGCCACTCTGGGCAAAGGACACTGGGCCTCGAAGATTTCAAACAAAAAGGCAACTTAAATATCCTAAACTAATTCCGTTCAGCTTACAAAGTAAAGTCCTGTGTTTCATCATAGTTATCATTATCGTATAACTTCTGCAAAGTAGTATTTTTAATAAACATTATGTAGGTATTTAGTTTTTTTTACATACATACGTCCTGTATAATATAATTAACCTATGTACATGTACATTTAGTTGACGCTATATCGAATGGTTTCAACTTTCAAGGATAAAATTAATGTCCGTCCCATAAAATTCCCGTAGATATCAACAAACTGCGGAAACTTCGTGTAATAAATCAGGAGCATCTGACATTTATTTATGAAATCATTCGGAAACACAGGAGCAGTCGCCTCGCCGCGGCGCGATATCATTCATTGCAAAACGGAACTGATAGGAGTCTGCTTCACCCGAGGAGTTATTAATTAGTTATAATTTTTGCGAGGCTTATCAGAGGCGGCGGCGGCGGCGGCGTTGGGCAACATCCGCCCACACGTGCTATGGACGAGCCCTCCTATCTGTTAAATTTCGTAACTGAAACATGATTTAATCAAAATATTTCAGTTCGATGACAAAGCGGTGCTCCAACGAGATAAAATTTGATATATAATGTTGTGTGTAGATGAGGCTTATCTCGCGACACAATTTTTAAGCTGCTCGACGAATACCGCAAATTTTATGATTAGATATTTTGTTTAAGAAGCACCTTTGAAGTACACACGCGAGTATGCTGTAGATACACAGACCTCACAAATATAACCCAAAAATCAACCTAAGTAATATAAAGTTTTGATTAAGAATATAGGTGTGACTACCAAGTATCAATGACGTAGTTCTGAAGATGTCGGAATAAAATAAGGAGTACCTATGCAGTATGCAGATAAGTCTATTGGAGTATGTATGAGAATAACTAATATGTAATCTGTGCTATGGGTGGCATATGGACGTACGGACAGACAGACATAACGAATATATAAAGTTTAAAGGAAATCTTCTGAAAAAAACTGTCTCTGTTCAAGAATCGAACTCAAAATGACGTGGCGTCGTTGGTAAACCTACAGAGTTGTACACAAGAGCTACATCACCAAGTCACTTGTGTTGTGTGAAATGATAATTAGATCAATATGCAAACATTCACAAGGAACTAGCATTACCTGATTTGGTGCTAGCGAGCCTAGCGAAACTTGTAATAAGGTGACATTGAAAATAAGTGACCATGGCACCAATAATGTTATACATACATTTGAATAAAACGAGCAGGGGCATCGTCGGAGAACATAATATAGACAGTATATATGAGCATGTGTGTAGTTTTGATTTAGCGCATTAGTTCGGCAAGTGGCACAATTAGATGCGCGGCGAAGTCAAGTGGAGGGCAATGCGAGCAAACGGCTTTCGATGCTTCAAGAGTCATAAACAAGTTATAGCTGCTACCCGGCGACGTGGCTCCCCGCGGCCGCGGAGGGTTGTCGAGCTGGAGGGCGCTCCACGCCGCTTGTCTCCTCGAGTGCTGCGGCGGTGACTCAGCCGATACAGCCTTTTGTGACTGGCGTAGCGTACCTGTGCACTCCACAATAGATCAAAGAGAACTTTTGCATACATTCTCATTTCATAGCGATTTGCATACGAGTAGAGTTTGTACGTTCTGTGATAATTTCCTTTGCAAGTATCACTCATTAGTCTACTATTCTTAACCAATATAGTATAGGGTGGAAAAGATAGTTGTAGCAACAGTAGTTAGGTATAATAAGTTTTAAGGCGTATGGTTCGGAAACGGGACATCAACGTTGTACTAGTTCACCGAGTAGGCAATAGAATGATGATGCTCATGCCCAGGGTTTCTCTGAAGGACCACATTAGAAATTCATATGAAAGCCGAAATATACCTTGAATTCTACAAGGTTAAGTGGCAGTGGGCCGGCGCATTATATGCCGAAGACCCAATGATCGGTGGGCTAAACGTGTTCTCGAATGGACACCACAAATGAATAGGCAAACGTAGAGTTGGACACCGTCCGGCCCGCCGCCGCCGCTGCGACGAGACTTTTGGCAGGATGAGGAAGGCCAATGACAGATTCTTGTGGCTCTACATCGGACGAGCCTACAGCCTAGGTCTGGAGTCTCAGACGGTTTACCTACTGTATTTGCAACAATAATGTTACCTGTCCTTGCTGCTACATCTTTCTTTTCCACCCTGTATATTCGTCGCATTGGTCACTAAATGACGATAATTTGTCGTGTCAATTAGTAACTCTTTAATAAACATGAACCGCTAATGCATTGAGACATTCGTCGAAGGAAAATTACTTTAGATATGCTTAAATGCTTTACATGTACATACATACATATATTGTATATGTATAGAGTACTTATGCTGAATTTATACAAACATCAATTGTCGGGAAGATCTGTATAGATGTCATATATACTACCTACTGTATGTAATAACATAAGTTGTTTTCTTTGAATAAAGATTTATTCTATTCTATTCTACTAAGGATAATCCTTAAAAACCTTCTTGTTGCTTCCAACAGTTTCAACTTGAGTCACTTGAGCCGCGACGTGACCGAGATCTAAACAAAAGCCTCGTGCGAGCTGCTGCGGCCAAAATATGCAGATAACGGTGCCGGTGTGCCTCCGCCGGGGCCTGAATCATGTCTCACGGGAAACAAAGAGTGGCCGCGAGTGACGTCACCACCCGCCCCCCGCGCGCCCCGCAGCGACTGATAACAAGCGATACGACGTGATAAGCAACTGAAACTACCGTCGCTGTCTCACATAATAATCCTAATTAACTGCTTTATGAAATATATTTCACTGGTTTCAGCCGCGTTGTTCTTCTGTGGTGGTTTAACAATAAGTGGTGCACCTGCAGAAACAGGAGACGGTGTCGTCGGGGTCGTGGTCCTGGTCGCGGGGCGGCGCGGCGGTCGCAGGGGGCTCGCTGCCCACGCTGCGGTACTTGACGTGCAGCACGCGCCGCGCCGCGCGCACGCCGCTGCGGCGCAGGATGCCCACCGGCCAGCGCCGGCCCTCGCCCGCGCTCATGCAGCCCCGGACACTCGCGACGCCTGCAGCCGCGTGCGCACCGCGGCCTACTGCGGCACATCTCGTGTTATCGCGCAGGTGAGGCCCGCGCCGCCCGCGCCGCGCACTCCGCCGCGCCGTCTCCGAGTGTGAAAGCGCCGCCGGGGCCGCCGCGACACTCATTAACTCGTGTTTAAATCGGCGCAACAAAAACAATGGCCAGTTTATCAACCTTGTGGAATGAATACACACAATACTGATCATTATGACCAAACTGAATTCATAAAAACCAATAACTTCGTTTTTAAAAGTGCAATGGCCTTTGCACATTCTTAAAATCAATGTCAAGATCATCACATCACCTCAACCTGCTCATCTCACGAGGTACATAATACCTATTTGATGACAAGTTATTAGTAGCTTACGTTAAGTTACCTTACTAGCAATATTGATTTAAAAAAATAGTCAATTTAGCAGAAGGACCTATTTGTACCTTTAATAAAATATAAATTTTTGCTTAAATTAATTTAGATTTCCTGCATTGAAATAGACTTTATCCAGTTGTGTAAATAAGACCAACTTTAACTTAACCAAAGCGACAGACACTAACAAAAATGTATTTAGAATCTTTGTACCATTAAAATCAGTTGACAATAATATGTTCTGTGCCCTGTTGAGTCGGAGGAAGTTCTATGTACCATCTGAAAGATGAGAAATTTACTATCGAGTATACTCCTTGTGACACAGGGCTCGTCTCAACAAGAACCTCAGTGCTAAGTTAATATAAACTTTTAAATGGTAAAATTTAGTAATATGAAGTTGCTGTACTTACTAATAAGTTAGCATTTAAAATTTTAGGGGGATTTTGAAATTAATTAGCTATGTTTACTCTTATGTTTTATGAATGTCTTGATTATGGTATAATTTACCATTAATTCCTTTTTCTCATGAAATAAGCTATTAAATTATCAATCAATTACATCATTTACTACCTACACATAAAGAAAAATGTGCAGAAACATGTTTTGTAATGAGCAGACTTCATACATTACAATATAAACATTGCCAGAGTCCAATCCCATAATGATGATGAACCAAGATTGTCACCTTTGCCAACTCCTCAAGTCGCCAGAATAGTGGGTTGACTTATGACTATTTATAAATCCACTACTTGCCCAAACACAGCTCACTGCTGATAAGTAATAAATAACATTGATGAACTTATTGTAACCTTATCAAAGTAAACTTTCTCTGATGTTTAGTTCTCTGAACCCTGCATGCCTAGACGCCCCTTATTCTATACTAATATAATATAATGCCAGTGGGCTCAGCTGATAGAGCAGGAGAGTGCAGGAGGCTCCACGGGCGAGGAGTCGGGCCACGGGCCAGGCCGGGCCGCGGGCGGAGGTCACTCACCCCATGAACCAGTCGACGGTGTCGCGCAGGTACTCCGGTAGTCGCTCCAGCTTGACGGACTGCTGTCACCGCCTCGCCACGAAAAAAACAACAATGGACTGCGACAGTCCAGCTACTCAGTCCACTTCCCCCGCACGGTTATACAGACTGTCCCATCGCACTCCCGACCGAACCATAACAAGCATAACTAACTGTACACTATCTGAATGCAACTAAATTCTTTAATGCCAACTAGAGCGTATCACAGTCACAAAAGTTATTATTGAAGGAAATTTTCACTGAAGCAGCTGAGTTGAATTCGCCATGTTGCGCAACCCGAGCGTTTATTTTTATAGAATTGAGCTTCGAACGGCCTATTTTTGCGTGTACATTTATCCCCAATAGATTCTCACAGTAAATAACAAATAACTTCACGAAAAATTAAATTTTTGTTAAATAAATTTGAGTTTTCTATAAAATTTTACGAATGAAAAAGCAAATCGTGAACTTTATTTTTAAATTTGACATTGCTGGCAACATTTCAAAACAAAATGTCACTGTCATGAAATTTATCGATTGTTTCTAAAATATTTGTAGCAAATTTTTATGTAAAAAATCTCAAATAATTAGCTTATGGCTTTATGAAGCTTTTAGAATGATAAGCAATATTTTATAGCTTGCAAAAATTATTTAATCGTAAAGTATGTATAAACAAAAAAAACTGAACGAATCGTTACGTTTAATTTTTGCATTACATACATCCATCCTGACATCAAATTTTTGTGCTTTTGCTCGGGGCATAAAATTGACATTACAAACTAAACGCAAATAACCTCAAAAAGTTGACATTAGAAAATTTCATAGAAATTGCCTTTTAATAATTTAAGAAAATCAATATCGTAATTTCGAAAACAAAATGTTTCGTCTACCATTCGAAAATCGAGTAGATCCGATGGAAGAAAAGCGTCAAGCTCGAGAGAACACCATCAATAGTGTTATCACATTTTGTGTTCTTTGTGCAGCTATAAGACTGAGTGAGTCTCTTCTCTTTATCTTTCATTATAAATTTCCATTCCTTGTTTAACATACTTAACAGTAAATATTTTAACTTGTGATTTCTCTTCAGTGGCACTGGCACTATGTTTTTATGATGCACCTGATGGTATTCTGGCATGTTCCATCCCATAGATCAAGTTATTCTTTGCCACTAAGTATTCCTATGATAACACTTCTCTGGTCACCTTTCTTAATGCAAAAGGAAGGTTCATGGCTTCATTTCGTACATGTGGTAGTTAGACCTGAGCATTCACTTTAATCTGACTGGCTAATCCTTTCACCACAGTGACGAAGGGTAAGAAGACCATTCCTAGTACCTAAGTTATAAAATACAGAACCTTGCAATTTAAGTTTTTATTTTCTTTCAGCTCCTGTTATCATTGAACACAGCGGATTTTAATTTCTGTCCTCACTCGAGTACAAGGCACTACAGTGATGAGCTGCCACAGAAACTGGTGCGGTGGAGGACATTAAACTTAACATGTGGCACTCGAATGCCTAACCAACATGTAGCATCTTGCAATACTATTCAATAGCTGTTATCATTCCTTATTAATAAAAGAATGTAGTTTGTTGTTACAATGCCTTTTTATTTACACTACTTTTTGTTAGATTTGATGCATTTATTCTGAATAGCAAGAATATGTAATAGATACAAATGGTATGGTATGAATACTTGAAGAAGTCTATCTGCTATGGGTAGATCTGTCTGCTGGACCATTACTTTTCTAACTATGGACTGAAAACATTGATTGTGACCACAACAACTCACAAACTTTGAAGTTAACAAAATAACTTCTATAAGATTATGTTTTTCATGGTACCTATAAATTAGATTATCTATTAGGCTAATCCTATTACACCTATAATAAGAAGAAAAGTTTTTGAAAGGCTGTAAGGAAAAAATATAATGCTATGTAACCTATTTCTGTTTTCTGAAACGGAGGAGATAATACTAAAGGCACTATTGTCTAAAAGCAAAGTCAATCAAGTTTTTGTAATAAATTACACTGAACTTTATTTCTCACAGTGAGTACATATTGACCAGTGCGACTGAGCCGCTCGCTTCAGCTCACTTCACAACTTATTACAACTCAAACATACATTTCTTACGCCCGAGGAATCGTCTGCTTCGACATTATTTATCTAGTTAGAAAATCCTAAAATCGATAATACAATGAAATTTAAGCATTCTTACAGTTTATCACTAAATCCATTTAGCATTGAAAATAAATGATCATGATATATAATAATAAAATTGATTTAAGTTCTCAATATATATATTTTTACATTTTAAACTAGAACGCGCTCGACTGGACGCGGGGGTGGGGGGTGCAATCATACTTCCAAACGAACACTATACATTGTATACATTTGTAAAAGTATCAAAATCGAGTAAAAGGCCTACAAAAAATTATCTCGAGATACTAATATGTGTTTACGTTGTATAACCTAAAAATTGACCTATTTAACACTGGATACGCCGATCCACGGCGGGTCTAGCGTTAAAGGGTAACGAAGGTATTTTAACTATTCGGCTTAATTATATTTATAAAATGAGATGAGCGCGAAACGAAAGCTTGCTCGTGAGTGTTGTAGGCTCGGGGGCGCCGAGCGCGGGCGCGGGGGGCGGGGGGCGGGGCAGGGGCGCTCAGTCCTCCGCCTCCTCGTCCTCCGACTCCTGCTGCTGCAGCCACGTCAGCCACGTGTTCACCTGCACACAAACACACACACATACATAAGACGGTACACATAATGTCGGTTATACGCAGAAGGCGCTCTATCGAGATATAGAAAACTAGTTGTTCCCGCGCGCTTCGCTTCGCCTTAAAAAGTTTTCCCGTGGGAAATCCGGGATAAAAACTAGCCTATGTTCTTTCCCACCAAATTTCATTCAAATCCGTTCAGTAGTTTTGGCGTGAAAGAGTAACAGACAGACACAGTTATTTTCGCATTTATAATATTAGTTAGGATTAGGATAGTGGATACAGGCTGTACGACATACCTGGAACAACGCCTCGCCCTTGCCGGGGTAGGCGTCGGTGACGTCCTCGCGCCAGCGCAGGAACGCGTCCTCCTCGCACACCTCCAGGTTGTACAGGTACATGAACCAGCGCAGCAGCATGCCTGCACGACAACACATTACATATTAATAACACTTAACTTTAAGACTTTTAAATAAATTACAAACTAACCAACGTAAAAAATGCCCTCAACACTATCTATCTATCTATCTATCAGCAGGTCAGGCCCCAACCTACGCCAATGTCGCGCGGACACGCCCTCAACACTAATAGTCGCATAACTTTTGAATGGCTAAGCCCATTCTGATAAAATATGGATAGTAACACTCGGGACAACATTAGCTACGAACCTGGAAAAACAAAACAAATATCGGTTCAGCCATATGGAACAGTGGTGGGAAAAACGGCTACATTTTGATAACACGCTACAGACGCTATGTTACACATTTATAGCAGGTTATTTAATCCGCTACGTTATAACGATATTCATCATCATCATCATCAGCCAATAATCATCCACTGCTGGACATAGGCCTCTCCCAAGGAGCGCCACAACACTCGGTCCTCGGCCTTCCTCATCCAACCACTACCCGCCACCCGCCTAAGGTCGTCAGTCCAGCGGGCAGGAGGGCGTCCCACGCTGCGTTTGCCTGTTCGTGGTCTCCACTCGAGAACTCGTCTACCCCAACGGTTATCGGTTCTTCGGCAGATATGACCAGCCCACTGCCACTTCAGCTTGCATATTTTGACAGCTATGTCGGTAACCTTAGTCCTCTGACGGATAACGATATTGAAGAACAAAAAAAAAAAATTGATGAAAAAAAAAATTGATGAAAAAACCAATGAACTTTCCTTCATACTTTACAGGCTTAGGACTGTCTATAATGGCACATCACTGTTTCTCTTCATTTTTATGAATTATTGTCAAACGTTCTTTAATTGCAATAACTATTTACACAAAACACTTTAAAACCACAAAGTAATATCCTTTCAATGTTTCATCCACTTACGAAAACACACGTAAAGTAAAGATAGGTAAATTGTACACAAAGTTCAATCACACACAATCACAAAACATTTAAAATACGAAATTGTCCTCAGAACCAAATTGTCCGTTAGAAAGTACCTATTTACACTTACACAAACACTATTTATTTTCAATTTTACACTAAACCTAAATAAACACTATACCTATTTTAATACGTTACTATTTAAACTATTTATTATTATGTATATTTACAAATATTTATTTACAGCACGCAAATGCAACAAAACAAACAACGCGATCGTAATTCGTAACGTTGCGCGAGGCACAATTAGCATAGCGGCCACCCGTGGCCGTTGCCAAATCGCGACTGCGGAGCTAATTTCAGCAGATAGCGGAGCGCTATTGCGTAGTGAAGCTTGCAGCTTCGCAGCGTCTCGCTCTCTCACACGCGAGTCGCGCGACGTTGCACCGTTGAGAGAGCGAGACGCTACAAAGCAAGTGAATATCGCCTGCGCGGTTATCGCGCGCCACGTCTCGCGGCTGCGAGAAATAGCGGAGCCGCTCCGCTATTTCTAGCAGTAGCGTCGTGGCAACGGCCGCGGGCAGACGCTGTCCAATTTTGCGAGCTAAGATCGCGAGGGCGCGTCGCGTTATAATTATAGCAGCATTTGCGCGTTCATAAAGCGAATGCTATTCGTTGCGAGCAAATCACTTGCTATGTTTTTTAGCTATATGTTATATTAACCTCCACTAATATGGAAGCTACGCTGCCACAGACAGATACACGCATACAGGGTGTCCCAAGTTAAAGAAGTACACATCCGAATCATAGTGACACAACTCGTCATTCTAAACAACTTTTCCTATAAACTTTTGAATATTTGCGAATTCTGTTTTCGCTAAATCATAGAAACTTTGTTGGTAATATATAATGTGATTGTTTAGATTAGTTTAGAATAACGAATTGTATCACTATGGTTCGGATTAAACTTTAACTTGGGACACCCTGTATGCGTGTATCTGTCTGTGGCAGCGTAGCTTCCATATGGCTGAACCGACATTTGTTTTGTTTTTCCAGGTTCGTAGGTAATGTTGTCCCGAGTGTTGCTATCCATATTTTATCAGAATGGGCTTAGACATTCAAAGGGGGTAAAAAGATAGCTAGTAAGTAATACTTACCCTTAGGGTACTGGTGCTTGTGCGCGTGCACCTGCACGGCGTACACGGCGGCGAGCTGCAGCTCGGGGCGGCGCTCGAGCAGCGCGGTGAGCAGCGGCGCGTAGGCCTCCAGCAGCGCGCGCTCGCGCTCCACCGCCTCGCGCGCCGGCGCCGCCACGCCCGTGCCCGCCGCTCCCACCACGTGCTCTGGAAGGTGAGGGTGAGATGGTTATGTACTGGTAGTGTAAAGGGCGAAACGTGACTTGGCACTGGTCGTTAGGTAGACAGGCGGTTCACCGCAATTTGTCTGACATCTTGATCAGCGCCTCAGTCGGTAACGTTCGAAACGCAACTGAACTCCGATGAACCGCCTATCGATTTACCTATCGAAAAGTTAAAAATGTTCGTTGTTTGACCCCTTTTTGTAAATGCACAACTATAATTAATGCACTCAAAATAAAATATATCGCTAGTTTTAAAGGTTTAGCAGAGGCTGAATATGATTGGTGGTATGTCTGTTATACGAGTTCATCTACTCAGATAAACAAACTCATGCAGCGACGGCCAACGCTGTCGCAGAAAAGCAGTTAATAAACACCTCTCGGTGGCCGCCGTCATTACGCGACCTGCAACACACACATACACAAATAACACGACATGACCTGTAACGCGTCGGGTGTTATCGAATATTTCCCAATAAACACTAGATAATAATGAAAATGCATGATTTGTTATAAGTGTGAGCGTCCACGACTGAGCGCCTAGAAATGGAAACAATAGAAGCATCCAGTCGAAATCCAACTGCGATCAAAATGTAACAAAATAATTATGTGCACATTAAATTATAAACCTAGTAGCTGACTTGCGCTGAGATGCAGAAAGGGACTTTAAGCTCATGTCGCCTTTAAATGTATAGGCAGCTATGCTTTGACAGTATACGGATACAGATCCTTTCTGCCACTCAGCGTTGCAAGCACAATCTTCTTTTTTTTATTGGGGCAGGCCTTTAATGAGTATGTTTATTTGCAAGCGGGGCTATACCATTGGTACCAACCTATGCAACTGTGGTACCGCCCCCCAGACTATGGACCATTTACTCTCCTGTTCCCAGGTATTTGTTCTTGGGTCTTGGATGTGCCCGTAAAATGGCAATAGGCCCGCCCCTATTACATTGGGACTAACATAACACTCTGGCGAAAAGTGGGTGCAGCAATGCACCTCTGCCTACCCCGCAAGGGAGTACATTAGTACAAGGCGTGAGTGCGCGTTTTTTTGTTTTTTTTTGTTAGGTACATACCGGCGATGAGCGCGACGAGTGCAGAGACGAAGGCGGCGTGCGCGCGCACGGCGGGCTCCACGTGCGCCTTGATCCAGCGGTACAGCGCGGCCGGCGCGGGCTCCGCCGCCAGCTGCCGCGCCAGCTCCGCCTGCGGGGGGGGGGGGGGGGGTCAGACAGGGCACAACTTTTAATGTCAACATGAGGACTCGGCTAAGCCACTTCATACGAGATTACTTGTAATACCGTCAAGGTATGTAAGTAACTTTAACTTGTGTTTTTGAATAAATGATTTGTATTTGTTGGTTGTTTTATATAAAAAGGGCACAACATTACAACATGTTGGCAGACAGACTCGTCTATACCACTTCAAACGAGATTACTACCATTCATCTACCATTACAATGTGTATCTCGTCACTAGTAAGTTAGCTATTGCTATAGCTTCGAAGTGGTGCAGTGTCTGTGTCGCTATACGTGACGACACTCACTCTCTGTTCATTCTTCCCTTGCCGTAAATAAAGCCTTTGTCCAACAGTAAATCATTAGATTACGGATTAATGATTATTATTAGAAATAGAAATACAGTGTCCCGCGTTAAAGTGCATATCCTAAGGGTAGTGACACAACTCGTTATTCTATTTCACTTTATCGCGGGACACTATACAGGGTGTTGCAAAAAAGGGTATACTAAGAAACCAGCATGTGCAGCATCTTATATCTAAGCCCGAAACTGAAATCAGAATTTCAAAATTCGTGAAAAAAAAATTCATTTTCCATAGAAACTTAGTTGGTCACGTGACTTTTTTACTATGGGGAATTAATCATTTTTTTCGCGAATTTTTAAATTCTGAGTTCAGTTTCGGGCTTAGATATAACATGCTGGTTTCTTAGTATACCCTTTTTGCAACACCCTGTATACGGTGAAGTAGACCTGGTATGGTACCCACCTGCAGACGCAGCTGCGGTACGAGCGCGGACAGCCCGTGCTGCTCCACGGCGTCCGCCGCGCCGCCGCCCGCCTCCGCCACGTACGACACGATGTTCAGCTGCAATACAACGGACACACACGGTCAGTGAGGTAGTCTAGTCAGTAGCACTTCCTCTCGCTTGCGAATCACCTTCGGAATTACGTCATCATTATGTATGTATCTATGTAAGTATGTGATGAATGTAGGTATTGTGCACAACAGTATGTCCAGCAAATAGGCGACATAGTCATGTTTATTATAACACTCATCAATAGAGTTTCCGAAACAGACGAGCGTGTATGTAGAGGAAGGGAAAGAAGTATGTCAGGGTGGTGGCCCGTGGAGGTCCATAGTCTCTGCCTACCCCACTAGGAGAGGTGATGGTGCGTACCTTGCTCTCGCCGTAGAGCGTGGCGAGGCGCTCGGGCCCGGCCAGCGCGCGCAGCTCGCGCAGCAGCTCCAGCAGCAGCGGGAACTGCGCCGCGCCCTCCGCCGCCGCGCCCGCCTCCGACAGCGGGATCAGCTTCTGTACACACAACATATGCAGCATTAGTAGCATTGCAGATTATGTTAAGGACATCATTATTATAAACAACTAGCTTTTCCCGCGAGATTTGCTTCGCCTAAAAAGTTTTCATGTGGGAATTCGGGAATAAAAAGTAGCCTATGTGTTAATCTAGGGTGTCAGCTAACTCCATCCCAAATTTCATTTAAATCGGTTCAGCCGTTTTGTCATGAACAAGTAACAACATATTCACAAAGTTTCGCCTTTATATTATTAGTAGGATTTCATTTATCTAACATAGCATTTGAGTGACTGGATTTTGGACGGTCGAATGGCGTAGTGGTTAGTGGCCCTGACTGCTATGCCGAAGGTCCTGGGTTCGATTTCCGGCTGGGGCAGATATTTGTTTAAAAGACAGATATTTGTACTCGGGTCTTGGGTGTTGATATTTATATTTAGTATCTATCTATCTATGTATTTGTGTAGATATATCAGCTGTCCGACACCCATAACACAGGTTCTGCCTAGCTTGGCGTCGGATGACCGTGTGTGAGATGTCCCCACATATTTATATTTAACGAGTGACCCGCACGCCGTATTTCTGGGACATGATGTCCTCCTCATCGTGATGCGATGACAGCTCGTGTGTACGTACCTGGTGCACGGCCTCTGCCAGCAGGCGCGGCAGGCGCGCGTGCGGGTGGCGCGCCGCCACGGCCGCGCGCACCGCCTCGCCCACGCCGCCGCGCTTGATGCTGCGGATCAGCGCCACGCACGCCCACGCCTCCGCGCCCTCTGGAACCAGGAACACAATACATGTTAGCGACGGATTCAAAAAATCAAAAGCTTCCCAGAAGAACTATGTAACCAAAATTTTACTAAAAATCATTTTGAAGACAAACTTAAGCGTCATCTAATAAGTGCATTGTAAAGCATAGTTTAGTTAAGTACCTACCATGATCCATGTATCCTTATCTTAATATCTGTATTCCTGTTGTTGTTACTGTGTTTAGTGTGCGACGACGCTGTGTATATGTGGTTATAAATATGTAATACCTACCAAGAGCTTGCTTATAAACTGCAATAGCAGTTTGGCAATTTTTGTAAACTGTAACCATGCATGTTGTTTTTTGGTTAATAAATAAATAAATAATAATAATAATAACTGACAGTTTCAATAACTCTACAGTGCCATAAAATTATCTGTTCCAGTGACAGCTCACATAAATGTCTAATATTTCTTAATTCTATAAGATTTTAAGTTTGCTGGTATTGTAAATTCGCTCTTGTGGTGTTAATAAACCCATCTAATCTTTTACAATATACAATTCATTAGTAAGTAATGAGATATGGATCAATTCAGTTCGCTCTCACCGGAACAGATAAGTTTGTCACACTGTATCTACCGATGACTGGTAGTTACAACCACACAACCTGTCAAAATCGTATGTATAGTGCCACAATCTTATCTGTTCCGGTGGCGACGTCGCAGAGATCGAATCCAGTGATGCCATCGATAAAATTTTGCCTATTTCTGGTTTAAACGACAATGCATTTCTGCTATTACCTATTGTTTTAATTAGGTACATTCATAAGCATAAACAAATCAAAATATGGGGTTCATAGTAAATGAAAGTGGATATAATATATCAAACGACATTTGTTGTACCTATGGAAAATATGTGCACGGCGAACAGAAATAAAATTATTTCTGATTATGTTCTGCTTCTGATATAGGAGATTAAATCTAGATTACAATGGTATAAGTAATATATGTGGGTCGTGGGAATAACGAGATAGATAGACTTAAAAAAAACTATTAATTAAGTATTATTTTTGAACACTTTATTTTACATTTTCTAAAGTAACAAGAAACAAGAGCATACAATAAAAAGAAATTCAGACAGTGTGCAAAGGCTAATTCATCATCATCATCAGCACGGGTCTCCTTCCAAAGGCTAATTGCCAAAAAGCAATTTCTTTCAACCAACTCTTGATAGGTTGGGAAAACAATGACATGTCATAAATCATCATTATTTCGTCTAAAATCGCTGCAGGTGCGCGAAATTCTTCTTGGTATATTGCCTAAGATTTAAAGTATCATGTCACGTTCTCACACCTGTAATCAAAGAAAAATAAAGATTATACACTTTTCATCACGAGTATCACGACCCATCCCGTCCCCACTGCTGGGGCACGGGCCTCTCGGGAAAATATTTCATAAAATTACATGTGAGTATATGGGTAAAATTATTCGTCATATTTGGCAACACTAACCTGTAGCCGCTGCAACTCGATCTTCCAATTTTTCAAACGGAATTAAAGGCGCCTGAATACGTTATTCTTCCTGTATAAAAGCCAACATATATAGTACTACTTTTCTTGCATCACATTACAGCGCTTTTGGCAGTATTTCACCCAGAAAATCACAAAACAAATTAAATAACGTAGCGTCAGCTTCTTCGAAGAAATTGACAACTCAAATAACGCACAGAGTATGAAATGACGTTTGACAATGACGTCTCGTTGTTGCACATTTTGACCACCAGAACAGATAAGATTGTGGCACTATAAGTAGCTCTACCAGTCATCGGTAGGAAACTGGCAGTAAGCAATATTTACAGGATAAATGTAAGCACGGTCCTAGCCCGTTGGTAACGAACTAACACCAGCAGTGGCCGCAAGATGGCATCAACAGTCACATGCCAGATATGTAAGAAACGGGTTGATTCGAAAAATACCATGTACTGTTCGGAATGTCATAATTACTATGAATTTGAGTGTTCTGGATATTCACAGAAGTTGTTTCGTTTAAAAGATGCAGATTCTAGGAAACAATGGAAATGTAAAACATGTGAAAATAAAATTATAAAGAATTCTAACGTAACAATGAGAAAGAAATTGTCTCCAGCTAATTTAACAGCAAAAATAACTCATAGTTCATCGCAATCTTCACCTAAGATCCAGTCGTGTGATCTAACGGATTTGCATCTACTTACTCCTGGCAAACTATCAGATTCACCTGAAAAGTTTCTTTCAAGAAGTATGGAACATATACCTACGGAAACTGTACCGATCCATGAAATGAAGGATACTATCCAAATGTTAAAAGCACAACTGGCTAGCTCGCAGAACGAGTTAGACACTACTTTAATGGAAAATTATGACCTGAAAACAGTAGTATCCAAATTGAATAAAGAAAATAATACTCTAAAGCTATTGTGTCAGTCCCCGCTGCCGGAAAATAACTTAAACCTTAGACATCCTATGACTACGGTTATACGTCATCAGAACACAACCTTCACGCCACCTAGACGACAAACTAACTCACTGCATGGCGAATCGGTGGTAAATTTACAACGGAACATTATAGACTTAAAACAAGAATTGAAAGAAGCCCAAGATGAGATAATGAAGCTTAAAGACAAACTTAGCGCATTTGAAAATAAACTGGAATCTTCTTGTGTTTACTCTATATCACAAGAAATCGAATGTAGAGATATTACAAATCCGACATTTTCATCAGAGTATACACAAACTATGCCGGACTCGATACCGAAAACCCCGCTGACATCTCAAATAATGATTCTCAGTAACATCAAACGGAGAGACATTGTAAGTACAGCAAAGTCTTTGTTACCTGAACACCAAATTTGCCATTACCTATATGAAGGTGGCCATATACAACAAATGATTGAGGGATTAGAGAAGAAATTAGAAGCCTTTACACAAACCGATTACTGCATATTAATGATAGGTGAACATGATTTTAAAGTGACAAAGAACTACTCTCTAATTGTAGAGAATATTCGCGAAAAAATATTGTCTGTTCAACATACAAATGTCATTATAATGCTACCAACTTTTAAGTGTTTTGGTTCTGTAACTCTGTACAATAAGCGCCTTGAGAGCTTTAATAACCTGCTCTATTTGGATAACGAAATCTATCAATATGCTTATATAATGGACAGTAACAAAAACTTGTCATACTCGCATAAGATGTTTAGTTATATTACTCATCACATAAATAATTATGCACTAAATGTAATCTTCAGAGACGTGTCAGTATTAATATCACAAATTAAAAGACAGGAACAGGATGCATCATGTGAGTTAGTAAATTCAGAAACGGAAAACTCAAACCATATGTTTTTTCGCTCTTGAGAAACAATGCACCAATGAAATAAAAAAATGTAATCTTAGAATTTTTCATCAAAATATGTGTGGTGTAACAAATAAGAAAGATGATCTAGAATTGTATTTTCAAAATTTAGGAAACAGTAAACCCCATTATTTATGCATAAGTGAACATTTTCTTAATGAATTTAACGTGTCTTTGTTTAACCTGAATAATTATACTCTGCATTCATACAATACAAGAACTCAAAAGAGAAGAGGAGGAACTTTAATACTAGGATTAAATGGACGTCAGTCTGAGGATTTGGATATATGTAAAAAAATGTACAGAGTTAATAATTTTGAAATATGTGGTGTTAGAGACGATGAAACGAATTTGAATATTTTATGTTGTTACAGAATTCCAGGAAAACAGTCATTAGGTCCGTTTCTTGAACGACTAGAACAATTATTAGAGTATTTATTTGACAAGCGTAGTATAATATGTGGAGATTTTAATATTGACGTGTTGACAGATGGAGAGGATTTACAAAACTTCCAGACATTACTTAAATGCTATAACTTCCGATATTTGTACGACTGTGTTACTTTTGTTCGGGGTAGCGCGCAATCTGGACTTGACAACATGATAACGAACCTTAGTAGCGATGATTTCAGGGAACTCTCAACAGACGACAATGGCTTATCCGATGGCCATTTTGCACTTCTTAGTGAAGCAACAGTACCCATTCATAATGTAAACCAACAAACTCATAACGAGTTTACTATGGTCCATCGAAGATCTTTTACTGAAAAAAATAATGATGTGTTTAGACAAAAAACTACGGAGATGAATCAGAATGTAGAGACAGTAAATGGCTACCTTGAATTATTCTGTAAAAACTTTAATGAATCATTTGCACTAAAGCCTAAAAAAACGAACCTTAATAAACAACAAAAAATTAAATGGATATCTAAAGGAGTGAGAGTGTCAAGTTTGATGAAGAGATTTTTAAATACTGCTGATAAAAGTTTAAACCATGACACTATCACAAAATATCGATCTGTTTACTTAAATATCTATCGGAAAGTAGTTCGCCAAGCGAAGGCCAATTCTGTTCAAAAAGAAATAAACAAGTCGGGTGGGTCATCTAAGGCAATATGGAAAATTGCAAATAAGCATAGAAATATTAGTAAAGATACCCTAAAGTCAAAAATATTACTCAAAGTAGAGAACAACTTAGTTAAAGATCCTCAGGAAATAGTGGAAGTTCTATCCAAGCAGTTTAATACACATAACACTACAAATTTGACAAATACAACGGAATCAATACATATTCTCGAGAACTCTACAAATCGAGTGGAAAGAGAGCTTCGTTGGAAATATGTGACAGAACTTGAAATTAAAACAATAGTTAATAGAATGGAACTAAAAAATTCCTGCGGTTATGACGATATACCTATTGTAGTTATTAAACGAAACATAGATATACTCGCAAAGCCCTTTAGTCAATTATTTAATATCTGTCTGACCGAAAACATATTCCCTGACCAACTTAAAATAGCTAAAATTATACCTATACACAAGAAAGGAAGCAAAAATGACCCGAAGAAATACAGACCAATATCCTTACTACCTGTCCTTTCAAAATTGTTGGAAAAACTAATAAAAGCAAGACTGTTAGAGCATCTTAAAGCTTGTAACATACTAAGTAAGAGGCAATTTGGTTACCAACAGGGAGTTGGCACTGTTGAAGCAGTAGACGCCCTCACTTGTGAAGTAGTGACTAATTTGAATAAGAGACTTAAGGTAGCAGGTGTGTTTCTGGACTTAAGCTCCGCCTTTGACTGCGTAGATCATCAAATTTTATTGCAAAAGCTCGAGCACTATGGAGTACGTAATGAACAACTGAATCTTATAAAGAGTTACCTAATAGAAAACAATATGTAGAGTTGAAAAGCATTAATTATGGTGAAGAATTAACTTTCAATTCAAACTGGGTAGATCTCAAAACCGGAGTTCCGCAAGGCTCAATTTTGGGTCCAATATTCTTTATAGTGTTTATAAATGACCTAATAAACTATATTGGATCCAAGATTCCAGATGTGACTCCAATAATATACGCAGATGACACTAACGCTATAATTTCAGCTAGTAATATTGACGAATTAAATGATAAAATAAATTTGACTCTTCAAGAATTCTCAATATGGTTTATGAATAATAATTTAATAATAAATTCTGATAAAACGAATGTAATGCTATTTCAATCGACATGTGGTAAAAATGAAGTACTAAATGTAAAATTAAATGGACAACATATTGAAACTGTGGATGAAGTCAAGTTCCTCGGCGTAAACATTGACTCTCGTTTAAATTGGAAAAAAGAGCTAGTGAGTGTGACAAATAAAATAAGCTCAGCTTGCTACGTATTGCGAAGTCTTAGAAACGAAGCGACTATATCGCAATTAAAAATGATATATCATTCACTAGTTGAATCTCGCTTGAGATATAGCATTAAACTATGGGGAAACAGCTACAAATACAATATCACAAAAGCTTTTGTTGCACAAAAAAGGGCCATAAGGATAATTTTTAGGATATCTCAACGGGAATCATGCAGAGATTTTTTCATTAAACTTGGAGTCTTGACTGTTCCTTGTCTTTATCTGCTAGTTCTACTTTGCGATATGGCTAAGCATCCTGAGACGGTAGAGACTGACGAAGAAAGACTATTTAGACTGACAACAAGAAGGAAGGACATCCCCAGCAAGGGTGGCGCAGTTCTGCCAATGTTGCAAGTTTATATGCACAGTGCTCAGTACCAGAATACGCGGTTATTTAATAAATTACCGTTACACTTGAAATCTGTCAGCAAATACAATCACTTCAAGACAAATTTAAAAAAATGGTTATTAAAGAAATGTTACTATTCTGTTAATGAATTTATAAATGATAGATCATGTGAATAATTATATTTTAATAATTTACTTTGTTTAATGTATTATAATATTATTTAATTGTATTGTAAATGCATGTTAAATTAGTACCTACTTAATTATGTAAATATTCAATGCGATATATGTTGCTCAGAATAAATAAATTGAAAATTGAAACACTGAGCTAAACCTACAAAATTTACTGATTGTCTCTCGTTGACCGAGAGCACTACGCTGCGTCAATCTTCACATACAAATGGATACATACATCGAAGGTATTAAATAACTTTAATTAATTAAATAACGCTTATATAAATGTACAAAAGTGTATGTAATTATAAAAACATAAAAGCATACCAAGCAAGCATATGAATTTGGCAGCGCGCTATTGCCAAAATTCACCACGAGGGAAATAGGGAATTGAACTGTGTGAATGCATTTAAAGTAGGACAGTGTAAGAAGCGCGAATTTTGCTCCTTTTGAGTAGTGGCAATTAAACGGGGATTTGTATTGTGGAAGACTCGTCACGTCACCACATACAAAGAAATTTTAACTGCTCGATCGGTTTAAAAACACCTACACTTGTCCCTCAGCGCAGAAGAGACTGATAAGTAAGAATTCTTAGTGAATGAACTTGATAAATATTCTGATTGCTATAATTTGACTGGAAAAAATTACAGGGGAAACTAGTTTCAGTCATAATTTGAGCAGAGTAGTGAACTTGTCTGCCTACCTTCATCGGAGAGCGCGAAGTCGAGCAGCGCGGCGACGGCGCGGCGCAGCAGCTTGTCCGGCAGCTGCAGCTCGGCCAGCGACGCGGCGGCGGCGGCCAGGGCGGGCGGCTCACCGCCCTCCGCGCCCGCGCCGCCCGCCGCCACCGCGCGCGCCGCCGCCAGCGCCAGCCGCGCTACCTCCTCCTTGTTCAGACCCTGCCGAGGACACACGTCATTGCAGCATCATCTTGAACATATCAATTTATGAAACATTTCAATGAAGACAATAGTTACCTTATCCTTCTTGGGCTTGTCCTTTTTGTCGTTGGCCGGCTTGATGGTGATGGCGGGCTCCTTGATGAGCGGCGGCGCGGCGGCGAACACCGGCGCGAGGGTCTGCGCGGGCGCGGCCAGCGGCGGCGGCGCGGCGGGCTTGCTGAGCCGGTTGGCCGTGAACAGCAGGCTGTTGGCCGCGGGCCGCATCTGCACGTCCTCGAGCGCGCCGCCCGGCGCCAGGCGCGCCTTGCTGAACCGGGGCGCCGGGTCCTTGCCGCCGCCGCCGCCGCGGTGGTCGCGGCCGTCGCGCCCGCCCGCCGCCGCGCGGTAGTAGCCGGGCGACGAGCGCTGCCGGAAGCCGTCGCGCGGCGCCGTGAAGCCGTTGCCGAACAGCTTGTCCTGCGGCGGCGGCACGAGCGCGGCGGTGGGCGCGCCCAGCGACAGCCCCGCCAGCACGTCGTCCAGCGGGCGCGCGCGCAGGCCGCCGCGGAACAGCGCGTCGCGCTCGCGCTCGGGGCGGCGCGGCGGCGGCTCGTCGTCGCGGCGCAGCTGCTGGATGGGCACGGGCCCCTCGCCGTGCGTGGCGGCGCGCGGCACCCACCCGCCGCGCCGCAGCTCGCCCACGTCGCGCAGCATGAAGCGGATGCGCGGCTGCAGCTCGCGCGACGTGGAGAGCGTCTCGATGCGCTGGAAGTACTGGTCCATGAGGCCGCGGCCGCGCTCGGAGTCCAGCACGCGGCCGCACGTGCGCACCAGCTGCGCCAGGCACTCCAGGTCCTCGTGGTGGTCGGCGGCGGCGCGGCGCGCCAGCAGCTGCTGGATGCAGCGGTGCAGGATGGACTCGGACAGGATCTCCAGCTTGCCCAGCTCGCCGATGAACTTGATGTTGCCGAGCATCTTGCACTTGGCGAGGTGGCGGCGCTCCAGCTCCTCGGGCGCCAGCGCGCGCTCCTCGAAGGCGGCGAAGGCCTGCGCGCGGTTCTCGAACTCCGTGCGGCACTTGTTGAGCAGCAGCACCTTGAAGGTGCAGGGCCCGGGCGGCGCGCCGGGCGGCGGCGGCGGCTCCAGGTCCGGCGCCTCCTCGCTCAGCCGCTTGCACAGCTGCGCGTACATGCTCGAGTACTTGGGCTCGTCCAGCGCCTTCTCGAAGATGAGCAGGATGACGCCCTTGAGCACCTTGTCGGAGGCGAGGTCCAGCGCCAGCAGGTCATCGCTGAGCTTGGTGAACTTCTCCGGCGTGAGCTTGTTGAGGATGCCGCGCACCTTGCGGAAGATGTTGTCGTAGTCGGCGTCCTCGTCGCGGCGGGAGCCGGGCGGCACCCAGCGCCGGCGCGGGGCGCGGCCGCCGCCCCCCTGCCGCGCCGCCCCGCGCGCTGCGTCCGTGGCGACCGTGGGGGACCCCGTGGCGCCAAGTGCCTCTACTGACGCCTACTGCCTACAACAACACATACAACAACATTCAATAAAAGTATCCCGAGCTGTCTGAGCGTACAACAAATTCTCCTAGATTTTGTAGCACAGTAAATTGTTTGATTTTTCCATTGATCAGTTGATCACAGCATATTATGTAGGTAATAAAGAGTGCTTGCGCTTTGGAGAACCATAGAAGATCACAAAACGAAACAAATAAGGGAAAGGACGATGAGAATAAAATGAATGCACAATCAAATCACTAATCGATGCCTATGACTGTACTTTTTTTATATGCCTTTCAAGAAGTAAATATGAGGAAGACACAGAGAACAACCACACGAAGATGCAGGGGAGAATACGGCGGCCACATGCGCCTCAAATGTAGAATTACCTCCAAATTATAACAATGTAAACCAATAAGCAGACTGCAGACTACAATACGGAAACCAGGGAAACCAGCCCGATGGCTCACCTCTCCTAACGGAGAAGGAGTAGGAGAGGTATTAAACACTTGAAACATTTTTTTTATCAGCTATATAAATATTTTATTCAGCCTTGTTGTTTAATTTTGTTGTGGTCTAATTTTTGAAAAACATACGATTCCTAAAAATTATTATTTAAACACTTATGTACTTGATAGAATCATAGACGTAGATGAAGGACTATTGAATAAAGAGCAAGTGACGTACAAGATTGAACAAAGACGAGTCAGCTGCGGCCAGCGAGGCCGAGGACCGGGCGCGAGCACCTGCAGCGGGCTGGCGGGGGCGGCGGCGGCGGCGGCGGCGGATGTGGCCTTCACTGGCCTTATGTAGGTACCGTGATGACGAACGACATACGTATAGCTTGCAAAAATCTCCTCAAAAGGAGTGATAGCCTCAATGCCCTCCGCCGGAGTTCAGAAAATCTGTTGCTCGGCCGTTATTAAAAGATTTACGACTCCTTTATCGTAAAAATCATGTGAAGGAATAATTGGAAGGGTATTTAACCTTCGAGTTCGTTGGCTGGAGGGCGAGCGGGCGCCGGCGGTTCACTCGTCTAGCCGGAGCCCGAGATAATGCGCTCAAATAATAATATTAAATGTGTATAGTTTGTGAGAGCCGAACTGTGCAAACGCAAATATTCGCGGGCCGGGTCGGCGACCGCGGCCGCCCATTCAAGTATATTTGGCCATCAACTGCCTCAGCTGTGCTGTAAATTACCTCATTATAAAGTTTGTCGTTGCGAATGTTGCGAGGCGTGTGTGGTCGCTGGTGAAGGAATGCCCGGCCGCGGACCCGGCGGAGGCTGCGGCCAGGTGGCGCCGGTCACCGCCCGCCGGCGCACCGACGTCACTCGATTCACATTCGCAATCAACATTATACCTATAGGTTATTTATTTGTTTATGACTTTAGATATTTATCTACAAAAAATAGGCGTTGCAGACGATTTTTTTAATGTCTACGTAATTAATTAAGTACTCATTAAACTAAGTATGTTGAACCATGTTTATTATTCAGAGGGGGCTAGTGAGTTGTCAAATACATACGAGTGCTAGGTGTTCGGTGGCGCGGGGTCGTCGGCCGGCGGCGGCGGCGGCGGCGGCTGCAAGGTCGCGCGTCACGGCGCGTCCTCACCCTGCCGGTCACTGACCCCGCCCCCGCCCCCGCCGCCCCTGCGCTGCGCCCCTACGCTATGATCCGAGGGAATCATCACAAGATCACACACAACTAGGACTAGGACTACAACAAGTAAAATATTCGGCTTTGTCCGTTACACTTTATAAAAATACCGTTAACTGAAACTCGTTACTGCGAATGCCTGGTGAGGTGAGAGCCTTTAAAATAATAATCGCCATATCGTCAGTAATGTGGCGATTCAGCGAGCGTGCGACACGTGAGTGCGTACGGACGGAGATTGCGAGAAAGTTCAACGAAACGAAGAGCTAGGTAGGTAGGTATGCTACGCGCGATACTTTTATCTGCAAGATAAATGAAAACATGTTTTCCTGTAATCGGTCAAGTGAGACAAATACGTATGATTTTGCGTGTTTACTATCTAATGCAATACGCTTTCTTATTGTGTATGAGCGATGACGTAGCGCCGAGCGCCGCGCGGCGGGCCGGGTCGCGGTCCCCGGCAGGTAGCCCGGCCGCGCCGCAATCACTACGTCCGTTCATGTTTAAGCTTCATTTTGCGAGAACCAGTTTCTCACAATTAAACAAAAGGTAGATAGAACACACGAATTCATTCCACATTGCTTTGTAACAAAGCATGCTAGACAACACAGGACAAGTAACTGGCATCCCTCAAACTACAAATGCAATTTGATTGCAGGAAACATTGCAATACTGAGAATCAAAGATAACGACACTGATGACGATAATAATAGAGCAGATTAGATCGGCACATTGAGTGCGGTGCAGTGAAAGTGTCAGAGCTCGGTGATGGTCGTGGAGGCTGCACGCGGGCGGCGGCGGCGGCGGCGCGGTGCAGGGCGGCCCCGCCACGGTGACCCAGTTCCCGCCCCCTGCGCCCCGCGCCGCGACCTGACCCGCGCCACATCGAGCCTAGCGACGACCTACTAAATCATTCGCGGATTTGGAAAGCCATGCAATATGAATCGCGCAAAACTAGAGCTATCTCAACTTGTCACACAGTTTGGTATCATCACTATGGTTGGTTTAGTTTTACTCATAGTAAACTATTTCCTTTACTAGTTCTAGGTTCATAGATAGATATTAGTATATTAATAAATCAGGGGGAAAACTTTGATAGTGAAATTTGCAACAGCTACTGGCACAATCAATGCCAAAAACAAGAGGCTTAGATGTGGTCAGTAGCAGTGGCTGGGCAGTGGGCAGTTGGTGATAGTCACCGGTCCCCAGGCAGTGGGTGGAAGTCACCGGGCTGTGGGCAGTGGGTGGGAGAGTCACCAGGCAGGGGTAGTGGGTGGAGGCTGTATCAGATGACAATGGATCATTGTTTATTTACAGTTGTTTTAAAATGGCAAAGATAATAGCAGCCCCTATTGTGATATCTTGGTGAGCTAAACAATCACCTTGTCATATCCTTATTGTGTAGGAAGTCAATAGACAAGGAATCTAGCTTGTTTTCTTTGAACAACAAATAATAATAATCAGTCATCTTTCTAAATTCATTGTTAATTTATATCATGAATATTGTAGTGTAGTGAAGGAAGTTGTAAACTGTGATGTTGAAGTCATTATTATTAAATAAGATACAAAATCTCATCATCATCTCACTCATCTTTTCTTGAATAATTAAGAGACACAAATAATTGAAAATGTTAATAGGTGACCGTATTCTCTATTATCTATGAGGCTGTTAATAACTAGCCTGCAGTTACACAGCCTCCGCCGAGGGGCTCGCCAAACAGCCAGTGATTGATGCAGGACCATGCCACAGCTGCATTCTACTTCATCTCTCTATAGATAACAAGTTCGCATGAAGCTCAGGCATTGTATGTCAGGAGCAAGTTGTAGATGGTGGGATTAACAAACTGAACTTGATGACCGCTTCAGATAATATGTAGACATGCACAATAACACAAAAGGTACTGCTCGGCATTTGTTATGTCTATTTCAGGAGTCAACATTGTTCACTATCTATGTTTTTGAATATATTTGCAAAGAGAGAATAGCTTTAATTTTGAAAAGGGTCTGTAAATATAAAAAGCATTATGCCATGCGAAAGATGTTTTACGCTATGTATTTGCTCATGGTTTGGTTTTAGTGAGATAATAAAGCAAACTGATGAGTAATGTATGAACATTATTACTCTTTATATTATCATGAGATCCAACATAAAAAATATGCTACAGAGCTAGAAAATCAGGGTGACATTCACATAATTATGAATGTAATCTCAGTGCAGAATGTATTATAACAAATCACATGACATCACAACAAAACAAATCCTTAAAACCACAGGTAAGTATTGCAGAATTTTGCGAAATCGGTACTACTTATTATGAAATTATTTAAAAGTAAATAGAATATACAAAGACTGTCTAAATCGAGGTAGAATAGAAAGCGAGAAATGTCGGGGGGCCGCCAGCGCTACAAGTATTCCAGCATCGCATTCTGCCTCCGCCGAGGTCCCCGAGCGAGGTTAGGACGCCCGCCCGGCGGCGCCGCGCCGCGCCCCCGCGCTCCCGGGGCCGCCAGCAGCGCCGGGGACACCCAACTGTACGGGCATTTACATTCTAGACTGCGGATCTTGTAAAATGGCTCACAAAGGTGACGCATCGACACGATCCGATCGACTGATCACAGCAGTCTCCCAGAGCCCCTGATCTCTCTCTTGATGGGAACAATACGTTTACACCCTCAATTCGCACATAAATCACCAAAATATTATAAAATCACAAAACTTACGAGGCGATGATAGTCAATTTGTAGAAATTACTCGCTACACACGCGACAAGCGAGTTCTTTTGCACTCACACAACTGACACACACACTGACAGATGCAGAGAGCAATGGACGATCAACTCCACTTCAATTTTTTGTAAATGAATAATTAGACAAATATAATTTTAAATTGCACTAAAAATATTATAAAATAAATATTATTAAATGAAAAATAAAGAGATTTTTGAGAAAATTTGCGAAAACTTCAAAAAAGTAATCAAAAAAGACACTGACTGACTGAAAATTTACCATAGACAATATTTTTTTTGTTTTAATAATGTTGCAAAGATTTTAACTGGTTCCTGCCATTGTCATTTATCTCGAAGTCGCATTAAGCCAATAAATCATTCCACTTCTACATTGCGAGCCAAAACATGGCTACAAACACTGTGCCATCGGCGTTCTTTATCCAACCATTCCGACCAAGGAACATAAAACGAGAAGATGCCGACTAACAGAATCTTAGAATAATAATGGTGCGATAAAACAAGTCGAGGCCATTATCGTTTTATGGTTTTGATATGTGAAAGCAAAAAGGCGTTATTATTATGAGTGAGAAGGATAGTGCTACACCCATGCTACACAGCTACACCATGGAAGTAATAGGTATTACTTCTTATTTCTTCCATGTGCTATACCTATAATAATATAGTAGAGTGGCTAGCTAGACAGTATCCTTGACCAATTAACGTCTCGGCCACTCTACTCGGTAGGTGTAATCCATAAGTACGTACCTACTTCTCTGTCCTCGTCGTCATCATCATTATTCATTCCTATGGTCCTCATTATCCTGATTGAAGGATGGATCGAGGCGTCTCCCAAAGATCCTAAGTATAGGTTGAGAGAGTAGGTATACATGTATAAGTTACGCAGATAAAGAAACAATAAGGCTCTGCCCGCACCGCGAATATTTCACCGCGCGAATTTTACTTCATTGAATACTATAGGAGTATTCTATTCTATTCTCTTATGGGGGTGTAAGTACCTGCACCTGGATCTCTCGAGTGGAACCTTTGTGCATGTCCCCAAGGTCTAAACTGCCTTCCTAAGCTTAGAGCATTTCCCACCACGCTGGTCCACTGCGGGTTGGTGGGTTCACATATCTAGATGTGCTAGATGTAGATATGCAGGTTTCCTCACGATGTTTTCCTTCACCGTAAGAGCGATGGTATACACATGTCAGCGCCGGGATTCGAACCCGCATCTCTGGCGTGAGAAGCGGGCGCTTACCCGACTGAGCTACCACCACCGCTCTACTACTATAGGACTATAGGAGTATCCGCAATTCCACACTAGTGGAAAAAAATTGCACGTTCGTTTCAGCTGGGATCTGCATAGAAGTGACAAAAATCGCGCGAAATTTTAGTCGCTGTGTGAACACGCGAACTTCGAGCTCGGAATATAATTCGCGCGGCCAAATAAACTATAATGTGGCAAGTTCCTTGGCGACCCTCCTTGCGGGGTGAAAGAAGTGGCGGGGGCGAGGAAGCACGACATGCTACACACGTAGAAAAGTGTGACCGGATTAATCTCGCGATAGCTTGTAACTATTTCTGACGTAAGTAAAATTTTATTCTATGAGTGTTCCCGTAAATGTCATATTTAGCTTAAAATTTATAGTTTGACAGCATTAAAATTTGGATATCTTCAGAATATCTACCAATTTGAATTTATTTATGTAAAAGTATTTTATTTTATAAATTCATTTCCATTGTCACTTTCATGTTCACTCTCTGTTTGAACTTGTTCATCGTCGTCGTCATCCTCATCTTCATCATCGTTTTCATTAACTTCAATTATAAATCTAAGACAAAAACCAAAAAACATTATACCTACTTTGAAGTATAATGTACTAGAGTACGCCAGTCATATTAGTTCAGTGTACACCTATAATATTTTATGTTTAATTTACATTAAATTATAAATAAACAATAACATACCTGTCCAATACATCGTCAAATACTCTATCAGATTTATAATATTCGTCTTAATTTTTTATGACATGGTCGTCACAATTTCTCCACTTTTCAGGCGAATAATTAGAGAAAAGCAACTCTAAGTCTTTTATCTCCCTATCTAAGTTAGAGTCAATCGACGTTCTTGCGAGCTCGCCTTTCACGTACCGCTACACAAGTTCAATAGGATTTAATTCCGGGTGGTATGGGGGTAGGCGAAGCACGATATAACCATTTTCTTTCAAAATTTCATCAATTTTGTAATTTTTCTCTGTGTTTTCCTCATTAATTACTTTCATTAAATCACATAAATTTTGGTTGCTTTCCTAGTTACAAGAACTGACAACTGACGCACTGTCATATGGACTCTTCGTCTTTGTTGTTTACTTTTTCGTATCTGACTGCGCAGTACCAACCTTTAGCCGCGTAGCATGACTGATCCGGTACGCTGTTCTAGAAGAAGCCCCTATATTGAGACATTATACGATTTGTTGTTTTTAACGTTATTTTGTTGACGAATTATAGATACCTAATAATAATATAATCATAATATTAAAAAGGCCTCAACACTCATCCTAAGACTAATGGTCTCAGGATCAATGATCTCATGTGGGTCGCACTCAAATTATGACAGACTATATAAGACATGTGGCCGCCTCGGCTGCGCTATATTACCTACTCTGTGGGCTGCGCGGCCGAGACTGCCGTAACAATGACATGCAGTGCACGCGTTGCCCTTTACCGCTACCCCTCCCGCTACCCGCTGTCGTCTTGGGTACCTCGTCCCCTCCGCGTCTTTCACCCCGCAAGGAGGGTCGCCAAGCAACTTGCCAATCTATAGGAGAGGACTCGCACTATTCGTAGGTCTGTGAATCTTCCCTCTCAACGTGGTTGGTATGAGCGTGGTCTGAGCTCTCAACTCACAACATAAACAATGTAATGTGTCCTTCATTATGAAGGAAAGAAATGTACCGTGAAATAAGTAAGTAAACAGTAATAGGTAAAAATAATATATTTCATTATACAGTACTTATTCTAGTTTTGTTACAATGTTAATGAGCTATGCTACAAGGTAGAGCTGCACGTCGCGGGTCCAGTCTTGCTCTCGAATCTCCCACTCGTTACAAGCTAAATGTAAATTGGTAGCTAGGATATTTTATTGCAATTCATCATCCAAATTTTTGAACTTAACCATATAAGTACGAGTTATATGCGAGTCGAGATTCAAGACTGATCGTCATTTTACATGTTGTTAGGTAAATTGCATTGCAAGAATTTTACTCTTTTTGTCATTATTATTCTGAGGTTTAAGTTATTTACAATGACGGAAGTTATGTGACATCCTTTCGCGATACAATATATACCAATATACTTATTAAGAATGCAATATAAAAACAAGTGTATATAGGAAAACATTAGGAAAACGACTTCTGGATCGGTTGTCGGCCATTTTACCAAGTCATTACTAACGTGCAAATTGGTGTTAAGCTGCGTATAGACCGGCCCAACGAACGGCTAACCAATGCCCAACGATTGATATTTATCATACATAAAACAGTCTGTACGCAGCTTTACAATACGGACAACTCAATCGTCATGAGTGTCATGACATAACCAAAATTCCGGCCTTATAATCACAATGTTATATCTTTATTTTGAGACACGTCTTGTACACAGGGCTAGTCAAACAAATGCCGTCCGGGGGGAAGGTTATTTCTTTCTAAATTATATATAAAATATGAAATATAATAATATTTTACGTTCGACTCACCCTGGGTACAAATAAAACGTAGTTATTGTTCTGAGCCCGCATTGCGTCCTATCCACCGTCAACGTGAATTTATATGAGCACTCCCATGCCTCACTAAATGTATACCAGCGACACTGAATGATGTAAAGGGGTTAAGTACTTGATAATATTACTAAGTACAATGTCGTAATCACATAAAATATATATTGAGCAATCATACCGTGTAAAAAATTAAGTACATTTCTGAGATTCATTTGTTATCATTATCATTACGCTTAAAATATAAATACATCAAAAAGATTGTTTTAAATATTTAACATTAATAGAGGTCAACAATTAAAACGACATAAATATAATTACTGCGGAGCACCGCCTTCTCCAACTAGCCACTTGTCACGTGACGTACTGTGTACAGTCACGCACTATGTACAACTTCATTACATGATTGGTCCGTTTCTTCCCTTAACGAATAAAAATATATATTTTATACAAAAATATGTTAGTATCACTAATTAAGATTGTACAAAGACGAAGTAAAAAATAAGGAAATAATAACAATATATCGTGTAGCGTCCATGGAGTGCTGGCGGGGGGTCAGCGAGCAGCTGATAGTCCCCGAGACCCGGGGGGCAGGGTGGGGTGGGGCGGGGAGGGGCTCACATGCCCGACTCCGCGATGCCCTCGTCGTCTGAAAAAAACATACACAATCAGTAACAGGGCCCATTTTAGCCGTCGTCGTCACTCACGCGCACTTATTTATACAACATTCCAAAAAGAAACACGCTCAAGAACACAAGTACTAACTCCATGCGCTTACAGATTCATTGTTTTTTTTTGTTATTCATGGCAAAATATTATAACTTCGGAGTGAGTAGACAGAAGACACACTCGCACAGGAAATCGAACTTGGTAAAACAAGAAAGAAGTGTAAGTATTATTTTGATAAGCGGCAAAACAACTCTAACTACAGTGTTAATGGTTTGGGAGCAGAGCTGTCGCTCACTAGTGCTGTCCCTATTAGTGTTGTCTCCCTACTAGTGCAGCCTCGCTAGTGATGTCTCACTAGTGCGGCACCCGCTAGTGTTGCCCCACTAGTGTTGTTCGCCCGTGTGACGTCACCGCCCACGCTCCGTGTCCTCGGCCGGGGCCTCTGCTTTGAACATTCATAAAGTACTTAGCTACTGTATTTACTTTTTTTTTCTGAACAAACTGTAAGGCGATCACGAAAAACAGAGCTAACGTATAGAATCGAATGCGAGTGCGACTATTCGAAAGTGCTGTCAACAACAAAATGGCGGTGTATAGATTTGCGATATCATTCAGAATTTGCAAGTGTTTGTGTTATGTGTATACAGTTTCTGCGTTGACGGTTCTGGGCTATCTTTCGATTGTCATCAGTACTTAGTGGCTAGGAAAGAACGGCACACGGTATTGTAGGCTGATAAAGATTATGTTTCCTGTGCCTGTAGAATGCCCACCACGACCACCACTAAGGCTACTATCAAGTAGGCGAATTTCATTTTATTATACACTTATTAAGCGGTTCAGCCAGGTTCACCGCAAGTTTTTTGACATATTGACCAGCGCCCCTGTCATTCGAAACTAACAAAACGCATACATATCCCGCATCCCGGTGACCCGCCTACCAAATGACCTACAGACAAGTGACAAAAGTATCCGTGATTAGGTTACCTTCGTAGGCCTGGTTGAGGTGGTGGTTGTTGGGCGGCGGCTGCGCCAGCTCCTGCCCCTCCAGCACGGCCACCAGGCACTGGTGGATGCAGATGTACTGCTGCTCCGTCTGCACCTGGATATAGCAGACAGAAGGTTGGTTAGCGCTTTAAATCTGAGAGCATTATACGAGTTATCATTTCTTATGGATGTAATCTGTTAACCTACGGTAATATTTGACATGATCACATGACCTGTTTAGATTAAGATGAGCACTGTCACTGGAATCACAAGAAGTACAAGTGTCAGAAGGAAGAAGTTTTGAAGGTTTTTGTGTATTTGTAGAAATTTATCAGTTCTGCGGTATTTTCTCCTCAATGTGATATGGAGTTGACGAAACCGGACAGTCAGTTACATCCTAACTAATATTATAATTGCGAAAGTCACTGTCTGACTCTCCTACTATAGAATAGATATTACATATTAGGTTATGTATTTATTTCAGACAACTGAAAAACTTTAATACCGCGATGTAGGATCTTCATATTAATTGACCTCGGTTCCATACAAGCTCTCTGTATTGCGCTTTTAGTGCCATCTGTTGGTTATATCCGGAACTGTCTGTCTGTCTGTCTGTCTGTTACTCTTTCACGCCAAAACTACTGAACGGATTTGAATGAAATTTGGTATACATATGGTCTAGACCCTGAGAAAGAACATAGGCTACTTTTTATTGCGAAACGGAGGTTGTAAGGGGTTGAAAGGGGGGGTTAAAAGTTGTATGCGAATACTTGGTTAATTTTAAAAGATAAAAATCTGGCGTAGTGGTTAGTGACCCTGACTGCTATGCCGAAGGTCCCGGGTTCGATTCCCGGCCGGGGTAGATCTTTTTTTAAATAAACTTTATATTTAAGCACTTGATGAGCAATAATTAAACATTTTGTTCTAGCGTTTTTGAAACTTCGATCTGTGAGTGAATGAAATAGCGGTTCATATTTTGTATGAAGTTCGTCATTTTTGAAGATAAAAACATTATATTTTGTATTTAGGCACTACATAATCACAAAAAAATAATAATTAGCATTAAAAAAAAAACACAGTGTGGGGGTGTAATATTGGGGTTGAAAGTTTTATGGGTGTTGAGTTTTAGAAGTTTAATTTATATAGTAGCTATGTCCGCTCCTAGATGGCGTTGTCGGATCGGATATAGATCGCGGTATGGTTTGATTTTAGCTAATGTACTTATAGTTTGTATGTATTTGCAGTTAGTTTTTAAGGTCCTCGAAAACAACCCATTAAACGACTGTACTTTTCAATACGAGGTTTCATTCGTTGTCATTGGGTTCTTATGCGTCATTTTTGAAGATAAAACCATGAAACTTATTACGTAGGTGTTTTAGGAAAAATGTGCAGAGATTTTCTATACGGAATTCCCATTACTGACACGCATAGGCTAAACGTAGCGTAGGCACTTGAAATTTGGAAGGGACGTAGCTTAGGTACCGTATTTTCCCACAAAAACGGAAGTTATCGGGATTTCCCCGCACGCGTTCATACAAGTAGGTATTCATTGTAACGCGTGGAATATGCACACGAGATGCGGGAAAATGGCGTGCTATCCCACGTGCGTGATGAAATCTGCATGCTGTTGAAACAGCCGTAAAGCTTAGTTACAATAGGATATTGCAAGATACCTAGATGTTTTCAATCTAACATGTCTGCACACCTTAGTAAAGTTATGGTTTTGTTTTGAAAAATGGGAGTTAAAGTGAAAAAAAATAAGTAAGTAGTATGAAAAAACAAAACTGCATAAGTTAGATGCTTGAAATTAAACATTTATAAATTACTATTCTGCCATTGCTATACAAGTCTTTGCTCAATGAAGTCATGAAAATCATTTTTAGTCAAGTATCTTCGTACTTATTTGTCAACTTTCATCTAATTTAATACCACCATGGCATGTTATTGGGTAGGTAGTTCGGGAGTCGTCCACGGCAAAATAATTTTAAGGCGAAGCGAAGCTCGCGGGCAACAGCTAGTACTTATATAAGTAGTTTATCTCAGTTTGACAGTAAACAAAATTGCGCACAGTATCCAGCTATAGTGCCACAATCTTATCTGTTCCGGTGATCGACTGTGGAACTAACAACGTCATTGTGAAAAACAAGAGAAAATTAATTTGATTTGTCAATTTCTGCAAAGAGGCTGACGCTACATAATTTAATTTATTTTGTGGTTTTCTGGTTCAAATAATGCCAAAAGCGCTGAAAAGTGATGCAAGAAAAGTTATATTAGATGTATACGCTTTTATGCAAGAAGAAAAACGTAAAAAGGCACCTTTAATTCCGTTTGAAAAATTGGAAGAACGAGTTGCAGCGGCTACAGGTTAGTGTTGCCAAATATGACGAATAATTTTACCCATATACTTACTCACATGGAATTTTATCAATATTTCCCGAGAGACCCGTGCCTCAGCAGTGGGGACGGGATTGGTCGTGATGAAAAGTATATTATAATCTTTATTTTTATTTGATTACAGGTGTGAGTGACAGATTGGTTAGAAAAATAGTTATAGAAATTAAACATGCTGAGGAGACAGGTGAAAAGATTTCTACTCCCGGGAAGAAAAGAAACAGAACAAAAGGAAGGATTGAATTGTTTTTGTTACTTTATAAAGTGTTCATAAATAAATAAATAATAAATTTAAACTTAATCGTTTTTTTAAGTCTATCTATCTCGTTATTCCCACGACCCACAGACATAGTACCTATACCATTGTAATTTCGATGTAAGTAATCTCCTATTCATCAGAACTAATTCTATTTTTGTTCGCTTTGGACAAATTTTCTTTAGAAAACGCCCAATGTCCTTTGATATTTTATTATATCCTCTTTCATTTACGATCGCCCCTTTATTTTTATTTATCTATACTTATGAATGTACCAAATTATAACAATAGGTAAAAGCAGAAATGCATTGTCTTTTAAACCACAAATAGGCAAAATTTAATCGACGGCCACACTGGATTCGAATACAGCGATGCTGTCACCGGAACAGAAAAGATTGTGGCACTATACGTTCTTGTATGTGACACTACATCTATAGTTCGTATTATGGTCTATGAAAGGCAGTGTGACATGAGCATGTAGTTACCATCCACACTCGCTCCCTCCTCATCTGGTGCACGATGCCGAACACGTCGAGCGCGTCGTGCCGCGCCGCCAGCTGCTGCAGCGCGCGGTCCAGCGCTGGGGGGGGGGGGGGGCGTTAGTCATTACAGTGTAAAGAGTATTACCTATATATCTGTTGTAAATTGAACCGCGAGCCCGCGTTACAGGTTTTTCCTAGTGCAAATCCTACAGTGTATTGTTTTCTATGAATACTTTTTTGGCTAAATAAAGAATTTATTTATTATTTATTATATAAGCTGAACTCATAGTGAATAACTTTTGTTCTATGTCTTTGAAAAACTCGTTTTTTTCGTAAACTTTTTGGGTCACGTGACTTTCCATGGGACCAACACACAAATTTCGTAAATAATAGCTGTTTAGAATTTGTCTTAGAGGGCATATGGTTATTTTCTGTTTTTTTCATGATTACGAAATAAATTGGTCTTTACAAAAGTCACGTTACGGCTAAGTATGACGGGCACATTCACCTGCCACAGGTATATCAGTAATCAAACTCCACTTCGTATGATAATGATGACAATCATATTCAAATCTTTATTGTAACAAGGTGGGATAGCGCTGGTTCTTTTCAGGAACCAGTTTCTTCCAAATAATCGTCGCTTTTTATTTTATCTGAATGATGTCTACATACAGGGTGTTGCAAAAAGGGTATACTAAGCCGAAACCTACATGTGCAGCACGTTATATCGCCCGAAAATATTATTTAATTTTTGGGGTTAGATATAACATTCTGCACATGTATGTTTAGTATGTATGTAGTACAGCCGAAGTACAGCCGAAGATAGGCGGAAGTGGCGGACGTTAGTGAACCTCAGACCAGCAGATCCTCTGCACCTCTGGGGTGCCATAAGACTGCAACAACAACAACATGTATGTTTCGGCTTAGTAAGTAGCCCTGTATAATTGACATCCACACTCACCTATGAAGGTCCCCGAGCGCCCCACCCCGGCGGAACAGTGGACTACAACAGGCGCGGGCGCTGGGGCGGGCGGCACCCGGTCCCGGAAGGCTCGCACGAACCGCGCCAGCGTGGTGGGCGGCGACGGCACGCCGAAGTCCGGCCACGTCGTGAAGTGGAAGTGGAGCAGCACGCGCTGCTCCGAGCCGCGGGATGCACCTAGGGGGATACAGGCCATTTAGTTTATTGCTTCTATGATGTAGTCATACATACAGTCAGTTATTGGCGGTACTTACTTAACACGATATTACTAATACTTAATAAGATATGGAAACATTTATTTGTGACACTGACGTTGAGTTGCACAAAGGAACTTTAAGCTAATGACAATGTTTATTAATGTATGTATATGCTGCCTTGCTGTAACCTTATACGGACAGAAAGGGACATACATAGATTTAATGCTGACATTAGCTTAAAGTTGAATACATGAAATAACAATACAAAACAAAGAATATCATAAAAGCTTGCTGTCCAGAACATCAAAAAGGCGCCAGCTCAGCATGTGCTGTAGACAATAAGGCCACGTACCCAGCTCGGTGACGGTCCAGTCCGGGTAGCGCGACTCGTTGAGCGCCGTGACCGCGATGTCGCCGTAGTACACCGGCCGCGTGTCGTACGGCCAGTAGCGGTCGCACTTCTCACGACCCTGACACACATAAACACACACGTTAGTTACTATAGGTATATAGACAGAAAATTAGTAAAATTATGTTACACAGAAGACAGTCCAATTACACACACGAAACAAGATTATATATTCTTTGACCAACAGAGCGCCTATCTCAGCTATTGCAACACCCAGGCTTGCTACTCCAGTTTACTCGGGAGCTAGGCTGGCTGAGCTGAAATCAAGGGGATATGTACAAAGGTTCCACTCGAGAGAGCCACGTACAGGAACTTCACCCCCTACCAGAATAGAATAGAATAGAGTCCAACTATCTAGTTCTAATTATTAACTCCACAGATTGGTGACCCCGACCTTAAGGAACGTGTCTAGTCTGTATAAAATGATCTGTTATTAGAAGCTTCAACTCTCTGTGTCTTAACAATCCTGTATAATTTGTAATCCTGGTCTCCTTACTGGCCTAGTATCCTTAGTGCAATCAGCTTTATAAGTATCTATACTACACACTTTTTACCTTGTGAAACTCAAAAACCGCATATTCATGAAATTAATAATGGTTTGACTAGTAACAAAAGTATACAGCTAAGCTACTTATGAAGCCTAAGTATAACAATACAACCCATTACCTTCTCAACACATCGTGTGAGCATGACGATGGCCCGCGTGCCGGACTCCCAGCACATGCGCCAGAAGTCGTCCCTCGTGCAGTGCAGCGGGCCCTGCGTCACGATGAACTCGCGCGGGGAGCTGAAGCCGGGGACGAAGTTCGCGTTTATGTAGTCCGAGCCTGCGGAGGAAGAGGATACATAAAAATATATATATATGTAGGAATGTAACATTATCGTTTAATAATATTTGATAGTGCAGAGTGTATGATAGGAACTATTATCTATGAAAGGAAGTATTGTCTAGGAAAGGAACGAAGAATGAGTGAGTGAGAGGATTAAGAAAAGATGGAGGATTAGAAAAGGTTGTTGTGCTCGAACATAAAACTATTAAAAGATGTTTTCACAATAATAAACGTGATTCAGTGTTTAATTTTGGTTTTCATTTCCACCGCCTGGTCACACAATTTTGGGGGCTCGTCCGGGATCGAGCGTGGAAATGCAAAAAAACGACGCGTGATGATGATGAGCACACAGGACGACGACGGCCATTAAAGACGGAAATCAAAAAACCTACGACGAAATAAAATAAAAGTTGAAAAAGTGATTGGTCACTAAATATAAGAAGAATATAAGAAGAAGAAGACGGAAAATGACGACGACAACAAAAAACGACGCAAGCAGCAACGCGATGCTTGGTAGCATGGCGTCAAACGACGGATTCAGCGGAATCACCAAATTCAATGGCGAAGACAAGACGTATTCCTCGGCGAAGTGGGCCGCCGACATAGAGGATAATGCCGAGATATTCGGATGGACTGCCCAGCAGAAGCTCATTGTCGCTCGACGGTCGCTTGTTGGTACGGCTGAGTTGTGGCTGAGGACGGAGAAGACGTTTAAAACATTCGATGAACTGAGTGCTGCCTTACAAAAGGAATTTCCCGATGCATTGAACAGCAAGGAAATGCACGAGCTGATGGCTACGAGGAAGAAGAAGAAAGATGAGACGTACTACCAGTATATGCTAACTATGAAGGAGTTGGGCAAAAGAGCCAAGTTTGCCGACTACGTCGCGATTCAGTATATCGTTGACGGCATTACTGACTATGAGAATAACAAGGCTATCTTATACGGTGTCACTACCTATTCTGTTCTAAAGGAGAAGTTGGCCATTTACGAGAAGATGAAATCCAAGACGGTAAAGAAGATTGAAGTCGAAAGTAAAACGCAAAATGTGTTTTCATCTTCACGTGAGAAGAAAGAGACGGCGAGACCCGATGGTCGCAGTTGCTACAACTGCGGAGACAAGAATCATCTCGCAAATCGGTGTCCCAATGGCGTGAAATGTTTTCGTTGTAACAATTTCGGCCATATTGGAACGGAATGCCGATCTTCTACTACGACGAGGCATCAACAACAACAGGGCGGGAGCCGCGGAAGCGGAAACGGCGCCTCCGGTCAGCGGACGATGTGCGTATCGGTCATTCCAGAAGATGGCGCTGCCGCTGCAGTGAACGGTGAACGGGAACGACGCGGAACGAACGAAGTGAACGAAGCCGAAGGAACGGGATCGTGTAACTGTCAATGTCAAAGTCAAAGTGTCATGCGAGTAAATGTAAACACAAACAGTGCGGTCAGTGAATCTCTGTGTAATTCGAATAAATCAGTGAAATTAGTCAAAATAAGTGATGTAGACGTTGAGGCCTTGATAGACTCGGGCAGCGATGTCAACCTGATGTCGTCGGAGCTGTTGTCCCGGCTTAACAAAGCTGGACATGACGAGGACAACGAGGACAAGGTGGTGCTCACTGGACTGGGTGCATCTAGGGTATGTTCCCTGGGAAAGTTCCATACTACGATCAAAGTTGATGGTAAATATTTTGATACTGTATTCTATATTGTTCCATGCGGTGTTATGCCATACGAAGTCATATTGGGTCAACCATTTCTGTTGAATACAACTGTGTTGTTAGACAAGGGTACAGTTAAGCTCATGGCACAAACTGAAGGTGGTCAGTACATGTTGTGTTTACCTATTGAGGCTGATGAACCTTTATGTAGTAATCCAGAGGTACAGGAACTTGTTGCTAGTTACAAGCCCATGTTTACTAAAGAGGCTCCAATAAAGTTGAAGATTATTTTAAAAGATGAAGTGCCTGTAGCTCAGCGTCCACGAAGGTTAGCTATTAAAGAGGAAGAAGTTGTTAGGCGTCAGGTGGAAGAGTGGTTAGCTAAGGAGATAATAAGACCTAGTTATTCTGAGTATGCAAGTCCATTAGTATTGGTTACAAAGAAAGATGGTAGTATTAGGGTTTGCGTAGACTATAGGAAAATTAACCAAAAGATGATTAAAGATGAATACCCATTGCCGGTTATAGATGATCACATAGATAAGCTGAGTAATTCTAGGGTATTTAGTACTTTAGACTTGAAAAACGGATTTTTTCATCTGCCAGTAGAAGAAGAGTCAGTAAAATACACGGCGTTTGTGACAAGCAGCCCTGAAGGACAGTACGAGTTCCTCCGAGCTCCTTTTGGACTTTCTATATGTCCTAAATACTTCAGCCGATTTATTAACATCATTTTCAGAGAGCAGATTGCTAGTGGAATAGTGCTAATATTCATCGACGATGTTATAATTCTGGCAGAGAATGAAGAAGAAGCTATTGAAAGACTAAAGATAGTATTGAAAGTGTCGTCTGAGTACGGACTTGAAATTAATTGGAAGAAGACACAGTTATTACAAAGAAAAGTTGAATATTTGGGCCATGTCATTGAAGATGGTACAGTGAAGCCTTCACCAAGCAAAACAGAAGCAGTCAGATGTTTCGCAGAGCCAAAGACAGTAAAGCAAGTTCATAGTTTTGTGGGTCTTACCTCATACTTCAGGAAGTACATTGAGAATTATGCAGTGATAGCGAGGCCTCTCACAGACTTACTTAAGAAGGAGAAAGAATTCTACTTTGGTGAAGAGGAAAGACACGCTTTTGAAGTATTGAAGACTAAACTATGTAGTGAACCGGTACTGAAGATATATGAAGTTGGTCTTGACACGGAGATGCACACAGATGCCTCAAAATATGGATATGCAGCCATTTTGATGCAGAAGGAGAAAGATGGGAAGTTACATCCAGTACACTACATGAGTAGAAAGACTAGCGAGACGGAACAAAGAAACTATACAAGTTATGAACTCGAAGCTCTAGCAGTTGTCGAAGGAGTGAGAAAATTCAGGAAGTATTTGTTTGGAATACACTTCAAGATAGTCACTGATTGTGCAGCATTTCAGAAGACGCTTTATAAGAAAGAAGTATCAGCCAAGGTGGCAAGATGGGTTTTATTCCTACAAGATTTTGATTATGAAGTGGAACACCGAGCTGGAGCTAAGATGTCTCATGTGGATTCATTAAGCAGAAACCCTCACTGTTATCTGATACATTCAGAATTACATGCACGGATATGTAAAGCACAAAAGGAAGACAGCGACTTAAGTGTGTTAAGAGAAGTACTGAATGAGAAGACAGAATACAAGGATTTCTACATAGAAAATGACTTGATATACAAAGGTGTAGAGAAAAAGTTGGTAATACCTGACATCATGGAGACCGAAATCATAAAGAGAGCACATGAAATTGGACATTTTGGAAAAAAGAAGACCATGGACATAATAGATAAAGACTACTACATAAAAGACCTAGCCAAGAAGATAGATAGAGTGATTTTAGGATGTGTACCATGCATATTAGCAAGCAAGAAGGAAGGGAAACAAGAAGGATTTCTCAGTCCAATAGACAAAGGAGAGCTGCCACTAGAGACGTTACATATTGATCATCTTGGACCATTGGATGCAACCAAGAAAATGTACAACTATATCTTAACAGTAGTAGATGCATTCACGAAGTTTGTCTGGATTTACCCTACTAAGACGTTGACTGCAAAGGAAACTGTAGAGAAGCTGAGGCTACATCAGAAGGACTATGGTAATCCAACGAGGTATATTACTGATAAGGGAGCTGCCTTTACTGGACAAGAATTTAAAGATTACTGCCAAGAAGAAGGGATTCAACATCATGCTGTAACAACTGGTATACCAAGAGGAAACGGCCAAGTAGAACGCATCCACAGGATTATCATATCTGTTTTGACCAAGATGTGCATTGAAGAACCTACTCACTGGTATAAACATGTTAGTAAGGTGCAAAGAGTGATAAATGGCACTTATCAAAGGTCGATTAACACATCACCATTTAACTTGCTTACCGGTACAAAGCTGAAGCAGAAAGAAGATATAAAGCTCATAGAATTATTAGATGAAGAATGCAGACAACATTTCATGGAAAGGAGAGACAATGTAAGACAAGCAGCTAAAGTACAGATATTGAAGGTTCAAGAAGAGAACAGAAGAACTTATAATAGGAAAAGGAAAGAAGCTCAGAACTATGTAGTTGGGGATATTGTAGCCATACAGAGAACTCAATTCGGTAATACTTTGAAGCTTAAACCAAAATTTCTCGGACCTTATCAAGTAGTAAAGAAAGTAGGTAAAGGTAGGTACCATGTAGAGAAAGTTGATCTTAATACTGAAGGACCTAGGAAAACCTCAACGGGTGTAGACTACATGAAAATGTGGCCATGATTTTAATTTCATAACAGTTTGGTTGAAAGAGGTTTACCCAATATGATTTGGTATAGGTATCAGCTGTTATTTAAATTTCTATTGTGCTTAAATTTAAAATAAGATAATAACATTAAAGTTTAACTGTATTTTCATGTGTTGAGTAAGAGTAGTTAACATCTTTAAATATGTAACATTGTTTCAATAATAATAACTTTATTTTCAGAAAAATAAAGTTACAGCTGTTATTTTGTTAGGTAGGGATATAAAATGTTTATATTTGTATTTAAATGTTGTGTTTAATATCATAATAAGCTTGTATTTACTGAAGTTTAAGTAAGGGTGTGCTATGTTATGTGTAATAAGTAGCTATGTAGTTTAACAAGGTAAATACTATTGATTTAACTTAAAGATTTTTTTTGCAGTGTTATTCTGTAACTACTTACTATCATTTTATGGTAAAGAATGTTTTTTTTTGTGTTAAATGTTAAGAAGTTCATACTTTTGTTGAAGTACTTGTTGTGTTTTAAGGGTGATGTTTATTCCCTAGCTGATGTTAACATTAACATAACTTTCTTATTTAAGAGTAAGGTAATTTGTTTATTTAGGTAGAGGTCTATTCTGAAACTGTACTTAAATTTTTTTTTTTTTGTGTGAATGATTAGAGTCACTTAAGAAAAGTTATACTTAACTGTTAGACAAATATTATTTGTTGTTGAAAAATTGTAAAGTTATTTAATTGTTGTTTGTTATTGAAGTTAAAGTTGTGTTAGATTATTTAGAGTAGCCTGAGGTCAGACTACTATACAGGATGGCCGAGTTGTAGGAATGTAACATTATCGTTTAATAATATTTGATAGTGCAGAGTGTATGATAGGAACTATTATCTATGAAAGGAAGTATTGTCTAGGAAAGGAACGAAGAATGAGTGAGTGAGAGGATTAAGAAAAGATGGAGGATTAGAAAAGGTTGTTGTGCTCGAACATAAAACTATTAAAAGATGTTTTCACAATAATAAACGTGATTCAGTGTTTAATTTTGGTTTTCATTTCCACCGCCTGGTCACACATATATATACTACTAGGAGTTCACGCGCGCTTCGCTTCGCCTTAAAAAGTTTTCCCGTGGGAATTCCGGGATAAAAAGTAGCCTATGTTCTTTCCCAGGGTCTAGACCGTGTGTATACCAAATTTCATTCAAATCCGTTCAGTAGTTTTGGCGTGAAAGAGTAACAGACAGACAGACAGACAGACACAGTTACTTTCGCATTTATAATATTAGTTAGGATGTTGCATGAATCGGAAGGCGTATTACAGCGGTAATACGCTAAGATAACAAACAATAACCGATTGAGCCAACACCTCTCGTTCGCATTGAGATTAGAGAGGTTAACTGTGAAGTAAGTAGTCTTAGGTGGAATTTCACCAAAAGCTAAACGTATTAGGCCCGGGTCTCCTATTTACTCCGTAGGTCGCGTCAAGTGTCACCGCCGTAGGCCGCGTCACGATTCTCACTATGTCTACGCGCCAACGTCGGCGTGTGAGGGAGACCGCATCAGTACATTTCTATAGTGAGCATCGTGACGCGGCCTACGGCGCGACGCTGGACGCGACCTACAGCGAAAATAGGAGACCCAGGCCTTAAGTAGCCTGGCCAGTCAAACGTCTGTCAGTACAAAGTGTATTTAAAATTTGATTTAAATACAATTTTAAATACTTAATTTCGTATCTACGGATGTACACGATCTTGCAGGGCAGGTGTGTGTGTGTGTGTGTGTATGTGCGTACCCTCCTCGTCGTCCACGGGCTGCAGCTTGTAGCGCGAGTGGTCGTAGGGCAGGATGTTGGTGAAGCGGTTCTTGGGGCGGTTGCAGGGCAGGTCGGCGGCGGTGGACGGCTGCTCGCGCCCCACGTGCTTCAGCTCCTCGAACTCCTCGCTGAACCTGCACCAGGGAAAAGGATATACGGATCAGGCACAGTGACCACTCACAAACACAATGGCACAATCTCATAATATGGGTAAAATGTACTTTAATTTTTTTTTACTAGCTGTTCCAGCGAGCCTTAGTAAGATTTCCCGTGGGAATACCGGGATAAAAAGTAGGATATGTGTTCCATAAATCCAGGATGTCAGCTAACTCGATACCAAATTTCGTCAAAATTGGTACAGCCGTTTTGACGTGAAGAAGTAACAAACATACACACATACAAGCTTTCGCATTTATAATATTAGTAGGCTAGCACTGTTTCTCACCTGAAGTCGCTATCAGCGGACATGAGTCTATAGTGGTCTATGAAATCCTGCACGCGCACGGGGCGCGAGGCGCGCGGGGCGGGCGCGCCGCCCCCCGCCCCCGCCGCCCCCGCGCCCCGCCGCCGCCGCGCCAGCAGCGCCGCGCCGCCCGCCCCCGCCAGCAGCGCCGCCGCCACGCATCCGCCTATGATCCACGCCGTGTTGTCCGCGTCTACCAATTAAACACTTATGTTAATACTTCCGACTTTCACAGTAACTGGAGGTTACGATAAAATATACTTTTTGTAAAATATTGCCGAGTACGATTTACAGGCAAACATTTATGTCATCTGTCTTGATGACATAAATAACCATAAAGAAAATCATTATTTTTCTTTACATATCGATAAACCTGGTCGAAAAATTTAAAATGAGTCAGTCACATTTAACAAAAAATTCTTCAGAGTATGATATAAATAATAATAGAAAAATGCCGAGAACTACAGTAAATTGTGTTCTGGGCCTCTCATCTGTACATACTCATATTAATTAAATATCCATCCGTTTGTCACTGGCGTTGAGACTCGACTACTTTATCAATTAATCACCACAGATAGCATTATCTCATTATCTTTACACACTCATCGACAGTGATTTCATCGTATGATCCTTTGCACCTGTAATCTTTATTTACTCTTATCGTGACTAATTACAATAATTCCAATGTCTTCCTGGCTAAACAAGGCTACTCTAAAAAGTGCTAAAACTAACGTTCTAATTTTGTAAACATATATTTCTGTGTGAGGTTGTATCAACCTGCAGAATTCTCATGAAAGATAGGGGATGGGATGGGGTGGAAAGAAGGCATAATAGAGGCGACGGAAGTGCACGGTAAGGGTATGGAGGGTAAGGAAGGGCAGGGGAGGAGAAAATAGTAGAAGGGGAAGGAAATATGGGGTTAGAACTGGGGGAAGACTAGGCAAAGTAAATGATACAGTCGTAAACATGATATTCTACCAGAGTAAAAGAGCCTTATTTTCTCTTGCCGAATGGTTATAAGTAATTTTACGACGGCTTTTTCCTTTAAATTTTTCACGAATAACTCACCAGTATAAAGCACGGTGTAAGCCGTATCCGTGAACTTGTCTGGCGCGGTGTAGGCCCTCAGCTTCACATAATACTTGGTGTTGGGCTTGAGCGGCCCGTTGCAGTAGGCGCGGCCGCCGTCGCCGCAGCGCTCCGAGCCGATCGTGAACTCTTCTACAGCTGACGAGTGGAACGGGTAGTATGGCTCTGTCACCTGGCAAGGGGCGGATAGTGATTAAGAAAATGTAACGGAATACAGAGTGTTCAGGTGGTGACTAGGAATACGATGAAGACATTAGACCGTTAAAGGGGATATCTTCTGTCGTCTAATCAGAGCCATCTTCCATCTCGGTGCTAGGAAACGGACTGCTATTATTATTATTCTTAGTGTATTCATTGGGAAATTGTCGAATCTTTCTCTTTTGATCTGGTTTTGTACTTTGTTTGTGTTCTTCTTTCTTTTTTCTATATGTGGAAGGCCGGGGAGGTTTCTGTATGGAGTCACGTTGCCGTTGTACATGAGCAGTGTACCTGGTAGGGCGGCCACAGCGGCAGGCGCGCCACGTCCCGCCAGGACGGCAGCCGCGCCGCGCTGCTGTTGCTGGGCTCCTCGCTCACCACCAGCGTGTAGGCGGTCACGTTGCCGTTCGCCGCCGAGAAGTAGTCCGAGCGGAACCGGACCACCACCTGCAACCACCATCACACGTTACTACACGAATTTATATCTTGATTGGCTAACGCCAATCAGTTAGTATTTATCACCAACAAGCTAAGAATAATATCTTCTAGTACTTTAAAGTTGTCTGTATCTGTCGATGCGAAAACAAAACGTGTAATGGTGTTCCGACTGGAACGCCTACACCTACAAACTACCTATAACACCTCGGCAATCTTCGTGCCTTCACCACTCGCGCGATGCAAGCTTCGAGTCTTCGCGGCGCGGCGCACACAGACTCGCTCAGCCCTGAAGCCCTCTGCGACCAGCGCCTAGTTAATATGTAATACAGTCTATTCTTAATTCTATCTGAGTTTCATTGAAGAAGCTATGAATACCAAGTAGCTAAACACTAGGAGCCTGCCAACGTGGTCCTTCGGGCCGGATATGAACCAGCGACCTATGGATGACTTCACAGTTATAGAGAAACATATCATTTAACATCCTAACTAATATTATAAATGCGAAAGTAACTGTGTCTGTCTGTCCTGTCTGTCTGTTACTCTTTCACGCCAAACTTTCTTTTAAACCATATGTATACGAAATTTGGTATACATATGGTTTAGACCCTGAGAAAGAACATAAGCTACTTTTTATCCCGGAATTTCCACGTGAAAACTTTTTAAGGAGAAACGAAGCGCGCGGGAACAGCTAGTTTATTATAATGTGTATCCATGGATGTTATGAGTGTACATACGGTGGTGCTGGTCCGCCTGAGCTCGCTGGGCACGGCGGAGGCGGGCGGGCGCGGCGGCGCGGCGATGGCCATGCGCTCCGACCAGCGCGCCGCCGCGCCCGCCCCCGCCCCCGACTCCGCCCACGCCGCGAACGAGTAGGCTTCCCCGGCGGTCAGCCCGGACACTGTGCCGGAACGAGCTGCGGGAATGGAAGGAATTGATAATAATTCGGTTAGGCAAGTTGATTGCTAAAGATATTTTACTGTTTACTGAAAGTTCACGGCTTCGTTTCTTGTTTATTTTTAAAATAGCTGTTGCTTCCGTCCTAATATCACAGGCCACGTCTACGTCGCCAGCAGGCAGAGCGGCGGCCACAGATAAAATACTAGTATTTCGTCTGTAGCGACGAAGGATTTGTACGTAATTCTACTCCATAGAGTAAATAACACTAGTGCATGCCGCCGCTTCGCCCTCCCGCTACACTGGCGTTGTTTACGCCGAGTGAGAGTAGTAATTATATAATACTTGACATGGACAGGCATTCACTACGCCGGCGTACAGTAATTCTAACGGATTTCGATGGCTATATTACCGTCGGGTGGGAACTCTGCCGTGAGCAGCGCGGAGGGCGGCGCGCCCTGGGGCCCGTACTGGATGACGAAGCGCCGCAGCACGCCGTTGTGCTCGCTCGCCGGCAGCCGCCAGCCGAACGTCATCGACGTCGGCTTCGAGTCTAGAGGCTGGAACCTGCCACAGGCACACACGGTTAGCTACATCCATGTGACTGTATATACAATCATGCAAACGTGGTATAGTAAGCCAAAACTTTTTGGTGGTGGTGGATAATTCTGAAAATCTTTTGTTAGGTACACAACTTTTGGGAACATGCTAGGTTTTGTAATTTGGTGCAACATTTTATAATAAGTATGAAAAATAACAAATGAATGACAGAGAATAGGGTGAAATGGCGTAACATATATGGCGCACAAAGCCTTAATAAGGAGAAGGCTAGGAAGAAAAGAAGAAGATTGGTAATGATCGATGATAGCAGGTGGACTCACTTCTGCAGCTGCCCGGGCGGCGCCTCGGCCGTGGTGAAGGTGGCGGACTTGGCGCTGGACGTGGTCAGCAGCGTGGCCGGCGTGCCCGCGCGCACCTGACAACACCAGGATTCATGTTAGTGATAATAGAGATAGAATAGAATACAGTTTATTTAACATTACAATAGATATCTATTTAATGCTGTGCTAGCTCGCACTCTTAAATAATGTAGGTGTGATAAAATATGAGTTATTGGGCTCACTGCACTATTGCGTAACCTCTTTTGGCCCCTTTTCCAGATGTTCACAAAGTATTAAAGGTAATTAAGTCGTGGCTACCGACAAATTATATAGTTTACTTGATTCTACCGACTATACTACCCCTTCGGGGACCATATGCAAGCATATGCATGGTAAAAATACGTATAAAATTAATACGCAATGTAATATTAATCTGTTTTCCTCTGTAACATCGTATAACTTGAGTATAGCATCCTGACCTGCACAGTGAAGGTGTAGTTGGTGTGCGGAGTCAAGCCGGCGACGGCGAGGCGCGGCGCGGGCGCGGCGCGGGACGCCAGGCGGTCGGGCCGCTCCAGCCACTGCACCAGGAAGTCGCTGTACGAGCCCCAGGGGGCGCCCCACGCCAGCGCGATCTCGCGCGCGCCCACCCACGACGCGTTCAGCCACGGGATCGGACGGGGGACTGGAAGTTGTTAATTAATGTCTAATGTCTAGATTATATTCAGTGGCGTTGATCGTTACATATACTCCTTTTATTACATGATTCCCTTATACTGCATATTAGTTATAGTCTGAGAGACAGTTGATAGTTTCATTCGCTTCACCTTAACATTGGGGTTTATCTATAATTTTTTACAGTCTCTTTGTGGAGAATAGAGATTTGCCTCTCCTTGGGAGAATACTATGTTTTACAATGAATCTTTTTAGTGTTTCAAAATCTAGAGCTGTTTGTTTCAAGCGCCACAGAAACAGATTATAAAGTAACATAAGAACGTTGCATCATGCTCTTTATTGTTTCAGTAATATATGTTTCACGTTGAATAATAAGGTCGGAGATTTCATTCTTATTAATAAATAATAAATGAATACTGAGTGTGACAACTCACAGAGCCGTGCCTGCCTCTGCACGGGCTGGCTCGTGACATTGTGGCTGACGGTCCACATGGTGACGTTGTACAGGCGGCCGGGCAGCAGCCCGCGCAGCAGCAGCTGCTGGCCGGGCGCGGCGGCGGCGCGGGACTCCCACCGCGGCGCCTCCGCCTCGCCCTCGAGCCGGAAGCGGTAGCTGTCGAACACGGTGGCTGACGCCGGCGTGCGAGTGTACACCACCTGACATATACATCGCATTATTATACACAACGCTATCAAGAATCACGTTAAAATTTTAGTTATTCGTAAGCAGATCAACGACTCGCTGTAAAAACATGCAAGCGTAGAGTTCTGGTTCACAGTTCCTTAGACAGAAAACTATTAGTAGTTAAAAAAAAGGCCGAGGATAAAATGTTGTGTGGATCCATGGAAGAACCCAGAGTGTCATTTCAATATGATTTTATATTGTTTTAGAACTCACCAAGAAGGCGGGCAGTGTCGAGTTGTCCTCGCTGTCGTCTGACTCCGTCACGATCGTCATTTCAGATTGAATCAATGGACCTGCACATAACAATATCAAACACGGTTAGGTCTTGTAGTAGATAAACAATAATACGGCTTATATTGTCTAGAATTTCTCAAAAGGCAACACTTACGTGTTCTTGTGTCCATGGTGAATATATCGGAGGTGAGGTTGTACGAGTGCGCGGCGATGGCGACCGTGTAGCCCACGCCCGAGGCGAGGCCGGGGATGAGCGCGCGCACGGTGCCGCGCCCGCCCTCCGCCCCGCCCTCGCCCGCCCCCGCGCCCTCCGCCGCGCCCTCCGCCGCCGTGAGGTTGCGCGCGCCCTCGCCGCCGCCCTCCGCCGGGTCGCGCGCCCACCACCGCACCGAGTACCACTCTACGCGACCCTGCCACATACCAACTTTTTTAAATATAGGGGAAAAACACTTTTTTTTTCAAAATTATATACACCGCCAAACTGCAAGAGCAGTCGACGCTGTCACTCCATAAAACAATAACTAATATACATCGATAGATCCGGTTTGTTGACAACTTCTTTTGTAATAATAATGCAATGAGAAATAAACTGATTGATGTTGTATTCCTACTCGACGGAAAGAGAAGGTTATAAGTTTATCGTGTCTATGTGTCTGTGTATCAATCTGTGGTAGCGTAGCTTCCAAACCGCTAAACTGATTTTCGTTTGTTTTTTTTCCGGTCACAGGTAATGTTAGAGTTAAGAGTATTCTTATCCATTAATCGGCTTAGCCGTTCTAAAGTTATGCTACTTTTAGTGTTGAATGTCGGGGGTTTTTACGTTAGTTATTGCTAATTGCGTAGTTTTACGAAATGTGTAAATTAGACTTACCATAACTGTTTTTCTTTTTGTAATAATTTACTACCATATGCGAAAACTATTAAATGGCTCTTAGATGCATCATATAAATGTAAACTAGTTTAAGATAGCTGTAAGTTTTCCAAATACGATAAAATAAAATAAATAATAAAATAGTTATTCCTGAGTAATATTCTACACTTGCCTTGGGTCGTGGCCACTCGAGCGTCATGTTCCTGGCGTCAACCAGACTGGCCACGTCGGACACGGGGTTGGGCCGCACGGTGTGGTCGCGGCCCAGCGGCGCGCCCGACTCCTGCCGCTCGCCCGCCACCGCCAGGCTCGCCGTGTCCAGCTGGATCGTGTAGCGTTCGCCGTGGGTCATGTCCACTATCTGAAATCACGTGGGGACAGACATCGCGTAAGAATAGAATAGAATAAAATATTGCTTTATTAAACACCACATAAATCAGACATACAAAAAACATACTTATAGACTAGAACTAATGTACAATAGGCGGCCTTATAGCGAGTAAGAGGAAATTAGAATCATTTCATATCATAATAGTTTAGTTAGATCTTGGTCTAAGTACCTGATGGTCTTTCACGGTCTTACGTGGCAATTCGATACTACACAAACATAATTATGGAAAAATAGCAACGCCAACGTAGTCACTTTTGGAACTAACAAATTTGCCTTAAATTTTGACAGTGACAGTTGACGATACGCAACGTAAACCGAGGTTCGAAAATCTTGTAATCGTTGCACTATTTACTTAAATCGTAATTATGTATCAACAGATATCATAAATATTGCATATTGTATATTTCCTAGTTTCCAGCTACTGTATGTCGAAGGGTTATTAAACTAGGAAACAGTCAGCTGCATAAGTAGCTGTACACATTCGTACCTTGTCATACTCACAAAATGCCTATTGTCAGTTGCTTATGTAGTTAGTTTGACAAGGTTCAAAAGTGTATAGCTACTTTTACAGCTGACCGTACTAATAAACTTTTTTTCGGCAAGGCTTTTTACGGTCCTTCGAGCCGGACCCTAGCGTCGCTTCCGCACTGACCTCGGCCTCAGTGTCGTTGGGCGACAGCGGCGGCAGACGGGTCCAGGCGGCGTCGCCCTGCGTCCGGTAGCGCAGCACGAACTGGCCCAGCGCCGAGCCCGCCGGCCCGCGCCAGCGCACCACCGCCGAGTTGGACGACACGCGCTCCACGGACATCGACACCGGGGGCAGCGGGCCTGGGGAAGCATCATAGTGTGGGTGAATTTTGGGATGATTTCGGGAGACAGTTTTTACTAAGGGCCACTTGCATAAACATATTAAATCTAGATTTAAAGAAAAAAAGAAAAAGACATTTATTTCGTCCAAGACACAAAACATATAAATAAAACGAAATAAAGATACATTACATTACAAAGTGTCTCAAACAAAATGGTCATTGACGTTTATTAAATCGAGTATTGACACTAAATCTATATTTAATATGATTGTGCAAGTGGCCCTAAATGTACAGCGAAAAGCGGGTGGTTCGCTTGCGAGTCACCTCTGACTCCCCCTTTTGGGGATTACAGTAGTGACGTGAGCATATTTAATGAAGTAAATATATGTGTACTCACACTTCTGGCGTGAGCTTGGGTGGCTTAATAGCTAGTCACCCCATAGGTATTTCACGCATAATGGCCCACCTTGGAGGCTAAATGCGGAAAATCAGCTCGCCATGATAAATAGATAGATAGATGTATACTCACGCACGGCGCGCACGGTGACGTGCGGCTCGGAGGGCTGGCCGTGGCTGTGCGCGCGCAGGGACAGCTCGTACAGCGCGCCCGGCAGCAGCCCCGCCACCGTGGCCGCCGCCTCCGCCGTGGCCAGCGAGCCGCCGCGCGCCGCGCCCACCGCGCCCGCCGCCGCCGCGCCGCCGTCGAGCAGGCGCCACGAGACCGAGTACGAGTCCTGCAATATACACGAAATTGTATAATTCGGTATTTTTTTAACTAACACGTATGCCAAAATGTATTTATATTTGAAAAATTAGACATACGAGTAGTTGAAATTGTATTGTGTCTTGGTCGGATACGCGCTTCGGCGTTCAAGGTGAAAATAGATGTTGATTAGTTAAACTATAGTTTACGTAACTTGACGAGCCTCACAATTTGACTATCCATCCTATCCGCCAACACACTGAGGATTATAACTATTCGAACTGCTCCGCGTGCGCGATAGTAGGAGGCCAAGGATAAGCTTTTCAGTCCTCCAATCTCCTCTAAGAGGTTCGGATTGAAAAGCAGGTACAATGTATTTTATACGGAAAGTCGCCATATTTACCGGGTTTTCGTCTATCTACGCTCTTTCTATTCGTCAATGATTCTTTTTTATAATTAAATCATTAGTTGCATGCTATGTATATAGTGTGTGTACCTGTTTAGAGTTGACGTCGGAGCTCCAGGCGAGGCGTAGGGCGCGCGCGAGCGGCGTGAGCTCGCGCAGGGCGGGCGCCAGCGGCGGCGTCAGCACGTGCACCACCGACTCGTTGGACGCCGAGGAGCGGGACACGGCAGACACCTGCGGGGTCACGGAAAGGATCAGGTACACCAGGACATTCAGAGAAATTATGCTGTACCCTTAGTCCAAGAGATATATTACTTTAAAATATAATAGAACCAAACTCATTCAACACAATTTTTGACATCGTTATTTTGATTAGTTAGAGGTTATTTTGCATATAATTATCTCTAAAACAATGCGTTCTAGCGATATGAGATCTTAGGATCATCAGGTATGATTATGATACTGTTGGTTAGCTATATATGAATGTACTCCCTTGCGGGGTAGGCAGAGGTGCATTGCTGCACCCACTTTTCGCCAGAGTGTTATGTTAGTCCCAATGTAATAGGGGGCGAGCCTATTGCCATATTACGGGCACATCCAAGACCCGAGAACAAATATCTGTGTTTAAACAAATATCTGCCCCAGCCGGGAATCGAACCCGGAACCTTCGGCTCAGTAGTCAGAGTCACTAACCACTACGCCATTCGGTCGTACATTTTGGCAATAAATAAGTAATTAAATATTAATAATAATCTTCCACACACGAGTCTCAGAATCAAACTGTTTGCGCTGTGTTGGAACAGATACATGATTAGCAGCTAGCCCGTACCTGCACGGAGTAGTTCCGGCCGGGCAGCAGCGCCGCGAGCGTGGTGCTGGGCGCGGGCGCCAGCAGCGAGTTGGCGTCGTCGCGCGCCGGCCCCACCTCGTGGTACGACACGCGGTACGAGTCCTGCGTGGAGCCGGGCGCGGGGGCCCAGGACAGCGCCGCGCCCGCACCAGACCACGACCACTGCAGGTTCAGCACCGGCAGCGGCTCTGGGGATTGCACGGATGTTAGAACATAAATACGTCTTAAATACTTTTTGAAATCTGTTTCTCTTATCCGCTATCCCTTTATAGTAAGTATTCTATGGTGACCAAGTGGCGACAGTTTATCTAACCTATTATAAATAAGCTAAGCCCCAATTTCTCCATAGTCGGTTATCTAACCGACCAGGGATTGGTTCATCAATTATACGTCATCTCCATATAAAATTTTTGACAGATGTGTCAAAAGTCAACCACTAATACCTGGTTATACTCTAACCGACTATGGAGAAATTGGCACTAAATGCCAAGATTCTTATGGACTCTTAATCATGACCTCATTTCCTCCCCTTTTGCCTTCATCTTCATTTATCATTAGACTGTTGTAGATGTAACTTAATTCAGCTTGTAATTAAAGTAATCTTTGTTGGTGAATCACATAAATAAGAACAATAATTGGAGGCTTGTTGTAAGGAAATAGGTATAAAATACTCACTAAGCGTCAAGTCGACGGCCTGCGGCCAGCTGGTGACCTTCCCGCTCATGGTCTTGACGGCCACGGTGTAGTGGGCGCCCGGCTCCAGCGAGTCGAACCGCGCGTGCGGCGGCTCCTCGCGCCCGCGCAGCAGCGGCGCCGCCCGCCGCGCGCCCCCCGCGCCCCCCGCGCCGCCCGACAGCGACACTTGGTACTTCTCGAACTCACTGCCGGGTGGAAAAGACAAGGTCATGTTACGAGACATACGAGGTATAATGATAAGGGAGCAGTCGGAACGCATCAATGTGGCAACAGATGAATATTGGCCCAGTGGCATAGCGCGATCCAGAGTTCCAGTTGGCTTTGCGTGGTTTTGATGTATTCTACGAGCACCTTGCATCGCTTAGCTACTTTCAAGAACGCCTAAATATTTATCCTCACCTCATTGCAGTGATTAATATACTTAAGTGCTGATTTTTCAATAGTCAAATAATTATTATCTGAATGAAATAGTTACCATATAGCTAGGGATCTTAGTTTTCAAAACTTGTAGGTACCTTTCTTAAATCTAATAAAGAAAATTTATTATTTTATTATCATTATTATAGCAGCGGCACCGTGCGGTACTGCTGGCGTGGTGCAGGGTGGCTACATACCTGGGCTCGGCGGGCGGCGCCCAGCTCACGCTGAAGGAGGTCTCGTGCAGGGCGGCCACGGTCACGTTGGCGGGCCGCAGCGGCACCGTGCGGTACTGCTGGCGTGGTGCAGGGCGGCTACATACCTGGGCTCGGCGGGCGGCGCCCAGCTCACGCTGAAGGAGGTCTCGTGCAGGGCGGCCACGGTCACGTTGGCGGGCCGCAGCGGCACCGTGCGGTACTGCGCCGTCGTGGGCGCCGAGATCTCCGGCTCAGACACCTGCAAATCATATTGTTTTATTACATAAATTGGTCACTATATATAATTTAATCCGGCGGAGATGGCTGGTCTCTATGAGATTAACCGCAATGTGCCAAACCTACAGCTTTAAAAATTTATGATGCTGCTTTTTGTTGCACCTCTTCATCAGTAAATTACCCGAACATAATTACTTATGTATTTGTATTACAGTCCCTCTTTTCCGGGGACACTAGCGCCAGCTGCGGGGACGTACCGTCTGCACGGAGATGTTGTAGGCGCGGCCGGGCACCAGCCCCTTGAAGGCGGCCTGCGCGGGCCCGGGCGGCTCGCCCTCCTTCTCCACGTACAGCTCCGAGTCACGCGCGTCCGGCGGGACTATCGACACCTGCGGGGAGATAGATAATGTTGCTTCAGATTAAACATGACAGGGAATCAGCAATCATCACCGAATTAGGAATCAGCAATCCTTAAGCTACCGTATCTATAGCAGGATTCTTGTAACTTGATCCAAATTATCGACAAAATATTCTGTATACGCAATTAGGTAAATGAAAGGTAACAATGACAACTTAGGTAGATAATAAAATTGGAAAATGCACAGACAAAATTACAAGTTACACAGTGTTTGTAGTGGTATAACAAAGACATTACAGAGGATCTAGAAGCTGTCGCTCAGGATCGGGAGCAGTGGAAATAGATATCCCGTCTTCGAACTTAAGCTCCTGATGAGATATAACAGGAGATGATCATCACGGTGGGGTACCTTGTAGTGCGTGTACTGTCCGGGCGGGTAGGGCGGCTGCCACAGCACCAGCAGCGTGGTCTCGTTGCGGAACCACACGATGAACTTGCCGGGCGTGTTGGGCTCTGCGGGGGTAGGAGGGGTCAGTATATGGCCGGCTCACTATAGAAATACCCAGGTCTACGTCTACACACACAGTAGTAGAATCAGGAACTTGTCCAGTTTTTTTCATTATATGATAGGGAAGTTAAAGATAGATTTTAAAGCTTAATTTGTCGAATAATAGAGCAGCTAAAAAAAACCCTTCAATATTTCATTAAAAAGGCCAGATAATAATTAAACATAAACATGCAGTATCATTCAAAATAAAAGAGTTAGTACTAAAGCAGTAAACAAATCAATCATGGTATGGATTATGGATGACAAACATGAGCTACACAACTTGCAGTGCAGACAAGGACAAGGCTCATCAAATAGATCTTTTGGTACTAGCTAATGAGCAGTGTCTATGTAACTGGTACAGTCGGGACTAGTAGTGTAGCGCGGTGCGGCTCGACACTCATCAACATGCAGCGGGGGCTCCGCATTAGCATGTCCGCGGCGACTCAGCGCCGTCACGGCACATCCAGCGATCACGACCACTACCATGTCGGACCGTAGCTACATAACTACTTCGCACAGATTATAGCTACAGCGAAACAATTAAAAAACATGCAGTAAGCATAACATAACATCTGTAACGCGGTGGGAAACTGATCGAGAAGAATACGACAATGGTTTCATTAGACCACCTCGCATGTGTGTGTGTATGTGTGTGAGGGTGTGTGCGTGTGTGTGTGCGGACAGCGGCGCTCGCTGGAGCGGAACGAAACATGCGGCTCATTAGCTGAAGCACTGAATAATGTTATTTCTTTACAGCGGGTAAAGTGTGTCACCCGCGCCTCCACAACGCTTGCCACTAACTACTCACATTGTTCTAAGAACTACATATTGTCCTTGCAGTGTTATAGCTTACCATTGTAGCGGTCCCATTACTGTGGCAGCAGGAAAACGGAAATACTCAAGTGAAATTACAGACACTCATGAATCGGCAACAAGATGGGTCGTAGTTAGTCACACTCGCGCCGGGTTTTCTCCTGCGTTCGGCATTTTTATTGCTTTTGCCGAAGAGAAAATCCGTCGTGTGCGGGGTTTAGTCGGGGCTAGATGTAGTATTGTTTACAGTTTACAAGAGTGGTGCTGCGGAGGTTCATTAGCACACAGGTGGCGGCGACATTGAACCGGAAAGCGTATTAATCGTAGAATGAACCAGATGTACGTTAGCGGCTTGTTTGTGCGCTAATTAGTAATGAGTGGCGGCACAGTGTGATGCGACGAGCGACCTTCACGCACACCACTTCTACTACTGTCGATGACGATCATTATCAGATAGCTCCCACGACAGCATGGCACTTACACTACGCCCACGAAGTTGCTACCAAAGCATTGATGACTACCGATAGTTTCGTCGGCGTATGTTGGGATAGTTGGATGAATGTTGGCTGATGTTCAAGTTGCGGATGATAGTAATTTAGATAAATATGCAATCAGTGTTGACCATGTAGGTACAGGTACGCGCGGTCCTTGGCTCGTGCGTCCGCGGTAATGGCTCATTGACACGATATTCAATAGGTGATTCAGTATCGAGGTCACAATCACCCGCTGCGGATCGGACGCGCTACGTCATCACTCTTCCGCCTTACATCACTGCAACAATGATCCGGCTTTACCGAGATACCTACTCGCCGAAAATACGTACTATGTGCGATGTTTCTCAAGCCGAGACTATTGTACATACTGTAGCATATATGATATGTTAGCTATTTCAGTTTTTAAAATATTGAAAACGCGAGACATTGATATTTTAATGAGCGGGCAGTCTGCGCCGCATCAGTACACGCGGAATGTGCTTCACCGAGCCGACTAGAGAGAGACACATTCTCACACTGCATTGTGCTCTTCATCTATATTTCAAATATGTTTTAAGATAATGACCATGTCATGAATTTTACTAACCGAACATACGTCTCGAACAACTCAAAACTCATAAAGCATTTCAATTTTATTTTTATTGTTTACGGGATTCTATCTATTGAACTAGAAAATTCTGGAAAATCTTTTTAATGAGAGGATTATTTTGATTAGCGGACAGAACATAGCAGGAAATACAGCGTGGTTTTCCACCATTGAGTTTGTACGCATAAACAGATAGATCAAGGCTGGTCCTAAACCACTGTGGCTATAGTATATTCCGACGGAAGGTCAAACTACAACATCAGCACAACAATACCTAGTTTGAAGATAACTTTTTCGCATGTGATGCAGTTAGTTTTGATGATCTTACTTAGTAGCTCGTATTTTATTGCGTACCTACTTATTAGTAGGTGTCAAATTAGCATGAAGTTAGTTAGTTCCCATCATTTCGCCGTGCACAGTCTGGGCCAAAGAAAAAAGGTCTGTGTTTGCCCCAGCCTGTAGTCGGTAGTAGGTACATGGTGTGGAGATACAGACTGGTGGTGAAGTTCCTGGAGGCGTAGGCGGCGGACTCCTTGTCGTGCAGCAGCGTGAAGGCGTGCAGCTGGTAGGTGCCGCCCGGCGCCAGCTCGCGCAGCGTGTGCGTGGTGTCGCCGCCCTCCGCCGTGATGTTGCGCGCCGCCTCCCCGCCCCCCGCGCCGCCCCCGCCCGCCGCGCCGCCCGTCAGCGGGATCACCTGCCAGCGCAGACACGTTACAAGCTAACCGCACTATCAAGCCACATCGTAAATAATAGCATACCAGTGACTAACTTACATTCTATGAGAAGAAACACCTAAGCCAGTTTTTCAAATATAGAACTTTAAATTGTGTACAATGGTGGGTATACTTATAAAAACAGGTTAGGATGACCAGGCACTATTATCATTAAATTGATTAAAGCTGTGGCTTGTGTACCGTCAGTTTATCAGTTATAGTTAGTGTATACCTTGAAGCGGAATCCAGTGTAGTCGCCGTGGCTGGGCGGCGCCCACGAGATGGTGGCCTGCTTGTTGCGGCCCAGCGACACCGTCAGGTTGGTGGGCGGCTCGGGCGCTGAGATCAACACATTCTTTATTACTCTATAGCTCCAATTAATTAACCATAAGGCTATAAAGCCAGTTACCATAAGGGTATAAAGACAGGTTTGGTTTGTAAACATAGTATAGTTACAGATAGTAAATTGTTCTGCTGAACCCTCACCTGTGATGATGGTCTGGTTCCAGGTGAGCAGGTCAGTGAAGGAGTCGTTGGAGTAGTAGAGCATGAAGTGGTACTTGGTGCCGGGCAGCCCCTGGAAGTTGATGGTGGAGGCGCGCGCGGGCACGGTGAAGTTGGGCCGCGGCTCCCCGCGCGGCGGGCGGTAGTCCAGGCGGTAGCGCCCGCCCTCCGCGCCGCCGCCCGCGCCCGCGCCCGGGATCTCGATCACCAGGTCCGCGCCCCGCGCCGGGCCCACGTGGCTCTGCAGATATACAACTACATTCATACACTCAACACATGGACAAGTTGTATTGTAACTCTTTTATGTAGATAAATAGTTGCTATATGTAGAGGCTGGTAATGATTATGAGTGTGATGTGCAATAGTAGTATTCATACAATTTCGGAAATTACTCTAGTTATGTTTAATCCCCAATAGGGAAACTTCTAAAAGGCAAGAGGAAATAGTTTAATATTTTTAAGTGTAAATAGGTAGGTACCTACTAAATATTATTTTTTTGTAGTCACTTTAACATGAAATCGGTCTTGAGTGACAATAAACAGTTGTTTAGCGTGTGTTTGTGGCATAATAAATATAAATTAATAAAAGTTAACTTAAGACCTAGCCAGATGATGTTATTATGCTTGATTGTGCATTCCAGTGGCATTTTCAGTTAATTGATTGGTACATACAGATTGAATATATGATTTAAATCTCAATCAAACTTCCAAGTGTGATTTTGAAAAATAAAAACTGCATAAATCAGATAATTAAGTATAATAAACTTTTCAGGAGTCCAGTAGTGTTGTGGTGTAATAAAGTCTCAGCTGCCTTTTAGTCATTGAACAGTATCAATAAGAAAAATAATGTGTGTGGTACAGTCTTACGGTCTTATTCATAAAAAAACCTTAAAGTAGGTTTACTGAGCTCAATAGTTACGGAACACTTTAAGCCTATTTGAGGTTTCATAAAAATCTCTATTCATAATCGTTCCGTAAACCTTCAATAACTATAGTGATGCTAATAGATTTCACAGACCAAACATTTTGACATTTACCCTATTAAGTTGCCGGTCTGACGAAACCATAAACAAAAATAGCGAAAACTTTCATTCATTTATCAATCTCTATTATCTATGCTAGCCACGGCGCGGCACTTAAAAAAGTTTACGTTGGCTTAAAGGCGCAGTGGCCAAGCCAAAACCCATAAAAAAAAATATAAAATTTTTACGTTACCATGGCAACTTATTTTCAGCAAATATTAACTCACAACAAATGTGAAATCGTCAATAAAGCAGAACAGCTGTTGACCGGCCGCCATGTTTTTGTACAATAGGAGGTTTACGGAAGGTGTATAGTAGGGTCCAGCCAACTTTAGCATATCAAGGTTTTACGAATCAGTTGGAGAGTTCTTTAGCGCTATTGATCGTTTATGAATAAAGTTATTTTGACATTTGCTTATAGCAGGCCTATAGGTCTCCCGTAACTTTTTATGAATAAGACCGTTAGACCATATGTGTACTTCTGAACCTGTCTATAAATAATACCATACCATTTTGGTACATTCTGGAAAGAAAGAAGGACCAACAAACAATTTCCAATAAAAGACATGTTTTTGCTAAGAACCTCTTTGTTGAGTAGAGGAAGTATAAAATATTATTACTATTATTTTATTATTCTAATTTGTCAATTTTTTTATCCTATGTACCATTATTAGTACATGAAAGATTGTAAGTAGAGATAGATGTTTATAACTCTTTCATGCAAAAACTACTCCTGAACTGATTTTGGTGAAATGTTGTATGTAGCTACAGAGCCAGGATTAACCCAAAATCTCCAGTTGAAAAATTTATTAGGATCCATTTCTGTTCTTTGTTTGACTTTATAGATAACTAGCTGTTTGTGGATGTGTTAATCCAGGGTGTCAGCTAACTCCATACCAAACGGTATTAAAATTGGTTTTGATGTGAAGAAGTAACAAACATACACACTCACAAACTTTCGCATTTATAATATTATTAGTAGGATATAGTAACATTATTTATTACAGTAATCTCCATCTTAACATGTGAACAGTTCTATAAACAAAAAAGTAAAGACAAGTGTGAGAACCACACACAAGCCGCATGAGGGGGCCACATGTGGCTCACATTGCTTTACCAACTACAAGACTAGAACATCACTTTACACCAAATAATAAGCTCATCATGGGGCTCATAGCAATTGTAGAGGACTACACTTTGCACAGTACCATAAGTCAATAGGGACAATAGATAATGAGGCTTTCCAAGGGTTCTCTTGTGTTGCCATAGAATAGAATAAATCTTTATTCAAAGATAACAACGGATAGGATAGGATAGGATACATTGTGATCTGATTCTTCTTAGAAAATTTTATATTATATTGTAATCTTTGTTTTAGTACTTAAATTTGTCTGAAACATCTTTTAGGAGTGTCTATAGCATACACCCTTCAATATGGTTCTCTCGAGCCTTCCTCATAAAAAGCTGAAATTTTTTACAGTTCTACCAGTACTCATATCAGCAGAAATTGAATATGTTTTTTTCACATATTAGGTATTGTACTGGATAAACAAGGATTTAAGTTGTTTATTGTTGTTTATAGAGTCCTGTAAAGCAGCTGCATGGGGAGGGCCAGGAGGCGCGGGGGCGCCGCGGCCGCACTCACCGCGAGCCACAGCAGCGCCAGCGCCGCGCCCGCTGCGCCTTGCACAATCGACCTCTTCCACATCATTGAAGGCAATACTTCGATTTCACACGACACTTTCTCTTTCCGTAAACACTTCACACATGATGCACCACGTATTTTATGTATGGAAAATGATTTCATCGGTTCTCATCTTACATTATAAAAGTCTTTCATAGGCGATATACTTTAAATTAACAGCGACCTTACTATTTATTCATTCACACGCCATTTCACAAAAACATGAAATAAAGTCAAAAACTTGTTGTTTGACATTTGCTTGCTAGAAAAGTCAGCAAAATGAAAATGACACTTATTCTGTGAATGACAGTGACAGTCGCAGTCAGTCACAGAGTAAATGTCATAGACAAAAACACAGATAATTAACCCTTTTCCTTGACATTGACAGCTGCCTGTTGAAGCTGTTGAATTTTCGATTTGGATTTGCATTTTGCAGCATTTTCGTTTCGTAGATTTTTTTTTGCGATTTTATAGTAAACAAAGTCAAAGTTTTTGTGTCCTATTTTGTGATGGTTAGTATAGCTTTAACAACCCAGCACTGAAACTTGAAACTTACGTTTTCATTGGCTTTCTTCAGAGCCGACCATCATAATAATAGTACAATAATAGAATAGACTCTATAATCTCGGAATCTCCGGCAGGCGGAGAGCATGAAGACGCCGGTGACGCTGCTGCAGGAGCTCATGGTGCGGCTGGGCGAGACGCCGGTCTACGACTGCGTCGCGCAAGTGAGTCACACTCATTACCTACCTATCATACCACTGTCCAATACATACTACATTACTCAATATTATAATATATATTCCCTCAATTCTTCTTAGTGCACCTGGAAAATTGTGTTTATGTTCTTAACTTGTTTACTTGGATCATTTAATACAGGCAGATTCACACATTTATCAGGTTTTCCTTCACTGGAAGAGTACATGTACATACCGTCCTAACTGTGATCTTTTTACTCCAAGTAACTTAGGTACTTTGGTAAAAATAATAATTGATGAAATGTCTTATGAAAAGTGGTCTACTTCATGAAATGTACTTAACACAAGCCATTCTAAATCCCTCTAATGTTGAAAGGCACTAAGGCTGAAATGAGACAGACTGCACCTCAACAACCGCATGCAATAGCATCAGCAACCGCCCACAACTGCAATATATTCCATTCCATGCATTAGTATAAGTTCAACTTCAGGTAGTCTGATATCAACGTCATGTTGGAAGTCAACTTTGACTATTTTTATGGCCAGGCTTATGTACCCAGGTATATGGCTATTACATTTAGAGGTGCTAGTGAGCACATGCAGCTCCATCAATACCAAGTTGTTATAGTAAAAGAGAATGGCCAAATCTCTATGGCGCCATGACCCAGAGCAGCCATTGATGAAACATATAAGTACTGATGTGTAGTCCATGACTATACAGTATATCCTGGTATAAATTTTATTATTAATAGACATGGGAGAAATAAGATGTAGGTGCTGAAAGATCAAGTCTTTCTACTGTACTAGATGTTTTCGAGCTAAGAATCGTTTTTAAAAGTATTCCTGTGGGAATTCCTGGTTAAAATGTATTCTATGTTACTTCCGGGAAAGGGCAACTTTGAATAGCAAGTTTTTTTTAAAATCGGTCTTTACAAAAATATGTTTCTGAGTGTGAAATGTGTAAAAATAATTTTGATTTTATTTGCAGAAATAAAATCATATATTTATTATGTATGTAATATTTTACTGAATGTGTTGCAGATGGGGCCTGCCCACTCGTCTCTGTTCGAGTACCGGTGCAGCGCGCACGGCGCGAGCGCGACCGCCGTGGCGCGGTCCAAGCGCGAGGCCAAGCAGGAGGCGGCGCGCGGCGTGCTGGCGCGGCTGGCGGCGGCGGGCGTGGCCGTCCCCGGCGCGCCCCCCGCCCCCGCCGCCGCCCCCGCGCCCGCGCCCGCGCCGCCCCCGCGCACGCACGTCGCGCTGCTCAAGGAGCTCTGCGAGGAGTACCGGCTTGCCGCGCCCGACTACGAACTGGTAATAACATAAATCGTAAATCGATCCTATTCTATTCTGGTAGGGGGTCTCTCTCGAGTGGAACCTTTGTACATATCCCCTTGATTTCAGCGCAGCCAGCCTAGCTCCCGAGTAAACCGATCCTAATATTTTCAGATTCTTAAAAGAGACATTCATAAAACTTAATGGTTTCTTCATGGAAGTAGAAAAAAAGACGGAAGGAATCTCGCTAACTAAAAAGTGAAGCACCCAAAGTAAGTCGATTTCATTGTTGCGACGAGCCCGACACACTCACATTCACACTCAAAGTAAATCAGTTTGCCGCCGCGCGCCTATGACGTCGCACCTACTCACCCACACACTCTCATGTCGCCGCCATTGTGGTGCTTCAGTGTTTTAGTAAGCGAGATTCCTTCCGCTTTTTTTACTTCTTCCATGGGTTTCTTACTTAAGGTTAAGGCTAATGTTTGCTTACATTTTAGCTACTGGGTATTGAAAGGTAGAGTGGAGGGAAAATGCTTTAATTTCATCAGAACTTACCTATATATTTTTCAATGTGCGGCGGCGCTTGTTGAGCTTGCGTTTATTCCATGTTTTTGGCTAACAAATGATGCTCCTTTCTTCCTTTCTTCCTGCAGGTGTCGGACACGGGCCCGGCGCACCTGCGGCACTTCACGATGCGCGCGCGCGTGGGCCGGCTGGCGCGCGCCGCCACCGCCACCACCAAGAAGCAGGCGCGCCAGCTGGCGGCCGAGGCGCTCTACTCGTACCTGCGCGACCACTCCGCCCGGCTCACCTCCGACTTCGTCGAGGTATACATACGGTCAGCTGCATAAGTTGTTATACACTTCTGTACCTTGTCAAACTGACGAACCGTCAATGCTTCAATGAATGGATAGGCGGTTTGTTAGATTGACAAGGTTCGAAAGTGTTTAGCTACTTATGCAGCTGACCGTACCTACATAGATAGAGTACTCTTTATTTGCACACCAAGAAATTATTAACAATTTTACATAGACACTTAACTAGGGTACCTACAAAAGGCAGTCTTATCACTTATAGCGATCTCTTCCAGACAACCTTTGGATGGATGGACTAAAAGAGACATAAATAGGGTACAGTGTAGGTACTTACTAAACGGAATATAGTTGAAATTAAGTAAGCTAGGTATAGGTTGTATACAGAATCAAAGCTGGAAACTTATAAGCGCTTACTCTTCCATACTTGGCTGAACCAGCACTGACAAGTGGGCAAAATATCCATAAAGTAAGTGATTAAATTAGACCACGATTATACATCAAGGTCTACAAACCCCTTTCTAATCTTGAATCCTTTCTTACCACGCTACACATACCTGCGGGTGTTTAACTGATGTATTGGGTTTATTTCAGGGGTTGTCCCATTTTAATTGCAAAAATATATTGATTCCCTTGAGTCATCCTCTTTTAGCTTACTATACCACTTTTGCAACAACTTGTATAACAGTATCATGTGTTTCAAAGTCAATTTTAACATTGTTGTAAATTGTCAGTACGGTGTATGAATTTGACACTAACCGTGTTTAGTACATGAGTACCTGTGTATGCAGGAGGAGGCGCTGGCGCGCGCGCACGAGAAGGCCATGGAGCGGTACCAGGAGGCGGCGGCGGCGTGGCGCCCCGACCTGGGCCAGCGCGTGGCCGACTACCCCGCCGGGCTCGCCACGCACGCCGGTAACCACCGCTCATGCACACCACACCTTTCTTTAATATTCATAATTCATATTCACACAAATTTTAACAGATAACTTACCTAAGCAACGTTAAAAACCCAGGAAATTATACATATAAAAAATTCTACACTAAAAATCGCATAACTTTTGAACCGCTTGATAAAATGTGGCTAAGAACACTCGAAGTTAAACTACCTATACATAAAAAAAACAAAACGAAAATCGGTTCAGCCGTTTGGGAGCTACAATACCACAGACATGTAGAATAATAATATTTTAACACCCCACTTGTTCCGTCGGGGTTAAATGTTCTTTATTCACCGCCACAACAATTAACACAATTTTATCATATTACCAAAAGTAATCTTTTCCAGACAACCAGAACGAGAAAGAAAATAAAAGTAAGGAAAATTGCTAAAGTGTAAAAAAACACGAATTAGGGTTAATATACCAATAATAGGTAGGTTCCCTAACCTACCTCATAAACATAATCATCATCATTATCAGCCTATAGCAGTCCACTGCTGGACGTAGGCCTCTCCCAAACATAATATTAAAATTAAAATATTAATACTTACATAAGTACCCAAATTCTAAAATCACCGGTACACACCCTCTCATTCTACGAACACATTCTTCTCGTCTGCACGGGAATTTTTATTTTCTATCAGGAATTATTATTCCTCGCTCCTTCTGCGCGGAGTCGGGCTGCCTCCCCTCCGCCTTCCGCTACTCACCTCTAATACTCCTCCAAAATAATTGGAGATGTACGAGCCACGCTGTACATTTGTGTCCGCGTCAGCAGTTTAACCTCACTTCAGTGTATTTGAGTCAGTATGCCTTTAGCAGTCAACCTCGCGTACTCATTATCAACCTCATATCATTTTAGCAATAATTACTTCATCACGACCCATTACGTCCCCACTGCTGGGGCACGGGTCTCCTTCCAATGAAGGAAGGGTTTAGGCCTAGTCCACCACGCTGGCCAAGTTGAGCTGAATAATTACTTAGTTTACAATAAATCAGTTAAATAGCAGATATTATTTGATGTTACGTCCCTGGACTGTACAGGAGCTAAGCAAGTACCTATACATATAAGTAGGTATATTTGTTTGCAGAGATCATATGTGCTGTTGCAGAGCCGGAGCAGCAGGCGGCGGCGCGCGCCGTGCTGGCGGAGCGGGCGGGGGCGGCGGCGGGGGAGGGGGACGAGGAGCGGCTGGCGCGCGCCGTGGACGCGCTGGGGCTCGCGCTCGAGTGGGACACCCTGCACACGCACTCCGACCAGGTAGGTGCTGCTGCTTCTTATCAACATTGTCTCTCTGTAGCGTTGTGGGAAATGGTTAGGGAGTTTGGACCTTGGGGATGATTATGCCCAAAGGTTCAATTTTAGAGAGCCAGGGGTGGTATCCTATTCCTAACTAATATTATAAGAAGAAAATAACTGTGTCTGTCTTTCTGTCTGTTACTCTTTCACGCCAAAACTACTGAACGGATTTGAATGAAATTTGGTATACATACGGTCTAGACCCTGGGAAAGAACATAGGCTACTTTTTATCCCGGAATTCCCACGAGAAAACTTTTTAAGGCGAAGCGAAGCTCGCGGGAACAGCTATATTTAATAAACATAATAATGATAATGTTGTGTTGCAGGTGCTACACGTGGTGAGCACGTCGCGCGGCGCGCCGCCGCTGGCGCAGTGGGGGGCGTCCCGCGCCGGCGCCGCCGCGCGCCTGCTGGACACGCTGCAGCTGGCGCTGCGCCCGCGCCCCGCGCACACGCTGCCCGCCACCTAGACCTACCATTACTAATAAATGTTGTTTGTTACTTTACGTTTATATTTAATTTATCTTGACCCCAACCTACTGCAAATGACAATACCGAAGGGTTTTTTTTTTTGTTCCTTGATTTTTCTAACATGCGATCAGTCGTTGGACCATAAGCAGTTCTTTTGAGCGGTAGAGTGACTAATAATATAAGTAAATAATACCGAAGGGTAATGATAAAAAACGGAAATGTATAAACTTAAATCTATATTCAGGAGCCAAGTCTTATTGTTTGCATCACATTAATAATAATGTCCCGCAATCTTACATACAGAATTCACATTGAGTTCGTGTTTAGTCTGAATCTTCATCCATGATGTTGTCCTTGCTGGCGATCATGTTCTGCAGCCAGGATGCGGACTTCTTAGCGGCGGAGCGGCGAGGGGTGCTGCGGCGCTCGGGGGGCGGGGAGGGGGCGCGCGCGGGGCGGCGCTCCGGCGGCGGCGAGGCGGCGCGCGGGGAGCCCCGGCCGCGTCCCCGCCCCCGCCCGCGCCCGCGCCCGCGCCCCCGCCCCGCCGACGCCGCCTCGGGCGCCGAGTCATCGTCGCTGGACAGCACCACCACCCCGCCGCCGCCGCCGCCGCCCCGCCGGCCGCCGCGCTGCGCGGGCGGGGGCACGGCGCGCACGGGCGGCAGGGTGCGCGTGAGCGTGACTCGCGGCTGCGCCAGCGGCTCGGCGCGCGGCGAGGGCGTGGCGGCCGCCTTGCGCACCAGCTCGCGGCGCGCGGCGGGCTCGGCCGCGTCCAGCTCCAGCCGGCAGCCGCGCATGAGCTCGGCCACCTCGGCCTCGGTCTCCACGCCGGCCGCCGTGAGCGCGTCCAGCGCGCGGCGCCGGTGCGCGCGCAGCACGGCGCGGAACGAGTCGTCGTCGCGCTTCACGGTGAAGTCGCGCACGGCGTCGGTGAGCGCGCGCGCGGACAGCAGGCCCAGCTGGCGCTCGGGCGGCAGCGACGCGAAGTAGTCGTGCAGCAGCGCCTCCACGTCGGGCGCGGCGCCGGCGGCCGGCAGCGGCGGCTCGTCGTGCGCCGCGCGCTCGCGCTTCTCCCGCACGCGCGCCTCGCGCTTCATCACCAGCAGGTCGCCGGGGTTGGCCACCACGTCAGTGAAGTTCTGTCCGAAGCGCACGCGGTTGAAGTCCTGGTTGTCGCGCTCGAAGAACACGCTGAGGCGCACGAGCGGGCGCTGCGGCTGGCGCGGGTCGCCGCTGCGCCGCGCCGCCGCCTCCGCCACCGCCTCGTACACCTTCGCCTTGAGGAACTCCTGCACCTTCTCATTCTCGTTGACGCTGGCATCGCCCAGCTCCTCCTCGGACAGCACAATGGTCTTGAAGATGAAGGGGCGGACTGTTCGCAGCGGCACGGGCGTCAGCAGGAACTTCTTGCGGTGTACCTGTAGCAGAGCACAGTGCTTGGGCAGAGCCTCCCCGGCTGCCAGTGAGGTGGCTACTGTGCTTCCTGGCTGCGTTACAAAGAATCCTCGCGTGATATTTTGCTCCTCCACAACCCGGCAGTCATGCTCGTGGCCCCACACCACCAGGTCGAGGAAGCCCGGCAGGGCCTCCTCCTGGATGTAGTTGCCGGGCCCGCGGTCCGCTCGGTTCTGGTGCAGCACAAGCATGTTGAACCAGTCCTCGCCGGGAGGCCGCTGCATCTCCACCTTGCCTTCCTTGAAGAGTCGCGAGAGGCGCTGGTCCTTGAGGTGGCTGAGGCCATACAGCGCCAGGCTGGTGGCACCCTTGCGCAGCAGTACGGGCGCCACCGACACCTGCGTGTAGTCGCTCCAGCGCCCAAAGTAGTTGACGAGCCCCATAGAGGAGAGGATGTCGAGCGAGCTGACGGCCTGCTGGCCCACGGGGTCGTCGTGGTTGCCGTGGATGGTGAGCAGCGGCAGCGACACGTTCAAGTCGGGGTCGCGGTAGTTGACGGGGCGGCCGAACGCCTCCGTGTCGTCCGACAGCAGCTCGAGCGCCACGGGCCGGTCGCCCAGGCAGTAGCGGCGCAGCAGCTGCGTAGCGCGCAGCATGGCGGCGGGCGAGGGCCGCGCGTGGTCGAACAGGTCCCCGCCCAGCAGCACCAGGTCGGCCTGCGCCTCGGCCGCCGTCGCCAGCACCTCCTCGAACGCGAGGAACGAGTCTCCGCCGCGCTCGGGGTCGTTCTCCAGGTGCCCGAGGTGGATGTCGGTGGCGATCAGGATCTTCAGAGTGTCCTCGCTTGGCGTCTCCGCTGCACTGTCGCCCGCCATTCTAATACTTTGTAAATGCGTTCTTCTGACACCATAAATTTATTCAGTTAAATTGTATGTCACTGTTTTAGTATCGGGACTTTTTTGTATGTATTGTTTTATTGTTGTAAACAGTAGATGAACAAATCTATATGAAACAACGCGACAGAAACAGCGCGGTGATGCCGGTAAAATAATGCATTACCTACTCTGTGATATTGCACGCACTGCTGTGACAGACAGGCAATAGTCTGTGGATAGTTGACACAGAGAAAAAACACTACTGAGTTGACAGTTTTTGGGAGCATGTAGCCGTTATTATTTTGAGAAAGTTTACGCCAGCGGAGCCGGTGATCGTTGGTGAGGCAACTATCGAAGTTGTGCAAGAATATGCAAAGACTACTACTACGGTTCGTTCGTCTCGTTTTTCATCTTAAAATGTTGATAGCCGAATTGAATCTTATTACAACAGCTTACGATGTGTTTTTGTAATTAACATTTTTTCAGTACTCAGTCCTGCTATATTGCTGTCATAGAGAAAAGAACACTACGTTTTAAGAGATGGGAGTACAAGGAAAAAAAAAGAAAAAAATACTTGTATTATTTTTTTTTATTCACGCGTACTAACAGAGGGTACCAACAAAACAAAAATTATGACGTACAAAACTGCCAACATAGCCCCGCTGAAATAGTGATGTGCTTCTTATGGATATTTTTTATCGATAACTAGTAAAAAAAAAAGTGCGAGTTTATGTATTACTTTAATTTCAGTTTTACACAATAGGATTTCAGTGTTACACAATGACACCAACGTTAAGTCTCGGTTCAACGTTATGTTATGTTCCTATTTGAACACAAAAATATAATCCATAAAATAAACTCGAGATTTTCCGTTGACGTAAGTGCTATGATATAATGTTGAAATAAAATAAAAGTGAAAAAATATAATTATATTTATTTATTATAAAATAAAGTGTCTGCAGTAAGTCCCACACATGGAATTGTTTTTTTTTTTCAATTGTGTTCTTAAAATGTTGTGGTAGAAAATGATTGCCACAAATTCGTTTAAGTTGATGTAGCTTTTCAATGAGGCGTTTGTTAAAAAAAAAAAAGTTCCTTTTTGGAGAAATAGATGGCGTTGTCTGGGGTTGTACCAACTTTCAAACCCTCAGAACACACTCAGATCACAATATGTTATTCTGTGAGGCTAACGAAATGTGAAAGTGACGTAGGTAGGTAGAATTGTAGTATTATTTTCTCTATGATGTCGATGTCACTGTTGCTTCAGCGTTCAGTGCGATTGTGCGTACAGCCGTTCTTTTCAAGTTTTCTCAGTTTCCTTGTGTTTCTCCTGTTAATTAAGTTGTATGATAAATGACTGAGCAAGCAACCTAGTGCATATAAAATGTGAAAAGCTATAAGTACCAACATGCAGCTCAAATCCTTTTTAATGAATTTAATCCCTGACTTGGTGGGTCATGTTGGGCAACTCTACCTACCTGTTTGAGTGCTTATGTTAGATAGGTAGGTACCTACATAATATATCATGTTATGTAACAATGGTTAATTTACATTACCGCGAATGATTTAACTTACTTACGTGAATGAAAATCACTTGGTATGAAATGATCCGAACACAACCATGAATGTTTTCGCAGTTTCCAATCAATTTTTCGCACATTTATCCGAGTCGCCTTAATCCATTGTTGCGCCTGGCTTTCATCATTTGGAAATTTATGATGTCCTTTATTTTTACAAGTTGCGACGGCACACATTCTCATCTTGTCTTGTAAGTATTTCTTTGGGATCTTATTTAGGATCATACAATAAATAAAAATAGAAAATCAGTTCTCGCACGCAGCACCCGTTCAAACGGCGCGCATAGAGAAAAGAACACTACGTGACGGCGCGGGTAGAACTATTCACAGAATACTTAGCACTATCCCAAGCCACATGCAGTCTGAGCCTCGGAAGGATGGCTCGCGCTACCACCCGACATTTAATCACAACTAGTGAGTTCTTATTCTGAGTTTAGTACTCTTTGCTCTCTATGTAATTTTTGACAGTTGGTACACTGCGTTTTCACGCCATCTATCAGCTTACCCAAAAGCTTAACTGACAGCTGTCAAGGAAAACGGCTCATAGGCACATAAACCAGATCCTTGCTATATATATATACAAAGTCCTTGGGTATTTAGTCAAAGCTCAGAATAAGGTATGAGTGAGCCATCACAAAATCTTTATTCTGAGGGTTTAACAGTTTTTTCACTATGAAAACGCCATCTATTACTGCGAACAAACAAACGCCTTAATCTATTCTATTTTCATTTATTTATACATTTATACCCATGGAAGTGTATTTACGTCTTACGTACTTACTTCCATGGTATTAGACTTCCTTTCCTTGTAATGAGCTTGTAATAAATAGCAATAGTTGAGCGCGCACAACGTGCTTTACTTAAAGTTTCTTAAGCTGCGTACACACCGGGCCAACGAACGCCCAACGAACGCCAACGGTTATCCCAACGATGGATATTAACATACATAATACAGGGCAGATTGCAGAAACGAAGGCCAACGAAAAACGTTCGTTGGCCCGGTGTGTACGCGGCTTTATAAGAAACCCAGGCAGTATCGCACTGATGCCCTCTATAATGAAACAAAGGTTCTTAGCATTCGTCGACTATTTATACTAGCCACGGCGCTAAGATTCCATAAAGCAGCTTTACTGACCTTACCGCAACTACATCGTCCACAAAGATGTTTAAAATGGACCCTACCGACTATTAAACTAAAATTTGGCAAAAGATGCTTTAACTACATGGGACCTTACATTTACACAAAACTACATAATCTAATAAATATAGTCAATTCCACTAGATTCATTTGTAAGAATAAAATATGCACCTGGCTTCTTGGACTCAATTATGAATCAACTGAGTCATTTATACCGAAATAAAAACTGATCAGTGGTTAATTCCAACATCCCAAGACTATTTCGCAGAGCTAACCATACTTCCTTACTTATCTATATATGTATATAATACAGACGCATACAATACACCACCTACCAACATCTTACTAATACTCATATCAACAACATAATTATACTAACCTGATCACACACTCACATACTCACACACACATACACACACACACGCACTCATAAACACACACACACTCACATACACACACACACACACACACACACACACATACACACACACACAAACACACACATACATACATTACATATAGTCGTTTGCAATAGAATCCAACAATCATGTAAACAAATATGGCGGACTGACATTGACAGCGTATTGTTTATGCCCATAGTGATGTCATAGTGTTCTAATTAGATTATTATACCTACATAATCAATTCAAATGTAAACGGGTTTATATTTTATTTTATTTTACTTAGTTTCTAGCTTTCTGACTAACTGTACTTGTAATTGTACATATTTTCTTGTAACACTCTAATATATATTTTAAATGTTTGTAAAATAGTGTGGAAGAGTGAAAGCTAGCCCCTACAACACAGGGAATCCTAGTGTAGGGACTAGAGATAAGATGCATTTGTGTGAACCTTTACTTAGCACCAAATAAACGATTTGTAAACGATTTGTATTTGCATACACTACCTATGTACCACGCTATGTACAGTGCCACAAACTTATCTGTTCCGGTGACAGCTCACGTAAATGTGTAATATTTCTTCATTCTATAAGATTTTAAGTTTGCCAGTAGTGGTAATTCGCTCTTGTGGTTTCAATATATGGAGGAGCAAGGGGGAAGTTTGAAGGAAGAAACTGACCTGGCAGGAACGGTTGTCCGGCTGGGCAAATGCGTTTGACCTCTTCGATTTTCCACCCGTTCTTCTCCAGGTTGGTTTCTTCCTTCAAACTTCCCCCTTGCTCCTCCATTTCATGGTCCTTCGTAAACCGGATTCCCTATTTTCAGTCCATCCCGGTTTATTTACAACCATCTGTCTAAACTTCACAACTGAAACTGAAGTCTTCAGTCAGCTGTTTTGTGCGTGTCATCGTTACGTCACGTTGTTCTGTTCTCTTGGTGTCTATGGTCAATCGGCATAAATCGGTTAGTCGAGTTCCCATCACTAGTACCCAACCGTATTCTGAGAATTAGGTTCACAGACCAACTTTCGTTTTGACACGTAACTTTTAAATATCTGGGACTGCTTTTAGGTTATTTTATTAGACGAAAATATTAACAAACAACAATGAGCAAATCAGAAAGGAAAATGGTTAGGGGTTCCTCAGCCGACCCCACCAAAGTGTGTATGGCCCAGCTGGAGGCTGCAGAGCAGTACCTAGCTGGGATCTACAAGCTAGCTTGTAGTTTGCAGGGAAAATCGGACCCAGCTAGCGTTTCAATGTTCAGAGTCCGTTTTGAGGACTTAAAAGAGATGCGTGACCTATATCGGGACGCCTACACGAGCCTGAAGGGTCTGTCGGTTGAGGAGTCCGCGCTGGAACAGGCTGACCATAATTATATAAAATTCTGTGAGATGGTCTATTCCGTGAAAGTGATAGCAGAGGGATTTTTATCGACTAGCAGCGGTACTCGGGTGGAGCCGAGATCAACTCAATTTCAACTACCCAAAATAAATCTACCGAGTTTCTCGGGTGTCTACACCGAGTGGCCCAACTTCATAGGGTTGTTCGATAGCCTCATCCACAACAATGAGGGTCTGTCCAGTGTACAGAAAATGCATTACTTGGTCGGCGCATTGGATAGGGAACCTCTCGCCTTAGTTAAGCACCTGCAGTTGTCCGACGGAAACTATAGTATTGCTTATCAGCTTCTCAAGGAGCGCTATGAAAATAAGAGGCTTATAGCTGATAAGCACCTAGAAGCCATACTGTCCACATCATTGGGACAGGGTTCAGCAGTCAACCTCCGCAAATTTGTTAATGTTATTAAGGAGAACAGTATGGCTCTCGGTGCTTTAGGCTTTGATGTGAAGTCCTGGAGCTTCTTATTACTCCACATCATCCTTAGGAAACTTACCCAAGACCTTAGAAGTAGGTTTGAGCTTAGCCTCGATGGTTCTTCTAGCACCATACCCACATTCTCCTGCTTGCTTGCCTTCTTGGAGAACCAGCTGAGGGTGTTGGAGGCTGTTGGTGGCTCCAGGGATTCAGGCAACCAGGGGACTCCGGGGACTTCACAAACCAGGACAAGTCTTGCCGCTATGGATATTTCATGTGTGCTCTGTAGGGGCAGCCATAGCATTTATAACTGCGACACATTCAACGCCATGACACCTAGCCAACGTAAGGAGGTAGTCACACAGCAGCGCCTATGTTACAATTGTCTGTGCTCCCACTCTGCAAATAGGTGTACATCTAAAAGTAGGTGCTCAGTGTGCAATGGTCGGCACCATACCAAATTGCATCTGCCATTGCCATCCTCGTCCTCGTCAACATCTCCATCATCATCATCATCGCCTCCGATAGCTTCCACATCATCATCATCTATGGTAGTGCCCTCTGAAAGTCTACCTGCAGTGTCTGGGCACTCGGCTGCATCCCTCAACTCGACGGTCTCTGACGGTAGGGTGCAGAGCACCATGCTGCTGGGAACAGCGATGGTCGGAGTACTTGACTGTAATGGTCACGTACATATAGTGAGAGCCTTGTTGGACAGCGGATCTCAGGTATCAATTGTTACGGAGAATTTGGCCCAGCAGCTGCGGCTTCCCCGCAGTTCATCTGGCAGTTTGTATGGTTTGGGAGGTTCATCTGCTCAGCGGACCAATGGCAGCATTGAGATCCGAGTGACATCCCGTCATGATCGGTCAGCTCCTGGGTTGGTAACCTCGGCTGTAGTTTTAAAGCGCATCACGGGTAATCTCCCTACTGCTTCTGTGTCTCCACGTGTCATGGAGCGGTGCCAACATCTTACACTTGCAGATGACAGGCTGTCCACCCCGGGTCCCATCGATGTCCTCATAGGCGTGGACCTGTATAGTCAGGTGTTCAAGGGTGGTTCTTACCAGTTGGGTGAAGGTTTTCCCACAGCGCATGAATCTGTGTTTGGGTGGATTTTGATGGGACAAGCGCCAGTCAACTCTCAAGTGTGTAGTCTCATGTCTCTGTCTTGCACGACCGACGAGCTGAACTCTACCTTGTCCAAGTTCTGGGAGGTAGAGGAGGTTCCAGCCACCGCCGTGCAAGATCCAGAGAACATTCTTTGTGAAAGCATTTTGTGGAGACACACACTCGGGACGAGACGGGACGGTTTATTGTGCGACTTCCCTTCAAATCCACCCACATGCCTCTGGGCGATACCCGTACATACGCCTTGAAAAGATTCTTTAATTTAGAGCGCAAGCTACAGAGAGACGCCAGGCTTCACCAGCTCTACAGCGCATTCATGGCCGACTACCTTGAAACTGGCCATATGCGGCCTGTGTCCACGCCTAGGTGTAACGACAGGTACTACATACCTCATCACGGGGTTCTAAAAGAGAGCAGCAGCACCACCAAACTTAGGGCGGTCTTCGATGCGTCTCATCCCAGCTCCACCGGTGTCTCGCTGAATCAAGTCTTGATGCCTGGTCCCAAGCTGCAACAGCACATTTCGGACGTCATATTGCGCTTTCGCACATACGCAGTCGTGTTCACTTGCGACATAAAGCAGATGTACCGGAATGTGCGCATGCACGACGACGATTGTCGGTACCAGACCATCTTTTGGCGCGAGTCACCGGACCAGCCCCTTCGGGAGTTTGAGCTGACAACCGTCACCTATGGCGTATCCAGCTCGGCTTATCAAGCGATCCGCGTCTTGCACGAGTTAGCCAACATCAACGAGGTCAAGTGTCCAGAGGTTGCCCGTATCCTTCGGGAAGACACCTTCGTTGATGATGTGGTCAGTGGTTGCGGATCCATTGAGGAAGCGAAGCTGTTGCAACAGCAGGTGGTCGATGTGTTGTCACAAGGGGGTTTCACTGTTCGGAAGTGGGCCAGTAACCGTGATGAGGTCCTCCACGGCTATCCTAGCGATCACTTGGAGTGTCCCTTTCGATTCGAGGAATCAGGGGACAACATTTTCAAGATCTTGGGGATCGAATGGAATTCGGACTCGGACAGCTTCGTCTACCATGTTTCACCTTTCGGAAGATGCAGAAGTAAGCGGGAGATTATGTCGAATGTTGCTCGTATCTACGATCCCTGTGGTTACCTAACTCCTGTGACCTTCAAGGCCAAGGCCTTCTTACAAGGTCTTTGGTCACACAATTTAGGTTGGGATGAACCTCTGCCCGAAGAACTCACTACTGAGTGGGCTTCCTTCGCAGAGGGCTTCGTCAATTTACGGCTGCCCCGGATTACAAGATTTGTATCGTCTGATCAACCTCAAACCCGTGAGTTGATGGGTTTCAGCGATGCCTCGGAATCTGGGTACTCAGCCGTACTCTATTTACGCGTGCTAGACGCGTCAGGTGAGGCGACGGTGCATCTTCTCATGGGCAAGTCCCGTGTGGCACCCATCAAGCAGAAGATGACCATACCGCGCCTCGAGTTATCAGGAGCCTTCCTATTGGCTCGCATGATTTTATTTTATTTTATTTTATTTTATTTCAATGGAAAACTTACAGCTAAAGTTAATGGAAAAATGCTAAAAGTATGTAGTTGAAAGCCAATTACAAGTTTTCACTTATTTCAAACGGAATATTACAAAAATTAATCCTAAATGTGCTAAACACGTTACTAAACACAAAACAAAATAGATTACTACTTACAATTAATTACTTAAAAAATATATAATATAAATACTTATGCTTGCGTGTTCATAATGCAGATGCCAGTCACAATATCCAGTAAGTAAATAAATAACAGCACGCCATAATAAGTTGTCTTAAGGGCCGATTTTTCAATGCTCAGATAGACAACCAGATAGCGTTTATTCGACAGATAGCGAAATATTGAATTTTTCAACCGTCAGATAGAGCTTATTCGTCCAATAACTCAGTTAACTGGAGAATAAATCTATCTGCTGCTTGAGCCGCCAGATAGTGCTTATTCGATTGATAATTTGACATTTGAGGTTATTAAGTAAGTTCTTTTTTGTGTTTATACCAATTCTAAACTATACAAGCGCAGAGAATAATCGTCTTTTCAATGGATATTTTCGATGATATTGATGATTTGGCGATCGAAAAAGAGGCAGTAGGTAATGAACGAATGTATTAATCCTGTTGAAAGGAAAGTAAGAGTCGTCAAAACGAGGCCTGATCATTACAGCATGTGGGATGCAAAAGAATTTCATCGCCGAAAGGCGCCAGACTACAAACATTATGTTGATTTATTTTCAAGCATTAATTTAAAAAAAAAAACAGGAATGTAGTAGCACTTCCTTCATAATAAAATATTAAGGTACGGTGGCCTGCGCCTAAAAGTATACAGGCGGAGTTTTTAAAATTGATCCCTGATGATGAAGGGACCAGCTTCATCTGTTATAAATCCGGGGACGTGTTGTGTGTGATGTGTGTAGCAGTGGTGTTTATGTGGATGTGCTTGAACACCATGTGAGCTTAAGATCGTTATTTTAAAAACTCTGCCTGTATACTTTTAGGCGCAGGCCACCGTACATTATAGTTTTTCATTTTATGATAAGTAGGTAACCTATGCTACATATACCTAAGTATCTAAGACATCCCTCCTGCTTGGCGGGATGATCTTCTATGTCCAGTAGTGGACGGCTATAAGCTGAGGAGAAAAGAGAGAAACCATCCAGTACTTGATAATAAAACATAGGTGCTATTTCTTTCAGTTTTTATTCATTAAATTTAAATTAAGGATACGTTGAATGCTAATGTTGGAGCAAATGCCTAACACCTTTTCTTCTACATCGTTAAATGAAGGAGCATTTGAGGGCCCAGCTCCAGTTTTGTACATCTCCTGCCTTTGCAGGGAAGACTTCTTCTTACGACTTCTTCTTCATTGTTTTTTTGATGCCCTCGTACTTAAATTAAAGGATTTTCAATGAGCGGACTGGTTATACCACTGGAGTTAAAAGAAACTCAATTTTCTTCCATGCAGTCTCCTTATCTTTATTTGTTGCTGCATCGGTCTTTTTATTTTCTATGACATGTTTGAATAAAATTTATCTACCAATCACTAACACAGTAACTTCATTAATATTAAAATTCGCCGAACGCTCTCTTTTTTGTGATTACATTGCGATCCAAAAATAACAAATATAAATACCAAAATTGAAACAACCCAATAAACAACCAAACCAAACAGTCAGTGAGGCTTGTGGCTTGACAGTGACAGTTGACTCTGACAATCAAAATAGTAGTCTGTCCTGCTTTAGCACTAGGTGTCTACATATACTTGTTTCACCTTTCCAGAGTTCAAGTAGAAAAATCGGTAAGATAGTTACCTATGGAATAAATCACAATTGAAAAATGGTTTAGCAACTACCAAGCCGATAAACAGCCAAATAAATTTATTCGTTTGATAGTTATTTGACCTATTATCCTGGCATTGAAAAACCGGCCCTTAAATAGAAGTACTAAACTTATTGGTTAAATAATAGCAGATTGAACGAGCATTACTACAAAAAATGTCTAAATCTAAAAAGTCTACACTAAGCGCGTTAAAAGAGCGCGAAGCTCTCAAAAGGAACGAGTTCTGCCTATAATTTGTATGAACGAGTGGAACATGCAACAGTGATTTGTGACGTAGTTGACGCTCAGGGACAAATATATCGATTTTTTCAAGTAAATCAGGACAATCAACACTATTCTGAGCTATTTTTGTGAGGAAAGTTATATCTGCTGCTTGACGCCTGATTTCAAGAGGAAGAAGATGAAATTGATTGCAGTGATACTCGTAGCTGCGCCTAGGAATTTTAAACTTATAACACAGGTATCTAACAAACTTTTTCTGGATGGACTCAATTTTAGAAATATAAACGCCATAACGTGGGTTCCACACCTGCGACGCATATTCCAAGTTGCTTCGAACAAGAGAGCAATAAATAATTTTAATAGATTTCATTAAATTGAAATTTTTACAAGAGCGTATAAGAAATCCTAGTAATTTATATGCTTTTTTTACTATTTTATCAATGTGATTGTTAAAGAGCAATTTGGAGTCCATAATAACGCCCAAATCCCTTATCTCGTTGCAGCTGGAAATAGACTGATTATTAATATTATATGTACTTGAAAACATACTGCGTTTACGTCCAAAAGATATAGAGAAGCATTTAGAGACATTGATATCCAACCTGTTCACTCTGCAGTAGGTATTAAGTTTGTTGAGATCATCCTGAAGTAGAGCAGAGTCCTCCGGACTATTAACCACTCTTGTTACGGACAGCGAGCTACCCGTCCTGCTCGCACACACACAGTTCTCCCTCGCACCCACGCACGGCGCGCTTGACCAATGAGCGCGCCTCTCCCGAGTCGAGAACAATGGAGGCCTATTGGTCTCAGGTATAAATACAGGCCCATTTTCCCTGTATTGTCAGTCTTAGCCTCGCTTCGACTCGGAGTTCTGCTCAGCGCAAGCTAGCAGTTCTCACCTCAGCCGACCGCAAGGAAGGCACCCAAAAGGGTCGAACCTCCGCGTTCCCCTTTTCCGCACATGGTTGCGTGACTCCGACCGCAAGGAAGGAACCCCGACGAAGGCGAATCCTCGATTCCCTGAGTCACCCCGCCGAAGTCCGAGCCAGGGAGCAGACTTCGCGCGGGAGGTAGCATCCGCTACTCCAGACACCCGTCTGGCCCAGCAGCGACGCCCGTCGCTACTACCGCGACGCCCGTCGCTACTACCGCGACGCCCGTCGCCTCCACCGTGACGCCCGCTGCGGGTCGAGCCGGTAACCACCGCCGCTCCCCGCAGACCACCGTCCAGACACCCGTCTGGCCCAGCAGCGACGCCCGTCGCTGCTACCGCGACGCCCGTCGCCTCCACCGTGACGCCCGCTGCGGGTCGAGCCGGTAACCACCGCCGCTCCCCGCAGCCCCTCTCCAGACACCTGTCTGGCCCAGCAGCGACGCCCGTCACTGCTGCCGCGACACCCGTCGCTCGTCGTTGACATTCACGACGCCCGTGGCCCCGACGCCGCTGCTGCGGGTCGAGCCGGTAACCACCGCCGCTCCCCGCAGCCCCTCACGAATCCACGGTACGGGTCGAGCCTGCATCCTGCCCTCCCCGTGACACCAGTATAGAGAACAGTGACTAAAGTGAAAGTGATTACAGACAGTGATATGGACACCCGTCCTTCAGTGAACCTTTTACGCCTGTGTCTTTATGTATTTGTGTTAACCTTTGTGTTCCGTGTATGTGAGTGTGTAAATAAATTCCTCTTGTTGAGGAGAGTAGAATCGAAACGGTTTTTCTTTTATTCCGCTCAGTCCACTGCTGTCCTCAACAGTTTGGTCCTTCGAGCCGGATCCGTTTCCTGACGGATCAGTGATACCAGTGTTGTGCAATGTTGCTGACGTGCTCCACGCCGTCAGCCACCCCGTTTCCCGCGGCGCCGCTACCCAGCGCGCGCCGCGGCACCGCATCCGCGGCGCTGCCGTCCGGCACGCGCCGCCTCGCCGCGCCCGCGGCCACATTTCCCCTCGCCGGGCCGTCTGACGCGCCGACCTACCGCCCTATGGTAGTCGGTCGCGAGACGGAGCCGCGAGGGACCTCCATCGCCGACTCAGAGCGATCCTCGATTTCCCTGCGCATCCGCCAGGTTCAGCTAAAGGCTGAAGAGCAGCTCGCCAAGCTTGCGCGAGCTAAGCTGCAAATCAACAAACAGTTGATCGAGCTAGAAGAGGCTCACATGCGACGCCGCCTTGCTTATGAAAGCGAGTCAACCAACGAAGATGAACCAATATACGGCCACGCCACGGCCGTACCGATGAGTCATCCGACTTCATCTTTCTCCGAACGTCGAAGCCTCGACGCTCATCCGCATGCCGCCATCCCGGCGCCTATGTCCCATGGGGGGCAGACCACCCTGCCCCGAGAGACACTGTCATGTTGGCAGAGAGAAAACGAAGCCCAGCTCCGCTGCAGTGAGCTAGAGGCCCAGCCCCGCTACACCGAGCATGAAGAACACTGTGCTGAGATCTGCTACGAAACAGATTTCCCAAGCAAGGAAAGTGACGTTCCCAGTTACGTGCATACGGTCGACCGACGGCATTCCTTTCCTGTTCGTCAGTGTAGTGACAGTGAAATTTACTGCTATATCAGTGAAAATGAAGATTATGAAAGTGAACATGTGAGTGACTATGTGTCACCTGTGTGCCGCGGCACAGTCCCGGGCTACCTGGAACCGGTCTCACCCGCCGACGGCCGAGCCGCCGCCAACCATGTGAGTCACCCATTGACTACCTGGAACGAGTACCCTTCACACTCCGCCATAAACGCCGCTACAGTGATAAAAGTGTCGTTCAATGAATGTGGTGCGAGTGTTGACATAGTGCCAGACAATGAGTGTGCTATTGTGCATTCCATTCCGTCTCTACTGAATAGAGACCCGCCCGGCCGGGCCGACACCGCCACCTGTGATAGTGTGTGTAGTGAAAGTAAAAAAGTGCCAGTGTATGTGTGCCACAACTCCAACCGCTGTGATGATGACACATACATCGAGGTCGTCAGTCCTGACGCCACGCCCGAGGCACGAGACCCGGCCGTCCATCCAAATGACGGCCATACTATTAACGATGCGGCGAGTCAACCTCTGCCCATTTTCCAACAACGGTGTGACGCTGACGCTCACTATGAGCGCCACGACGCCGCCGCTGTTTCTGAGTGGGACACATCCGTCCCGCCGATCGACGGCCAACCCACGGCTGTCTTGCTGAGTCAGCGTCCGCTGACTCCACCGTTTCCCGAGCGCCGAATCCCCGACGCTCGCCACATGCATGTCAACCCTGACAATGTACCTGAGCGAGACACACCCGTCCCGTCGATGGACGGCCAACCCACGGCTGTCTCGCTGAGTCAGCGTCCGCTGACTCCACCTTTTCCCGAGCGCCGAAACCTCGACGCTCGGGGTGAGCGCCTTGACACTGGCGCTGTTCCTGCGTGGGACATGACCGTCCTGCAGCCTGATGACCATTCCACGATCATCTTGCTGAGTCAGCAACCGCTGACAGTACCGTATCCTGAGCGCCGAAGCCTCGACGCTGAGCTGCCTACACCTGTCCTCGTGTGTCGAGTACCCGACACACGATACCATGCCGACATACACAATGTCGGCCGTGACGTCTCCACACATGAGCTGCACGTCAAGACCGACGCTGCCTTCCAATGGACGACGTCATCCACTTCCCCGTCCACCCCCGCCGCTGCCGCAATCCTGCCGCAGCCTGCGGATTCCGTCTCTGTGCCGCTACCAGCTGTCCAGCCAACAGCACGAGACGACTCCGCACAGCCACGTGAGTTGCCTACGGGGGGAGCCCTTCTTTCCCCGTTGTGTGTTATTCCGCTGCGTCATCTTCCCGCTGCTGCCACTGAGCGCGGGACCTCCGCTGACGTGGCCCCACCAACAGTAGCGAGCCGAACCGCGCCGCTACTCTCCGCTGCACGTCATTCCCCAAGACGCTGCCCTTTCCCCGCTGCTTCCAGACAGCGCGGGGCCTCCACTGACACAAGAGTGTCACCACCAGCGAAGACAGTGAGGCAGCCCGCTTCACTGAATTCCTCCAAAGGCCGCACCCCGCGGCACCATCCCGCTGCTACATCCAGCAGCCGAGCCACGACCGCCCCAAGACGTCCATTCGTCGAGACGTGGATCCACGACGGGGGGAGCCCCTCTTCGTCGAGTCGTGGCCACCAACCTGGACACGCAACACGCGGTCCCACTGGCCACCCCAGGCCAGCTCCAACTACATCACCGGGTACAGCCACGCCGCTGAAGCCTACTCGGCGCCCGACGCTCGTCGTTGAAAATCACGACGTCCGTCGCTCCGTGCCACGCCGCCCCGCTGCTATGAAACAGCGCGGGGACTCCACTGGCCACCCAAGGCCAACTCCAGTTACATCAGTGGGTACAACTACGCCGCTGATGCCCACTTGGCGCCGCTCCCTGCTGCGCAAGCCCGCTGCTACGAAACAGCGCGGGCACTCCAATGGCTACAAACAGCCAACGACGGGGGCATCATCCGAGCCTGCGCCGCAGGCGTCCCAGGTGCGCCGCCGTCGACCGCAACGTCCCGCTGCTACACAGCGCGGGATCTCCACTGGACGCACGCAACGAGTCCCAGTTGCACCAGCAAGCAAGCCTGCTACGCTGGTGTTCACCGCACGCGTTTTCTCACCGTGCAACCGCATCCCCGCTGCTTTGACCCAGCGCGGGGTCTCCACTACAACCGCACGTCATCCTTCGACGTGCATCCACCATCCACCCGCTGCTACCATACAGCGTGGGTTCTCCACGGCAGTGACAAAGGCGGGAGACCTCCAGCCTATGTCTGCCACTCTGCCGCACCATTCCGCCGCAGAACTCGCACGACGATCCCTCGCCGTGTCACGAGTCGTCGACGGGGGGAGCCCTCCCTCTTCCACCGGTGGCCGCTTCATCGAGTCTGGACCCAGACGACCCACAGGCTACCAACAGCCTTCCATGAAGAAAGCGTGCAAGCCTGCACCGCTACACCCTTCGTGCCGCCCCACGTGGCATCACCCCGCTGCTTCCGCAAAGCGCGGGGACTCCGCTGACTACCCTCCGTCAGCACCTGTGAGCAAACCAATTGTGCTCGTTTGGCACCGCACCCCGCCGTGCCACCCCACCGCTATGAAACAGCGTGGGGACTCTCCTGGCTGCAGACAGCCATCACCTGGGACACCAGCGTCCCATCCTAAGCGCCCCCAGCCGCGCAAGACCCGTCCAGGCGCACATCCCGTGCGCCATGAGACTCCAACTGGCGCCCTGCCAGTTACCACACCGCTCGCAACCGCTGAGCGCCGCACCCCGCGGCACCGTCCCACTGTGCACCCCGTACAGTGTGGGACTTCCACTGGCTGCCCCCAGCCAGCACCGAGGCCTGTCAGCAAGACCGCTGCGATGGCACTCCATGCGCACTGCCCCTTGCCGTGCTGCAACTTTCCTGCGCGCTGCCCTTCGCCGAGCCGCAATTTCCCCGCTGCATTTACACAGCGCGGGGTCTCCATTGGCTTGTCCGAGCCAACTCCAGAGCCGACGTCTACGAAGCCTGTGCCACTGACGATCAGTGCGCGCGGCTCCCCGTCACGCTACCCCGCTGCTCTGAGCCAGCGCGGGGTCTCCGCTGCAACCGCAGCCATCCCCGGACTTCCGCCGACTGCAACCAGCAGCCCTGCAATGGTGCAGAAACCGCCACCACCGAGGTGGCCCCGACGTGGCTGCGTTACTTGCTTCAGGAAGAGCCAGCCACCAGCGGAAGCTTCATCGAGGCCATTGACGCCCGCACCGGCCGTCAATCCAGAGTCCACACCGGACGAATAGTTCCCCGCCGTCCTCCACCAGAGACGAAGAGTACGGCTCACTCCGTATACGCCGGGGGGGAGACTGTTACGGACAGCGAGCTACCCGTCCTGCTCGCACACACACAGTTCTCCCTCGCACCCACGCACGGCGCGCTTGACCAATGAGCGCGCCTCTCCCGAGTCGAGAACAATGGAGGCCTATTGGTCTCAGGTATAAATACAGGCCCATTTTCCCTGTATTGTCAGTCTTAGCCTCGCTTCGACTCGGAGTTCTGCTCAGCGCAAGCTAGCAGTTCTCACCTCAGCCGACCGCAAGGAAGGCACCCAAAAGGGTCGAACCTCCGCGTTCCCCTTTTCCGCACATGGTTGCGTGACTCCGACCGCAAGGAAGGAACCCCGACGAAGGCGAATCCTCGATTCCCTGAGTCACCCCGCCGAAGTCCGAGCCAGGGAGCAGACTTCGCGCGGGAGGTAGCATCCGCTACTCCAGACACCCGTCTGGCCCAGCAGCGACGCCCGTCGCTACTACCGCGACGCCCGTCGCCTCCACCGTGACGCCCGCTGCGGGTCGAGCCGGTAACCACCGCCGCTCCCCGCAGACCACCGTCCAGACACCCGTCTGGCCCAGCAGCGACGCCCGTCGCTGCTACCGCGACGCCCGTCGCCTCCACCGTGACGCCCGCTGCGGGTCGAGCCGGTAACCACCGCCGCTCCCCGCAGACCACCGTCCAGACACCCGTCTGGCCCAGCAGCGACGCCCGTCGCTGCTACCGCGACGCCCGTCGCCTCCACCGTGACGCCCGCTGCGGGTCGAGCCGGTAACCACCGCCGCTCCCCGCAGCCCCTCTCCAGACACCTGTCTGGCCCAGCAGCGACGCCCGTCACTGCTGCCGCGACACCCGTCGCTCGTCGTTGACATTCACGACGCCCGTGGCCCCGACGCCGCTGCTGCGGGTCGAGCCGGTAACCACCGCCGCTCCCCGCAGCCCCTCACGAATCCACGGTACGGGTCGAGCCTGCATCCTGCCCTCCCCGTGACACCAGTATAGAGAACAGTGACTAAAGTGAAAGTGATTACAGACAGTGATATGGACACCCGTCCTTCAGTGAACCTTTTACGCCTGTGTCTTTATGTATTTGTGTTAACCTTTGTGTTCCGTGTATGTGAGTGTGTAAATAAATTCCTCTTGTTGAGGAGAGTAGAATCGAAACGGTTTTTCTTTTATTCCGCTCAGTCCACTGCTGTCCTCAACAACTCTGAATACCTTCATATCGTCGGCAAACAAGAGGAATTGTGAGTTGTTAAAACAGACGTCAATGTCGTTAATAAAAATAATGAAAAGGAGGGGGCCCAATAACGATCCCTGTGGTACTCCAGAAGGAATGCTTTTCCAGGTTGACGTATAACCGTTATGTTATATACGTGATGCATCATGTTTTAACGGTGTTGCAGAGTAAGATGATCGTCGACCACTCAATTGCGTGGTGTGACTCCAGCATCGCTTTGGCCTGGATTCACACTCCACCGCATAAGTTAGGGGTCTTTGAAGGAAATCGGGTCTCCCAGATTCAGGGTCTCGTTCCTTCAACTGAGTGGCGACACGTTCCATCAGCGCTCAACCCTGCTGATTGCGCCAGTAGAGGTCTTCGACCCGACGAAATTGTCGGGCATGATTTATGGTGGTCCCCGTCTTGGTTACGGATCGACCCTTCCACTTGGCCGGAGAATATTGCGGTGAACTCGTCCAGTGCCCAAGTGCATACTGGAACCATTGCGAGCGAGGAAGAGGTAGTAGCTGTAGACCCTTCTTTCATTGTCGGTCGCTACAGCTCTCTATCAAGAACCAAGCGAACAATGGCTTGGGTTTTGCGATTCATCCGCAATGTTCGAAGTCGCAATCATCCGACCAAACATGACCCGTTGGTCGTACCGGAACCATTGACCGTTTCGGAGCTTGATGGTGCCTTGCTGAGAATGATTAGGTTGGTGCAGATGACTTCCTTCTCTGAGGAGATCACAGCCCTGCGCGAGAAGAAACCCCTCAAGCGACTGACTCAGCTCAGTCCATTTTTGGATTCAGAGGGTCTTCTTCGTGTAGGTGGACGTCTTCGGCACTCCGGCTTGCCATTCTCTGCAAAGCATCCCATCCTTTTGCCTTCGAAGCATTGTCTGACCGATCTGATCGTCGACTACCACCACGTCACTCACATGCACGCCGGACCTGCATGCTTGATTTCGATGCTGAGCCAAAGGTTCTGGATCCCTTCAGCGCGTCGTGTGGTTCGACACCGAATACATATGTGTCACCGGTGTCACCGCCTGAAGGCTAGACCTTTGCAGCCGCTCATGGGTGACTTACCTCCCAACCGTGTAGGCCAAATTCGTCCCTTCCTGAAGGTCGGCATTGATTTCGCGGGGCCTTTCCTAGTAAAGGCCTCCACTTTGCGAAATGCGAAGTCCCACAAGGCATATCTGTGTGTCTTCGTTTGCTTCGCCACTAAGGCGATGCATTTAGAGGTCACCACAGATCTCACTACCGAGGCGTTCTTGGCAGCATTCCATCGGTTTGTGTCGCGAAGGGGAATGGCGTCGGATGTCCATTCCGATTGTGGGAAGAACTTTCAGGGGGCTAGGCGTCATCTATCGGAGGTAGAAACCTTCTTGCGGAGCAAGCAGAGTGACATAGACGCTGCTCTGGTTGGTCAGGGTGTCAGGTGGCACATGAATCCACCGTATAGTCCGCACATGGGGGGGTTATGGGAGTCCGCAATGAAGTTCGCGAAGCAGCTGCTGAAACGAACCATCGGGGATAGGATTCTCACTTTGGAGGAGCTGATGACCGTGTTCTGTCGGGTAGAGGCGGTGCTTAACTCGAGGCCGTTGTGTGCTCTGTCGAATGACCCAAATGATTTGGAGGCGCTCACCCCCGGGCACTTTTTGATCGGTCAACCGTTGGTGGCGCCACCCGAGCCCTGCTTCGAGGATATCCCAATGCCACGCTTGAAGCGATGGCAGCTTGTGCAGCAGATTGCTCAGCACGTGTGGCGCAGGTGGCAGCTGGAGTACTTGCACACTCTGCAGCAGCGTGGCAAGTGGACCAAAGATCTCCCCAACCTTCAGTTGGGAGACTTGGTTTTGATTAAGGAGGACCACTTGCCACCTCTACAATGGCGCAAGGGGCGAGTGCTCGAGCTGCACCCTGGACCCGACGGGGTCGTGCGGGTTGTCAAACTCAAGACGGGTTCTGGCACATGCCTGCGTTCGATGGCTAAGCTGTGTCGACTTCCCACTTTGCAGGATTAGGCTGGCTTGTGGGTCCCACCCCAGCCGCGCTGTTAGGTTTACTAGGTAGGTAATTTAGTTTTATAACTTTTAGGTAGGCATTACTTTATTTATTTTTTTTTCATGCGGAAAATCACCTCGGAAAATCATCTTTCTTATATATTTTTTTTCAAATTTTGTTTTTACTTTCTCGTTAAAGAGCCTAGACGCTCTTTGGGGGGCGGTTTATGTTGGGGCCATGGGCATAGGGTCAAGGAACTTCGTGGGTACACACACAAACAGCTGACAGACAGGTACACAGATGCTTGTAACTCCTTCCCATCTTCCCTATCCTAATGGAAACTGCAGGTAGATGAACACTAGCTGTCATCTGCCACCTCAACGACCGACCCTCGTCCACTTCTACCACCGCCGCGATTCGAGTCGGTCGACGCACCTTACGCTCCCGTCACTCAATCCGCGATAGAAGCACAATTCGCCGCGTACTACAACACACGTAGCTCTACGCCGCGCACCGGTACATCAGCACATCAACCTGGAGAAGACCGGGTGGAAAATCGAAGAGGTCAAACGCATTTGCGCAGCCGGACAACCGTTCCTGCCAGGTCAGTTTCTTCCTTCAAACTTCCCCCTTGCTCCTCCACCATCTAATCTATATCAATATATAATTCATTAGTAAATAATGAGATATGTATCAATTTAGTTCGCTCTCACCGGAACAGATAAGTTTGTGGCGCTGTACTGTGTTTAAAGGTCGTATACGTCAAAATAAAACAAGAAAATGCAATCATATTCTGTATTTTGTAGTACAGTTCTGCCATATTAATAATGCGCATGCAAATCTTCGCAAACTGTCGTATTCCCGGAAACACCCGAATCATTGAATCGTAGAGCCTTAAACAAAGCACTTGCATTTTGATCCTTGTTCGAAAGAATTAGTAGTCAATATCATGTGACACATAATCGAAAACAATTTGGGCGGTCGGTGGCTGTCACCGATCAGTCAAGGGTCTCAAGGTCAAGATCAGTATTACTTTTGTGGAATTATAAAGAGCTGCAATTACACATCGTTGTTGTTATTTTTTTCAAATGTGAATTTAATTTCAACTTTAATTATTTTTGACGATGCCATATTATGAGGCACATTTAAGAATAAAATATACATCACATTGATAGACTTCACTTTGCCAATAAAGCCACACCCAAAAGACCAAGTTTGTAATTGTAATATTATTGTGAATGATCAGCGCTGTAAATACTTTTGAACTGAGATTCAAAATTTTTAATGTAAACCTGTGTTTGAAATCCATTTCTCCTTATAATATAAACCTTGTGTTATTCAAACCTTTTTTCATCCATACCATACATCAGCTTCAGTAAGACACTTGAAAAGTACCTACTGTAACATTTTCGAAGTAAATTTTAATATTATGGAATATTATGAATTATCGAATCAAATTTCGTTACTGATAAATCAATTATCTCTTTTAGCACCAATTACATAATTCTACTAAAATTTCATGAAGAAAATGCAATTAACCACTCTAAATACATAATAGTTTTCTAACGCTCAGGAATACGACCGTTGCCAAACAATGACGAAGATTTCTATGTGCAATGTGCATTATCAATTTTGGGGAACTGTAGATTTGTATGTACGAGAATTGAGGTTAAAGCGTTGAAATTTTAGTGAATTTTAGAATAAATTATTTTTTTACATCCGGTGTCCGTTTACGCATGGTCAACAGTAGATTTCAGCCGAAAACTGCATTAACCTCCTGATGCCCACGGTCCTTCTGTGAGTACTTAACGAGTATAGTTGTTACTGCCCAAGCTATAATATATTTTTTCTGGACTAAATGCCCACGGTCCTTCTCCGAGGACGAATACTTTGTGTTTGAACCATATTTGAATTTACCGCCATTATTTTTTGGGATTGCATCAATGGATTTAACATTCCATCACTGACAGCTGTCTTAAGTGTCATCTGAGGATAATCAATCGTTCATTGAAAAAACGTCAAAAAACGGAACCATGGCGGGGCCACCGTCGACTAAGTAAGTTGTAATCTCATTTTACTTATGTGATCTAATCATTTAATTAAATAACTTTAATAAAACCTTATTGTTAAGTATATTAGCAAGAGACGAATGCTAATATTTTATCAATTAAGGTTCTAAATAATATTCTATGATCATCCATTTACATTAGTACTCGTCTGAGTACCGTGGTCTTCAATTACATAAACTTTTAGTCCACTATACTATAATTTTAGATATACTTATTTTTGTATTTTTTTACAGAATATAATGCTAAATCCAAGAAATTGAAGCATATTTAGCTATGTCGGACATAGATCTCTCGGAGGACGATGACATGACGACATAAATGACTCACCATGAACCCGTAGAATTTGAATTTTGTGATGATGATATCCAGGAGCTGCTAGCTGAGCCTTTCATTTTATCTTATTTTGTTCCTATATTGATCCCAATAATTATAATAGTTGATAAGTGTGAGTTTATCTAGAATAAATATAAGTTCTAAACTTATATGAGACTGATTTAAAGTGTTAAATGTGTTCCTAAGTGGTTCTTATTTCATTAGTTTTGTTATTTCTAACAAATTACCTTATAAATATATTTTCTACCAATAAATTAAACTTTTTTTAACTGCCCACGGTCCTCACATGAGGACTAATGATTTTCGAATTTAAACCTATTGAAACTGGTTCCTTTTTTAATGCATTACCCGTACATACTACTAGGAACACTATATAATAATTTTTGCGACATTTATTCAAGTTTAAGTTTCTGGGCAGTAAGCTAGGTAAACGCAATAGTCCTTGTGTGAGGACCGTGGGCAGATAGTCCTAAAAAATAAAATAACGGCTGGGCGTCAGGAGGTTAAACGGTTGGAAACAAGTGCGCTTTCACAGTATATAGGAACACAACGCTAACTAAATCTTAATGGCTTTATTTATAGCAATTCCGGTATTACTTCAATACCGGTATTGAAAAAAGCGTGGATTTTGTCCGGGATCCCGGTATTACGGGATACTGGTATTGCGGTACTGCATGCCCTAGTAGGTACATACCTACACAAAAACCCAAATCGTTAGTTACAATAATTTTAACATAATATACTTAGCACTCACTTTCATATTCCTCTCTAACTAATACCTACTTATTCTAATATTCTCTTTGGGGGTAAGTACCTGCTCTCTCGAATGGAACCTTAGTGTATATCCCCAACCCCAAATTCTAAACTGCCTTCGGGGTCGCCTGCCTTGGAACATTTCGCCCCACAATGGCCCACTGTGGGTTGGTGGGTTCACATAATTTAGAAGTGCTAAATCTAGATATTATGCAGGTTTCATCACGATGTTTTCCTTCATCGTAAGAGCGATGGTCCTTGTTTCACGGGGAAAGACATCTGATACAAACAAAAACTACCCTTATTCGAATGTAATAAGGGTCCTTTCAGATGTCTTTCGTCGTGAAACAAGGTATAAGTAAGTAAGTACATATTGTACTTAAATTCAAATAACTCATTGGTATTAAGGTAGTATTGGCAATCTCTAATTTGTTGCTTGACTGCACTGATTCTGGGTATCGGCTTTCTGTGTAAATGAGGTAACTATGTAGGTAAGTACTTAAACGCATGTTAGTTTTTAGTGCATCATTTATTGATTTAGCACTGTTGTTATAATATTCTATGTACAAATACAAATATGCATATAGTTGACCCATTTCAGTACCTACGCTACGCCTACGCCCCAGAATGTGAAAGTACATAAGTACCTACATAGCTTAGGTATAATTAAGTACTTACTTAATATGTCGGGAGAAGTAAGACACATTTGAGTAAAGGATGATTTATATTTGTGCTGGGTTCCGCACATAATTATAGACATTATATCTGTTTTAAGTACCACAAAAACTTTAAATATTGTTTAACAAGAACAAGTGTTTATAACAAAATTTTACAGAAATTAAGGCGTTTGACAGTGCATGGACAGCGCTGAACATCTGTTTAACACTGCGTACCTAAGTGTAAGTTTTTGTTGTGAGGTATGAGACCTTCTGAGTCGCAGGCGATTACCATCTCGGGCAAGGTAATAAATACTCAGTAAGTACTTACTATAGAAATTTAAGTAAGTGTACAGCCTGGAAAAATTCGAAAATAATCTGAAAAATAATAGGGGACAAAGGGGAATGGCCAAATCTGACCCGATTTGCGTAAGTTAGCAGCCACTAACCAAAACTATTTTAATTCATTCATAAAAGTGTTTTATATAAGGAAAAAATATGTAAAAAAATCTAAACCATGAGATTATATCTTCTTTCTCCCATGCCTCATAATAATAAAATTTTACCAGGATATACGTGGGCATGGACTACACATCAGTAAGTGTTTCATCAATGGCTGCTCTGGGTCATGGCGACATAGAGATTTGGCCATTATCTTTTACTTAAAAATTTTCAAACTTTATGTAGGTACTTATACTTAGTTACTTAGACTTTATACATAATTAGGTATATTATCATTGTCTGATATTTACCTGTAATTAAAGAATACAATACAATACAAAAATGAAATAGCAATAATTAACTAATTTCTATTTCATAGATTTCTGCAAAAAGTAATCATAAAAACTGGCGAAAATTATTTACTTATTAATCATTTTTATATAATATTATACATGGAAGTAGAAAAAAAGATCTTTTTTTCTACTTCCATGATATTATATATACTTATACATTTATCCAGACATGGTAAGTATATTATTATTATATGTTCTTTTATATAAATAACAATTCTTTACAAAATAACTTTCGGTTAGGTAGTTGTGAAGGCCTCCAATAGGTAGTTTATACTTGTACCCGTAACATAATAAGTAAAAGTATTTCAGATCTGTAATATTATTATACTTAATATTAATAATAGTAAACTATGCAGTGTTGTAAATATTATATTTGTTGTAAACTATTACAAATGCGATGTGGACTCGATGATTGCGTCAGCAAGTGGCCGCCGCGCCGCCGCCGCCGCCGTTTACAGATTAAGTACTATACTCGTATGTAGGTATATTATAATACTTATCATGATATTAAAATTTATTGTCCGCGCCACCACTAAAGTCTTCGGCAGAAGCAGGAACTACAGTAAAATGTTCACTCATCATCATCATCATCATGTATATGCGGCAACACTTCGCTTGCAGCGGCATGGGCAGTGTGCCGACTGCCGACTACTAGTTGATCGGCAGCGGAAGGGGCGCGGCCGCCACTTCACTACATACGCCATAATATAATTAATTATTATGTATGTGAAGCTCAAACATTTTATTTTAATAAGTACCTACGTCTAGAATAAATAAAATTATGATGTCTATATTTTTTTTGATTATTTGTAATTAACACTGAATACACCATAAATATCACGCCATTATAATGATCTCTTGGGGGGCGGATGGTGCCATGGCGCTCAGAAATTTAATTTGGTGATTAATTTTATGATTCTGAAAGCACAATTTTACATTTTTTTTTTAAAAGTGTGATGAAGGGTTTGTTCGTTGATAGGCGTGGGGCCCTGCCGGTGCTGGCTCTAGGGATTTGGTCCTCGTACGTTAGTGGGTAAGTACTAATGATATTGCTCCGCTAGATCAGCCGTAGAAGGGGGGGGGGGCTGGGATTGTGGAAGGGCTTGTGTATTGGATATCCTTATCGATATGGGGTTTGTCGTAAAATATTCACAAAAGTGAACACGTATACAATAAATTAGTTACAATAACGGTTTTTATAAAGATCCCTGTTTCAGCGACATTCACCACTTCAGATACTTATCAAAGTGTGATCAGTGACCGCTTGTGCGTAGTACCTACGGGTATATTATAGTATACACTTACACTTATATAACTTATTGGAAAACATTTTGGAACACATTCATTAAATAGTTTATAAGTAATTAATTTACTTATCAACTTATTACAAGATTTATTTTATTAGCACGGTGCACTTGATGCACTGTCGGCTGTGCAACAGCACAGAGGCGCCTGCAATAGCCAAAGACTACGGGAGAATCTCCTTATGACTCGTAGTTCTAACTTCACTGGACGAGGTTCCTCGATGAACTAGATACCTAACTAACTAAGATTGGGTGTTACAAGCAACGTACTGTAGTTTTCCAAAACGATATTCAGGATCTAACATAAAGCTTGTTATATAATATCATAAAAATTCACATATTTTTACAAGCTCTATTCTATACTTAAATGATTCTTACCATTTTATAAAATTGCAAAGCCGCACGGCTGTCCCATTTCAAAACACAGTAACCGCCAACTTTAAAAAAAAACGGGTCTTTGATTTATACATTATTTTAGGCGATTCCGCACAAAACTGCATTGTCAGAATATCAAAAAACCGCTTAGAAACGAAAATAAAATTTCTAAAAACCTAGTAACTCCACCCTGCGAAATCAAAAATGCCACGAAAACCATTTCAAAACATAGTAAGAGCCACCAACCATTTTAAAACACAGTAAGTGAAAATGACTTACTAGGTTTTAAAATGGTCAATGGCGCTTACTAGGTTTTGAAATGGTCAGCAAAGGACAATTTTCGTCCGTTAATTTTAGTAAGTCACAAATGGCATACATTATTACTAACACTTTTTTCGAACAAAATATCAGACATTTCAGAACCTGTATCTTTGCACCAATGAAACCTAGAGAGTTGAATTAAAAGTAGAACATAAGTAAATTTTGTCTTCTTTGTAAAAGCTATAGAGACCTTTCTCGTTAAAACCTTTCTACTAGCCCTATTTTGCATAAACAAAAAAAAAACAAGTTATAAAACTGATTTTTAGATAGAAATTTAGGAAATATTGTCTAATTGAAGGCAGCCATAAATAATTTTCATGTTGGAGCCTTCTGAATATGGCTATTTAATTCATTTACATAAAACAAAAAAACAAACATAAAAATATGCCCGTATTTCAGCTATTACTTATAGTGCCGTCGTGTAAAAGTGCTGCAAAATTGGATTTATAATATGTGAAGGATCCCAAACATATAAAAAATGAAATTATTACGCAATTATTGCAATTTCAATATACTTAACTTGTCTTAAATGACACAATAATGGCCCTTACTAGGTTATGAAATGGTCAGTGAGGGCGGTTTTAGGGTGAGAAAACCATATAAAACCTAGTAAGTGTTTTCTTTTGTGCATTACAGCAACAATTTTAGTCATATTTAAATGAAATAGTATTGTATATAAAGCCTAGGTTCTGCCGCTTCTTTTAAGCTTACATTTGTTCAGATATCTATCATAGTTTTACCAGGGCATTGAAATGAAGGTACAAAAACGTTTTTTGGCTCTCCTGAACATTTTGTCTCATGGCTGTTACTGTGTTTTAAAATGGGACAGCCGCGCAGTGTGACAGCTCGATCTGTGCGCGCGATGCTCGCAGCTCGAGCCGTTATCATCATCATCATCATCATGAGCTTTCAAAACCCTGGAGTAAAATGTAAAATGAATCAGTACAGATGTTACTTGAGTGCTACAAGCTGCTGCAGCACCGTGCGGACATTGCTAGAACATAATTTCATGTAGGTAAAACAGATAAGTAATATTTTCTCTTTAAAAAATCTAATCACATAAGTAGAGCAATAGCTGACTCTCTGAAATAAAAATTTTAACAAAAAAAAATTAAGTGTTTATATTAAGTATATTATTTACTTATGAATATTTTGTGGGTTTTAATACATTAATTCCTACGTAATCCTACCTTGGTGTTATACATTTTTAGGCAATTTATAAGATATCATATGTAAGTACCTACTTACACTTAGTTAAGTACTTACCTACATACTAAATACGTTTTACGTGGTTTTGAAAACCGATAAATATGGTTTAATTTAAATATAATAATTGTTCAGTGTAGCTACTTACCTATAAGCTTTAAACCTTTATTAGTAAGAGATTCCTCATACTTCAATAACTCGAAACATTTAACTGAGGATTTCCAGGTAAACAACGCGGCAGGGTGTAGGTAGTTATTACGGCCCTGGATTGCTCTCTGGCCATCATCTCATCGTCTCACTCAACTCAACCCTCGACTTTTACCTCTCCTCTTAAAGGAGAATGTCCAGATCTGACCAGCTTTCCCTAAGTTAGTAGCCACTACACATCATCACGACGTGCAGGAGGGGCATGGGTCTCCTTCCAATGAAGGAAGGGTTTTAGGTCCACCACGCTGGCCTAGTGCGGGTTGGTGGACCCCAACACAAGCAAGCTTGTGCTGAGAGAGTTGTCGGGTAAGTGGGCAACCCGATGTCAGATATTATTCAAGTTGCCCGAAGGCCTATGATTAGGCTTAACGACTGCTGTCGAAGCAGCAACCGGGACCCACAGCTTAACGTGCCGTCCGAGGCACGGAAGTGTCCAGAAAGAACCACTTGAAGTGGTTCACCCATCCAATGGCTGACCGTGCCATCCATGATCGATGTTGCTCGATCGAAGCTAGACCGACTACGAATATACCACTAACCAAACCTATTTAAATTCATTGATAAAAGTGTTTACTACCTAGGTACATGAGGAAAAATATTTTAAAAAATCTAAACCATGAAGTTTGTTCATGATAATGAACAAAGTGAATTGTGAATAAGTGATTAAGTAATTAAATACTTTTTACTTTAAATAAGATTTTCATAAATTTTATAACAAAGCATAATTAATTATCTAAACCATGGGATTCCTAACATAGTGCATCACTATATTAGTTGTAGTGTGTTATATGATTTTATTTGTGCAAATTATATAATTTGTATTTATATTTTTATATATTTCACAGTCACACTGAGTTTTTTTTTCTAAAGCATTCGTTTTAAAATTTATTTCATGCTATTCAAAGTTTCCGTTATCCTGAAGTAACATAATTAAATACTTCTTATCCCGGAATTCGCACGGGAACACTTATAAAACGATGCTAAGCTCGAGAAAGTAGAAAGACTTGATTCTGACATCGATCTCCCATGTCTCGTATATATTGTTTGTATACTGTAGTCAAGGACTGCACATCAGTATAAATGTTTCATCAATGGCCGCTCTGGGTCATGATTACTCATGATGCTATACAAATTTGGCCATTCTCCTTTCCAGAGGATGTCGTGAGCCGAGTGAGCGAAATTTTCCCCCTTGCTCGTGCAGGTAGCACTCAGTGACGTGGCGGCACAAATATGTAAATATAACAGTAGGTACTTACAAAACTCCTTAGTTCTACCACAATGCTCAAGCAAATAAATTGTAGCAAAAACCTAATTGCAATTATAGTCATAAATTAATAACAATCAATAGGATGTAGGGGAATGGTCGGCGCTATCTCCGCGTGCAGTTGATGTCCACCGGAGGAGCGGCTAGAGCCAGCCGGCGGCGTGCGGGCCGCGCAGCGGGGTCACGCCCGCCAGCCGCGCCAGCGCCGCGCAGCGCCCGCACGCGCCCCCCGCGCCCCCGCCCCCCGCGCCGCAGCCGCCGCACGCCTCCGCCTTGTGCGCGTCGTCGTCCAGGCTGGCCAGCAGCGGCTCCGTGCTGCCGGCCTGCTGCGGCGCGCGGGGGGGCGAGCGCGGGGGCGAGCGCGGCGCGGGGGGCGCGGGCGGCGGCGGGGAGCGCGCCGGCACGGAGCTGGCCCGCTGCAGCGCCGCGGCGCGCGCCCCCGCCGCCGCCGCCGACGCGCGCTCGGCCGCCCGACGAGAGTCGGAGAACTTTTTCCGCTTGCGCTTGAGAGCGGCCAGCGCCGACAGCGGGTGCAGCGGGCCCGGGCCGCGCGCCGAGCCGCCGCGCTGCACGCCCCGCTCCCCGCCCCGCTCCGCCCGGTCGGTGGAGCCCCCTCGCTCGGGGCTGCGTTGGGAGTCGCTCCCGGAGTCTGATCTGTCGCTGCCGCTGGTACACGAAATGTACACGTTACATACTTACTGATATTGTCACAAAATGTAAATCAACACAAAGACAAGCACTGTGTGTCGCTCACCTGGGCGACTGCCGCGCGTGGTCGCACACGGAGTCCTCGGAGCGGCTGCGGCCGATGAGGCGCGACACGCGGGCCGCGCGCGCCGCCTCGATGATGGTGCCCCAGCGGCGCTTGTGTGGCGCGGGCTTGCGGCGCGCGCTGCCCCCCGCCGCGCCGCCCCCGCCGCCCCCGCCGCCGTCCGACAGCGAGGACTGGCTGGTGCGCAGCGCGCGGCCGCCCAGCAGCGCGGACAGCGAGCCGTGCGCCGCGTGCGCGCCGTGCGCCGCGTGCTCGTGGTGCAGCGACGCCAGGAACTCGTCCACGGGCGCCAGCGTGCCCGTCGGCGCGATGTTGAAGCCCTTCATCAGGCGCCGCTCCTTCTGCCGGTTCTTCTTGCCGCCGCCGCCGCCTGCGACACAGTAACGTGAGTGAGACAGCTCCGCTACACACACACACACACAAAACAGACACACACACATGTACGGGCGCGGGACTCACCGGGCGCGCCCGCGTTGGCGGTGGACGTGTTCATGCCGGAGTTGCGCAGGATCTCCACCAGCTCGCAGCGGAAGGCGCTGACGTCCTGCTTGATCTCGTTGACGTCGTCCTCCGTGACGCCGCCGCACTCCGCGCGCCGCTGCTGCACCGTCACGTAGCGCCGCACCAGGTTGCGCATGATGCCCTGCACACACACACACACCACATATTTTCTATGCTGTTCAGAGATCTTAAAGTTTAGCAAAAATACTTGACCTGATGATCTTGAAATACGAACCTGATATCTGAAATCCCTCTCGTTGGCTTGCTTAGCTTTCCTCTGCGAAAAACAAAATTGATTGTATTACTGATATACAAGACACAATGTACTTTTAAACCAATAGGGAAGGATCGCCCAGAACAGAGAAAGGCGTGGAGTGGCAGGGACCGGGGTGTCAGTAATGGCAGTGGTGTCGGTACCCGGATGGTGCGCATGTGCTCGCGCTTGGCGCGCGCGTGGCGGCACAGGCGGCGCTGCAGCCAGCGCCACGCGTACAGCAGCGACTTGGGCGACGGCACCACGTTGAAGGGCGGCGGCACCGTACCCCCCTCCTCGAAGTAGCTGATCCACAGCTTGCTGCGCGCGAACTTCCACTCCACGTCCGCGCGCTCCTGCGGAACAATCACACACTCATTTATCTTACTGTTGGTTTTTTCACTAATGACAGGCACATATCACCATGCACTGACCGAGATGAGCTGGTAGGAATGGTTCATCATGGCGATGAGCAGGTTGAGCAGCACGATGACGTTGATGACGGCGTAGGTGCCGAACATCAGCATGCCCCAGAAGCGCGTGAAGATCTTGATGCCGTCCAGCTCGAAGGAATCCAAGTCCACCAGCCCGAACGCCGCCCAGAACAGCGTCTGCATCGTCTCGAACAAGCTGCAGGATATTTTAGTTATTTTACCGTAGGTAAGACACCTTACTTAACATGAGGCAGATATCGGGCAGCGTGCCATTACCAGCTGTATAAGTGTTTAGTATGCTCACTTAGCGAAGCGTCTCCACACAATGCAGGCGTCAGGGTCGGGCAGCGTGCCGTTGGCGGCGGCCAGCGGCGCGCCCGTCGTGCACTTCTTCTTCTCCATGTCCGCGTAGTACCACAGCAGCTGGTTCAGCCCTGCACACACACTCACACACGGTCACCACCAGCCGGATATACATATAGCCAACGCACAGCAACATTATTATACTGATACACTCACCGCACGAGAAGGCAAATATGACGAGTATGTCGAGAACGAAGAACTTGAGTATGTCGAGCACCATGCGGCTCAGCGACACCTGCAGCGGGCCCAGGTGCGGGTTCACGCTGAAGATGTACACCAGCTTGAGCGAGCTGAAGATGTTGGCGGCCGAGAACAGCCCCTCCGAGAGCAGCATGGGGTCCCACGCGTCCCACTGCTCGCGCGGCTGGTTCCACTGCAGCCCGCGCGCCTGCTCGCGCCGCACCTGCAAGCACACGCGTCAGCACTGGTCCCTGCCGGCCCGGGCGCACCTGCCCCCCCGGTCGCACCGCCCCGCCCCCCTCGGCCCCGGCCTACCTGGAAGTGGGACACGACGCGCAGCGCCACGGTGGCCACATACAGCGAGTTGGTCACGAAGTCGATCACGTTCCACATGTCATGAACGTACTCCCGGAGACCCATGTCCCACAGCTGCTTCACCTCACTCCATATCAGACCTGCACAGACATAAATATACCTTTACTCAGTTATTGTCGCGGATTCATTAAACTATTTATATGAGTAAACGCGAATATCTGAACTGTTAATAACCGTGATTAGTACAAACATACTAATCACGGTGACGAACTGAATATGGGATATATCATAAACATATTAGTTACTTAATATCACGCACACGTGATGACCGATCAGTCTAATAACCTGATCGTCTGAATGTCAAGGATAATCCTGATGTTCTTAGGGGTTTCACCCCAGTGGCCTCCAACCTCCCCTATAGCCACCCCGTGCCTCGCTAGCAGGGTTGTTCCCTGGGACTGATCACATGGGATTGTTTCCCTAGCTTCTTACACTGATCACATGGGATTGATTCCCTAGCTTCTTACACTGATCACATGGGATTGTTTCCCCTGGCGCACTGAATATCTAATCTATCTATTATCACACGGTACGGGTACGGTATGTACCTCGTACCTCCTTTAAACCTTACATTATTAGCTCCTTAGTTTCCTTACTCATTATAAACACAATTGGTACATCAAGAAATCAAGTGTAGGTATAAATTATCAATCATAAACGAGATATAAAAGGTAAGTAGAAAGGTCACTTAGCTGCGCACTTGCAGTAACTGGCTGTTGTCTGAACCGGGCCATCACGCCCGCCTCGGCTCCCCGAGCCTGGGCGCCTCGGCTCCGCTCCGCGGGGTCCTCTCGCACCCACGACACTGATAACTCCCTCACTCTCCGTCTGCTCACCGCGGCTGCTCACAAAAAGTGAAAAGCGCTCCCGCGCTGCTCGTTTACGTGGATAAATTAGTCTACCCTCAACTCGCCGATATTAATATTAAGGCTCGTCTACACTCAGAATAATTATCTTGATTATTCTGTGAGTCGAAATCGGTACAACTCCCGATAATTCGGGACACTCCCGCCGAGAGAAAAGTTTCTATGAGTGAGACGCTTTTACCTATTCTAATATAGGTCATAAGTATATGTATAGATGAGCCACCGACAGATTAGACCCTTCTCAAAATTTTCGTGTTTTGATTTTACGTCTATATTAATGCCTGTTTCATTAATAAGCAATACTCGTAAAGCATACATCGGTAGCAATCTCTAGTTTTGGCTCCTTTGCTACAAGTTCCTCAATTGCACTTCTCCTTTCGTACCATAACAACATTCCAGTAATTCAAGCAATTTTCTATTGCAAGTTCTATTTGATACTTCTACTATGTGGCTTCTATTACAAATAATAGTTCATCCTATTTTTCTATTATCTTTTATGCTTACTACACCTCTTCTTTTCTTACTACACCTCTTCTTTTCTTACTACACCTCTTCTTGCATTTTCTGTTTTTAGCTATTTTTCCTGTTGACTTCAGCATGTAGACACTTGAACACTCTAAATCTTAATACTCAATCAACGATAATCTTAAATCAAATAAGAATTAGCAAACAAACTATTGTGACAGTTTACTCGGGAGCTGTGGCTGGCCTAGCCGAAACCAAGGGGAAATGCACAAAGGTTCTACTCGAGAGAGCCACGCACAGAAACATCGCCCCCTCTCTGCACAGAATAGAATAGAATACATCTATTTCAACACACAATAATGTATTCGGTGTCGACACGTCCCCCATATAGCTAAATTAACGCTTCAGACTAAACAATATAATCATGTCATATTCTTATCATTTATCTTTATTAATATTGTATTTATTGTTTGCTATTCTAAGGATATAAATATTAGTAGGTATCCCAAATGAATGTTCAATGTACAACAACTATATTAATCTCTTCATCTATAACCATACTGTAACTCAATTTTATTATTCTATATGTATTTATGTTTTGGTATAAGTGGAGTGTTAGCTACTACAAGCTATTATCTTGAACTACGTTCGAAGACCCTCCCCGGCACAGAAAAAACTTTTAATTTGAACATCTAAGCCTTAGCTTTTATTATAACAAGCATTAGAGTAAATTTCTGTGTATTGTAATATTTTACATTCTGTTACCTCCATCATTATTGTTATGCTTTCGTATTGCCTTTGACAGTTAAAATGTTGAACCAACACCATGGTTCAATGGCAAATATAGGAAGTTAACAGCAGTTCAAAGTTAACAATTGTGATTTGGTATTCGACTTTTTACGTCGTTGCCCTATGGCAAGTTTGTTATCCATACGACTATTCGTATAAACAGTGCTAGTTATTATAGATTGGTAATGATAATAAATGCTAGCAAAACAACAAAATCCATTTTGTTACTGAAATACCTAGTGAAAGCAGGTATACTTATGTCTTTCTGTCTGCCATAAAACATTAGCTTAGTACTCATCAGACTCTTATTGTATGCCTGAACTTTAGGAGTGCTATTCTGTCTTTTCATCCATTCATATTAGAATACCATTAAAGAATCTGTCTCTTTATCATTAACAGATTATGATATAAGTTTGGAAACATTCATTGCAACAAGACAGTATTTGTAATAGGACTAAGTTGCTGGGAATATTATGTTATAGTAAACCCACCTCAAAGTCAAGAGAAGTCATGATCATGAATAAGATACTTTAGTATAAGTACCTAAACTGAGGCTAACTCTCTCTTGATCTGACACTGGACTTGGTTATTTATTATACAGAGTTTGATGACACGGTTAGTGATACACCGATACTGATGCTGATACTGGTACTGATACTGATACTGATATGCAATTATATGTTCTGTTCAACTTTCTATGAAAGTTCAGATGTATGGGTAGGTTCATTACCTATAAATTAGCTCAACCTTTCCAATTACAACGGGCACTGACTTTGCCACTGGCGCTGACTGTGACTCTGACTGTGACTGACTGTGACTCTGACTGTGACTCTGACTGTGACTCTGACTGTGACTGTGACTCTGACTCTGACTGTGACTCTGACTCTGACTCTGACTCTGACTCTGACTCTGACTCTGACTCTGACTCTGACTCAATGAACAAGTATAGTAGTACCCATTCACTATAAAATGCACACAGGTTACCATTTGCATATCTGTCTACCGGGATCCCGGACAAACTTTATGCTTTTTTCAATACCGGTATCGAACGTTAATACCGGCATGGAAGTAACACCGGAATCGGACCCTTTTAGGCTATAAATAAAGCGATTAAGATATAGTTAGCCTTGTGTTCCTATATACCACGAAAGCCCACTTGTTTCCAACCGTTTAATGCAGTTTTCGGACGTTGGAAATCTACTGTTGTCCATGCGTAAACGAAAATCAATGTTAAAAAATATATATTCTAAAATATAAACTCTATTACACAATTGTTGTAAGTAAAACTTTTCTTGTTTAATTTGGTCCTACACGACCTTTAAACACAATATATGCCATTTATTACAATGAAGTCTAATACCGGCACCAATACCGGAATCCCGGTATTGAGTTGTAAATTTAAAAATTTATCCGGAATTGTATGCCCCAATCTGCATACCTTGCACAAAGGTCTTCTTATCTTATCTTATAATTACATAATATTTCAGTTACATCCCCATTGGGCCTCAAATATTCATTTCATTTATTCACACTAAAACACAGCCAACATCATGTGCATCACATGTACCTACATGTGTTGCACATATTCTATCTATCCTTCTTCAAGCCTAATACATAGTACGTAAGCACCAGTTTGCACATCCGTTCTCTAGTTAGGTAAGTAAGTACTCAACATTTAACATGAAAATTGTTAATCTTTAATTTTAATTGAGACTTAGGTACACTTTTGCTTCAACACTCAACACTCACACTACTTAAACTTCTGACTTATACAATATTCTTCTGATATAACATCTGTATGTTAAGGAAACATAAAGAGGATTACCGTCTATCTGTCAATTGAATTCTTCTTACATTGGTGACGTACGTACGTACCCATGTATATCTACATATAATTCTGTTCTTACGTAGGTACTTTACTTTATGAGTACCAATACCACATGCTAGTTAAGGTCATGTGCATTATATGTATACAATTATACTATACCACACATAATTGGATTCTAAAAATGATACAAAATCTAAGAATATTGCAGATCTCAATGAAAGCGATGTGTTTATATACTACTTAGTTATCCATACTATTTACCTATGGCAAACTTGTTTTATAACTATTTTGGATTCAAAATAACGTGAATCTGAATTTTATCTTTGATGACTGATTTAAGTCTGTGGTGGTCTATGTCTTATATCTAACGTTCCTCTATATCAGTACTGTTATAAGCATGGATTTAAGATCACGTTTCGTAAAGTAAAACTCTAAATTAATAATCGATCTACTGTACCAACATGATATGTATCACTAAGATTATGATAGTTACTTTGTAGGTATTCCACATTGTCAATGAGTAGTCTAGATTGACTTCTTAACTAGATCTGAATTCTTATTTCTTAATCGCAATGCTTTTGCTGCAACTGGGCTATTTTACGTGCTATTACTAGAATGTTATAACATTAATCATAGCAGAACTTTCATAAAAATGTCCAATTTTACGACAGATTTGAATATTAGCTAAATAACTCATTTTAAAAATATGGTGAATACCACATACCACAATGCAACGTTCTGAATGACTGACTTAACTTGGTCTCTCTGAATAGGCAACTTACTGTTACTGATAGGTCATAACATACAACCATGCAAGTGTTGTCGCGCTACTTTATTTACTTGTGTTATAATTCTAACAGCTATAACGACACTAATCAACTTCATCTCAAATAAGTACAACTGTTTCAACTTTGATGAAACTGAAACTACTTATTTTCCTCTCGGACTCATTGACTTAAACTTCTGAGATCACTCGTGATCCTTTAAATTCTATGATTACTATAAACCTTCTATAAGGTATATCTTATTTACGTTGGCACGTAATTGTGTGTCCCAACTTGATACTTATATGCAAAGAAAAAGAATAGTCTTAGTTAACCCAGTATACATATACCTATCTAATTTCAACTGAGTATATCAATTTTACAGTTTGTTTTCCTTTACCTTCAGAAACTTTAGGTTGAAGGTACAGTACTGAAGCAACTATACCGACTTATGTTACGTCTGGTCTGCTTGAGAAGAAAATCGCAAGAATTTATCTGAAATTGCTAAGATGACAAAATATATGTAAGTATAAGTAAGTATACTCAGTAAGAGTACGAGTTTCAATACAATGACAATTCAAACATTCTTAACAGTATTGGGCACAATGTGAATCATATTCATTTTTAAGAGGAGATTCATTCTCCCATATTGGCCACCCTGCTTGGGTATTAATAACCAAAAACGTTCTTAGATTTATAAGCTAAGTACTTTAAATTCTGATCCTTTTCTGAGTCGCTCCTTGGTTAAGGCCATTCACTTGTAACTAAAGTTTCACGCTTACTGAAATCTAAACATTTTAAAGTTCACATTGAACTAAAGTAAGACATTTAACTTCTAAATCACTTGAAGCTTTTTATATTATAAAGTATAACTTCAGAGAACAGTATATACCTACATGGGTATAATCTTCGTTAACTGACAACTTCACTATTCATATTCGGTAATATTTTTTGAATTGAATTACTTGACTCCATGTCAAGAGATTAATCTTGACCGTCTAAGAAGTTCAGTGGAACTCCAACTCTTGTATGTGCATCTGCAGCGCGGACTGCGCTGTGGCGGCCGACCTCAGACTACTGATATACTTAGTAGGTACAAGTTCTACCAACTTTCACGATATCTAATTCTAATATCCTCGAATTATCAATCCGAAGATAACTACAAAATGTTTGGTAATAGGCAAACTGTTCCTTTCGAACATCTGGTATAGGTATATTCTTTAGCTCATAGCTTTACAACTGGTTATTCTAAATTTCAAGGGGTAGGTACCCACAAGCAAGAGCATCACCTGAGTCTGTACTACTTATCATCAAATCAAAAAATATTTTCTGGGAAATCCTTCATAAACTGAACCATATTCAATAGGCAATAAAGAACAAATTTCTTTGCAAATTATTTAGACCGCAACAATGTAACATATCAAGGAAACGAGCGGTGGCGCCAGCGCGGGCGTCTGTTGTCTACTCGCCTCGTACAGTTAGCTTACTGTGACTTGCTCCTTTACAAGTTTCATTTCACTATAAAATTGTAGAATTTGTGCTTCATTTATCATAGCATTAACTATGTAACATCTATGCAGTCCAATAACTTGTAAGCAACTACTTGATTGTCCCGATGGCTTCTAATTCAATCACTAAATATCTGAATCTGAACCATAATAAGTGCCAAGAGTAAATTACTCACACACGCTATGATAAATTACTCAAAATTTCACTAAATATATCTAGGTATATTACTCAGGGACAAAATATTTGCTGAGTGAAAAGATTGTAGTCTACAATAGTCACTATCTAAAAGTCACATTTCGGTGAACGGACTGTACTATCACATTATTTCAGTATCATAACTAATAAATTCAAATCTGACTTCGCTCATTTGCAGGTCTAAATTTGATCAATTGCTAACTGCAAACTGACATACTGCAAATTAGAATCATAATCCTCTCAGATATCGTATGCCATCCACTACTGGAAGTATCTTGTCAATATAATGTCAGGCTACTCTAAAAGAGAGGCTACTATCAAACAACTTAACTATTCACTGGTGAATGTTTATAATGGAATTTCAAAACATATTTACTTGTATTTTGCAAATTTAAATTTGCTCACAAGTCAAACAAAGCTGTAACACTGGACTCAGATCCCAGCATCTCCACCATGTCGCGGATTCATTAAACTATTTATATGAGTAAACGCGAATATCTGAACTGTTAATAACCGTGATTAGTACAAACATACTAATCACGGTGACGAACTGAATATGGGATATATCATAAACATATTAGTTACTTAATATCACGCACACGTGATGACCGATCAGTCTAATAACCTGATCGTCTGAATGTCAAGGATAATCCTGATGTTCTTAGGGGTTTCACCCCAGTGGCCTCCAACCTCCCCTATAGCCACCCCGTGCCTCGCTAGCAGGGTTGTTCCCTGGGACTGATCACATGGGATTGTTTCCCTAGCTTCTTACACTGATCACATGGGATTGATTCCCTAGCTTCTTACACTGATCACATGGGATTGTTTCCCCTGGCGCACTGAATATCTAATCTATCTATTATCACACGGTACGGGTACGGTATGTACCTCGTACCTCCTTTAAACCTTACATTATTAGCTCCTTAGTTTCCTTACTCATTATAAACACAATTGGTACATCAAGAAATCAAGTGTAGGTATAAATTATCAATCATAAACGAGATATAAAAGGTAAGTAGAAAGGTCACTTAGCTGCGCACTTGCAGTAACTGGCTGTTGTCTGAACCGGGCCATCACGCCCGCCTCGGCTCCCCGAGCCTGGGCGCCTCGGCTCCGCTCCGCGGGGTCCTCTCGCACCCACGACACTGATAACTCCCTCACTCTCCGTCTGCTCACCGCGGCTGCTCACAAAAAGTGAAAAGCGCTCCCGCGCTGCTCGTTTACGTGGATAAATTAGTCTACCCTCAACTCGCCGATATTAATATTAAGGCTCGTCTACACTCAGAATAATTATCTTGATTATTCTGTGAGTCGAAATCGGTACAACTCCCGATAATTCGGGACAGTTATGGCTCAAAGCGTATGACTCATCGGGTCATCAGACGGAAGGAGATACTAACCGCTGACCCAGGCTAGGATGAGCCACTCCACGAGTGAGGGTGGCGCCCCGCGGCGGGACACGGGCGCGCTGGGCGGGCCGGCGCCGCCCCATAGCAGCCCGCCCGCCGCCGTCTCGATGCGCTGCGACGCCAGGATCAGCAGGACTGCAACAAGCACGGGGTCAGTGACCGCTCGAGGACGGGGGCCGGTCCGGCGGCGGCGGCGCATACTCACACAGGAACATGAAGTAGCTGGCGGAGTGGCACAGGAACTTGATGAAGGGCTGGCGCAGCGTGCGGCCGGCGGCGGAGTGCGGCGCCGCGATGTACGCCAGCGAGTAGAGCGGGAACATGGCGCCGATGCGAACCATCTCCAGCGCCTGCAGCAGCATGTTCTTGCGGCGGAACCCCGGCACGCTCTCGTACCAGATGGACGCCAGCAGCTGCTGCACGTTGGGGTGCGCCACGAACTGCAACACGAGCGCGGGGGTGAGACGCGGGGTGCGGGGCGCGGGGAGAAGGAGGGGGGCGGGAGCGGGCGACACTCACCTTCTTCTGGCGCAGCTTGATGGCGAGCTTGAGGCGGCTGAGGCGCATGCGCTCCGGGGCGCCGGGCTCGGGCAGCGGCGCGGGCGCGCCCGTCTCGTGGTTGAGCAGCACCTGTAGCTCGTGCGAGGAGCGCGTGTGGTCCAGCAGCGCGGTGGCGAACTCCTGGCACTGCGCGCGCAGCTCCTGGTACTCCGTCTTGAACTCGTGCTCGAGAGCGGACAGGCGCCGCAGCTCCCAGCTCAGCTCGAAGGCCGTCAGGATGGGGTCCTTGGAGCTGAGCGCCACCAGCGAGGGCGAGGCGAGCGCGCGGTACGCGTTGATGCGCGAGCGCGAGTGCCGCAGCGAGTCCTCGCGGCGCGAGCGCACGCACTCGTCGCAGCCGCAGCGCACGTCGTGCGGCACCGGCAGCGACGCGCCGCGGTCCAGCAGCAGCTTGATGATCTCGTACGAGTCGCGGTGCGCCGCCAGCGTCAGCGGCGTGATGTCCGCCGTGAACGTCGCCGTCTCCGGCGGCAGCGCCTCCCAGCTCTGCAACAAGCGACGCCAGCTCAGTACCGGCCGCGCACACACACAGACACACGCTCGCACGTCACACTCACGTTGGGCTCGCCGGGCTTGCGCGTGCGCTCCTCGTGGTCCAGCAGCGCCTCCACGGCCTCCACGAACTCCTCGGAGATGGCGTGCAGCAGCGCGTCGCGCGTCTCCACGCCGAACTCCAGCAGCAGCTCCACCATCTCCAGGTTCTCGTTGTCGATGGCCATGAGCAGCGCGGAGCGGCCCAGCGGGTCCACGCAGTCCACGTTGACGTGGCGCTCGGCGCGCGCGCGGGCCAGCACGCGCCGCGACCCCGCCACGTCACCGCGCTCCACGCCCAGCAGGAACTTCTTCTCGTCCAGCGTCAGCACCGCCATCTCCTGGTGCGGCCGCACCACGTTCTCCTCCTCCGTCATGCCGTGGATGCTGTGCCGCTAACATACAACCATCATCACTACGAATGCCATCATAACTACACTAAGAAAACAGTTATTAAAGTTCTAATAGAAGGATAAACTAAGGACTAATGATTAGTGATACACAAAAAAATAGCGCTCAAAATTCACAGGCCGGCTGCTCTATAACTGCGTAGTAATGTATGTTCACGTTACCATAGTAGAGAGACTACAGAAAGGCATTATCCCTGTCTGACTGTATGTAGACAAGTCAGTGATCAAACGAAGCGCATCATCATAACACGCTGGTAGTTTTTGTGAGCGCTGTACTGAGTCGAGCCGGCTGTTCCTGCAGTAAACAGAGCGGCGGCCATCTGCGCCGCGCGAGACGCCCATTACAATACTCTCGTGCTTCGACGATTATTTTGTCATTGAATGAGAACATGTTGAATGCCAAGTTTAGCAAAGAAGAACTTAATACTTAGGTATACTTACCTAATGAAGAATACCTGATAAAGTTCTTATATTATCTAGCTAGAGAATCAAATTTAAACTTAGTTTTACTTAACTACTGGGTAACTAGGTGGGTAAGTATTTAAGTACCTACTTATATCGTTCGTTATTAGGTATACTTATTACGAAATATTATAATAATATAACGTAACATTTGCCTAATAATAATGAAAACATTAGGTAGTAGTTAGTACCTACGTAATCGTGTAGCTAGCTATAATAAGTGGACATGATGTAGTGTAGATGTAGAGCTTTTAGTTGTATGACTTGTATGTATATAGTGAGTTGTTGTGTGAGAGAGTGTGTCGGTACCTTGACCTTGTTGTCTATGGGGCGCGGCTCGGAGGCCAGCAGCGCGCCCAGCTCCACGCGGCACGTGGAGGCGCGCCGCGCCGCCCCCCCCGCGCCCCCGCCCCCGCCGCCGCCCCCGCCACCGTCGCCGCCCCCGTCCGCGCTGCCGCCGCCCGCCGACATGTCCGAGCCGCCGCTGCCTGCGACACACACCACACGCGCGTCACTCACTCCGCCCCCAAGGGACAATCTGCTAGTAACGTTTCGTTCAATCGTTTGGTGATAACGACGAGTAAGTTCCTCCTATATATCTTTAGCTACCTACCTGACACTATCGTACTGTTTACTATCGATCGCTGCGAGCTATACAAAGTTGTCGAGGTAGCGAGTAGCGCCGGCCATCACTAGGCGATCGCGACGATATATTTAGAATAAGCACTCATAGCTCATAGATGATACAGCACTACGCGTGCAGTATTAGTTTACACACATTATATTTATATCACTGTACCATCCGATATGGATAGTGTGTAGGTATTTGGGGTTTGATTTCTATCTTGTAGTCATCTTGAAGTAACTTGTTATAGATCTGACACAGGCGGGCGACTCACCATAGTCGTTGTCGTTGTCGCCGGCGGCGTCGTCGTCCGCGGAGTCGTCGCGCCGCTCCGAGAACTGCAACACGCACAGATTACACCATCGCGGCACCGATCATGGGGAACTTACGCACTTTTCGTTCAATCAAATTTTACCAAATCGCAAAGATAAAATTACATCCAAAAATAAAAAGAGGGTAGGCATAAACAGTAGTGCACCCTACTGTGAGTCAGACACACACACACACACACACACACACACACCTGCACGCGGCGCGCGCGGCGGGCGGCGATCTGCCGCGAGTGTCTGCGCAGCGCCTCCAGCGCGCCGCCGTTGCCGCCCCTGCAACACGCACAAGAAGGAGGCGCCCATTTATTAAATAAATAAAAAATAAATGGAGTAAGTACTCAGTGTTTTTGCTTCAAGAATGTTAACCTTTCATAACAAATCATTTCACGTGGTGACGAATTTCTCATTTTTTATTATTCGCTGCGGCGCTTATCAAAAATGGGTTTTAAAAACTCAGTAACTATTCAGGTACTATTTGTTTTTTTTAAAGCTTTAAGCTCAGAAAGCCTAAATTTCAGCTGGTTTGATCGTTGCTTCTATCACCCTCTTCGGTTGTGTACTTAGTAGGACTTTCTCACACTCAGGCTGGGTCCATGACGTAACGCACGCAGTAGATCTATGTACCTACTAATAATATAGGTATGTGTAGCTTCACTGAGGGTAAACTTAATTTAGTTCAATTACTTTGCCCTTTCACATTGACTAGGTACCTACCTATGTATAGAGGTAATATACTATCCCATTATTACTCGTTGGATCAATTAAGTACTTACTCCTGTAATATTCTACTTTTTAGGTTAGGTTCCTTCAGCTTAAACGACCACTTTTCCATGTTTTCCAACATTCTGTATTGTATTGATCGTATAGGAATAGGATCTGTAAGTCCGCACATTTCCACCGAGTTCCACCATGCAATCTGTAGTAGGTATGCAGTGGGAACGCACCTGCCGACGCTAGACGTAGACGTAGGCTACTCTTGAAATTTCGAAGAACTTTCATGAAATTGGTAGGTACTTATGTTTAATGCATCGAAATAGAATCGTTCATAGCGCAGCAGCGGCAGCGCTAAAACTCATGGTTTTGTATGTTTTTGTGAAGCTTGAAAAACCACAACATAATAGCTAGTAACTAGTGGTGGTAAGACTTATGAAAGTAATTTTTGAGTAGTTGTTAAAAGGAGAATGGCTCAATCTGTATGGCGTGGCGCCATGACCCAGACCGGCCATTGATGTTATGATGTTTAGTGTTTGACTGTAGTACATCTTGGTAAATATGATTATTGTGAGGCATGGGAGAATGAATATTTATGTAAGTAATCAATAACTGAGTCTTTATATACTGTACAAGCAGTTTCCCTCGAGCTAAGAATGTCTAGTCCACCTTTTGCACACTTATGTTTATATTTGCGCAATAAAGTAATAAATACATAAATAAAACTTGCGTCTTGTTGGAATTCTAAATCCGAATATTATTATTGGGAATAGTACTTATACACTGCCGGGCAATGAAAAAGTTCCACTCACAAATTTCCGACAACAACTGACCCCAATTTTTTCAAATATTTAATTTGAAATTGGAACAAAATATTACCGATTTTAGTTGGTAATATCCTGATGCTCTGTTAAATGGACATCAATTTTGCAGAAGACGGCATTAAGCTAGCCTTTTCCGTTTAAAAGTAATTTGGTGCTTTTCTCAGTGGAACCTTTTCATTGCCCGTGAGTGTAGTTTTTGTTTTATGAAATCTCATTTGAGAGAGAAAATACCACGGTAAAACATTTTAAAGCAATAAATAAATTATTATGGACCTCTGGGTACAATAAATGCTTAAGGCCCCAATGCCTCTATCTTGTACATGGTAAGTAGGTACAGGCGCAAAGGATATTACCTGATAAAAAAGGAAGATCCAGGTGTTGTTGCACCTCACATCATGTCCTCAGCTCACACTGCACTTGTCACTCTTCATCAATGCATGTGCGCTAACTATCATGCAGTACCTAGCATCTGAAATTAAGAAAAAAATTGGTACTGTCAGGTATTTAATAAGGAGCATAGGACGGAATGAAAAGGCAAACTCAGACAATTTCTGCGGCCCCACTCATCCTATCATGCATACCACAATATTGATGATGTCACATCTACTCACACCAGCGCCAGAGCCTGGTGATACAATGATGAATGAAGACCAATGACGCGGTTCAATACAAACAAGCACGCAGTAACACTCGCGTCGCCTCCACTAATAGACGGAAATGACTAGTCAACACACGAAGGAGGTAACATCAACAGTCGATAGCTTTAATCTAGGTCGGTTGTTGATGCGAGGTGTCGGCGCGGACGCGGCGGCGGCGGCGGGCGCGCCAGCTGGCTCTTGTTTACCTCACACGACGCCCCGGCCAGCTGTCCAGCGACAAGTATCCAGACCCAGTCCAAGCGATACAAAACGATTCATTTGCACATCACCACTTGGGTTACTATTTTATAGTGTCGATACTCGCTTCTCAGATACACAATGTAGGTGATTGTCCAAATATAACTTCACTTGAGTGGAGTCATTGAGAGCAGGAAAATAATATCTAGGTATACGCACAACCGAGTCGGTACGTGTGGCAACGGCGGGCGGCTCTAGGCGGGCGCGGGCGAGCTCGGGGCGCCTCGGCCGCGCACTGCCGCCGCCGCTGCCCCGCGCCGCGCCCGCCCCGCGCCGCCGCCCGCCCTGCACACGGTGAAAATCAATTTGAAGCGAGCGATGCCCTCGTTCTGCACGTCAAATTATGATAATGACGCTGGCGGCGGCGGCATGGCGCCTGCACCGCGGCCGGCAGGCTCATGCTCCATCATCTATACCTAACCTAATGTCTTTCAGCTTTCTGCGCGCGTGTCGTGCAGATGTCACGTGAGTGGGTTCGTTCAGTGTCTACTTCGTTATCTTGAACACAAACTTGAGTGCTCGTCCTCGTCACGCCTTGTACTGCTATTGTACTAGTACTCCCTTCCCTTCTGTCGTTTGTGGATGGTACCTAAGAACACCTTACATGACCTTCAATCACATGTTTCAGGTTATCCCATACTTACCGTTCTAAATACATATCTATTACAGTCTATCCAGTATAAGTCGGCGTTCCTGTGGGGGCGCCTCTACACCCTTTGTGATGGAACTTTTTTATTTATTTAGCCCATTTTAAATAGATTTTGGGTAAGTAAATTTTCTTAATTTGGGTAAATAAAACAAATATGATTAAAAATAAAATTAGTAAGTACCTAACAACGTTTTTTTGCCACACACCAACTTACACTTGACGCGCTGTAGAAGCAAGTGTGACTGAGTGCCCCGCGGCGAGCAATGTGTCGCTAGCGGTGTTGGCGCCCCCCGCCCCCCGCCCCCTGCGGCGCGATCTGTCGCCTGCAGCGTCGCTCGCGCCCCGCGGCGGTCAATGTGTCGCCACTGTCGCCAGCGGTCGCTAATCACCAGTGTGAGACAAGCAAGCTCCTTATGGAGTATTAGGACGTATACAAAATTACAAGGTATAAGTTTAGTCAGTAATCACGAGATTATGTACTTAAATAAATCTTAGGCAAAAAGTAGAACCAATAAACCTTTAAGCGCGAGTCTGAGTGCCTTTCCAAAACCTCCAATAAGTCTCAAGTACCTATATTCGATGACCGGTGGGGGAACCACGAATAGGCAAGCAAAGCGGGACCGAGGAAACGCCGTTGCTCCTTGGGAGAGGGAAGGGCGGAAGGCCCACTATGTCCCTGCCCAGTCCAACCGTAAACAAATAGAGAAGTACCTACTCTGAAAAAGAGAAAGGCCAAATCTAACCCGTTTTGCAGCCACTAACCAAACCTTTTTTTATTCAGTGATAAAGATGTTCTAAATCATTGAGTATGAATGGTCTGGAGACGAAATAGGCAGACGACGTTCCCCTCCGGCGGGGTGGTAGGCCAGAAAGGCCCACCGATTTATAAAAACTAGTTGCAGTCTTAATTTTCACTAGACTCAATCTAGTTGGAAAAGCGTTCGTTTCATAGAAAATGATTTGTTTACATACTAAAATGACAGCTTCAATTCATAGAATATCCGGATTCCGGATTTGATCACAGATTTGGTCATGGTTTATTGTTATTAGCTGTTTCCTAGCAACCAATGTCAAAAAAATGTAATAATCGACAAAAAAGGTCATAGTTGGGAAGCGTCCGTAGTCGAATTGGCTTCAGTAATCGTAACTGATCACTGACGTTAAGCAACAACTGACACGGTCAGCCATTGGTAGGTACAGCATGAGTTACCGATTTCAAATGGTTCTTTTCTGGACGCTTCCGCCGTGCTTCGGACGGGACGTTAAGCCGTGGGTCCCGGTTGCTGCTTCGGCAGCAGTCGTTAAGCCTAGTCAGAGGCCGCCCGAAGGGGCAGCTTGAAAGCATCTGACCGTCGGGTTGCCCACTTGCCGGCTCGCGACCTATCACGTGAGTATAAATGAACAGCGAAAAGCGGGTGACTTTGTTTATTAATCATTCCTAATTAAATTTAACTATACCTAATTAATTTTAAATTAGTATTTCTAACCCATGTTCTCGAATTCATCGATAACACTTATCGATAATTGTTACATCCATTGGCAAGAAAAATGAAGACACTGTGTTCATTATTAAATGTCACTTCACGTAACCCTTATTGCTGGGAATTTAAACTCATAATGATATGTCCCATGAGACATAATCATGGTAAACGGTAAAATTTCCCCCCGCAAAAATTGGCAGACTTTTTTGTATCAAGAAAGATCGCTATGACGCTTCCCGAGGGTACACCCGAGTCCGCGTTGTTCTATGTTCTAAATAAAGGAAAAATATTTTAAAAAATCTAAACCACCTTAAAAAAAATACTTAGCTTGAGGGAAACCGGGAAACATCTAGTACCTACAGTACAAATACTATTGATGTTTTAGCACCTATATCTTCGTTCTCCCATGCCTCATAATAATAAAATTTTCACCAAGATATACCTACTGTAGTCATGGGCTACACATCAGTAGGTAAGTACGAGTATATATTGTTTCCTCAATGGCTGCTCTGGCGGGTAATGGCGCCATAGAGATTTGGCCATTCTCCTTTAAAAATTATTTTCGAGAAAATAAATAAGTATTTAAGTACTTATAGGTAGATAACATAAATACCTACCTAGCACTAAAATCACAACCTTTATGTCTAGATTCTCCTGGTTTTGATAAGCGGAACACAAGCGATTACGTAGGTAGGTAGTAGGTACGTAATTTTAAAAATAAATAAGTACTTAATAAAGTCTCATTAGGAATTGAGGATACTAAACATGTGCAATGATTTATATCTGTAGCAAGTAATACCTACCCTCAGTCACTAAGTACTCATATAAATAAGTATTTAAAGTAAATACTCTCTCTCGTGAAAATACGCTACTAATGTAGGTACAGTGAAAATTGAGGTCCCGATTGCATTAGCTCTACTATTACCGTAACGTAAGGTACTGTTTGTGTCTGATTCAGTAAATGGCTAGATTTGAAGTCGGTCCCGCGGCGGCGGCGGCGGCGGCGGCGGCGCGGGGCACGGCGGCCGCTGACCGGGTCACGGCGATAGCATCGCTCGCGTGCCGCCCCCGCCCCGCGCCCCGCGCCCCGCGCCCCCACCGCAATCACTGCTCCCAAACTAAAATACTATTTTATTTTACGATACATTTCACCATAATTGCCATTCTAGTAGGTAAGTTCCTAGTTCCTACTCGCATAGTTTCAACGGTGAATACCGTTTTACAACAAACTGACTGGTAACTTAAAACAGACTGGTACAGTCACTTCTTTAGCCGGTTACGATAAAATTATAAGAACTAGACAATATCAAAACAATTAAAGTAAATGATTATGTTAAGTCTTGTTAAGTATTACTATACTCTGTCCATTATATTATTGGTTTGTTGACAGTGCGAAAACCCATACATGTACAATACATGTACCTATATAGTATATTAATTTGATGACTGCAAAGGCTGCTCCAACTTTACATACCAGACATAAGGAAACGTCAAGAATACAATGACATAGTGGAAGCTCTATAATAACTTGCTACAGTCGTGGAAATACATAATACCTAAAATTATATAATACCTAAGTAGGCCCGTTTGGACAGCTCTCCAAAATGTATGGGATGACAGCTGGTGACAAACCTGACAACACTGGCAACTTTTGGTGCTAAAGTTCTTTTTTCTTTCGGCCGTTAAATAATAAGCCAGATTATGTATTGTGTCTTTTTATGTATTTCATCAAGTAAATCAAGAGTAAATAGAAAATTAGTGTAGCTGTCCAAACGGGCCTATAATATTTCGACGACTGTAGGCTCTTTGACTCTTGGTATTGCTCTTTTGTTAGTCAAATTTAAAAATTTCTTCACTTCTTTTTTAAATGCAAAATAATTCAAATTATTGTTGTGTTAGTCCCAATTAGGGCATGCAAAAACGGTATTATTTTCAATACCGGTATTGAGTTCCGGTATTACAACTCAATACCGGGATTCCGGTATTAATACCGGTATTAGACTTTCTTGTAATAAATGGCATATATTGTGTTTAAAATTCGTATAGGTCAAAATAAAACAAGAAGAAGCAATAAAATTATGTATTTTGTAATAGATATTTACGAGAACTGAGTATTCACACGTACCACAACCACACCACGTCGCAGCGACATAATGTGGTCAAGCTGTGGTTGGGCAGTTCTTCTTTTTAACCTACATAACGGTGTCGGTGTCTCCATCAGTTGTGAAGAAAAAATCATGAGTTTTACAAATATTTATTTATTTATTTATATTTCAACGTGCATTGTACTAAAAACACAACGGCTGTGCACGTTTACAGAAATATAAATTTATATTTTTGTATTTAAAATTACGTTACAGAGTGGTAAATCCGCGTGACAGAGGTGTATTTCATACGAATCTTGGCTGTCTCCCGCCACTTCATCCTGCGTATATTCCATAATGTTACAAAAAATATATATGACGACATAAAATTAAAAAAAAAATTTAAACTCCAGAAGCCTATTTAGTAAAACAAAATATATATTTTTAAATTATTTCTGAAATATTTAAAAAAATTGATGAAAATTTGTCTCTTACTACCTAATGTTTTAGTAGTTACACTCTGTCACGTAGGTTGCCATTTAAAATATTTGTTTGAGCCACTCGTCCTTATTGCCATCGATCAGAGATTAAGGTCTCCTTTTCCCCTTGGTAAGATTTCCCCTTTGAGATCCAGACACCGCGTATCGGCCACCGGCAAAGTGTGACAGGAGGTGCGTGTGTTTATTCGGCGACAGCTTCGTTACGTAAAATTATTATTTTGTTATTTACTCATTGGTAATAACAATTACTTTGCAATAAACATGTGAATATTACACTTTATGTTACTGTTTAAATGCTAATCGACTTTGCAACACATCTTACCCCTCTGTCACACGACAAATCTGTCACATTCTTACCAAACACTCCAACCTGAGGATATTCATCAAAGAAAAATTGAGGAGAAACTACACGTTTTTGTTAAAGTACGAAGCGAAGGGAACGTCCAATACACTTGCGCTGCAGTAATAAAAAGTTTCGTTACTGAAAAAGGTAATTTCGTGCTATTGTTCTCAAGAACAGACGAAGAATGTGGTAGACTGTTTAATATGGTGGAGAATGATTTATCGGATGTTTGATGATAACATTAAAGTCCTTCCAGCTTCTAAGGTAATTAAAAAAGGAAAGAGTATTTATTTCAAGTTCTAAGAGCCACTGCAGTTTTTTCGAAATATGGCTGATTCAAATTACGTAATTTTTCATTATGTCACTTAAATTTTAGGTTGCCAAAAATATTATTTGTGCAGATAAACATTATTTTATGTAGTTGGAACAAATTTGTCTTTTAAGTTCCTGAAATACGGATATTTCACTCTCTAGAGGTTCTCAAGTGTGATTTCATTAGTTATACTAAATAATAAAGATATCTCCAGTAATTTTTATGACTAACTTGAAACCATAATGATTTATATGTAAGTTACTAAATTATAATTTTTAAATAAAACTGTTTTATTCCAAAACACTTCCGCATAATTTTAAAAGAATAACAACTCTGTCACATCGTTTACCACTCTGTAACGATTGGTGTCTCCTGGTAGTCAACTTATTTTTGGTCGTTTATATGTTATGTTATAAATAGTGCAACTTTGGAAAAATCATATTAAATTTAGTCATTGATGTTAACGTCTATGCTGTTAATTTTTGACTGTAATATGTAGCGAAAATTTTTTTATAGCAAAAACAAGCTTCATTTTAGCTGAAATTGTGACAGAGTGGTAATAACTACTTAATAAATATTTTGTTATTGATAAAAATCCATTCCTTCATATGTTTTCTAAAATGGTATTTTGTTTATGAACGTATCAAAAAAGTTTCATTTTAAACGACGAAGACTATTTCGTTAAAAAAAATAAAAGATTCTGTGACGAAGGTGTAATTTTCTTTGCCTTATCCAAGTATTATGTTCTGAAAATCTTGAAAAAATACTTAAACTTCGCGGCCAACCACCTTTTTCGATAGAATACAAATGTAGCTTTAATAAAAATTATAAGAGTTCACCAAAAAGCTTAAGTTATTTTTTTCAAATTCGGGATAATTTTTTTATCCATTATGTAGGTTAAAAAGAAGAACTGCCCGGTTACGTGTGAATAGTGTGACAGCGGCTTTTTGCAGTTGCGTTGTGGCAGCGACAAAATGTCAATGTGGTTGTGTTGTCGCTGTCGTTGCGATGTGGTAACCACGTGGTCGTATGCATTTAATAGGGAGAGGAGGTGGCCGCGGTGCCCCGCGTGGCGGCGTTGCCGACGCGATGTGGTTGCGCTGTGGTCGTATTACACAGGCGGTAGATGACAACGGCAAAATGTGGCACGTGTGAATTGGATTATTCATTTTCAATACAAAATATACGCCCGACCACACGGCGTGGTTGTGGCTGTGGTATGGTTGTGGTACGTCTGAATTGACCCTTAGAGTTAAATTCTTGAATTAATTAATTTTATTACATCTGGTGTCCGTTTATGCATGTGCAACAATGTGTTGTTTATCAAACCCGACCAACTTTAAGGGTGTATTCTACGAGTGATTTCATAGAGAAAACACCCCCATATGTGGGGTCAAATCTCAGTATTCTAGAAATGGCGGCTTTCCTATAGCATTTGAGACAAGTGGAGTATGGGGGTCTGAGGCAAGGTCTTTTTTAAAAGGCCTTGGACGACGTATAGTTATCAGAGGTTATGACCGCCGCTCCGGTTCGTATGTTGTACCTACCTCGCTCAAAAGATATCACTCGCTAACTCCCAATGTAATAGGGGGCGGGCCTATTGCCAATTTACGGGCATATCCAAGACCCAAGAACAAATATTTGTATTTAAACAAATATCTGCCCCAGCCGGGAATCGAACCCGGGACCTTCGGCTCAGTAGTCAGGGTCACTAACCACTACGCCATTCGGTCGTCGGTATGTAATATTTAATTATATCAATGTTGTTAAATTGTTATTAAATTTGCATTGTATAATTGAAGATCAAACGAACTTACCAAGTGAAGTTCGATCATAATTATGTGAGCAGCTTCATTCGATGCGATTTATGTTTACGTATTGTAGTAGCGCCATCTACTGTAGGCCTTGCACGATAGTTTAAAGTTTCTTTTTTTTTTTTTTTTTTTAAGTTGGCATCTCTGACTGTGTCGTGTTGGTGACAGGAGGTTATATAAGCCCCTGCTCTAGGAATTTCTCGTCATTTTGTTTAAAGGTATAGCAATTGTAGGGAAATATATTTATTTTATAATCGTCAAAATATACAGGGTCGGGATGGTTAATTATAAAATAATTAACTTTTCAGTTTTATTTAGGGTGGGTGATTATAAATCGCATCGAATGAAGCTGCTCACATAATTATGATCGAACTTCACTTCGTAAGTTCGTTTGATCTTCAATTATGTTTCGCAGCTTCATTCTTAGCGATTTATGTTTACGTATTGTAGGATGTTTATAGCTTCGATTATAGAATAAATATATTGGTATATTAAGCAATGTACCGAAGGTATGTTGGGTAAGTAATACAATAAGTACTTATTTTTATGTAATCAACATTTATTACAGTAATCATCTTAGTAGGTAAGTACATCATATTATTATTACAATCATTCTACAGAATTAAGAAGTGATTCAGCGAACTGATCATCATTAGTTACAATATCTTTGTTATAGAAGCGAGCAAAGGCGGAGGATGAACTAGACCAACCAGCCGTCCGTTTGATGACTTCTATGCTTACTCCTAATCGGTTTGCTTTCGATGTGGCTGCATGTCGTGTACTATGTGCACTAAATATTGAAGTGTCTACACCACTCTGTTGTAGCATATCTTTAATCCAATGACTAATGGTCTGGCTAGTAACACTAGAATGAGGCTTTTTTGTACTTAGAAATAAGGTTGTCTTGTTATTATTACGTAAAGGTTTTGTCTTATTTAAATACACTTGTAAACAACGAGCTGGGCAGATTTCTGGACGTGGATTATAGAATGGAAGCCTTAAAACGGGTTGCAGTGAATTTAATTTGGTTGTTTTAATTGTATCCGGAATTTTTATTAAAATTTCGTTTTGATTAATTACTATGTTATTTATTTTGATTAAAGATAGCGTCTGTGCACGATGTGCAGTCACAAGAGCAAGTAAAGTGAGCGTCTTCTTGGAGAGGGTTCTCAAATCAAGACTTTCATTGGGATATTTTTGTCCAAGAAAGTTAAGGACGATATTGGGGTCCCATGTTACATTGTATTTGGGATTAGTTGGTCTTAATTTGAATACTCCCTTCATGAAGCGCTTTAGTCTTTCATCTTCTAAATTATTTCCTAATAATAGAGCTAGCGCAGATTTATAAGAGTTTATTGTTCCATATTTAGCACCCTTGCCAAATACCTCTGTTAGGAAATGGATAACAGATATAGATGCCTTAGTGTATTCGTAATTATGTATATTACAATAATTTATCCAGGCTTTTATTGAGCCGTCATACTGTTTTTAAGTGTTATTTGACAAGGACGCTAGCATAATTTCGACCGACCTAGGTGATAAAAATTTTTTCAGTAAAGTCTGCCGGATAATCTCGCGGCAACCAATGTTAGACTGCGATGAAGCGTGTGGGTTGATCTGTAAGGTGATTTTAGGAGGTTAACATCCGGTGGGAATTGTATGATTTCAGATTTACATATTCTTTGGAATAATGGAAACCAAGGTTGCGTTGGCCATAAGGGAACAACAACTATTCCTTCTGCTTTATCAGTAATTATCTTTTGAATCATTTTTAAAATCATTGAAAATGGTGGAAAAGCATAAAAATTTAATCCACTCCATAGTACAGTAAATGCATCGATAGCCCATGCATCAGGCTCATTTCTCCAGGTTACGTAAGTATCACATTTAGCATTACAACGGCTGGCAAATAAATCAATATCTGGAATACCTAACTTTTCTTTTATTTTATCATATGCGTAATCACCTAATTCCCACTCTGTTTCTTGAAATTTTTTCCTAGATAAAAAATCAGCCTCTCTATTATCTTTAGTGTTAATGTATGATGCAAAAGGTATAATTCTACGCTGTTCACACCATTTCCAAATGTCGCGGGCCTCATCATTAAGATGGGGATATTGCACACTGCCCATCCTGTTAATGCACGATATGGCAGTAACATTATCTATTCTTAGTAACAATTCACAATCAGAACAATCACTAGCAAAAACTTTTATTCCAAAAAAGGCTGCTTTGAGCTCCAATTGATTAATATGCAACTTTGATTCGTTTTCCTTCCAATGACCAAATGATTCCTGGCCATTGCAATATATCCCCCATCCTGATGATGAAGCATCGCTATAAATTTCTTTTATGTAATTATTAGTTTTTATATTAGAATGGCCATTATCTATATTATTTAACCACCAATTTAGATCTTCCCTTATGAAATTAGGTAGTTTAATTGTTTGATTATAACTGTTATTTTGCAATAAAGATTGAAATTTAACTTGCTCGAATAGTTTTGTATGATACCACGAAAACTGCATCGCTGGACATGCAGATACTAAAAGACCGATCATTTGGGCGAAATCTCGCAATTTACAATTACGAATATGTAAAAATCTTTGAACATAAGTTTTTATTTTTAATCTTTTGTCCGTGGGTAATTCCATAATCATTTTGTTCGAATCAAAGATGAATCCAAGAAATTTACATCTCTTATTTGGTATTAAGCTACTTTTTCTTCTGTTTATCATAAATCCAATTTCTTCTAATATCTTACACGTTTGTTTAACATTTTTCATACAATCATAATAAGTTTTACCTACACAAAAATAATCATCTAAGTAAATTACAGAGATCATGTTCCTTGAGCGTAAATATTCCATTACAGGTTTAAGTAATTTTGTAAAAACGTAAGGAGCTGTGCATAAACCAAACGGTAAACAGTTAAATTCATAAAGGGTTCCGTTATAATTAAAACGTAAGAATTTTCTATGTAAACTGCAGATATTTATAAAAAAATATGCATCCATTAAATCTATGGATGCCATGTAACTGTCTTTTGTTATTAACTTAATAGCTGTTCTATAGTCTTCCATTTTAAAATGGTTTGTTGATACAAATTTATTTAACAATTTTAAATTTAGAATAAAACGTTTTTCACCGTTTGGTTTAGGCACAAGGAAAACGCTCGAAATAAATTCTCCTTCCTCATGTGAACATCGAGAAATAGCATGTATAGAGGTTAGCTTATTGATTGCCAAAACAAACTCATCATGCTCCTGATCAGATTTTGGTCTAGTTACAGGACAAACATCTTGTATTGGAGTAGATATGAAAGGGATTTTATATCCCGTTATCCATGACAGTAACGTTGAATCATCGGTTAATTTCATCCATTCTTTATGAAAATATTTTAATCGACCAGCGTACTGCGTTACCTGAGTATCTACCGGCGGTAGGGCCTCCTCGTCGGCGACGGCGCTTTGGGCGGAGGTGGAGGCGGACGCGCGTACGGTGTGGCGCGTTGTTGGCGCGCCGGTGGTCGTCCTCTCGATGACTCGCCCTGTCTGTTCGGTGGTCTCTTCTGAGTCTGACCCCTGTAGTTTAAATTCCGGTTTCTTGGTAAGGCCAAGTTTTTATAGTTTGAATTTTTGCTTGAAGTAGCTACTGGGTTGGGTTTGAGCAGTGATTCCCCGGTTCTTTGAACAGATTTAGCGGCTTTTAGTTTTTCTGTTAGATCTTCGCCAAATAAATACTTGTCACGGCTGCTGTTAGTGAGAGTTTCACGTAAGCTAGTATTTATGGTGCTCATCACAATGCTTCGCCTTGTCTTGGTCTCCATGTTGTGGCTGTCACACAACAAGCGGCAAGCATCACTTAATGGCTGCAGAAGTAGCTGTGTGGCAGTTTCTTTCTTTACAATCATTTCTATAACTTGAGAGAGCGCAGCTAAAGCCACACCGATCTGATTTTGTTTTTGCAATAAAGTGCAGTCTCTCTTTGCTAATATATCAGGAACCACAGCTTTAGCTTCGGGATTTAAAATCGGTGCAACCAGGTAGTGACAATTGGCGGGAATGAGATACTTTTTAAAAAGTTGTTCCTTTGACTCTTTGGTCATACCTTTTAATAAAATATCTTGCCAGCGAGATGCAATATCTCTATGAATGTTTCTGCCTAAAACAATATCCGGCTGAGGTGCTTCGCCAAGTATCTGCAAGATATCTTCCTCTAGCTGAGCTTCAGACTCCTCGTTGGGAGCGCCAGTTGTGGTGGAGGGCCCAGGATCTGACGGCAGGCCTGGCTCATGTACTGTCACATCCGCTGTGGTAGGCTCCGGGTTAGGCTGTTCAGAAGGCGATGTATTCTGCATAGGAGACAACAAGCTTGGCATGTCTAAGCTCATTCTAATATTACTTCGTGGCGAAGTTCCCGGTGAACTGGACGGCGTCAGATCGGGCAAAACTTGCTCCTCACCGTGTGAGTCTGTGTGGCAAATAAACATAAAACATGTTATTTTTATAAATTCAACGTAAAACTACCCGTTAACAACGGTAACTATATAATTTAACAAAAAACTTTTGTTATAACAACCATAAATAGGTTATGTCTCCAGAGAAAATAATAAACGTCAACGACGTATTTTCAGTTTTTGGCCGTCAACGACAGTCGTTTTTTATTGGTTTAGTATAAAAATAACTAAACGCCAACGGCGGTAGCTACGATTTTTTCGCCAACGGCGACAAAAAACATTATAAATTCTTCACTTACCGCTATCATCCGATGAAATTATTCGCCTCCCTCGTCGTAATTTATTTTCCAGTAGTTTTATCTTTTTAGCAATCCTGTCGTTTTCAGCGTCTCGAATTTTCCTTTTCTTTCCCATCTTGTTAATTGCTTGGAGGGTATTTGAAAAATATCGCAGAGTGCCAAATACGTGCGAAGGCTACAGCACGATAACACAGAATGACGAGAAATTCCTAGAGCAGGGGCTTATATAACCTCCTGTCACCAACACGACACAGTCAGAGATGCCAACTTAAAAAAAAAAAAAAAAAAGAAACTTTAAACTATCGTGCAAGGCCTACAGTAGATGGCGCTACTACAATACGTAAACATAAATCGCTAAGAATGAAGCTGCGAAACATAATTATAATTCATTAATTCCACGAAAAATGAATGTTAAACTGTTAATGTACCTAACTAAGAAATTTATCTTATTGTAAATTTAATTGCATGAAACAATTAGTTAATGTTAACTTATTAATGTAAATAGAATTTGTCATCAGAATAATAAAGGCTTATAATAAAAAAAATAGGTTAAGTTGAATACCTCGAATTCCTAGTCTTTCCATCTTACGTAGAAGTAATGGGACAGAGACCGTGTCAAACGCTTTGGCTAGATATAGAAATAAGGATACACAATTGCCATTATCTAGATTCGTAGCAACAAAATCTGTGAAATTCAATACAGCATCTTCGGCAATGCTAACGCCAATGTTAGCACATAAGCGAAGAAGCCTTTTAGATCTTTAAGTATTTTATTTGAGATTTGGTCTAGTCCTGTGGCACATTCCAATTTTAGATTGGTTATGATTTGACCTAGGTATTTCCTGTTCATCCGTTTCAGCCAAAAAGAAAGAGTCACTGTTTATAGGAATATTATCGGTTAAATGAATAGGGTCACCACATTTGTTTTGGGGAATATTTTGCGCTAAAGATTTCCCTACAGTTACTAAATGTTCATTAATATTATTAATTTCTTCCTGAGGAGATGAGCTGTTTGTCAGAAGATTGTTGGATTGACCATGATTTTTACAAGTGTTGGTAATGCTCTTGATAGCATGCCAGAGTTTCTTAGAGTCCTTGCCGGCATTTGTGATTTGTTCTTTAAGTATAATATTTTCTTTTAAGTTTTTTTATTAAAGCATTGCAAATAATTCTATAGCGTTTATATGTAATTTTAAGGGTTTGATTGTTAGGAGAGCGCTTAGATTTTTTATGTAAACCGTCTCTATGGAGAATGCAACGTAATAAAAGCCAGGAATATGTATGTTTGTATATTATAATATAATGTAAATAAAATAATAGTATGTAGGTAATAGTAAGTAGGTATATTTAGAATAGATTTATTTTCAGACCAGGGCCATAGTGTTAGTTATGTACAATACAAAAATTTCAACTTTTTCCGTGGGTATAGCTCGAAAACGGTTAGGAATTAGAAAAAAACATATGATATAAAAGTTTTAGATAATTTTAAGACGTCCATTTCATTAGTTGAAAATATTTCTATCCGTTGCACCATTTTCGAGATATAAGCTAATAACCAAAAAACGTAACTTTATCCCCCCTCCTCCCCCCCGCTCATCACCTAGGAGTCAGGACTTTTGGTATGTTAACAACCTAAGCCCTCTGAACAAGTTTCTGAAGGAATGGCTTAGTTACCTGCTCACGCACTCTACACCTCAATTTCTGGACCATTTTTAGATAGCGATTCCCTACGCGTGGCTAAGGCGTGGTGCTTCGATTAGGCTGCAAGATTTGCGAACCGCATCGCTGCACATTGTGGTTCATTCGTGGATGCGCTAGGGCACCACGGATTTAACTGCGTCAGGACTCAGGCGTGCGGGCAGATTACCAGTGTACTGGAGCAAGGGCAAAGGCAAGGGCAAGGGCAAGGGCAAGGGCAAGGGCAAGGGCAAGGGCAAGGGCAAGGGCAAGGGCAAGGGCAAGGGCAAGGGCAAGGGCAAGGGCAAGGGCAAGGGCAAGGGCAAGGGCAAGGGCAAGGGCAAGGGCAAGGGCAAGAGCAAGGGCATGGGCAATTCATTTGTTCATTCGTTCTTTTGTGCATTCGTTCATTCGTTCGATCTAGGGTTTCGTTTTCCCCGTTTTTCTGTTCCCGGGAAACGGGAATTTTTTCAAGATTTCCCGGGAATTTTCAGAAAACGGGAATTTATTTTAATTGCTTGGTTTTGCTATTTTTGGTGATTAAAAGACTATTAAAACACTTACAATTAAATCAAATATATATATAATACTTTTATCCAATGATTTCAAAAGGAAGGATACGCCCTTCAGAACATTTTACGCAAACCTTCTTCATACAAGCAAAATAACTGCCATCTGTCATAATTTGTTGGAACTATGTCAGAGCCGAGCTACTTATCCTGACGACGCAACCTTGTACGTGCGTTCATATTTTACAGTCACTGGACAGTATAGTCGTTTGCAATAGAATCCAACAATCATGTAAACAAATATGGCGGACTGACATTGACAGCGTATTGTTTATGCCCATAGTGATGTCATAGTGTTCTAATTAGATTAAATATATAAGCCATAGACTATAAAATAAAACTAATTATATATAAAAAAGTGTTTATTAAAACAAATTTAAATCTTCGTCTTCTTCATCATCACTATCAGAAGTGTCGCCGGTGACCGTAATTATAAATGGAACCACTGTGTCATCGCTTGCCGTGTCTAAAATGCCGTCGAGGTTTTTCATTTCTTCCTCTTCCTTTTTTCGTTTTGGTTAATTATATTAAGCTCTTGAAAATTATTTTTTATTGTATTCAAATAATATTAAATTAAAATAATTTATTAAATTAAAATTAAAAGATAACTTCAGATTACGAACAACACTAACTTTTCAATGACTTATAGAGTTCGATGAGTAAAAAACTAAGATGACAGCTTGTCAAATACTTCGAAATTTTTACGTTGCAAATGTTTTAACAAATTTTACTTATAAATACAAGTTAAATCGTGTTGAAGATAATGTGAAAACAATGGTGCGTTCGTTGAAATCAGACTATGTTCATAATTGATCGTCAAATGTATGTGATTGTGATTACGGAGTAATCGTGACAATTTGGTTTGTTTACATGATTGTTGGATTCTATTGCAAACGACTATAGGTACATAATAATATGAGTGAGTTGCATGCGGACGTCCGTACAAGGTTACATCGTGCGGCCATTGTAGACTTTGGTAGTAAAATAAATTATCGCTTTAAAATGTGTTTATTTATTAATTAAGGATGATACGATATACCATATTCCTTTTTGACCTTCGTATCATAGTTTTTTAGCCCTTCACAACAAAAATAGGCATATTTATCACAAGAAACAAAGACTCATCTCTCCGTCACAGACAACTGTCGACTGAGGTCCGTTGGCCCTAAAATGACTATTTTAGGGCCAACGCGCGGGTGCCATTTTCTTGAGTGGTTTGGCCTGTCCTTACGCAGTAATATATATGTCAATGCTTTTATCACTCGTATCGGTAGAAAAAGCAACAGTCAGATAAATTAACAACCAAAATTACTTATCATTTTTTTTTTATTAATTGAAAACTAAACAATAACAAGGGTATTATAATAAATAACACTTTGAAAATAATATTATTATGACATATAATTAAAATAGAAAATTAATTACACTTGAGGTAATGTTTTAGAAAAATTAATTGATTCAACATAAAAAAATATGACAGGCGTCACCCGCGTCACTAACGTTAACTATTACATACTCTTTGGTCACATAATGTAAAAGCCGATCAATTGTTTGCTTTTAGGTAGGCGGTAGGACCAACAGACATATAAAGATGAAAATATTAATTATTATTTAATATTATACAGTGTGTTTTTTTTCGAACCCGACAAACTTTAAGGGTGTATTCTACGAGTGATTCCATCAAGAAAACACCCCCATATGTGGGGTCAAATCTCAATATTCTAGAAATGGCGGCCATTTTAAAGTTTTAGATCCTTAGTTTTCATAAAGTTACAAGCACCTAATCTAGTTTTTTTGACACAAAAAAACAGCAAAAATTTACATTTACTTGAATAACTTTGAAAATATCCCCCCTTTGATGAAATTTTTATGTATTCTTTAAAAAGTATTTGAGTTAAGCTAAACAATGATACCAAAACGGTATCTGTACGTCGAGGCAGTCAAGAATTATTGAAAGTTCAAACCCTAGTTCGATCGTTTTTTATTTTCATTTTCATTTTCATTTTCATTTTCATTTTCATTTTCATTTTCATTTTCATTTTCATTTTCATTTTCATTTTCATTTTCATTTTCATTTTCATTTTCATTTTCATTTTCATTTTCATTTTCATTTTCATTTTCATTTTCATTTTCATTTTCATTTTCATTTTCATTTTCATTTTCATTTTCATTTTCATTTTCATTTTCATTTTCATTTTCATTTTCATTTTCATTTTCATTTTCATTTTCATTTTCATTTTCATTTTCATTTTCATTTTCATTTTCATTTTCATTTTCATTTTCATTTTCATTTTCATTTTCATTTTCATTTTCATTTTCATTTTCATTTTCATTTTCATTTTCATTTTCATTTTCATTTTCATTTTCATTTTCATTTTCATTTTCATTTTCATTTTCATTTTCATTTTCATTTTCATTTTCATTTTCATTTTCATTTTCATTTTCATTTTCATTTTCATTTTCATTTTCATTTTCATTTTCATTTTCATTTTCATTTTCATTTTCATTTTCATTTTCATTTTCATTTTCATTTTCATTTTCCTTATCTTCTATCACGGGAGACCGTAACCGCTCAGGTTAGGTTAGGTTAGGTTAGGTTTTTTTTTTTTTTTTTTTTTTCGTAGGGAGGGGAAATCCTAATGGACACCTGACAGCCCGTACTGTCAGGTAGTGTCGGACTCTCACCGACTAAAACCCCTCCCTTTCCAGTCACCCCTGACATTATCAGGAACATTGTACACCTAATCTTATAATATTTCAAACTTAACTATACTTATAATCTATCACGGGAGACCGTTAGCGGTCAAAATAACTCACATTCTTTTGTATTTTTTATATTCTTTTTCTATTTTTTATAGTTTTTTTTTTTTTTTTTTTACGTCCTTTACCTTATTTTTTACTTTTTTATTATATACAATAAGTCTTAACATTATTTAACATGCCTTAATATACTACTTACATTATATGCTTATTTCATTTAAATCTTAACTTAGGGCCTTATTTTAATTATGATCTACATTATTTATAATACACTGTTTCTATGCATGTAGTGCATATATAATATATATACACTCATTTCAAGTTACTTATTCCTTAATATTACTTTATTTGGGGAACACCCAAATATTCCGAAAAACTTTTTTCCGAATTTGAAAACACCGAATATGTAATTTACGAAATATTCCAATACCGATTTTTTAAAATGCCGAATTCTAAAAATCACGTAAATAATAATTTCGAATATTATAATCACGAAGATTATTATTACGATTGTCAAATACACGAACGTTAAAAAATACGATTACTTAAGCTTACGAAAAATAAAATACCGATTTATTATAATCACGAAAAATTCAAATCCCGATTGAAAATGTGATAATTCATGATTTTGACAAAAAAACCATAAACGTCTTAAAAACCTTAGACCCAAAACCTAAAGATAGGTGCGACGACGGAGGAGCGTGTTAGGTGCACATAGATATCGAAAAACAAAGCGGAGCGCAGCGAAGCGGAGCGGAGCGTTTCAAATATAGAGCAAAACAATTGCTCGGAATTTTATGGTGTTTAACCTTAAAAACCTTAGGACCTAAACCTAAAGATAGGTGCGACGACGAGCAAAGCGAGGAGGAGCGTGTTAGGTGCACATAGATATCGAAAACAAAGCGGAGCGCAGCGAAGCGGAGCGGAGCGTCTCAAATAATATAGCTTAAAAAATATTGTACAATTGTATACGGATTATGCTGTTAATAAACACACTATTCTTAATAACTATTTCTTGTTAACTAAAATACATTCGGTAATTTGTATTTTCGGAATATTAAAACTTCGGGATTCGTAATTTTAACAATTCGATATAATAAAAAGTCGCACTTTTAAAACATCGAAATAATAATATTCGGAAAATTGACTTTCGTTATTTTAATATATATGTTGTTTGAAATTTCGTTTATTAACTATTCGTGATTTTCGTTATTCGGAAACTTAAAATTCGAGATTGTGAATTATTCGGAATTATGAAATTCGTAATTTTAAAAATCGTTATTTTCATATTCGTAAAAAAGTAATTCGGATTTATGTAGTGTACCCCTTTATTTGCTATATTTATGCAATAATCAAAAAAGACGCCACGGTTTTCCTTACTTACTACTATCTGGCATACGTTTTCGGCACTTATGTTGCAGTTTAATCTGTGTTCTAAATCATCCCTATGAGGACCATAGACGGGACACTCGAAAATAACGTGCGCGACCGTTTCGAACACTTCTGGGTCACATATGCATGACGGATTCTTCTTGCACTTGAATCTGTTCCAGTACTCGGAGAACCCGCCATGCCCCGTTAGGACCTGTGTTAGCGTGCCAGTGATTTGTAGTTTCCGTACGACTCGGTATGCATGTACGGCATCTGGGAAAAACATTTTGGTGACTGACGCGGTGGTACCTGACTTGTATCTGCGGTTCCATTCCTCGAGGGTATCCATGCGGATTTGCCGCTTGACGAATGAAACCGGACATAGGTCAAAGTGGGGTTTGCATTTCAGGGTTTGTGCCGCTTCTTTTGCCAATTTGTCAGCTTGCTCGTTGCCTTCCAGCCCTGCGTGTGCCTTAATCCAGAATAAACTAACTAGTTTATTCTGAGATTTGCAATGACTCAGATTGCTTCTGGTTTCAGCCGCTAGGGGGTGTGGAGCGTTGCTGTTGACAATTGTTTCCAGAGCCGACCTGGAGTCGCTGTATATACCGAAACTCGTCTCCCTCCGATCTCTAATGATCCTTGTTGCCCTACATATGGCCAACAGTTCCGCTTGGTAGACCGTGCAGTGCTGTGACAGCTTCAGCTTGACGGCTTTAAATTGGGATGTTCTATCCCAAAGTGATAGAGCAGCTCCAACCTTGCCATCAATCTTGCTGCCATCTGTAAATATTTTGACAGCATAGTTGCTGTGTTCTTCCACTTGTTGTTGGTCTGCCAGGCTTATGAACTGCAGGTCCATAACTCCATATGCTCGGCTGGGTGAGGAGTGTCGGCATATGCAACGACCCGCTCTATCTCTGCGTCCCTCAGGCTCGGTGGCGGTGCCCTTTTCCTGGCCTCATACAGGGCCGCTGTTTCCTGTATCCTAAGGTCCAGGGGAAGGATTCCGGCCAGTACAAGAGCTGAGTTCAGTGAGACAGTTCGGTACGCTCTGGTTAACTTTTGAGCAAAACCTCTTTGTACCGCGTTCAAATGCTTTTGGATGCCCAGTTTCTTGGATGCTTCCGCCCAAGCGCTTGCCGCATACATAATCACTGGCTCTACGGTCGCCACGTAGATGAGTCTAATGACCTCAGGATGAAGGCCCCACGTGATTTTTGCTGCTCTGGAGAGCTGCTTATATATGTTCAGAGCTTTTTTACAAACATCCGCTACATGGCTGTTAAAGGTCAGTTTGCTGTCTATGGTGAGTCCTAGAATTTTTATTTCGTTGGAGTAGCCAATGTCGACCCCGCCCATGGTCAGGACTGGTGTGTCGTATTTAAGCTTGTTCGTCATGAGCATAGCTTTCGTTTTTTGCGGAGCGAAATTGAGCTTATTTCTGACACCCCACTCCCGAACATAGGCGAGGGCGGCATTGGCCTGGAACTGAACGTCCTGTGCTGTTTCTGCGTCAAAGACCAAGACAACATCGTCGGCGAAAGCTTGGCAGTAGTGCCCTTCTGTCGCTAGGCCTTTCAGCAAGGGGTCTATGATCAGGTTCCAAAGTATTGGGCCACCTATTGATCCTTGTACACATCCTTTGCTGGTGCTTTTTGTGTGCTCTGCTCCTCCATATCTGACACTGACCATTCTGTCCTGTAGGTAGCTGTCTAGGATCTTTTTGATCTTTTTTGGGCAGTTTTCTTCAGCCAAACGGTTCTTAATTGCAGGCCACCACGCATTATCGAAGGCGCCCTCTATGTCCAGTGATACCATAACAGTCAGCTTTTTGGATCTAAGTGTACTGCGTATGTGGTTCACTAGGTCGTAGAGGGCGTCCTCGGTACCTTTTTGGGGCATGAAGCCGTATTGGCGAGTGCTGAGCCGCGGTACAAGGTGCCATTTTAGCCTGGTAACAATCATTTTTTCCAGAATCTTTCCCATCACTGGCAGGAGTCCGATGGGTCTGTAGGATTTTGGATTTTGGTAGTCTTCTTTATTTGGTTTCCTGAGGACTACCACTGTGGCCCTCTTCCAGATCGTAGGGAAGAGTCCCAACTCTAAACATTTATTTGCCAGTGAAAGAAAAAGTTCCGGATCCCTCATAATGATCTGTTCGCAGATGTCGGCCGTCAGTCCGTCCTCACCGGGGGCCTTCTTTGGATTGAACCCCTTTACTGTTTTCACTAGTTCAGCCATCGTGAATGGTGGTTCTTCCGGTGCGTTTTCATCAGCATTGTATTGTGCTGCTAGCTGTCGTACACGCTGGTGTTCTGCGCTATCATTTGTTTCTAGATCGGCTGGGTAGAAAACTTCAGCTAGCAGTCGTGCTGACTCTCTCAGGTCGAACTCTTTTCCGTTCTGAACCAGTGGAAGATCCTCTTGTCGCTTGGTGGTTCTGCCAATGACACGGTATATCCCTTCCCAGACACTTTCTCTATCCTGTTTGCCGCAGAATTCCTTCCAACTTTCCACTTGTGCCTTTTTGGCATGGGCTTCATATTTTTCTTTGGCTTGCAGGTATTCGTCTATGACTCCCTGTCTCCGCACGGGGGCTGCACACTTTATCCTACGTTTTTTGGTGGTGGTGTCTTTTTTAAGCTTACTGAGCTCTTCGGACCACCAAGGCAGTTTATATTTGTCATTAGGTTAATTAACCTTTGGGAGCTCTTCCCGGCAAGTTTTGGCTATTATATTATAAAAATTTTGAATGAAGGTGTCCAAATCTGTAATGTTATTTATATTTACTAAGGTTCCTAATTGACCACCAAGTACTCTTCGCATTACAGTCTCCACCCAGTAACAGCCTTGCAGGTCCTAGGGTGCTTTCTATTACTTTTATCTGCTCCAGGTACGGCTCAATAGCTTGATCGGGTTCAAAGTAGAATGAGACTGCGTGAATCTCCCAGGCTGTGGTTCTGATCTTTACCACGACAATGTTGTTGTTGGAGAGTTTCGGATATGGGATTACATCCAAGTCGTTGTCAAATACTGCAACGGCTGCCTTAACCACTCCGTCACTCTGATCATTGTTCTGGAAGATCCTGGCTGCCCCATAATTCCTCATCTCTCTGTTGCCACCCACGTATGGTTCCTGAAGCAGTGCGAAGGCAACTTTGTTTTTATTAGCCGCCTGGAAGACCTCAATAGTAGCTAATTGTTTCCGTTGCAGATTTGCCTGTATAACGCGGAACTGTTTGTCTATGTGTGAACTGTCTGTGGTGCTCGTTTTGTCCGTTGCTACCACCTTAGCAGTACGCTACCGACGACCGTGCAAGCGCATCCCATCTTTGCCTTATCGGGCATTGCGAATCAAACGCGTTGTGGTCTGTTCTGTCAAGTTTCGCTTGGCAGCAGTTCCTGCACGAGGGGGTTCCTCGTGCGAGCCAGTCGTCGCATGTTGCCTTCAGGTGGAGACCCCCGCAGTGAGAGCACGCGTCGACACTTTCGGTGCAGTACTTCTTGCCGTGTCCGTAGCCTAAGCACTGGGTACACTGCACCAAGGGAGACTGGTCAACCACGCGCACATGCTGCAGGTCCACATGAATTTTACCAGCGGTTGTTAGTCTGGCCCACATCTGCGGCGACACCTGCATGACAACGTGACTTTGCAGGGGATTTCTAGTACGCCTTCTGTACTTCACCGATACCCTGTAATCCTCCGGCTTGATTTGCTCCATCAACTGCTTGTTTTGATTTTTCAAAGACTTTATGATATCGTCGTCGGAATTATATGCCATCACATCCTTCAGCATAACCAGAGGGTCTTTGTTGGGTACTTCGTCTATTTGTAGACTTTGTCCAGAATCCCTAATTTTAGCGGTTAACCTGGACAGTTCTTCTTTGGTTTTGCAGGCAACAATGACTTTTTGATCTTTAGCCTTGCGTAGCCGGTCGACTTGTAGGCCACTGGTCTTCGCGTCCACCGCTGCTCTGATTTTCTCTATCACTCCTCCGCTAGTGTCATTTTCTTCGGTAGAAGATACGACGGCCGAGTGTAGAGACGTACGAGGTGGTGTACGAGCAGACTCATGCGATGCGCCAGCAACGACGCTTGCGTAAGTCATTTTCTCTGCGGTTTGCTGCAGTTTATCTATTTTTCTATGCAGTCCGTCCATGTCGAGGTCAACTTGCGACTCAATAATGCTGCTATGCCTATCAAGCCTCTCCTTCAGTTCAGCCATCTTCTCACCGGCCTCCTTGAGCTGGGCTGTATGGGCCTCCATGGCCTTTATAATATCAGGGGTGTGTGTACTCTCGGCCTGGATAGCAGGTGATGGCGAGTTTACCTGAGGCAGTCCCTTCGCGGCCTCTGCTTCTTTGACAAGCTGGTAGAGCCGTTCAACTGCTAGGGTTACCTCCGTTTTTATCTCCGCTTTGAGGTTGCGTGAGTTACCTAGATGATGTTTGGCCTTCATAAGGCAACCCTTGGCCTCCGACACTCTCTCTGATAACTTCGAAGTTGAGGGGGCGCTTTTTTGTACTTTTGGCGACTTATGGGTGCTCCCGGTTTCCCAGTCCCCGATACTGCGTCTGACGTTGGTAGTCATGGTTGAGTTAGAAGGACCGGCCTTCTCAGTCGTGTCAGACGCAGTGATCTTAGTGCCAGTTTTTGCGTCCTGTGTCCTCGATGTAGGTGTTCTGTGTCCGAACATTTTCAAGATTTACAATGGTACACCAAATACTCTATGTAAAGGTAGAGTCAAGAACAACGATAAAATATAAAGAATAAAATGTAGAGCCAGTTATATTGGCTCTATATCAATAATTTTATACTAATAACACTATTTTAATAAGTACAGTCAAGCAACTGAAACAGTAGCCTTGAGGTCAATAAACCTCTGGTCAAGGCAAAACAAAATGGTAATTTATAAAATAATAAAAAGTAGAGTCGAGTTATCCTGACTCTATATCAGCAATTATAACTAAAACGACACAATGTAAGAGGGTCAATAAACCCAATTATCAATACTTAATAAAAATATAAAAACTATTAATAAATGTTATGTAGAGTGTCACTAGACCCTACGCTCAACTTAAATACTAGGAAGAGGGCTCAATAAAACCCCCTAGGTCAAAATTACAAAGACAATATACAAATAAATCAAAATAAAAAAATAAAATAACTCTATGTAGAGTTAGTCTCTAATAGTCTCTATATAAATAAAGTCAATCTTAAGCTGGACCTAACACCGAAAACCGCATCCGGATCGGGTGACGGGTCACCGAGATACAGCCACCCGAATAATTTCAAGATGGCGGACAAGATGGCCGCCGAAAAATTCAATTAGCTATAACTCGAAAACCAGAAGACCTAGAAGGGTGCGGCTTCGAGCTAGGTGTGTGGGTTAATGTCGTCCAGCAGAATCTAGTGCAAAATCTATCAAAATATTTTGACTCTATGTAGAGCCGTTTAGTCGTGGGTCCTGTAGAGCTCTTTAAGGGGATCACAGATAAGAAATCCGCACGTCAATAGGACGCTTGGAACCAAAGATATGGGGGTTTGAAGGTTTTCAAGATGGCGTCCAAAATGGCCGCCGTCGGTCCAACTTTCGTCCCCCTTGTCCTAAACGGCTCGAGTTTGGGCTCGTTCTGTCGGGCTTGATGAGCACAATCAAGATATCTTATCAAAATATTTTTAAAGCATAAACACAGTAATGGTCAAAAAACAATAAAAAAATTACAAAAATATACACAAATCCTAAAATAAAATAGTTTTCCAAAGAAAAACTTCTGTTATTCTTAAAAATAGATTTGTTCTTGCGTTTAAAATGGAAAACAGTAGTCTAGCACTGACAGTTAGACCGCCAAGTAAATACCTAAATAATTAAAATGTCAATTAAACTAAAACTACTGCATAAAAAATTCTAATTTTTTGCTTCAATGTAGAGCTCATTAATGTCCATATAATGATGCAAAGAAACTCCTATGTCGTAGATCTTGTTTAGGAGTTATAGATTTTCAAAAATGTCACATTCACAAAAACGTTAATAATTCTTTGAAATTTTGAAAATTTTAAAAAATTAAAATTTTGTCACAACTAGCCGGTTGTAGAGACTGCTTCTCAGGTGTCCATTCTTGTCAGGCACCCGGGGATCGATGACCTCGTGGCCACGTGGTAATTGTTTTTTTGCCGATTGTACTTCTGCCGAAAGCGGCAAAAATCTGACAATCGGCAGGATCGTGGGGGTCACCAGACCGCACCTGGGCCGCAAAGAAAAAGTGGGGGTCGTCGATCGCTTTCACGAGAAAAACGACCTTGAAGATAATAATTTTCACTTTTTTGCGATTTCAACGCCCACTCTAGAGACTGGGGCGGGGAGGCAGACGACGCTAAGGGAGACTCAGTGCTGGAATGGGCTGCTGGGCTTGACCTACGGCTCTTAAACCGGGGGTCCGTGCCCACGTGTGTGCGGTGGCAGGAGGAGTCGATCGTGGATCTTTCATGGGCAACTCCTCCTGCTGCACGTCTTGTGTCTGGATGGAGGGTGGCTGAGGAGATGGTAACCCTGTCGGATCATCGACACGTCGTGTTTGAGGTGAACCTCCGGCCAGCTGGCCATACCATCCGCACGGACACTGCACAACGCCGCTGGGCATTAAAATCGCTGGACCGGGATAGCCTAGTTGCTGCTGCAACGGTAGCGTCATGGGCGGGAAGACCGGCCGAAGGCGTCAACGTAGAAGAGGAGGCCAATTGGTTCCGGGAAACGATGACGTCCATCTGTGACGCGTCGATGCCCCGGGCCAAGCCATCCACACGCAGAGGGGCGTACTGGTGGTCAGAGGAAATTGCGCAGCTGCACGCGGTTTGTCTCCGCAGTCGACGCCAGTACACCCGAGCACGGAGAAGACGCCAGGCAACGCAGGCCGAAAAGAGTACCGCCTATGACGCCTATCGGGAGGCCAAAAATGCGCTTCGTTTCGCGATTGCAGACGCGAAGGCTCGGTCCTGGAAGGAGCTCCTGGAGGGTCTCAACAGGGATCCATGGGGCCGACCGTACAAATCAGTACTGGGCAGGCTGCGTCCGTGGGTCCCTCCGTTGACCGAAACCCTGGAACCCGCTCTGGTAGAGACAGTGGTCAGCACACTGTTTCCCAGGGCCCAGGAAGGTCAACAAGACCCTCTCCCGTTAGACCCGACCACGTGGTCTGACGAGCTAGGAGTGAAGGATCCGGAGCTGGAACAAGCAGTCAGGCGTCTCGGAGCGCGGAACACCGCTCCCGGCCCCGATGGCATACCAGGACGTGTGTGGGTGCTGGCGCTCAGGGCTGGTTTATTCAGACAGTTCATCTGTCTGCTGAACCGCTGCCTGAGTGACGGCGAGTTCCCCACCGACTGGAAGGAGGCCACGCTGGTGCTCCTGAAGAAGGAAGGCAGGCCCGCAGACTCTCCCTCTGCGTACCGACCCATCTGTCTGTTGGACGAGGCTGGCAAGCTCTTTGAGCGAGTCATCGCCGATCGCATCCAGGCACACCTGAGACGGGATGGTCCCGACCTTTCGGATAGTCAGTACGGCTTCCGGATTGCGCGATCGACAGTGGATGCGATACTTCGCGTTCGCTCACTGTCGGAGCAGGCTGTGAACCAAGGGGGAGTTGCGCTGGCTATTAGCCTAGACATAGTTAATGCGTTCAACTCCATCCCTTGGGGAACCATTAGGGAGGCTCTTGTGTACCACCAATTGCCTTCCTACCTGCAGCGAATAGTCGGGTCATACCTGTCGAACAGGTTGTAACAACTCGGGTACTAGCAGGGAGATGAGTTAAAGACGAATTACAAGTTCACAATACTCATTTATTCATTGAATCAGTCGTTCTTATATAGCTAGGATTTAGGACACTCTTAACTACTGCGCATGCGCGGCCCCAGCGCTGTGCGGTGGTGTAGGCCTGCGCCGGTCGCGGCTGATATATAAACAGCTGGCGCGGGCGCGCAGTCAGTGGAGCGCCCGTCGTCGTGGGAAGCGGACGTCGAGCAGAGCAGCGGGCATCGGGTCGTCGGCGGCACCGCGAGGAGAGCGCGCAGGGCGCGCTTGGCCGATGAGTCATCACGCCGCGCTGTGGTATGCGAAGAATGCGGCTCTGGAATGCCGCCGCGCGTATGATTCACGTCGCATCGTCTGCGTATGCTACGCATAGTACTCCCCCTCAAGCGAAGCGTACGGTTTGCTTTACGGTCCGTCCTGACCGTGTTGTGTAGCTTGTAGATGCAGTTGTAGGTACTGCTGCCGACTCGTCTGCTTCTTTGCTTATGTAAGCTGGCTTGAGGCGGTCCAGTGATATCACTGCCGTGCGTAGAGGCAACCGTAACTTGTAGTATTTTTCGCTCCGTTCCAATACTTCGTACGGGCCGTCGTAGGGAGGTGTGAGCGGTTTTCTGACCGTGTCGTTGCGCACGAAGACGTGTGAGCATGTTCGTAGGTCCTTGTAGATGAATGGTCGCTCTCTCGTTGCTCGTGCCTTCTGCACAGGTGATATCGCGGCCATGGTGTCCGTCAGTCGCCGCACGTAGTCTGCATCTTCAATTTTGGACTGTGTAGGTACAAAAAAATCAGATGGTACTCGTAGAGTCGCTCCGTAGGTCATCTGCGCGGGACATAGCGCGTTTTCGCGTATCGCCGTGCGCAAGCCGAGTAGCACCGTAGGTAGTTCGTCGCTCCATGTCACGGTAGCGCCTCTCGCCATTAGCGCTGCCTTGAAGGTGCGGTGCCATCGCTCTACCTTGCCGTTTGCTTGCGGGTGGAATGCAGTGGTGTGGATCTTGATGCCGAATCTCTTCATCAGTGCGCTGAACAGCGAGGACTCAAATTGCCGGCCCTGGTCGGTTGTACACCGGATTGGCATTCCAAACCGAACCAGCCAGTTCTCGTAGAAGGCCTTGGCTACGGCTTCCGCTGTGATTTCGCTTACTGGTACTGCTTCAGGCCAACTTGTACAGCGGTCGATCATGGTTACACAATAGCGGTATCCGTTTGACGGTTGTAGCGGCCCGACGATGTCGATGTGGACGTGCTCGAACCGTGCGGATGGCGGGAACTCGCCGAGTGGGGTGACGACATGCCGATGTACCTTCGCACGCTGGCAGCTGATGCACGTCCTCGTCCATTCGCCTACGTCCTTGTTCATCGATGGCCAGAAGAACTTCGCTGCCATCTGCTTCTTGGTCGCTCGTATCCCCGGGTGGCACAGGTCGTGTTGCGCTTTGAATGCAGCACCACGGTATGCCGGCGGCAGGTACGGTCTGGGCGTCGCTGTAGACGTCTCGCAGGTGATAGTGTGACTCAGCCCCGGCAGTGCGACCTCTGTGAACATAAGATTGGATTGTGATCTTAGTTTTCTTAATTCCTCGTCCGACGATTGATCTGCGGCCAGTTTGTTGTAGTCGATGGCCGATGGACATGCTATCTCCTCTATACGTGATAGAGAGTCTGCCACTGCATTGTCTTCCCCCTTCACGTACTCTATCTTCGTGCAGAATTGGCTCACGAAGTGGAGTTGCCGCTCTCGCCGGGGTGTGTCACTACTGTTTGCCGGTCTGCTCATTGCGTAGGTGAGTGGCTTGTGGTCTGTGTAGATGGTGACGTCACATCCCTCTATTAGCCGTCTGAAGTGCTTCACGGCTGTGTACATGGCTAGCAGTTCGCGGTCGTACACACTGTAGCGTCGCTGCGTCTCGCTCATCGCTTTTGAGAAGAATGCCAGCGGTCTCCAGACTCCGTTGACGCGTTGCTGCAGCACCGCTCCTAGGCTGAGGTCAGATGCGTCGGTCATGAGTCCCAGTGAGCTGCCGTGAACTGGGTATGAGAGCGTGGTGGCTTCCAAAATGCTTTGGCGGCATTTTTCGAAGGCCGAATCCGACTCCGGCGTCCATTCAATCGGCGTCTTATCATTTTTCTTCCGGTTGTGTAAGTGTTAGTGACCCTGACTACTGAGCCGAAGGTCCCGGGTTCGATTCCCGGCTGGGGCAGATATTTGTTTAAACACAGATATTTGTACTCGGGTCTTGGGTGTTGATATTTATATTTAGTATCTATCTATCTATATATTTGTGTAGATATATCAGCTGTTCGACACCCATAACACAGGTTCTGCCTAGCTTGGGGTCGGATGGCCGTGTGTGAGATGTCCCCACATATTATTATTATTGTTTATTCAGCGCGCTTTGTTGCTCAGCTTGGCGAGGCAGGCACTCTCTGTAGAAGTTGAGGATTCCGAGAAAACGTCGCAACTCTACTACCGTCTTCGGTTTCGGGAAAGTAGAGATTGCCTTTATCCTCTCTTCTGTAGGTCGTATTCCTTCAGCTGATACTTCGTAGCCCAGAAAGTTCAGTTTCTCTTGACCAAATTCGCACTTGTTCACGTTCAGCGTCACTCCATACTTGTCAAGACGTTCCAGGACTCGTTCTAGAAGCGCTCTGTGCTGTTCTTCGTCTTCTGAATGCAGAAGGATGTCGTCGACGAAACAGAAGCAGCCCTCTATGCCTCGTAGGACCTCGTGCATGAACCGCTGGAACGTCTGACTCGCGTTACGTAGTCCGAACGTCATGCAGTTGAACTCGAACAGTCCGAAGGGCGTCGTGATGGCCGTCTTCTCTGCGTCTTCCTTACTCAGTGGGATCCAGTAGTACGCCATCTTCAGGTCGAGCTTCGAGAACACTCTGCTTTTGTTCAGCTGGTACGTGAAGTCCTGAATTCGCGGAATCGGGTAGCGGTCGGGTAGAGTGACTGAGTTGAGCCGCCTGTAGTCTCCACAGACGCGTAGGCCGCCATCCTTCTTTTTCACGATGTGCAGCGGGCTTGCCCAGGGGCTCTTCGACGGTTTGCAGATGCCCATCTCGATCATGCGCTCGAACTCTTCTTTTGCCACCTTGTATTTATCGGGCGGCAGGGGTCGCGGTTTCGCGTACACCGGTGGGCCAGTCGTCTCTATGTGGTGTATGACGTCATGCTTAGCCGGCGCCTTGAGTGACATCGGTCGCAGGATGTCCGGGAACTTCGTCAGGATGCTGTGGTACACTTGGTCGGAGCTGATGACGTAGATGGACTCTTCACTGGTACGAACTTCGATGGTGTCCACTGCGAGCTCCGTTATTCTGTCCACTAGTTTTTTCTTGTGCAGGTCTACCAGCAGCTTGAAGTTGCGCAGGAAGTCGGCACCGAGAATCGACGTTTTCACATCCGCCACTATGAATGTCCACTGGAAGCAGCGCCTGAGTCCTAGGTCCAGTCGTAGTGTTCGCTCTCCATAGGTGTTGATCGGCGTATCATTTGCCGCGTACAACTTGTAGGCGCTGTTGACTTGCGTTTTCTTCTTGTTGGTGGCGGCTAACACGGAGATGTCGGCGCCTGTGTCGACGAGGAAACGCTCTCTAGTGTTGCGATCGAAGACACACAGGCGGTTGCTTCCGCTGGCAACACCGACCTCCGCCACGGTCGGTGTCGGCTCTAGTTTTCCGACATTTTCTTCCTCTTGCAGCACGGGGATTCGCAGCGCGTTGCCCTGTCGCCGAATCGCCAGTGGTATTTGCATTCCCACGTATCAGTTCCCGGTCGTGGGGCTTGCCGTTGCCGTGACCATGACCTGGATCGGGACCTGGGACGTCCTCGGTAGGGTCTGCGCTCCTGTTGCCGGCCTCGCAATTCCGCTACTTCCAGCGACAGTTTTTCTAACTGCTTGCTAAGTACGCATAGTTGCGCCGAGACTGTGACGTCGGCTGTATTTGGCGTGTAAGTCGTGTGACTATTCTGTACTGCGGCTATCGTTGTGGGCTCTGAGTACTCCAGCATCTTGTCCGCCATCGCAGCTAGGGTGTCCAGTGACGACTCGGAGTTCACGGACAGCACGACACGTAGCTGAGCCGGTAGGTGGTCCAACCATTCGATGCGCAAGCCTTCTTCAGTTATAAGGCCGTTGCTGAGCTCGCGCATTTTCCGCAGATGCTGAGAAGGTTTCTGATCTCCCAGCTCTAGTCCTCGTATGAGCTGCTGGAAGTTCTTCACCTCGGATTTCTCATACACGGTGAGCAATCTTTGCTTAATCGTCGCGTATTTTCCTGTCTCGGGCGGTCGGTACAAAATATCCGTGACATGTTGAAGGTCCACTGGCTGCAGTTGTTGCAGCACGTAGCGGAACTTCTGGTCATCTGAAGTCTTCAGTGGGTCGATGACAGCTTCGAACTGCAGGAACCAGGCGCGAGGAATTTCACGCCAGAACGGGAGTAGTCGCGACTGCACGGAGATTGCAGCTAGCTCCGCTTGCTGATTGCTCGTCGACGCAGGTGAAGGTGCCAGTACCGGTGTGGCATCTTTGATCAGGTCTTCGGATTTTTCCATCTTCAGGTGTTCTTAAAGTCGGAGGGTCACCACTGTAACAACTCGGGTACTAGCAGGGAGATGAGTTAAAGACGAATTACAAGTTCACAATACTCATTTATTCATTGAATCAGTCGTTCTTATATAGCTAGGATTTAGGACACTCTTAACTACTGCGCATGCGCGGCCCCAGCGCTGTGCGGTGGTGTAGGCCTGCGCCGGTCGCGGCTGATATATAAACAGCTGGCGCGGGCGCGCAGTCAGTGGAGCGCCCGTCGTCGTGGGAAGCGGACGTCGAGCAGAGCAGCGGGCATCGGGTCGTCGGCGGCACCGCGAGGAGAGCGCGCAGGGCGCGCTTGGCCGATGAGTCATCACGCCGCGCTGTGGTATGCGAAGAATGCGGCTCTGGAATGCCGCCGCGCGTATGATTCACGTCGCATCGTCTGCGTATGCTACGCATAAGGTATATCAAGTACCCGGGCAGAGAGGGTATGTTTTCGCGGAGGGACGTCAGTTGCGGAGTTCCACAGGGGTCGGTGTTGGGCCCTCTTCTGTGGAACTTAGCATACGATGCGGTCCTGCGAGTTGAGCTCCCAGATGGTGTTAGCACAGTGTGTTACGTCGACGACACACTGGTAGTTGCTAACGGGGCCTCCTTCGAGGAGGCTATACCAAGGGCGGAAGATGCTGTGGCCAGAGTGATTGGCAAGATCCACCAGCTGGGTCTCAAAACAGCGCCCCACAAGACCGAGGCGTTGTGGTTCCACAAACTGCCTAGGAGCAGGGAACCACCTGACCTAGCGGTGCAAGTTGGTGATGCTCGTATCGCCATAGGACGGCATATGCGCTACCTCGGCCTAGTCCTGGATAGTCGCTGGTCATTCGAGGAACACTTCAAAAGGTTAGCCCCCCGGATACAAAAAGTAGCTGGTGCTTTGCACGGGCTGCTTCCGAATCTGGGGGGTCCTCGCGAAGGAGTCCGCCGCCTCTATACGGGAGTCGTGCGATCCATGGCCCTCTACGGAGCACCTGTCTGGTCGAAGAGACTGACGGGTGTCCGACGCAACCGAGCACTGCTCAACAGCGTCCAACGTAAGATGGCCATCCGCGTTGTTCGCGGATATCGCACGATATCGTACGATGCGGCGACTTTGTTGGGTCGCTTTCCGCCACTCGACATCTTGGCGGAAATGGACGCTCGAGTGTACCAGCGACTACACAATGTGGAAGTTGCCGATGCGGAGCCGGCATCAGCCATCCGGCGATACGAGCACCAGGTCGCTCTGGAGCACTGGCGGGAGCGGTTGGAGGAGCCGAGAAGTTGTCGGCAGCGAGCTGTCGCAGCCGTACTTCCGTGCTTCGACGCATGGATGCAACGACCGGGCAACCTCACGTATCGTCTGACGCAGGTGCTGACCGGGCACGGTTGCTTCGGTGAGTACCTGCACCGGATAGGGCGTGAGGTTGCACCGTCGTGTCACCACTGTGAAGGCAGCCTGGACTCCGCGCAGCACACACTTGCAGTGTGCCCAGCGTGGGAGTCCGAAAGGCAGATCCTGTCTAACAGGATCGGGCCGGATCTGTCACTGCCCTCAGTGGTGGCAGCCATGACTCGAGGCAAGGAGTGTTGGAAGGCCGTGGTCTCGTTCTGTGAGACCGTCATGGTCCAGAAAGAGGCCGCAGAGCGAGATCGGGAGAGGGCCGATCCAGCTCGGAGGCGACGGCGAAGGGCTCAGGCCAGGTGAGCCCGTCGCGTCCCTGTAGCCCGGGAGTAAGAATAAGGCTACGGTATCTCCTGCCCGTCGTAGAAGGCGACCAAAAGGAGGGTAGGGGCTGTGGGCGGTGAGGACGGGGGTCCGAGCCGCCGCATAATAGCGGCCCCGGGAAGAGCGGCTGTGCATGTGGCCATGTACAGCCGCGCAGGCTGCGAAGGAGTTGGGAGACCTTGAGTCTCCCGGAGAAGAGCTGCGGCACAGTGCGAGGTGACTCCGGTGCGTTCCCCTGGAGATCCCGGAGCACCTACCTGCACTGATGGTGGCCACCGAGGGGGTTTTAGTGGGTAAAAATCCCACATATCCCGCCTTCCTCCCCCGAGGTCGGCGGGAATCTTTCTGAAGATTTCCCCCCGTAAAAAAAAAAAAAAAAAAGCTTAGGTTAGGTTAGGTTCCCCCCCGAAGGGTTCTCGGCTTGTCGTGCCGGGGGGGCTGAGTAGCTGTAACTGTCGGGTCTGCCGCTATAACTCGACTGATACGGTGAAACCAAGAGGAACCCATGGGCGGCTAGCGTGTCCAGCCACGGGCATGCTTTTGCTTACGCCACCCGTAACCCTGGATGTACTGTGGTGGGACATCATAGGGTCGGGGGCCGCTCTCCTTGTGTGGGAGGGGCTGCGAGGAGAAAACCTCTGTAAAAAATCCAAGGTGGAGGCGGAAACGCCCGTGCGCGGTGCTATTTGATTAGTTTCCGGGCAACCCGTAACCCTTGGATATTTCCGAGGAACGGGGGCCGCTCTCACAGTTCGTGATAGGGGCCACGAGGAGACAACCTCTTCAAAAACCACGGGCGGCGGGTCTTAGGTCTGTGAATTCACAGGCTGCTAGACAGGCTTTTCTACAAGCCACCGCCGGCAAACCTGTTATCCCAAGGTGACGTGGTCATGTCTCGCGGCCTGGGACCAGGGAGCTTGCCTTAATCGGCCGGCTCAAGAGGAGAAAACCTCAATAAAAATCCTCAAGTTACTGGCGTTGTGGTACCTACGGGTCTAGCGTGGCGTCAGGCTCCTACTCGCAAGGGTAGGAGGCGGGGGAGTATCTCCGTCGTTAACGACCAACCCTGGAGAAGTCCCGCACTCCAGGTGTATTAGGGATATTTTAAAATGTTCATACTCGTGGGATCTAAACATGCAACAATCCAACAAAGATGAAGACGAAGTTGTAGATAGTAGGAGGCGTAGTTTAAGTAGGTTAAGTTTTGAGGTTGAGGAGGGAGAGGAGAGTAGTAGGAGTAGTAGTTATGAACATTGTGCTAAGGCACACACTTTGGGCACTAAAGCGGGCGGAAAGCCCGCGGAGCAAACTGGACTGAGACCGGGTTCCACCACCCCGGAATCGGTTCAGGGCTCTGGCCAAGGCGCTCGCGCCAAAAAGGGAGGAAAAAGGGACGGGGTCTCTGAGGGATCGATCCGAAGCGGCAGGGGTCGATCGCTCGAGTCTCCCGCCCATGTAAGCGAGGCTAGTGTGGTCATGCTAGAGTCTGCGGAATTTACAGACAGCGCGGAGAGCACTGCAGACGAGGAGAGAGTGGGTCCCTCTGGCAAATATTGGCAGAGTAGGTCCCAAAAACGTAAACGATCTGCGGTCTTCGACTCTGGAAGCGGCTCAGGAGGAAGCCCGAGCGGTGTGCCTAACAAGATTGGCACACCCAAAAGGGGCCGAGGCAGGCCGCCTACCACTGGCCAATATGTTGGCTTAGCAAAGGCCAAAGCTGAACTCGCGGCAGCCAAGGAGAAAGAATTACGGCTCCGCTTGGAAGAAGAGGTTGCAAACCATTCTCTGAAAGCCAGAGAGTCGTTTTCCCGGTTGGATCAGGCCATCTCCCAAACACTTGGGGATGGCGATAATAGACTGTCTGCTGACTTGCAGACAGTTATAGCCAATAACTTGGATGTTATCATGGACGTGGGGAAAAAGTCCCGAAACCTAAAGGGCACCTTTGTGCGGGCGATAAAAGATTCCGTCGAGGCAATTTCCACGGCTGTGAAAACTCTTAGTGTTCGGACTACAAACGAAGAGGTGGCTAAACTACAGGCTGATAATAATCGCCTGCAGTCCGAGGTCGAGCGCCTGAGAAGGGAGAACGAGGCACTCAGAGCGGAACAAGCGGACCTGCGAAGGGAGTTCCAGACTCTTCGCTCCGGCTTCGAAGCAGCGAATGGACGCCGATCCCCCTCCCCTGTTCCCTCGGTAGGCCCTAGGCAAATTGATGAGGCACGTCAGGTTTCACCGCCACGGACGGTACAACCAAGCCAACCCAGCCGGGCTGGGCCGCCGGCGGAGCGGGTGAGACCAGAATTCGCCGAGTTTGCGCGTGCTATAATGCTGGAGGTGGGGAACATGGTGGATGCCAAGCTCTCCTCATTAGAGTCGCGTCTGCCACCCGCTCCTCCGATGCGCCCTCCTTTAGCTGCAGATAAAAAGAAGGCGGAGGCTGCAAAGAAGCAGATCCAGACACCAAAAGGCGGTATAGTGGCTCAACAACCCGGACCAAGCCACAAGAAAAAGAAGGCCAAAAGAAAAAGAGGCAAGAAACCTAGTGGGCCCGCACCAAATGTGGCACCCAATGTGCCAGCACCAGTGGACCAAGACTCACCCTCACAACCCGTTCGGCCAAATAGGAGCGGGGAGACTTGGACTACTGTTGTTAAGCGTGGAACCAAGAAACGGGCGACAGTAGCAGCGTCCACTAAAGCGCCTTCTAGGGAACCCCCGAAGATTAAACTAAGACCTCCACGGTCTCAGGCCGTGGTTGTAACCTTACAGCCGGAAGCGGCGGGCAGGGGAATGACCTACGCCAAAGTCCTAACTGAGGCGAAGTCCAAGATCGATCTCTCTAGCCTTGGAGTTTCAGGGATGCGGATTAGGAATGCAGCCACGGGTGCCCGCATCCTTGAAATTCCGGGAATTTCAAGCAAGCCCGCTGCCGACGCTTTGGCAGCAGAGATCGAAAAAGTTATAGGATCTGAGACTGTAAAAGTGTCTAGGCCCACAAAGTGTGCGAGTCTACGCATATACGGTCTGGATGACTCTTCAACCTCGGAAGAGGTGGTTGAGGCAATTGCCCTTGTCGGAGGATGCCCTAAAGAGCAAATAAAAGTAGGAGAGTTACGTATGGGACCTTCTACCACGGGCAGTATGTGGGCTAGCTGTCCCGTCGCTGCTGCTCAAAAAATCAACAAGGCTAAACACCTCAGGATTGGTTGGACGTCAGCCTCGGTAAAACTGCAGCCACCGAAGACAATGCGGTGCTACCGTTGCCTTGAGGCAGGACACGTTGGCGTCTGTTGCCAGTCGGAGGTGGACCGCAGTAACACTTGCTACCGCTGTGGGCAGCCTGGCCACAAGGCCAGCACCTGCAATGCCGACCCTCACTGCTCCATATGCAGTGCCGCTGGTAAACCGGCCAACCACAGGGTGGGTGGTAAAGCCTGCGTTCCTCCCTCGAAGAAACAGCGGAAGAAGACCTTGGCGGCCACACAACCGCTGCCTACCAGTGCCTCGGCTAATACTGAAGCTGCAGCGGCGGTGGAAGAAACAATGTCCAGCTAGATGGCCCTCAGAGTTCTCCAGGCGAATATCAACCACTGTGAAAGCGCTCAGGACTGTACCAGAGCATGGCGCAGTGGCTGATACACTTGGCGGTGGTGTCCGAGCCATACTATGTGCCTCCAGACTGGGTCTCGGACCGGGATGGAACGGTGGCCCTGGTATCGCGGGGTGCCGTTGGCTCCCCTCCTTTTGAAAAGGTAACAAAGGGAAGGGGATGCGTGGCGGCACTGTTGGGCGGAATAGTGATCATTGGATGCTATTTCTCGCCCAACAGGAATGTGGCGGACTTTGAACATTTCCTCGCGGAGCTAGGATCACTGGTTCTGCAAAGTCGACCATACCCAGTCATTGTGGCAGGAGACCTGAACGGGAAATCAGAGGCGTGGGGATCCCCGGTGCGCAATGAGCGTGCTGAGCCTATGGAGGATTGGCTTGCCCAGGTGGGACTTTCTGTTCTCAACCGGGGGTCAGAATGGACTTGTGTGCGTCACAATGGGGGTTCCATTGTGGATGTCACGTTCGCGAGTCCCGCACTGGAGCCCCGTGTCCAGGGCTGGAGGGTTATAGTGAATGTGGAGACTCTGTCAGACCATCGGTATATCCGATACGACGTCTCCGCAACACTGGATACCACGCGCTGGACCAATATATGTGGCGCCGGTCCCCGTTGGGTATTAAACCGCCTGGACCGCGAAGCACTAGAGGAAGCGGCCATCGTCCATGCTTGGGCATCAAGCCCGGAAAGCCTTCCGCATGTAGATGATGAAGCCAACTGGTTCCGGGAGACTCTGTCGCAAATATGCGATGCAGCTATGCCTCGCGCCAGACCAATTCCTCCCAAGAAGAAAATGTACTGGTGGTCTTCTGAAATCGCGGAACTACGCCGCGCATGTATGTCGGCTCGTCGCCAGTATACCCGACACAGAAGACGAACCAGGCGTAGGAACGATGTCCCCCCAGACGCCGAAGAAGTTGCCCTATTTGCCATATACAAGGCAGCCAAGAAGGCAATAAAAATTGCAATACGGCGGTCCAAGGAGGCTGCTCGTAATGAGATGCTGGAGGCCCTAGACGTGGATCCCTGGGGCCGGCCGTACAGGGCTGCGAGAAAAAAGCTCCGCACCTGGGCTCCACCACTGACTCAAAGTCTTCGGCCCGAGCTAGTGAATGAAGTGACCTCGGCTCTCTTTCCGACGAGGCCTCCACATGCCCCACCATCGATGGCAGCCGTGTTGGACCCAACGGAGGAGAATCTTGTTCCTCCTGTAACGGAAGCGGAGCTTCGAGTCGCCCTTCATAGACTCCGCACGCGAAAAGCCGCCCCTGGGCTTGACGGCATCCCTGGCCGTGTGGTGTACCTGGCCCTCAGGGAGCACCTTGGGCCAAGATTCCTCTGCTTTCTGTCACAATGCCTAGAGCAGGGGAGTTTCCCACTGCAGTGGCGGACTGGCAAGCTAGTGTTGCTACAGAAGGAGGGACGGCCTGCAGATTCACCCTCACAGAACATCTGGAGTCAGAAGGACCCAACCTGTCCGAAAACCAGTTCGGCTTCCGGAGGGGTAGGTCCACTGTCCATGCCATTCTGCGGGTAAAGACCTTGGCGGACGAAGCAGTGCGCGATGGTGATGTGATGATTGCGGTGTCACTTGACATTTCCAATGCCTTCAACACATTACCCTGGCCGTGCATAAAGGAAGCATTTGGGTACCACAGGATGCCCAAATACCTGATAGAGATAGTGGACTCCTACCTCTCCGAAAGGTTTATAACATACCCTGGGCGGGAGGCTTGGGGCCGAAAGGCGATGTCGTGCGGCGTCCCACAGAGATCGGTTCTTGGCCCGCTCCTGTGGAACATCGGCTACGACTGGGTGTTGCGTGGCGCGACCCTCAGAGGTATCGAGACCACCTGCTACGCAGACGACACCCTAATTACGGCTCGGGGCATCACGTTCAGGGATGCTGCCATTCTTGCAACGGCTGGTGTCGCCCAGATTGTGCGCCGCATCCGAATGCTGGGGCTGGAGGTAGCTCTACACAAGTCAGAGGCCCTGTGCTTCCACGGGGCCCGCAATGCTCCTCCGCCTGGATCAGGCATAGTAGTTGGCGGAGAACGTATCGCTGTCCAGTCGACGATGAAATATCTGGGACTCGTCCTGGACAGCCGGTGGAATTTTGCCGCCCATTTTGAAAGGCTGGCTATAAAACTGGTCGCCACGTGTGCGGCACTGAGTAGGCTCTTGCCCAACCTTGGTGGGCCAAGAACATCTTGCAGGCGGCTTTATATGGGCATCGTGCGTTCTATGGCCATGTACGGTGCTCCTGTGTGGGCCGATAGCCTATCGAGGTCGAACATCACCCATCTGCGCAGAGCGCAAAGAGTGATGGCCTCAAGGGTGATTCGGGCATACTGCACCATCTCCGCAGAAGCCGCCTGTCTGATTGCTGGATCCCTACCGTGGGACTTAGATGCCGGTGTCCTCTCATCCCTGTATCACTGGCGGGAGGAAGCACGTCGGACAGACATGCGTCCAGCACCAAGAGAGATCGGGGCTGCGAGAGACGGGTACGTGGACGATGCCATAGAATTATGGACAAGAAGGCTCGACGAATCAGCCTATGGCCGGCGCACAATCGACGCGATTCTCCCTGCTCTGCGACAGTGGCTAGATAGGGAGCACGGGTCGTGCACTTTCCGTGTGTCACAGATGCTTTCCGGGCACGGTCGGATCGGGAGGGAAGAGACGCAAGCGTGCCACCACTGTGGTGCTGCAGTGGACTCCGCGGAGCACACACTGGCGGAGTGCCCGGCCTGGGCCGATGAGCGCAGCGCTCTCTGCGCGGTCATCGGGCAGGACCTAACGCTGCCTGCAGTAATTGCAGCGATCGTAAGCAGCAGACCTGCCTGGCGTGCGTTCTCCACATTTTGTGAGACCGTCATATCGCAGAAGGAAGACGCAGAACGCGAGCGGGAACAGGATGACCCAGCTAGGCGTCGTAAAAGGGGGCTCCGCCCTGTAGTTCGGGCATAACAATAGAGCTACGGTAACCCCTGCCTCAAAGGGGCCCTGGAGTCGCAGGCGCACGAGGGGCGGGAGACCCTTAGTGCGTCGAGTTGCGGGTCCTGCGGCGTGGTAACACGTATTGTGGATGCGTGCTACTGCGGAGGGCAGGAAATCCTTCCCTCAGAAGTGCTGCTGTTCTCACAGCAGCCTGCGCGGAGGCTACCGGTAGTATGCCACAAGGCGGTTCCCGGCACACCTCCAAAAAGCGCGATGGAGTCCACCGTGGGGTTTTAGTCGGTGCAAGCCCGACATAACCCAGTCGCTTCCCCGAGCGGCTGGGTATGCGTTAGGCATTTCCCCACGTAAAAAAAAAAAAAGGTTAGGTTAGGTTAGGTTGGCACATTACCCTGGCCGTGCATAAAGGAAGCATTTGGGTACCACAGGATGCCCAAATACCTGATAGAGATAGTGGACTCCTACCTCTCCGAAAGGTTTATAACATACCCTGGGCGGGAGGCTTGGGGCCGAAAGGCGATGTCGTGCGGCGTCCCACAGAGATCGGTTCTTGGCCCGCTCCTGTGGAACATCGGCTACGACTGGGTGTTGCGTGGCGCGACCCTCAGAGGTATCGAGACCACCTGCTACGCAGACGACACCCTAATTACGGCTCGGGGCATCACGTTCAGGGATGCTGCCATTCTTGCAACGGCTGGTGTCGCCCAGATTGTGCGCCGCATCCGAATGCTGGGGCTGGAGGTAGCTCTACACAAGTCAGAGGCCCTGTGCTTCCACGGGGCCCGCAATGCTCCTCCGCCTGGATCAGGCATAGTAGTTGGCGGAGAACGTATCGCTGTCCAGTCGACGATGAAATATCTGGGACTCGTCCTGGACAGCCGGTGGAATTTTGCCGCCCATTTTGAAAGGCTGGCTATAAAACTGGTCGCCACGTGTGCGGCACTGAGTAGGCTCTTGCCCAACCTTGGTGGGCCAAGAACATCTTGCAGGCGGCTTTATATGGGCATCGTGCGTTCTATGGCCATGTACGGTGCTCCTGTGTGGGCCGATAGCCTATCGAGGTCGAACATCACCCATCTGCGCAGAGCGCAAAGAGTGATGGCCTCAAGGGTGATTCGGGCATACTGCACCATCTCCGCAGAAGCCGCCTGTCTGATTGCTGGATCCCTACCGTGGGACTTAGATGCCGGTGTCCTCTCATCCCTGTATCACTGGCGGGAGGAAGCACGTCGGACAGACATGCGTCCAGCACCAAGAGAGATCGGGGCTGCGAGAGACGGGTACGTGGACGATGCCATAGAATTATGGACAAGAAGGCTCGACGAATCAGCCTATGGCCGGCGCACAATCGACGCGATTCTCCCTGCTCTGCGACAGTGGCTAGATAGGGAGCACGGGTCGTGCACTTTCCGTGTGTCACAGATGCTTTCCGGGCACGGTCGGATCGGGAGGGAAGAGACGCAAGCGTGCCACCACTGTGGTGCTGCAGTGGACTCCGCGGAGCACACACTGGCGGAGTGCCCGGCCTGGGCCGATGAGCGCAGCGCTCTCTGCGCGGTCATCGGGCAGGACCTAACGCTGCCTGCAGTAATTGCAGCGATCGTAAGCAGCAGACCTGCCTGGCGTGCGTTCTCCACATTTTGTGAGACCGTCATATCGCAGAAGGAAGACGCAGAACGCGAGCGGGAACAGGATGACCCAGCTAGGCGTCGTAAAAGGGGGCTCCGCCCTGTAGTTCGGGCATAACAATAGAGCTACGGTAACCCCTGCCTCAAAGGGGCCCTGGAGTCGCAGGCGCACGAGGGGCGGGAGACCCTTAGTGCGTCGAGTTGCGGGTCCTGCGGCGTGGTAACACGTATTGTGGATGCGTGCTACTGCGGAGGGCAGGAAATCCTTCCCTCAGAAGTGCTGCTGTTCTCACAGCAGCCTGCGCGGAGGCTACCGGTAGTATGCCACAAGGCGGTTCCCGGCACACCTCCAAAAAGCGCGATGGAGTCCACCGTGGGGTTTTAGTCGGTGCAAGCCCGACATAACCCAGTCGCTTCCCCGAGCGGCTGGGTATGCGTTAGGCATTTCCCCACGTAAAAAAAAAAAAGGTTAGGTTAGGTTAGGTTTTTTTTTTTTTTTTTTTTTTTTTTTGGTAGGGAGGGGAAATCCTAATGGACACCTGACAGCCCGTACTGCCAGGTAGTGTCGGACTCTCACCGACTAAAACCCCTCCCTTTCCAGTCACCCCTGACATAATCAGGGACTTTGTACATCTTAACATAATATTACAATCTTAACTTAACTTATCTTCTATCACGGGAGACCGTAACCGGTCAGAATATTTGTTTTTCTTTTCTATTTTATTTTGGTTCACATTTTGTATTCTCTTTTTAATTTATTATTTTATTTTTTTTTTGTTTGTATATTTTTTACTATCTTTTATATCTTTTTTTTTTGTTTTCTTTTCTATTTTTTACTTATTTCTAACTTAAAATTACTTATCTTTTTCTACAGCATTGCTTTCTTATTATCTTTATATAACATTTATATTGTATAGGACACAGTTGTATATATACTACATTTATATATACGTGTTATCCTTATTCTAACTTACTTATTCCTATTTGCTACTCTTATTGCTAATTTCTTACAATACTGTAAAAACTTTTCTCTCACATCATTATCACTTATTAAACTATTAAGATTTTCCTTACAAACTGATACATTTAACTCTATCTCTATGTTCATCCTATCGACGCCATAGACGGGACACTCGGTTATTATGTGCAGAATACTCTCGTTCACGCTGGGGTCACAGATGCAGGACGGGCTGTCCTTGCACTTGAAGCGGTTCAAGTATTCTGAGAACCCGCCATGTCCCGTTGTAGTGTATAATCTATATAACCAATATATACTCAATGCTTATCCTTAATAAATCAGTCTCTATTCAACCTTACGCGTGTTTACTTCATATCCCGACTCCCGTCCCTACATGGCGACCCGGCCAGCGCGCCGCGCCGATCCATATTAGGAGGAGCTGCGGGCGCCGCGAAAATGATATTCGAGCCGTGACCCGTGCTGACCAGTTTAAAGAACAATAATTATGTAGTGGTTAAAAAAAAATATATATAATTCTAAAATATCTAAAATGTGTAACAGCAAAGTGCAACTCCGCTGAGGCAAACCGAGGTTCAGACGCAAGATATTATAAGTAAGCCAAGTGGGTTACTCCAATAAAATTGATAAACACCAGGAAAATATCATCAACAATTTGGGGTCCATGAATTTGTATTTGTGCATACTGCTGGTATTATTGGTAGCCGCGGTATTACACACGAAGATAGAGAGGGCTACCCAGGCTAATATTCTACGCATGAGACAGCTGCAGAGTTCCAGAGGAAAGCGAGACGACGACGCCTAGAGCTGCTGGCGCCTAGAGGAGCTGCTGGCGCTGATGAGAGCTGCTGGAGCCGAGGAGAGCTGCGCCGCCCGCCGCCTGGTAGCTATGTACAGAGGTGTTCACCTGATTATATGATTTTCGACAATTTTGATAAACAAGGCAGGGAATATATTAACAATGTTCTGAGAGAGAAGCTAATGCAGAGAGTACGAAACAGGGAAGTAAGAGGAAAAGAAGTTATGTGCAAAAGGAAAGGATGAAAGGGTTAGGTAAGGTTAGGCACAAAGAATAATATAATGCTAACATTTCAAAATGATAGTTGAAGGACAGTCGAAGAAGCAATCTGTTTGAATTTCATTATTCTCTATAGAATGAGGATTACGCAAGGGTTTACTGAGCTTTTTGTTTTTATATGGATTGGAAAAATCTGGTAGTGATCGAGCAAATCAAATCAAAATTTAAATGACAAGGGAGGGATGTAGTGTATGACCATTCTGTCGTCTCGAGAATCGCAGACGCATGTCGCGGGGCGCGGGGGGCAGTCGCCTACCGGCCGCGGTGGAGTAAAGACGTGTGCGATTGTTGCGAGCCGATATCTCGGTTACGTGTCTGTTTATATCAGTTTTATAGTGAACACTACAAATAGGTTTTAATATAGCATAGTTGGCGGAGTTTCCGTCGGCTTGCGAAATGGTTAAATCAACCAACAACTCTGAAATTTCTTTCCCATAATCTGTAATACTTTTATTTTCCTGCCTAATTTGTAGCAATTTACTTTGAATCGCAGTTGCGGCTTTTTTTGTCAACAGACATGATCTCATATCCTTAACAAGATCCTGAATCGAAGTATAGCTTGAATCCAATTTTAATTTAGCAGACTGTGAAAGTCGACTCTTCAAAATGAAATTAATTAAATTCATTTTACATTCTCGCTTTTCTAATAATGACCCATAGTAATCAATGTTGTCGATCAATTGTTTAATGCAGTTTTCATCGTCAGTCATCACCGGAAACAAACTTAACGCGGTTTTTAAGTCAAACGAATCCATTGTTGATAATTTACAATAACTCTTAATTTCACTGTATAAAGTTATTATTTTACTACTCTCTATATGAATATCCTCTATCTCATTTTTATTCAAAGATTTTTGACTTATTAAGACACTGACATCATTAATTAATTTATCAAATTCTGAGTAAATAATATTCGCCTCATCTATCTTTTTATTTAATATTGCTCCTTGTCTTCGCTTAGGGCCAATTTTACACAAATAAGTTTTAATATCCTGTAACTTTTTAGTTATATCCTTAAATGATTTATCCATAACTTACCCATAGTAGAAAAAATATCAACACAATTTTATAACCATAACTGAAAATAATAATATTGTCTTTAGGCAAAACCTTAGTGTCCCTATAATTTGATTATATTATTACCGCATATTTGTATATCCGTTCCGTACGTACGCACACTTTTTATTATTCACTATATTGCCCTTTTTCACTCACTAATTACTCATACGCACTTAAAACACAAATCGCTCGCCGCTCATCTCTTGTCCCGTACAGACTCGCGTCATCCGCGCGGCGGCACCGGGCGGCGCAGCTCTCCTCGGCTCCAGCAGCTCTCATCAGCGCCAGCAGCTCCTCTAGGCGCCAGCAGCTCTAGGCGTCGTCGTCTCGCTTTCCTCTGGAACTCTGCAGCTGTCTCATGCGTAGAATATTAGCCTGGGTAGCCCTCTCTATCTTCGTGTGTAATACCGCGGCTACCAATAATACCAGCAGTATGCACAAATACAAATTCATGGACCCCAAATTGTTGATGATATTTTCCTGGTGTTTATCAATTTTATTGGAGTAACCCACTTGGCTTACTTATAATATCTTGCGTCTGGACCTCGGTTTGCCTCAGCGGAGTTGCACTTTGCTGTTACACATTTTAGATATTTTAGAATTATATATATTTTTTTTTAACCACTACATAATTATTGTTCTTTAAACTGGTCAGCACGGGTCACGGCTCGAATATCATTTTCGCGGCGCCCGCAGCTCCTCCTAATATGGATCGGCGCGGCGCGCTGGCCGGGTCGCCATGTAGGGACGGGAGTCGGGATATGAAGTAAACACGCGTAAGGTTGAATAGAGACTGATTTATTAAGGATAAGCATTGAGTATATATTGGTTATATAGATTATACACTACAACGGGACATGGCGGGTTCTCAGAATACTTGAACCGCTTCAAGTGCAAGGACAGCCCGTCCTGCATCTGTGACCCCAGCGTGAACGAGAGTATTCTGCACATAATAACCGAGTGTCCCGTCTATGGCGTCGATAGGATGAACATAGAGATAGAGTTAAATGTATCAGTTTGTAAGGAAAATCTTAATAGTTTAATAAGTGATAATGATGTGAGAGAAAAGTTTTTACAGTATTGTAAGAAATTAGCAATAAGAGTAGCAAATAGGAATAAGTAAGTTAGAATAAGGATAACACGTATATATAAATGTAGTATATATACAACTGTGTCCTATACAATATAAATGTTATATAAAGATAATAAGAAAGCAATGCTGTAGAAAAAGATAAGTAATTTTAAGTTAGAAATAAGTAAAAAATAGAAAAGAAAACAAAAAAAAAAAGATATAAAAGATAGTAAAAAATATACAAACAAAAAAAAAAAAAAATAATAAATTAAAAAGAGAATACAAAATGTGAACCAAAATAAAATAGAAAAGAAAAACAAATATTCTGACCGGTTACGGTCTCCCGTGATAGAAGATAAGTTAAGTTAAGATTGTAATATTATGTTAAGATGTACAAAGTCCCTGATTATGTCAGGGGTGACTGGAAAGGGAGGGGTTTTAGTCGGTGAGAGTCCGACACTACCTGGCAGTACGGGCTGTCAGGTGTCCATTAGGATTTCCCCTCCCTACGAAAAAAAAAAAAAAAAAAAAAAAAAACCTAACCTAACCTAACCTTTTTTTTTTTTTACGTGGGGAAATGCCTAACGCATACCCAGCCGCTCGGGGAAGCGACTGGGTTATGTCGGGCTTGCACCGACTAAAACCCCACGGTGGACTCCATCGCGCTTTTTGGAGGTGTGCCGGGAACCGCCTTGTGGCATACTACCGGTAGCCTCCGCGCAGGCTGCTGTGAGAACAGCAGCACTTCTGAGGGAAGGATTTCCTGCCCTCCGCAGTAGCACGCATCCACAATACGTGTTACCACTAGGGCATGCAATACCGCAATACCGGTATTGCGTAATACCGGGATCCCGGACAAAATCCACGTTTTTATAATACCGGTATTGAAAGTTAATACCGGTATTGAAGTAATACCGGAATCGGACATTTTTTAGGCTATAAATCAAGCAATTAAGATATAGTTAGCCTTGTGCTCCTATATACTATGAAAGTGCACTTGTTTTCAACCGTTACATGCGGTTTTTGGCCTTTGGAAACCTACTTGTTGTCCATGCGTTCTAAAATTTTAACTCTAATTCTTAATTCTCGTAAAAAATATTACATAATACAGAATTTTATTGCTTTTTCTTGTTGTATTTTGGCCTATACGACCTTTAAACAAAATATATGCCATTTATAACAAGAAAGTCTAATACCGGTATTAATACCGGGATCCCGGTATTGAGTTCTAATACCGGAACTCAATACCGGTATTGAAAATATTACCGGTATTGCATGCTCTAGTTACCACGCCGCAGGTTAGGTTAGGTTAGGTTAGGTTAGGTAAGGTTAGGTTAGGTTAGGTTAGGTTAGGTTAGGTTAGGTTAGGTTAGGTTAGGTTAGGTTAGGTTAGGTTAGGTTAGGTTAGGTTAGGTTAGGTTAGGTTAGGTTAGGTTAGGTTAGGTTAGGTTAGGTTAGGTTAGGTTAGGTTAGGTTAGGTTAGGTTAGGTTCCACGGACCTGCTTAGTTGTCTAAGTGGGAGGGGAGGTGAACCCCTACGTGGCGCGTCCCAGGTGGCGGATAGGGAGCCTCGGCTCTCTGCTACTACTACGCTCGTACTAGTCGCAGTGAGCCGAGGTTGAGTTTAACTCTCGCGGACCAAACACCAAGGTGGAGGAGTCCTAAATCATGGAGGTACAAAAAATAGATGATATTGTACCCCAGGAGGGTCCCGTAACTGGAGAATCCCTCCCCGAGCCAATTGGCTCGGGCTGCCCCTCGTATTCTGGGGGGGGCAATTTGCACCTTTGTGATTTAGGAAAAAAAACTTGTGATAATGTGTCAATTTGTGACAACGAATTTGCGCGCCCATTTGAGCGCACGTCTCAGCGCAGAGACAGTGTCGGGTCGGACACGTCGTCGGTGGTGTCATTTATCTCAATGACATCATCGGACGTCGTGTCTAAACGGCCCAGGAAAAGGGGGAACCCGGGAGCCAATAACAGCCCGCCGGGTTCAAAACGCCGAGTGCTAAGGCGCTCGGTTAGGGATGGAAGTGGGGAGGACGATGAGATTCTTGGCCAATCTCTCACCCCCTCCAACACTAGGGCGAAGGCCTCACTACCAAAGGTGGATGACCTGTTGGCAGAAATGCAGGGACGACCGACAGCTGATCTGAATGCTTTTATTGCAGCTCAGCTGTCCACTGTCGAAGGGGTTGCCGACAGGTCGAGAAATTTGAAGGGCACCTTCGTCCACAGTCTTCGCCTTGCCGCGAGACAGGTGCAGGCCGCCACCACAGAGCTGGTTGAACGCACGGTGTCGGGCCGGAACGAGGAGAGGCTGGAGCGGGAGAACGCAGAGCTGCGCTCTCAGGTAGCTGCCCTCAGCTCGAGGCTGGAGGACTTGGCCAAGGAGGTGGCAACACTCCGGCAGACCCAGGACCAGGTCGCAGCGCCGGTTTCGCCTATCAGGCCTTCCCCCGAACCTTCGGGAGATTGGGAGCGGCGCCTGATGGATCGCATTGGGAGCTTGATGGACAAGAAACTGGCGGCAGTTGCGTCCATCGCTTCCGCTCCAAAGACCCCACCTCGTTCCGGCTCCACACCGTCAGCCGGGCACAATAGGCCAGCAGTTGGGGCAGTCCCAGGGACACAGCCCAGGCCTAAGGCCAAAAAAAGGAAGAGGAAGAGGAAGAAGGGGGTTGTGGAGACCCCAGCTCCGGTGGCTCGGTCACAACCAGTGCCTTCTTCTGCTACTCCGGCAGCGGGAGGAAGCACCTGGGCCACCGTAGTGAGCAGGAAAGCCCAGAAGACGAAAGTAGCAGTCACTGCATCGCAGCGGCCGGCACAGACGAAGAAGGTGGTTCCGGCGAAACCTCCCTCATCGGCAGCTATTGCCGTCACAATTCGGGAGGGCGCAGACGTCACATACGCTGCTGTCATGGCAGCAGCGAAGGAGCGTGTGCGCCTGAGTGACTGCGGCATAAGCACCGTCCGCATGAAGCGAGCCGTGACTGGGGGCCTCGTCCTAGAGGTTTCTGGCGCAGAATGCTCGAAGCATGCGGACGATCTTGCCGCAAAAATGAGGGAGGCCCTAGCCGACATGCCGGTTCATATCGCGCGCCCTTTCAAGACGGGTGAGGTGCGCGTCATGGATCTGGATGAGGCAATCTCGCCTGTTCAGTTGGCCGCGGCGATTGCGAATGCGGGAGAGTGCCAGGCTGCCGACATCAAGGTGGGCGAGATCCGACAAGCACGGTCGGGTTTGAATTCGGCGTGGGTCCGGTGCCCGCTCTCTGCGGTGCGCAAGCTGGCAGCAGCGAAGCGCATCCGCGTGGGGTGGGCATCGGCGAGAGTTGAGGTCCTGGCGGCCAGACCAATGCAGTGCTACCGCTGCCTCGAGACTGGCCACGTCCGCCGCCAGTGCCCCAACTCTGTTGACAGGAGCGACAGGTGCTACACTTGTGGGGAGACCGGTCATCGCGCAAACCAGTGCAGGGCGGATAGGCCGAAATGCCCTCTTTGTGCCGACCTCGGTAGGCCATCAGACCACCGGCTGGGCAGCAAGAGATGCACTCCTCCAAAGGGCCGTAAAAAGAAGCCGCAGGCCTTGCCTGCCAATCCCCGAGCCGATGAACCGGTCCCAGCCAGCTTGCCGGTTCCAACGGGCAACACGGGCCCGAGGGAGGCAATGGAGGTTTCCCATTCGCAGCCATAAACTTGTTGCAAGGCAACCTGAATCACTGCCGAGAGTCACAGGACTTGTTCCTGCATACTCTGGCGGAGCGTTCGGTTGCCATGGCAGTCGCGTCGGATCCTTACCGAGTGCCAAATCACCCCCGATGGTTCGGCGATACCGGAGGATTCGTCGCCGTTTATTGGTGCGGTGGATCGGGTGACCCCCCGTGCACTCTCCTCGAGCGGGGCTTGCGCTTCGTGGCGGTTCAGCTGGGCCCTATGGCGGTAGTGGGCTGCTACCTGTCCCCCAACAGTCCCCGTGCAGAGTATGAGTCTCACCTGGATACGGTAGCGCTGTGTGTTCGCAGATGCTTGCCTCGCCCCGTGCTTGTCCTGGGCGATTTCAACGCCCACTCTAGAGCCTGGGGCGGGGAGGCAGACGACGCTAAGGGAGACTCAGTGCTGGAATGGGCTGCTGGGCTCGACCTACGGCTCTTAAACCGGGGGTCCGTGCCCACGTGCGTGCGGTGGCAGGGGGAGTCGATCGTGGATCTTTCATGGGCAACTCCTCCTGCTGCACGTCTTGTGTCTGGATGGAGGGTAGCTGAGGAGATGGTAACCCTGTCGGACCATCGACACGTCGTGTTTGAGGTGAACCTCCGGCCAGCTGGCCATACCATCCGCACGGACACTGCACAACGCCGCTGGGCATTAAAATCGCTGGACCGAGATAGCCTAGTTGCTGCTGCAACGGTAGCGTCATGGGCGGGAAGACCAGCCGAAGGCGTCAGGGTAGAAGAGGAGGCCAATTGGTTCCGGGAAACGATGACGTCCATCTGTGACGCGTCAATGCCCCGGGCCAAGCCATCCACGCGAAGAGGGGCGTACTGGTGGTCAGAGGAAATCGCGCAGCTGCACGCGGTTTGTCTCCGCAGTCGACGCCAGTACACCCGAGCACGGAGAAGACGCCAGGCAACGGAGGCCGAAAAGAGTACCGCCTATGACGCTTATCGGGAGGCCAAAAACGCGCTTCGTTTCGCGATTGCAGATGCGAAGGCTCGGTCCTGGAAGGAGCTCCTGGAGGGTCTCAACAGGGATCCATGGGGCCGACCATACAAATCAGTACTGGGCAGGCTGCGTCCGTGGGTCCCTCCGTTGACCGAAACCCTGGAACCCGCTCTGGTAGAGACGGTGGTCAGCACACTGTTTCCCAGGGTCCAGGAAGGTCAACAAGACCCTCTCCCGTTAGACCCGACCACGTGGTCTGATGAGTTAGGAGTGAAGGATCCGGAGCTGGAACGAGCAGTCAGGCGTCTCGGAGCGCGGAACACCGCTCCCGGCCCCGATGGCATACCAGGACGTGTGTGGGTGCTGGCGCTCAGGGCTGGTTTATTCAGACAGTTCATCTGTCTGCTGAACCGCTGCCTGAGTGACGGCGAGTTCCCCACCGACTGGAAGGAGGCCACGCTGGTGCTACTGAAGAAGGAAGGCAGGCCCGCAGACTCTCCCTCTGCGTACCGACCCATCTGTCTGCTGGACGAGGCTGGCAAGCTCTTTGAGCGAGTCATCGCCGATCGCATCCAGGCACACCTGAGACGGGATGGTCCCGACCTTTCGGATAGTCAGTACGGCTTCCGAATTGCGCGATCGACAGTGGATGCGATACTTCGCGTTCGCTCACTGTCGGAGCAGGCTGTGAACCAAGGGGGAGTTGCGCTGGCTATTAGCCTAGACATAGTTAATGCGTTCAACTCCATCCCTTGGGGAACCATTAGGGAGGCTCTTGCGTACCACCAATTGCCTTCCTACCTGCAGCGAATAGTCGGGTCATACCTGTCGAACAGGTATATCAAGTACCCGGGCAGAGAGGGTATGTTTTCGCGGAGGGACGTCAGTTGCGGAGTTCCACAGGGGTCGGTGTTGGGCCCACTGCTGTGGAACTTGGCATACGATGCGGTCCTGCGAGTTGAGCTCCCAGACGGCGTTAGCACAGTGTGTTACGCCGACGACACACTGGTGGTTGCTAACGGGGCCTCCTTCGAGGAGGCTATACCAAGAGCGGAGGATGCTGTGGCCAGAGTGATTGGCAAGATCCACCAGCTGGGTCTCAAAACAGCGCCACACAAGACCGAGGCGCTGTGGTTCCACAAACTGCCTAGGAGTAAGGAACCACCCGACCTAGCGGTGCAAGTTGGTGATGCTCGTATCGCCATAGGACGGCATATGCGCTACCTCGGCCTAGTCCTGGATAGTCGCTGGTCATTCGAGGAACACTTCAAAAGGTTAGCCCCCCGGATACAAAAAGTAGCTGGTGCTTTGCATGGGCTGCTTCCGAATCTGGGGGGTCCTCGCGAAGGAGTCCGCCGCCTCTATACGGGAGTCGTGCGATCCATGGCCCTCTACGGAGCACCTGTCTGGTCGAAGAGACTGACGGGTGTTCGACGCAACCGAGCGCTGCTCAACAGCGTCCAACGTAAGATGGCCATCCGCGTTGTTCGCGGATATCGCACGATATCGTACGACGCGGCGACTTTGTTGGGTCGCTTTCCGCCACTCGACATCTTGGCGGAAATGGACGCTCGAGTGTACCAGCGACTACACAATGTGGAAGTTGCCGATGCGGAGCCGGCATCAGCCGTCCGGCGATACGAGCACCAGGTCGCTCTGGAGCACTGGCGGGAGCGGTTGGAAGAGCCGAGAAGTTGTCGGCAGCGAGCTGTCGCAGCCGTACTTCCGTGCTTCGACGCATGGATGCAACGACCGGGCAACCTCACGTATCGTCTGACGCAGGTGCTGACCGGGCACGGTTGCTTCGGTGAGTACCTGCACCGGATAGGGCGTGAGGTTGCACCGTCGTGTCACCACTGTGAAGGCAGCCTGGACTCCGCGCAGCACACACTTGCAGTGTGCCCAGCGTGGGAGTCCGAAAGGCGGATCTTGGCTAGCAGGATCGGGCCGGATCTGTCACTGCCCTCAGTGGTGGCAGCCATGACTCGAGGCAAGGAGTGTTGGAAGGCCGTGGTCTCGTTCTGTGAGACCGTCATGGTCCAGAAAGAGGCCGCAGAGCGAGATCGGGAGAGGGCCGATCCAGCTCGGAGGCGACGGCGAAGGGCTCAGGCCAGGTGAGCCCGTCGCGTCCCTGTAGCCCGGGAGTAAGAATAAGGCTACGGTATCTCCTGCCCGTCGTAGAAGGCGACCAAAAGGAGGTTAGGGGCTGTGGGCGGTGAGGACGGGGGTCCGAGCCGCCGCATAATAGCGGCCCCGGGAAGAGCGGCCGTGCATGTGGCCATGTACAGCCTCGCAGGCTGTGAAGGAGTGGGGAGACCTTGAGTCTCCCGGAGAAGAGCTGCGGCACAGTGCGAGGTGACTCCGGTGCGTTCCCCTGGAGATCCCGGAGCACCTATCTGCACTGATGGTGGCCACCGAGGGGGTTTTAGTGGGTAAAAATCCCACATATCCCGCCTTCCTCCCCCGAGGTCGGCGGGAATCTTTCTGAAGATTTCCCCCTCGTAAAAAAAAAAAAAAAAAAAAAAAAAAAAAAAGGTTAGGTTAGGTTAGGTTAGGTTAGGTTAGGTTAGGTTAGGTTAGGTTAGGTTAGGTTAGGTTAGGTTAGGTTTTTTTTTTTTTTTTTTTATTAAATGATTCTACAACTGCAGACACGTGGTCCGCACCTTTTTTTACTTTACTTCTTAAAATTATAATATTGAAAACTACAGTGTTTTTAAAATTCACCACATGGGTGCGCTCCGCATTAAAATGGTAACAAAAATAGCAAGTACAGATATTTATTTCATGATGTCTTAGCATCACAGTTCTAGTGTTCCTTAATTTAAAACTTACAAACTATTATAATATATATATATATATATATAATATATAATATATATATATATATAATATAATATATATATATATATATAGATCAGGACTTAAATACTGTTTTCAATAAAGATTTTAACAATTTTAACATTTTCTGTGACTCATTGGTGATAGGAGCAGGCTTGATTCTAATGGCAGCATAAAACGCGAAAGAGGTGGGCCAATGTCAGCCGTCTTCGGAGAACTTAGTAGATTACTGACAGTGGCTCGCTCTCTTCGTTGTTACGGATGTTGGGTTGCCTTACAGTGAGCTGCCCCTTCCTTTGATGTTATACATAAATTAAAGTATGTTGTGTTGTTTTACATGCAAATATTATATTTTCATATTATATTTATTTATTATTATTATTGTTATTACAGTTATTACAGTTATTGTTGTATGAGGTATGTTGTTTTACATGCTTATTTTATATTTAGTTATTATTAGGTACGTTATGTATATTAAGACGGTTTTTTTTATTTTTTATTTTTTTTTAATATTTATATTTTTATATGGGTATGTTTTTTTTTTTTTTTATGGTATATTTTTTTTCCATTGTTATAAATATTCTTTTTTTTTTTAATGTATATATATATTTTCTCATGCTTTTTTTTTTTTTAATATTATACATAATTTTCTTGTCATTGTTATACTTATAATATACTTATAATGAAGTTGTCAAATCCGGTAGGTTATACATTATTACATTTCACAATCTTCTTATTGAGTATTGTTAGTAATTTATTTTACAGTTATTGTTGTACTAGGTACAACTTGATGGTATAGTAACTTTAACTTGATGATATAACTAATAGTAACTTTAACTTGATGATATAGTTTTAGTAGCTTTAAAATACAGTTATACAGTTGTTATTTATATGGTTGTATTGTATTTGGTGTATACGCTATCGTCGGTCTCCAGCACCCCCGCTGCCAGGCAACTAACACTTGGTTTTTATATATATTTTATTCTATTTTCTTCGTGGCCATTTCAGCCGGCGTGTCGGGCCTGACTCCGGATCCCGCAAGACCTGGAGAATCTTCTCCCGAGTAAGGTGGTCACCTTGCCTTATGGCCATTTTTAGGTTGTAATCTATTATTTTTGTCGTCGTCGCACTCTCCGCACGTAGGATCAAACGTGCGGTGGCATCGTTTTCGGTGCTGTCCGTATAATACGTGCAGCACTTGGTATGCCTGGAGATTGCGACGACGGCATGGGGAACACTAAGGAGGACTTGGTGTGGGTGGGATGATGCACGCACAATTACCACTGTCTCATAAGTTAACCCCTGCGCTTCATGAATGGTTAGAGTTCGGGATTCCGGCTGTTCTCCGTAACCCTGGCTGATTAGCAGTGCCTTCTCAGCCTGGGTGTGAACAAGATATAGGGTGCCGGCTGTCTTTGGAATTTCCGAACCCGTGTACCTTTTCATCGCTAGGGATTTGATGAGAGTTCTGGACGAGTATATGCCGCTGTAGATTTCGTTGAGGGCGTATGCTGCGTCCATTGGGCTCCTGTGCGTACAAAGGAGTTCTTTGTTTATGTTGCAAACCAGGCCTGGTCTGTGGTAAAACAGCGGAAATAGGTTGTTCCGCTCAATGTAGGGCAGTTGATTTATGTCCCCTATGAGGAGTGTTTCACTGGCGCGGGCTACTTGTATTGCCAACACTATGGACCCAAAATGGTTCATGAGGGCTTCGTCCACCATAAGGCGTTTACACGATTCGCCCTCTTGAGTACCATTTACTAGTAGGGATGCCATAGTGCGTACCCGTGACTTGACTTTGTGTCCATATTTGGCTGCCAGTTTCTCTCTCAGATCTTTTGCTGCTTGAGCGGTGGTTGTGACCACTATGTCTCCATCCACGTCAAAGTTCGAGACTATCCAGGTGGATTTCCCGCAACCTGGGACTCCGTTTACCCATGTGAAAGTAGGCCTCGTCCAGTGCTTGGGGTAACTGCTTTCGGACAGACTGCCTGCTATGGTGGTTGCCATTTCAAGCACCCTGTCATCCAACATCACTCTGGTGCACTTGGCAACTACGACTATTGGGTCTTCTGGAGGTGTTTTGAAAACATGAGCCCCTTTGATTTTGGTTTTATCTTCTTCACTTTCCACAAAACCACATGCGCTGCTGTAAGCTGCCATATACGATCCAGACATGCTGCCCGCGAGGACTTTAGCGTTCTTATTGTCGTAGATGGCAGCCTCGGCTTCGCTTAATAGAACCTGTAGCAGGCCAATTGTGTCCCGTCGGTATACCTGGATGATTTTCTCACAGGTGTCCGAATTGACCTTGCGGGTGGCCTTGGTTACTGCTACAAATTCCATGAATGCGTTATACATGTGATCTTGTGGCCCGTGGGCCGATATAAACCTTGGGGGTTCCACTTGTCCCTCGTCTGCGCGAGTGCGCGGTGGACTACGTGGTTCCGAACTTTGACGCGGAGTGGGTTCCATGAAGTCCTCCACAGCCTTCTCCGCCGACCTAGTTCTTCCAAGCCTGGTTAGCTTTTTGGATATTATATTCGGGATCGCCTGGAATGCCCTGCCCAGTGTCGCGAGCATCGACGAGGTGGCGTTTGCGTCGACGGACTTAGAACTCCGAGCCGCTTCTTTCTCCGATTCTACCCGTAACTGGAGACGTTCTGACCCCGATATCTCCGGGTTCGAAACGGGATGGTCCAAGTGATCGGTGGGGACTCGTGGTGCACCGTGACCGTGGTGTTGGGTCAAAAGGTAACTTAGGCTCTGGCCCCTGTCCTCGTAAACCACGATTTCGTGGTGTTTTGACGCCAGGAGTACTCCTTCGTAATCCTTTGTTTCCCCTTTAAAGTAGGCCACGGTCATGGCGTCCACGCTGATCTTCCGAGGAGCGGTCTCAGGTGTGGCCCGGTTGCCTATACGTGTCAGCACATTGCACATCTGTTCGAACTCGGTGGCGTCTGTGCAAAGATCGCCCGCGCAGAACAGTACGATGACCTTGTTGTCCTTTCGCACCAGTCTGCACGTGACATCTTCGACTTCCACCTTTGGTAGTTGATCGAAAACTTTGCGGCGCATTGTGATCTTTTTAGTGCTGCCGTTTACAAGTGCCCCTAGGCCTGGTGATAATGTGACACTGTTTTTGGCCAAAGCATTGCAAAACGCTATCCCTAGACATTCGGTGTTGTTGTCCATGAACAGCGCCGTGCCTCTCAGCCGTATTCCAGGGCGACCCGTATGTGCCAGAGACAGGAGGTCCAGCTTCTGAGTTGCGCGTTTTAGAGCGAAGGGCTTCTGTGTTGTGTTTTGTGTTGGTGTTGGTGTTGGTGTTGTGGTGTGATCGGGTGTGGGTGTTGGTTTGTTTAGAGTGCTGTTGCGTCTAGAAGATATTTCAGCAACATATCCCATGAAGTCCAGCAGGTATTGTCTGGACTTTTTGCACTCTAAAGCTATGTGTAGTGTGTGATGAGTCAATTTGGTGTTTATTAAATATTCTAAGTCCTGGCGTCTCAGCTGGAAGCGGGGGCACTCGAGCAAAAGATGTAACACCGACTCATTTACGGTGGCATCGCACTCGCACCCGGGGTGCTGTTTTAGGTTAAACCTGTGAAGGTATTCCCCGAAACCCCCGTGGCCCGTCAGGATTTGAGTCTGGAAGTGGTTCGGTTTTGCCTCCCTGATGATACGGTACGCTTTATCAACGTCCGGGAGGAACATTTTTGTGATTGAACCAGTTTCAGAACTGTCGTATCGATCCTGCCATTTCTGAACAGTTTCGCTCCGGATTGTTTTCCTGACGTATGAGAGTGGTACCTCCGCATAGTCTGGTTGCGATGGTGTTTTTGAGGATGCTGCCTTTGCCAGTTCGTCTGCTCTTTCGTTACCCGGTGTACCGACGTGGGCCCTGAGCCAGAATAGCCGAACTTGTCTTCCATCTTCTGCGATCCGAGCCATATCCTCTTTTATTATTTTGGCCAGAGGGTGTGACAGTTTCGGATTGTTGAGTAGTTCTAGCGAAGATCTGGAGTCGCTTAGAATGTTTGCTACTGATACCTTACTGTCCTTTACCTTCCTGACTGCCTTATGGAGTGCATAAAGCTCGGATTGGAAAACCGTGCATGTTTTATCGAGGCTGAACAGTTCGTTCGAGGTCTCTCTTCCATCCTCCCACCATGTGAGGGCGGCGCCAACTTTCCCATCCATTTTACTACCATCTGTGTAGATTTGTGGTCCGGTAATATGGAGGGTTGCTATAGTGTCGCTGTCCATGTTCTCCAGGAGCTCGTACTCGGTAGTTATTTGGGTAGCAGGATGCGGGAAGTCTGCAAACTTCACTTTCTGCTCGAGCTGTCGTCCCGGAGGTAGGAAGGTGGTTGATAGTCCCCGCTTGGCCTCGTACATTGCGGCATTTTCTTGTATGCGCAGGTCCAATGGTAACGTCCCCGATAGCGCCAGCACCGATGTCAACGATGCTGTTCTATATGCCTTGCAGATTTTCTGAGCAAAGCAGCGCTGTATTGCTTCCAGCTGTTTTTTATTTGTTTGTAGTTTAGTGGCTTCTGACCAGGCGCATGAGCCGTAGGTGATAATTGGCTCAATCACCGCGACGTATATGGTCCTTATAATTTCTCCATTCAGTCCCCAAGTAACCTTGGCCGCACACGCTAGTTGTTTGTAAATATTTGAGGCTTTTTTACATACTGCCTTCACGTGTGCGTTGAAATTGAGGTTCTTGTCGATGGTGAGCCCTAGGATTTTTATTTCGTCAACAATGGCTAGCGTTTTACCGGACATTTGTATGGCGGGGGGGTCGAACTTTAGTTTCCTAGTTAGCAGCATAACATTGGTCTTATGTGCTGCAAAGTTCAGTTTGTTGTTTTCCCCCCATTCGGTCACTTTTGCCAGCACACTGTTGGCGGTTTCCTCCATTTGGGCTATGGACTTTCCAGAGAAGATCAGGACACCGTCATCCGCGAAGGCTTGGCAGTAGACATCCTCGCCGGACAGTATCTGGAGCAAAGGGTCAAGGATGAGGTTCCAGAAGGTTGGTCCACCAATTGAACCTTGAACACAACCCTTAGATGTGGTCCTCTCACTTTTTGCCCCTGCGTAGTTTACTGTTATTTTCCTTCCTTCGAGGTATGAATCTACCAGCCTCCTCAGATTTTGCGGGCACCGCCTGGTCAGTAGTTGGTGCTTGAGAGCCGGCCACCACGCGTTATCGAAGGCACCCTCTATGTCTAGTGAAACTACAATGACCGATTGTTTTGCCTGTAGCTGAGACCGGATATGTTTCACTAAGTCATAGAGCGCGTCATCCGTACCGCGCTGCGGCATGAATCCGTACTGTTTGGGGTTGAGAGTTGGCAGAAGGTGATACTGTAGCCTGCCCACCAGGAGTTTCTCGAGAATCTTGCCTAGTACTGATAGAAGGCCTATCGGTCTATAAGATTTCGGGTGGGTGTAGTCTTCCTTGCCTGATTTCCTTAGTATGACTACATGGGCCGATTTCCACTGTGATGGGAAGTAAGAAATGGCTAGGCATTGATTTGCGATTTCCATGAATACTTCCTTTTCACAGCGTACGGCTCTGGCGCAGATATCTGCAGTGTACCCATCTGATCCTGGGGCTTTCTTCGGGTTTTGTGCTTTAAGCACAGCTTCGACTTCTGCCTCAGTAAAAGGTGGGTCCACTGCCGTATTTTCCCTCACTTGGTGTTCTTTCCCGCACTCCACTGTATGTCTGAGTTGCGTATGGTATGGTTTGTCTGTGGTTGCAGAGTCCTCAGGGTAGAATGTGTCGGCTAGTAGTGCGGCCGACTCTTCCTGGCTGAGTGTTTTGCCGGTGCAGTTACGCAGTAGCATGTCTTCTTGCCTGCCCGCAGTCTGCCTGAGTACTCTGTACACTCCATCCCACATGCTCTCTCTGTCCTGTGCAGTGCAGAAGGTTTTCCAACTCTCTGTTTGGGCTTCAGAGGCTTTCTTGAGATATTCCTCTTTGGCCTCAATGTATTCCCTCAGCACGTGTTCTTTTCTGATTGGGGCAGCATTTTTAATTCTACGCTTTTTGCGCAGTACGTCCTTGTGCAAGGTGTTCAGCTCTGGTGTCCACCATGGAGGCGTGGTGTTTGTCTTCCTGTTGCCTGTTTTCGGAATCGCGTGCTCGCACGCTTCCTCGATGGACTCTATGTAGGCTTGTATATACGACTCCAGTTCCTCGTGGCTTTTTGCCGACCTTATTGTGTTGACGTTGATGTTCCTCCTTACGAGAGATTGATGTAGCAGTGAGTCGAAATCCTCCCAATTTGCCTTATTACAATTGTACCTACTGGTGGTAGTTCGAGGAATTGGTTTTAATTTTCCTCCCACCGCCAGGGTGAATGTTATTGCGTTGTGGTCGGCTGTGGTCAGATCTCGGTCCACATACCAGTTGTTGATCTTCCCAAGCAAGGGTGTCGAACATGCCGTCACATCGACAAAGCTGCTGTGCAGCTTCCCTCCGCGGTATACTTCGAAGGTCGGTGTGTTGCCGCTGTTTAGAACTTGGTAGTCCATTTCTGACAGGAAGGAAACATAGTCCTGGCCTCTTGGGTTTTCGGACGGGCTGCCCCACCAGTGGCTCCAAGCGTTTATATCCCCGCCGATAAGTATGTTGGCCGTGAAGGAGCTTAGTTTTTCGCATACTGCTTTAGTACGCTCAATGTAGGGTGAGATACTGTCGTCACCTTCGTAGTATACGGACACGATTCCAAGTTTTAGTGGGCCTGCTTCCACCAAGACTGCTGCTTCCGTTTCTGTGACAAGCTGGGGGTCATGCGTTACTCTCAGCCTGTCACCGAAAATTATTACAGCAGCCTTGACGGGCTTCTGGCGGTTGATTACACTGGATGGTTGGGTGCACTGGATTACTGTTGTGCCGGGAACTTGTTTGACTATGCCAGAGGATCCCACATATGGTTCCTGGACAATAGCTACCGCGGTTCCGTTGTCCTCAGCCGCTTTCAGAAGCTCGGCCGTTGCCTGTTTTGATCTTTGCAGGTTGGCTTGGATGAAGTGGAGTCTTGTGTGCCCGTGATTACTTTGGTGGACGTTCCCCTGTTGAACTGTTGCGTTAGCAGTACGCGACCCTGGACCGCGCTATGTTGTCCCACATTTGTCTTTCAGGACATAAGTCGCTGTAGGCTATGTGGGGCTCAATACTGGAGGTGTCGCCCTTCTTTTTTAAGCAGTTTTTGCAGGTGGGTGGTTTCTTGGCCTCCCTGGCTGGACATTCCTGCCAAGAATGAGATTCGCCGCAATAGTTACAGCTCTGATTCTCATCTTTGCACATGGGTTTTGTGTGTCCAAAGCCGAGACATTTGGCGCACTGTACGAGGGGTGATTGGTCCTCCACTGCAGCTCTGCCCAGACCAATATGGACCAGACCCACCTCCACCAACCGCTTATGTAGTACAGGCGACACCTCCAGCACTGGGTGGCACTGGAGGTTGTTGCGTGCCTTTTTACGGTAGCGCACCGTCATTTTCTTTTCGTCCAGTGCTAGGCCCTCAAAGGTGTTTTTGTTTTGGGCCTCCAGGATCTCTAACAGCTCCTTATCGCTGTGGTAGGCCATAACATTTTTTAGTCTTACCAGCGGGTTTATTAGTTTTCCACTAACTACTTCTAAGTCGTTTCCTAGGCGATCAAGCTGGGACTTTACCTGTCGTCACCTTCGTAGTATACGGACACGATTCCAAGTTTTAGTGGGCCTGCTTCCACCAAGACTGCTGCTTCCGTTTCTGTGACAAGCTGGGGGTCATGCGTTACTCTCAGCCTGTCACCGAAAATTATTACAGCAGCCTTGACGGGCTTCTGGCGGTTGAGGGTGCACTGGATTACTGTTGTGCCGGGAACTTGTTTGACTATGCCAGAGGATCCCACATATGGTTCCTGGACAATAGCTACCGCGGTTCCGTTGTCCTCAGCCGCTTTCAGAAGCTCGGCCGTTGCCTGTTTTGATCTTTGCAGGTTGGCTTGGATGAAGTGGAGTCTTGTGTGCCCGTGATTACTTTGGTGGACGTTCCCCTGTTGAACTGTTGCGTTAGCAGTACGCGACCCTGGACCGCGCTATGTTGTCCCACATTTGTCTTTCAGGACATAAGTCGCTGTAGGCTATGTGGGGCTCAATACTGGAGGTGTCGCCCTTCTTTTTTAAGCAGTTTTTGCAGGTGGGTGGTTTCTTGGCCTCCCTGGCTGGACATTCCTGCCAAGAATGAGATTCGCCGCAATAGTTACAGCTCTGATTCTCATCTTTGCACATGGGTTTTGTGTGTCCAAAGCCGAGACATTTGGCGCACTGTACGAGGGGTGATTGGTCCTCCACTGCAGCTCTGCCCAGACCAATATGGACCAGACCCACCTCCACCAACCGCTTATGTAGTACAGGCGACACCTCCAGCACTGGGTGGCACTGGAGGTTGTTGCGTGCCTTTTTACGGTAGCGCACCGTCATTTTCTTTTCGTCCAGTGCTAGGCCCTCAAAGGTGTTTTTGTTTTGGGCCTCCAGGATCTCTAACAGCTCCTTATCGCTGTGGTAGGCCATAACATTTTTTAGTCTTACCAGCGGGTTTATTAGTTTTCCACTAACTACTTCTAAGTCGTTTCCTAGGCGATCAAGCTGGGACTTTACCTCTTTGGCGCTCTCCTCATTCCCCATGCTCAGCACCACTTTACGGTTTTTACCCTTACGCACTTTGTCGACTTGGATGCCCGTACCTTTGAAGTCCAGCGACGTCCGTATCGTCTCTATGACGTTGTCCCCGGTGTTATTGGGATCCTTGGACGTCACTATGATCGTATGTTTCGCCTTAGGTTTGGGGCGGGCCGCGACAGATGCGTAGGTGGTGGTGGTGCTTAGAGGTGTGAGCGCCGATTTATTTTTATTTTTGAGGGCGGAGTTAATCCACACCAAGTTAGAATTTAGGGCCTTTGATTGGCTGGCCATCTCTGCCACATCTGCCCTAAGGGGAGTTATAATTTCCTCCAGATGTGTGGCCGTGTCGGAGATGGCCAGCTCGGCTCCAATTCCAAGCTGCCCCGATGTTATTGGGCCGCTCGTGTGTATTTGGTCCTTAACTTCCTCAAGTTCTTTTATAATGTCGTGGGACCTGGCTTTAAGTCCCACTGTCTCCTCCCTAATTACCTCCCGTATGGTTTCCTCTGTTACTGGTCTCGTGCTGCGGAGCCAAGTTGCTATTTCTTGAAGCTCGCCCTTGAGCACGGAGATCTCCCGGTTGATCAATTGGAGATCCTCAGTAATTCCGGTACGGGGGGTCTCTGGGGGTGGGGATTTTGGAGATGGGTGCCCTGTAGGTGGAGTCTGGGCGTCCATCTTCATATAGTGGATCTCATTGGCCAGGTCCCCGAGTTTTAATTTTATCTCCTCCAGAGCCGGTCTGAGGTCAGGATGTAGGTGTTCGTTTGCAGTGGTCGCCATGGATGTATCCTGCGTAGTTTTTTGGGGTCCTTCGCTGGTTTTGTTCGTTGGAGGTGTCACCTCTTTTGCTTCGATATGGACGGCTTTTATGGTCTTCATAAAGCCGTCCATCTCAAAGTTCAACCAACTTTGAACCCCCGTTACCGCCTTATGGGTACCGGTCCAGGCTTCCCTTGCCTCGCGCAGCAGCACCTCGGAGCGCTGTCTTTCTTCCACGAGTTGTTTGTTGTGGGCGCGTTCCACCCTGACCATTTCCCTGGCTGACCTGCACTTTTCCTCCTCTCTGAGGAGCTTGTGCCTGTTTCTTGAGTCAGCAAGAGATAGCACCATTTCGTAGAGGTTTGATAGTTGTTCCACAGCGATCGCCCGGATCTCTCTTTTTAAATTGTTTGCTGACTCTATGGCCCCCTTGCCGGCCATGAGGTATTCCCGGGCCCTGGCTGTAGCGAGGTCCTTACAGACACCGGTGTGCTTCCCAATAACGGGAGGAAGAAGGCTCTCCCTTCCACTGGCCACACTCTCGATGTCCGTCCAGTCTTCGTCCGTGAGCGCCTCCTGCTCGTCATGTGCTGCTTCAAGTTCCCTAGATGGTGATGGGGACTTTCTAGGTGACTTCACGGGGGTGGTCGAGACAACGATGCCGTAAAAGTCATTTTTAGCGTGCGTCGGGGAGGCGCTGGTGGACGGTTGTGGGTCCTCGATGTGAGCCTTTTGGGCCGTATCTTGACCGGCTTCAGGGGGACTGTGGTGTGATTTGTCTGTTGTGTGCGTGTTTTTTTTGTGTGGTGTGTGGGGGTCACAGAGGGATTCGTCTGCCACAAGGTCGCGCGTCTCGTCCACGGACATCTTCCTTGCGACGGATTGCGCATTCTTTATGGAGACTGCCCTCCGTAACCCTCCCGTGTGTATACGCTTTGTAATGCCCTTCGCTTGGGCGATACTCCGGCAAAGGTTGCTCGGTCCCTTATTGCCACTAAGTCTTTTAGGTTTAGTGGCAGCCGCCCGGTGTTTGGCGGCTGGGACCGGAGTGTAGGATATCCTTTTGCCGATGCTGGGTCCTGCCTTGATTTTTGGGTTTTGTGGGGTTTTAAGGGGAGTTTGTAATGATGACTCGGTCCTCCCTTCCTCGATGGTCTCCGGGGTCCCCGCTGAGATGTTGTCCTCGAAGAGGTTTACTTTAGTTGGTGTTGTGTTACCTGACATTGTGGCTACTAAAAATCGACGATTTCGTGCGCAAACTTAAAGAAATTCTTAGTAGTATATAGTTAACCTCTAGAACTGTGATGTGGATTATTAATATTTTATTATTTATTAAAAGTTATTGGCAATAATTACAATATCTTTCCCTAAACCGAATTTGGAAAAACCCTTGGAGCCAATCGGTAGGTCTTGTTTTTCCGATTCTAATGAGCCCAAGCACGGGTCTCTGCGGCCAAAACTGGCGGAGTAAGGCTCCGAGGGGGTGAGGTCAAAATTTTGAGGGGGGAGGGGGGGGGGGAGAGGTTTCGTGGGGAGTCTATGTAGGGGGGGGTTATGATTGGTACTTTTTGGGAGGTCTGGTGGGACGCGTAACTGGGGGGGCCCACAATTAGTGTGGCCAAAATTTAGAAAACCCTTGGAGCCAATCGGTAGATCTTGAGATTCCGATTCTAAGGAGCCTAAGCACGGGTCTCTGCGGCCAAAACTGGCTGAGTTAGTCTCCGAGGGGGTGAGGTCAAAATTTTGAGGGGGGAAGGGGGGGGGGAAGGTTTCGTGGGGAGTCTATGTAGGGGGGGTTATGATTGGTACTTTTTTGGGAGGTCTGGTGGGAAGACTAACTGGGGGGGGTTCACAATGACAAAAAATATTGAGTCTAAAAAAGGGGGGGGGGGTGACCTTAGGTCAGATATCGCAATATAAAAAATAATCGGACTCCTCTACCTTCTTCTTCCTGGGGTACACCTGGTGAGTTGACCTCTTCGGCGAAAGTCCCAGCTCGGGGTCGTTCCTGGTTCCGGAGATCCCTCGATCCTGGACCGGAGCTGGTGCCGAAGGTGTGGTGCTGGTGCGGGTGGAAATTCGTCAGGTGCTTGTATGCGGCGGTGGAGTACTGATGTCTGCCTCCTCTCGGTGAAGTCAGTACTTCCCGGTCGTAGATGGTTCAGGAGTTCCGTTGACCCTCGGAGGGGGATCAGGAGATGGGGAGCCTTGAGGGTCTGAAGGGTTACCTCGATGCTGTGGAGAGGTCCTGGTGATTTCTCGAGATGTTCGGAAAAACCAACTCTCTGCCGTTCGCTGTTCAGGATATCCCTCGATCCCTGATGATGACCAGCCAGGTGTCTCACAGCTGGTCGTCCAAACTCCTCGAGCCCTCGTAAGTGTCTTCAACTGTGGCCGCGTCACTTGTTTACAGCCAAAATGGCTGTGACGTCGTGCAGAATGTCGGCACGTGTAAGTTGTTGGAAATTTTCCAGTAATTTACTAAGGGAAATATGGCAACTTACGAGGGCTGTATCTCCTGATCGGGTAGGGTTATCCACGTGGTTGAAGCGCCGGTAGATGTAGCTCGGCGCTCCCCTCGCAGAGAAGTCAAGATCCAATTTTGAAGACGTTCTGGGGTGGTGTAGTTGAGTTCTGAAGTTAAAGTCCTGCGGTTCCCGATTCTTCCAGGGTAGGACGTCACAAACGATAATCCTGGAGAATCAGCCACAAAACTCTCACCAGACACTAATTTTGATAAAATTTGAGCACTTTTACTATTTTTAGCGAATTTTTCCGCGGAGCAGCGTGGTGTTAGTGTCGCTATCGGATGAGTACTGGGTTAGGTTAGGTTAGGTTAGGTTAGGTTAGGTTAGGTTAGGTTAGGTTAGGTTAGGTTAGGTTAGGTTAGGTTAGGTTAGGTTAGGTTAGGTTAGGT